>NW_006399752.1:37328165-37363401 GCF_000299155.1 Elephantulus edwardii | reverse complement strand
CTGGGGTAATCGGGATGGGTGTGTCAGAGACAGTGCGATTGGCACAGGATAGAGCAGGGTTTAGGGCTGTTATACAAAGGGTCGCTATGAGTCGCAAACAACTCGACAGCACATAACAACAACATCATTTTGGTTTTCATGGACCTGTTTTAATTTCTTCAATTTGAACTTTGCACTTGAACAATTATTGTTTGTTATAAAAACAATGTAGATAATATTCAATAGATTGTTCAAATGTTAAGCCAATTACATCAGGGACTCTATTTGTTTAGTACATAAAAATCAGTCATGTTATGATATTCCTATATTGTTTCTTTTGATTTTCTAAAATATTATTTACCTTTTATTCTATTTTAAGGATATTAATTTATAGCTTCCTTGTGATACTTTTTCTATATCCCTTATCAACGGAATGTTGGCCATATGGAATTTTGAAAGCATTTCTCTTCCTCTCTGAAAAAGTCTACAAGATTAATGTTTCTCCTTTTAAAATGTTACAGAATTTATCAACTGGGGGGTGGAAAACAATCAGGCCTTGGCCTGCCTCTCACCGGCGCTCAGCCTCGACGTCAGAGGTGAGCACTGAGTGGTAGAACCTGTCCTCGCGAGGGCTCGGCCTCAGTAGTGCCAGCGGCCCCAAGGCCCTTCTCCTCCAGGCCCTAGGGCCGGCGGATGGACAGACAGATGAGGTGCGGCAGGCCAGACGGCCAGCGACCAGTGGCAAGTTATCCAGCACATGCTGAATGCTGTTCGTGAGTTCACCCAGTGATTATTCCTTTGGACTTTTTCCTGGGATGCTCGTCGGGAGGACCAGCATCCATCCAGCTCCCTCGGACACACTCCGAGATTGATGGAGATGCCGCAGGGCAGATTGTTCTTGTCTCACTAAGACCAGGACAGTTGAAATCACTTATCACGAGGGACACCAGGGATAAAAACAAGCAAAACAATGACATCAGAAACCCACAAGTACAAAAATTGGATTCTTCCTGCTTTGGAAGCAAAGGAATAAAGAAAAATTGATATACCTTGGACACATCTGCTTCCACGGACTGCTTTAAAGTGCTAGAGGACAAGGAAGTCACTTTAAAGACTAAGGCGTGCTTTACCCAAGCCATGGTATTTTCATTTGCTTGCTATACATATGAAAGTTAGATAAGGAGTAAAGACTGGAGAAATATTATCGCCTTTTAATTGTGTTGTTTACTATACTGTTGTTTCTTACCATCACGTTGGAACTGATCCAAAGCTGACCCCCAGGGGTTTTTAAGAGGCAATTAATCACACAGGAGGAGATTGCCTATATTTCTCCTATGGAGCAGCTAGTAGATTTGAACCATGTACCATAGGAATTGCAGCTCAGCTTCTTACCACTAACCCACCAAAGCTCCCTATATTATAGACTACTATACTACAGACTATCAAAAGAACAAACAAGTCTATCTTGGAAGAAGAGCAACCGGAGTGCTCCATGGAAGGAAAGTTGTTGAGTCTTCACCTCATGCACTTAGGTTATGTTACCAGAAGAGGCCAGTCCTAGGAAAAAGACATTGTGCTTGGAAAAGTAAAGGGTCATTGAAAGAGAGGAAGATCTTTGAGGAGCTGGACTGACACTGTCCACAAACCAAGAAGCTGCACTGCATGAAGAAAATGTGGCATCATAATTGGAGGAAGACTCTCAACAAGCTGTGTTATGCAGATGATGTGACCTTGCTCACAGAAAGTGAAGAAGACTTGAAACACTTATTCTAAAAGATCAAAGACTATCACTTTTAACAGGGTTATAAATCAACATATGTTGTTGTTGTTATGTGCTGTCGAGTCGCCTGCGACTCATAGCGACCCTATGTACAACAGCCCTAAACTCCGCTCTGTCCTGTGCCAATCGCACTGTCTCTGACACTCCCATCCCAATTATCCCAGTCACTGAATCAATCCACCTCATAGAGGGCCTTCCTCTCCTGAGCCGTCCCTCCACCCTCCCAAGCATGATGTCCCTCTCTAAGGACCGGTCTCTCCTCACAACATGTCCAAAGTAAGTTAGACGGAGCCTCAGAATCCTTGCCTCCAAGGAGCCACCCGGTTTAACCCTCTCCAGGACAAATCTGTGAAGAGATTGAGATTGTACACAGCTTCAGTTTGCTTGGCTCCATAGTCAACAGTCTTGGCACCAGCAGCCAGGAAATTAAAAGGTGCATTGCCATGGGAAAGTCTGCTGTTAGGGACCTCTCCAAAGTGCTGAAGAGCAATGGTATCTCTTTGGAGACTAAGGTGCGTCTGATACAGGCCATAGTCTTTGTAATTACCTGTTATGCATCAGAGAGTTGGACAATGACCAAGGAGGATAGAAGGAGAAATCAACATTTAGGAAACCAAAATCCTGGAGAAATTATTGAAGTTGTCAATGATTTCATTTTATTAGACTCCAAAATCAGCACCTATGGTTGCAGCAGTCGAGAAATCAAAGAATGGTGCAACCCCTGTGGAAGGTGGTATGGCGCTTTCTCAAAAAGTTGTAAATAGAGACACCATTTAACCCAGCAATTCCAGTACTGGGAATATACCCCGAAGAGACCATAACTGACATCCAAGCAGATATATGCACACCCAAGTTTATCGCAGCTCTGTTCACAATAGCAAGGAGTTGGAAACAACCCAAGTGCCCAACAACAAACAAATGGATAGCAAAGCTGTGGTATATTCACACAATGGAATACTACGCTGCATTGAAAAACAAGGAACTCATGCAACATTATTCAAAATGGGTGAGCCTGGAGGACATTATGCTGAGTGAAATATCTCAGTCGCAAAAGGACAAATGCTGCATGCTGCCACTGTTGTAAAATGGGATTGATATCAGAGTTGGGGTAAGACTAAGAAAAACTGGATAAATTGTGTATACTGCACTGAAACAGATGAAGGAGTGAATAATTTAAAAGTGATGTATGATTATGGTTATCACAAGAGTCCACAATTAAGGTTGCATAGAGGAATGTACTTGGGGCGGTGGGAGGGGTGCGGGGGGATTGTGTACCAGGGAAGGAGTGTTTCTTTTACTTTTGAAAGAGAGGAGCGAACTGGGGGGGGGGGGGGTTGGGGGGGGGGGGAGTTGCGGCATTGGTTGATTGGAATTCCAAATTTTTTTTAATTGTTCTTTAAATTGTTTTTTTTTTATTTGGTTTAAGCACAATAGCAGTTATGAGGTGGGTGCAGGATTGGGCAGGGTCTTTGTACTGTCATCCATAAGGTCACTATGAATTGAAGCAGATCTGACAGCATTTAACAACAATCACACTCTTGGAGTCCTTTTTTCATATGGTGTTGCCCCTTGGCCCATTTTCCCCAAAAGCCCTGTGGGGGCAGTTGGTGCAGTTGCACAAAGCATGGTGATTTTTATGATGGGTCAGTCTGCTTCCAGAGACCTCTCCAAAGTATTAAAGAATAACGATGTCAGTCTGGAGACTAAGGTACACCTGACTCAGACCATAGTCTTTGCAATTTCTTGCTATGCATCAAAAAAGCGGAACAATGACTAAAGATGATAGAAGGAGAATTGATGATGCCTTTGAGCTGTGGTGCTGGAGAAGAGTAGTGAATATACCATGGACTGCTAGAAGAACAAACAGGTTCATCCTAGAGAGGACGAGACCAGGCTGCTCCTTGGAGGCAAGGATTCTGAAGCTTCATCTGACATACTTGGATATGTTGCAAGGAGGGATCAGTTCTTGGAGAAGGGTGCCATGTTTGGGAGGGTGGAGGACAGCACAAGAGAGGAAGACCCTGGATGACATGGATTGATTCAGTAACTGGGGTAATAGGGGTAGGTGTGTCAGAGGCAATAAGATTGGCACAGGATAGAGCAGGCTGTTATACATAGGGTCTCTATGAGTTGCAGGCAACTCAACAGCACATAACAACAACAACAACATACATGTTGTTTGCTTTCAAGTAGGAACTACCTGACTGTCTAGCAGGTGTTCAGAGGTAGTTAATTTCACAGGAGGAGACTGTCCATCCTTCTTCCACGAAGCAGCTGGTGGCCTAGAACCGCATGCCTTCAATTGCAGTGCATAGTGTAGTATTTATTGAGTGAAGAAATGCTTACACTTCTGAATCGAATTCTCATTTCTTCTGGTATTTTACTTTTCAGATGTGGTGGTTGTTAGGTGCACCATCAAGTCAACCACAACTCATTAAGACTCTATGAACAACAGATCTGAATTTTGTCCTATCCTGTGCCATCCTCACAATGTCATGCTCAATCTTATTGAGGCTGTCACTGTGTCAGTCCATCTTGGTGAGGGTCTTCCTCTCTTTCTCTGTCCCTCCACTTCTTGCTTTTCTTCAAGCAATGCTTCCTCCTGAGAATACCCAGAGTAACTGAGATGAAGTTTCACCATCCATGTCTCTAAGGAACCCTCTGGTTGAACTTCCTTCAAGACAGATTTGTTCATTCTTTCAGCAGGGTACCCAATGCTCTTCACCAACATCACAATTCTAAGGCATAAAATCTTCTTCAGTCTTCTTTGTTCGTTATGCAACTTTTAGATGTATAAGAATCAATTGAAAATACCATGCTTGGATTAGGTGCACCTTAATCTTTCAACTGTCATCTTTTCTCTCTACAACTTCAGAGAAGTCCTTGACAGCCCATTTCCCCAATGTAACACGTCTGTTGATTCCTTGACTTTGGAGCCAAGTAAAATGAAATCATTGACAATTTCAATCTTTTCTCCAGGACTTTGATTTTCTTGATACTGATATGTAACTCATGTTGAAGGCTGTAGTCTTTGATCTTTTGGAGGAAGTGCTTCAAGTCTTCATTTTCTGCAAGCAAGGCTATGTCATTTGCATAATGCAAGTTGCTGATGAGTCTTCCTCCAATCTTGATGTCACATTCTTCCTCTTAAGTCCAGCTTCTCAAATTATTTGCTCAGCATATAAATTGAATAGGTATGCAGAAAAGATCCAATTCTGATGCCCATGTTTCCTGATTTTAAACCATGCAATGTTCTCTTGTTTTGTTTGGACAAGTCCACTGCAATAAAAAGAATTGATTGACAGGGAACTATTTCAGGATGTAGCTTATAATCAAGAGCCAGTAATACTGAAGGAAGAAATCCAAGCTGTGTTGAAGTCCTTGACAAAAAAAAATAAGGGATCTGCAGTTAATAGAACACCAATTTATGTATTTTGGGAGACAGATGCAACCCTGGACATGCTTACCAGCCTTTGCCAACAAATATGAAAGCCAGCTACTAGACCAAGTGCCTGGAAGAATTCTGTATCTATTCCCTTTCTGAAGAAGGTTGATCAATAGCCTGGAAATTATCAAACAATATCATTAATATCACATAAAAGTGAGATCTTGGTGAAGATCATTCAGTAACAATTGAAACAGTATATCAACAGGGAACGGCTATAATTTCAAGTTGGATTGAAGAGACCATAGCACCAGGGATATCATTGCTGGTGTCAGACTGATCTTGGCTCAATGCAGAGCAAACCAGAAAAATGTTTACTTGTGTTTTATTTGTTATGCAAAGATATTTGGCTGTGTGTATCATAACAAATCATGGCTAAAACTGAGAAGAATGGGAAGCGAAGCCTAGAACACTTACTTGTGCACATATGAAACTTTTTTTTATTTGTGTGTGTGTATGTGTGTGTGTGTGTGTGTGTGTGTGTGTGTGCGCGCGCACCGTCAGATCAGATCTGACTGGTACAGGAGGAGATTGTTCCTCCTTCTCCAGCAGAGCATCTGGTGGATTTGAACCTTGCACCTCTGGGATTGTAGTACACCTTCTTGCCACTAGGCCACCAGAGTTCACCATGAAACTTTTATATAGACCAAAAAACAGTTGTCCAAACAGAACAGGGGAACACTGCATGACATAAAATTTTTCAGACGGGCTGAAGATAATAAAGTTGCCAATCACTTATTAAAGCTGTTCACAGCTGAGAAGCAATGTAGCCAAACAGTACAAAATAATGTAGTCATTAGTGAGCTCTGGTGTTTAATCTACAGGTGTCACAGCATCCACAGCTGTTAACCACAGTGGTGCCTCTCTAGCAGTCCAAATTCACTAGCTGCTCTGAGAGACAGAGATGAACAATCTCCTCCTGCGCAATTTACAGGCTCCGAAAACCCACTGAAAGGTCAGCTATGAGTCAGTTCCAAATGACAGCTTGAAAGGTTCTTTGAGAATGTAGTAATTAATGCCGCCACATGAAGGACACTCCATTATTGTTGTCCACAACTCCACCGACAGAGAGGCAAGACAAAAACTCAAACATGTGCATTTAAAAAGTACCTGTATACAGATGATGTCTGGATTGGAGCAGATGGCTTTACCATGCTGCATGAGTCAAATTCCTACACCTGTGGACTCACCTGTCCAGGGTTTAAAAAGGAGCCCTAGTGGTGTGGTGTTTAATCATTCATCTGCTAAGTGAAAGTGATCTGTCACACAGCCCGAGAAGAAGGTGGCAATCTGCCCCTGGAAAGATTCTTGCCTTGCACTCTGGCATTGCCTCAGAAATACTGAACCTAGAAATCCCGTAGGACTCAGTTATTGCACTGCTATGAATACATCCCAAGGGAATTAGAACTGAGACATGAATGGAGATATATACCTCTATGTTCATAGCAGGGTTATTCACAATAGCAATAACATTTACATGTGTGGAATACTATGCAGCACTAAGGAATAATGATTTTGTAAAATATAACATGGAAAAGCCTAGAGAGCACTGTGCTGAGTGAACTCAGTCAAACTCATAAGGACAAATACTACAAAAATAAAAAGATAACTAGTCAGATGTGTATAAATTCCCAGAAAGGGAAAGGGAAAGGAAGAAGGGGGAGCAGGCAAAGGGAAAGGTGGAAATTCCTAGGATAACAAAATTTAGTGGGTGGATGGGGGTGGGGTGTAAAAGAATAGGAAAGATTCAATGGAGACTTAAAAAGACTGAGACATTATATAATAGATAGAGATGAATAGTAATTAATTATAGATGATACAATGTATATGAAGGATTGTTTGAAACATTATGTAAACCAGAGTGAATAAAACACAATGTACAGAGATGTTAATAAAGAACAATAAACTTTTTTTAAAAAAAGTCCCACAGTGTACATGAATAAAATACAATGTATACAAACTGTTGTGTGCAAATCAATAAGAAACTTTTGAAAACTAAGAAAATTCTGGCATTGAAATCCAAACAGGGCAGTTCTACTCTGTGCTGCTCCAGGGCTGGGCAAAAGTTCCAGACAGGAACACATGGCCAGCCCAGTGTTAGACAGTCTGGTTAAACCCTGGC
Organism: Elephantulus edwardii; assembly: GCF_000299155.1. Classification (NCBI taxonomy): domain Eukaryota; kingdom Metazoa; phylum Chordata; class Mammalia; order Macroscelidea; family Macroscelididae; genus Elephantulus; species Elephantulus edwardii. Next base: position 37,356,075 of record NW_006399752.1, on the reverse strand, counting down.
CACTACCAGTGGGAGCCTGCCCCTTTAAATTCCTGCAAGTCAGATTGGATGCATTCCACAGGTTCCTTCCAGCCTCCCGCCTGGTCTCCTGTCCCAGCCTCTCCATCTCTATCTTGATCTCAACTGCCAGTTGCTAACAAGCAGATTCCAAGCCCTGGCGATCCCACCTGCATCAGAGTAGAGCCGTGCTCCATAGGGTGTTCAGTAGGTAACTTTTTACAACTAGAGTTGTTGTGGGAGGGATGTTTTCCAGCTAAATTTTTCCTGCCCTGGTCCCGATAATTATCTCTCTGACCTCCAGGACTCTTCCCAAAGGCCCAGGGAGGGGAAAACACTCCTGTGAAGAGCAGCTGCTGCTGACATCTGCAGAGAACAGCTGTGTGGACCTTCGAGTCTCTGCTGCATTGACTGCTGAGTGTGGACACTGGCAGGGGACTCTCGGTTAGGTTGAGGACAGGCACCAGGGAAAGCACTGCATTGCCCTCTTTCTCTCTGCTGTACTGACAACGGCGAATAGCCAGCTTTCCACTTGTGTGAGAGCTGCTGGAGTGTCCATATAACACAAGAAACTAGAAACAGAGCAGCCAGAGGGAACCTTCTCAACACTGAAACCAATAGTGAACTTGGAGGAGGAAGAATGTTGCGGTTGCCCCAGGCCTGATCACTCCTTGAAGAAACCTGATAATGTCTAAGGGGACCAGACCAGAGACTAGACCCTGATAAGGCTCTGGGCCTGATCACAAAAGCCCACACCCAAGTTCAATAAGGGGACCCGCAATCCCAAATGCCCAGCAAAATACCATTGTCCCTAGTCTTCCCTAAAATGAATGGAAATCCAAAATCTCTGTAAATGTTCATTACAATTAATAAAATAAAATTTAATTTTTTTAAAAAGGAACTGCACTTGACTGCCCTCAGGCCATTTTTACCTTCTCTGCACAGTATCACTTGGCATCCCTCTCAGACCAGGCAATAAAGGCCTGTTTATTCATTTATCAGTACCAGTTTCTTTCTTTTTCTCTCCCTCAGAACCCTTTTTTCTAACACTTGGGAAACAACCTGCTGGTGTTGGTTAGTTAAATTTGTTGTAATGTATGTATTATTTACATTCTTGTTTTTTCCAGTGTATGCAAATAGAAAGGGGAAGGTACCATTTCTTTTCTATGTTGGATTATATAAAATACCATTTGACCCAGCAATTCCACTACTGGGAATATACCCTGAAGAGACCATAGCTGACATCCAAGCAGATATATGCACACCCATGTTTATTGCAGCTTTGTTCACAATAGCAAGGAGTTGGAAACAACCTAAGTGCCCATCAACAAACGAATGGCTAGAGAAGCTGTGGTATATTCGCACAATGGAATACTATGCTGCATTAAAAAACAAGGAACTCATGCAATATTATTCAAAATGGTTGACTCTGGAGAACATCATGCTGAGTGAAATATCCCAGTCACAAAAGGACAAATATTACATGATGCCACTGTTGTAGAATGGGACTGTCCTTGGGGTTGGGGAGAGACTGAGTAAGGTGGGTTCAATAATGTATACTGCACTGAAACAGAGGAGGGAGAGAACCGTTTAAAAGAGAGATATAACTGGGTATTTCTGTCATCACAGGAGACTAGAGCGAGGGCTACATGGTGGAGGGGACCTGGGGGAGGGTTTGTAAAACAATGAAAGAATCTTTTCTTTTACTTTTCCATAATTTTTGGACTCATGTACTTATAACTTGTTAGTCAAATTTGTGTCTTCTAGGTTGCAACACCCCCATGATACATCTTCAAGGATATGAACATGTACGGCCAAGCACAATCAATAAGAGTGCATCTAAATTCCAAAATCAATCTCCATAATAGTCTATGTGTTTCCTACTGCCAAAGGGGCCCTTTAGAGTAGTGAGAGAAGATCTTCACCCTGAAACCCACAGCGTCCCTTTTCAGCAGGAAGTAGCTAAGAGAATACGCCGTCCCCTTTTCCTTGTGACTCAGGGTGAAGTCTCTCTCAGGGAGGAGTGATAGGGAAAGGCAAAGGACACACTGACAAAGAAGATTAATCAGAACTGGCTTTGACAAGCACTGTGGCATTTGGACAAGAACAAACTGGGAGGAGGGTAGAGAGAATAGTGCAACAATGAATGAGTGGAAGCCCAAAATCTCTGTAAATGTTTATGAAAATTAATAAAATATAATTATAGAAAAAAAATAAAATGTTTGTGAGTGATTTTTTTTTAAGTTCCTTGTGGAATGATACAGAGAAGAATAATTAGCAACGGCTGCTATTGTAAGGATGACTCCTAAATTGAAGAAGTGATTCATTTGTTTCTCTAGATGTTTTTCTACAGAATCTTGGCATTTGTTTTGATAGTTAAAACACTGAGTTTATGCACTGCAATCCCAGAGGTACATGGTTTGAATCCACCAGATGCTCTGCTGGAGAAATAGGGGCAATCTCCTCCTGTACCAGTCAGATCCAATTTGACAGTACACACAAAAAATAAGATAAAATTTAAAAAAAATTTTAAAATAACACTGACTTTAAAAATATCAAACTCGGGGAGCTCTGGTGGCCTAGTGGCAAGAAGCTGCACTGCAATCCCAGAGGAACATGGTTCGAATCCACCAGATGCTTTGCCGGAGAAGGACGCTCAATATCCTCCTGTACCAGTCAGATCTAATTTGACAGTACACGCACACAAAATAATAAAAAATAATAAAAATTTAAAAAAATCAAACTCATGATTTTCAAATAAAAGAAAATGTGCCAGCCAACAGGACCTACAAGGTGATCAGTCACAGCGGGGCAGCACTCACTCCTTAGAATAATCAATATATGTGGTCCAAAGATCTGCATTTGCACAAAGATAAAGCGAGGACTAATGGAAATTAGGAATGACTGGAAAGATGTGGACAAAGTGAGTTACATTGTGGGTGTCATAATTCATTCATGTTGTAAAACAAAAATGTATGAATCGTTGAATTGAAAAATCAATTTGCTTTGGAAAACTGACTGAAATCGCAATTTAAGAATTATTAAAGTAAAAATCGTCCCCCAGCTGCGCCGTCATCACACTCTCTGACATGCTTAACCCTCTCTGATGATGCTGCACTCACTGTGTCAACCTATCTTTTTGGGGTCTTGCCTTCTGTCACTGACCCTCCACTTTTCAAAGCATGATTCCCCCCCCCCCAAGGATTAGCATCTTCTAACAACATGCCCAAAGTATATGAGATTAAGTCCCCTCCCTCCCCGCTTTAAGTAGCACCCTGGCAGCAATTCTTTCAAACAAATTTGTTCTTTTGGCAGTACACAGCAATGCAAAACCCCTACAGGGTCAGGAAGATAGATGAAGAACTAATGCATTTGAATTTGGATATTGACAAGGAATGTCGACAATACTGTGGAAATGTGTGTGTGTGTGTGTGTGTGTGTGTGTGTGTGTGTGTGTGTGTGTGTGTGTGAACATCCAGTAACAGCCTGGCAGGTAGATTACATAGGACCCCTATCTCCCAGTGAATAAGAGCACTCTGGTGGCCTCATAGGAACGAGCTGTGCTGTCAACCCAAAGGCACGTGGTTTAAATTCACCAGCTGCTCTTCTCTGCCCGTGTGATTTATGTCATTTGAAAACCTGCTGGAGGGTCAGCTCTGGCTCAATGGTACATAACAGCTACAACATAACCTCCCAGTGAAGGAGTAAAATAGATTATCCAGGGCTCTACCTGCTAGTGAAATATGCTCTTATGAATAAGATCACTGTCTTCACCCAAGTACCTGCACTTAAATGGGCAAACCAAGCTGCTAAAAATAAAAGAAACAGAAAAACAGAGCAAGTGATAGTCTGGCAGTGTCCGTGTAGCCCACGCCCACAGCATCATCCAGCCCCAAATGGAGAGAGTACTCTGAAGAATGTTTATCAGCGCTACCAGGGGCAGAAGGAGGGCAGCACTCAAGGCTTGGAAAACAGCGCGTGTCTATTTATGGTCATGGAAAAATCTGGCTGCAAAGGGGAGTGGTAGTTAATGTCACTGAACAGTACACATGAAAAATGTTGAGCTGAGTAATGTGTTACAGATATTTTTACAACAGTGTGTCATCTCTCAAATGCAAAGTGACTAAATGATCATGAAGGATCATTCACTTTTCATTCATTCATTCATTCACCATTCATTGATTCCTGACTCTGGATAAGCCACGTACTGAGCACAAGTCTACACAGGACAATAAAAGATGTAAAACTTGGTAAGCAAAGATGTATTTATAAATGGATAGTTTTGCAGGTGAGCTGATACTGAGCCTCAGACCCCATAGTCTTGCAATATGAGCTTTAAAATTTCTTTCACTAAATGGACAGTTTTAATTTCATGTACCATTTTAAAAACTCCTCTCCTAAGCAAATTTTCTATCAATTAATTTTTGTTGTACCAACTCACAGCTGACCCTCAGGTGGGTTTTCAGAGGTAGTAAATCACGTGGGAGGAGACTGCTCATCTGTGTCCCAAGGAGCAGCTGGGGGATTTGAACCACCATTTCACCCTCTGGACTGGCAGCACCTAAAGTCATCACAGCTTACCTGTTAATTACTTAGCAATTCTAAAATAATCATCTTTTGTTGATTTTGGGTTTCCCCCTGACAGTTCAAGCATTCTTCTGAGTAATTACTCTCATATTTCAAATTCCTTGAGTTGGAATTGCAGTTTCCGTATAAGAAAAACAACCTGGGAGGGTCTTTCCTATCATTACTCCCACCATGCACCCCAGTGACAGGAAAAGAGATCTGCCCCCTACACACAGGAAATGAACATCTACTTCTGTTTCTTCTCTTATTCATTGTCACCTTGCAAAACCAAATTAAGATGATCTGGTTATGAAAAAAAATTGCTACGTGAGCATTCATTTGGGAGACAAGGCATGAAAGAGAATTTGTTTTCCAGTCATTTAATTCCTAGGTGCTGTGTGCGCCGTCCGAGCTGGATCCATCTAAGAGCCACCCTACAGGGAAGAGTGGACTGTCCCCTAGGGTTTTCTGGGCTGAAATCTCTACAGAAGTCGATGTCCAGGTCTTCACTTCCAAGAAGCAGCGGCCAGGCTCAGACACTTTGTTTAGCAGCCCAGAGTTTAACCACTGTGCCACCAAGACTCATAGTCGTTGAGCTGATTCTGCGCACGACCACCATAAAGCGTGGAATAGAAATGCCCCATAGTGTTGCCAAGGCCACAGATATTACAGACGCAGAATGCCTTTCTTATCTTTGCCCCTAAGGAGACACTGATTTCACAGTTTCCAGCCAAACTCATTAACCACTACGCCACCAGGAGTTCTCAAATCCTTCAGACCAGCAGGCTGGCAACACTGATGAAACCAGAGCCAGTGATGCTGAGGGACGTAAGTTAGTAACAAAAGGGCACTGATATAAAAAGCAAAAGAAAGTTCCATACCCAGAATAAATCTCGGAAGGTTAAAAGAAATGAGAAGGGAGAGAAAGGAGCCAAAACTTAAGTAGGGAAGTTGGGTGAAGGGAAAGACGATATACAATAAGGGTTTGATAAGACTTTGAAATTAATTAATCGATTGTAATTAATGTTATAAAAAAGTGTGTGAATGACTGTAATGAAAGTTAATAGGATTTGTAAAGTTTCACTCAAATTTAAAACAAAAATGGGGAAAGACAGAAGTAGCGCTAGTTAGAGGCGGAGCTGCAGCAGCCCCTCCCATGGAGGGAAAGGAGTGACGGGGCTTTGAGGAAACAGAAAGAGCCCCAGGTGGCCTGGTCTCTGCTGCCCCGCCCCCCACTGCTTAATCCCCAGAGTCTGCATTTGGTAATTCCTGCTGTCAGCATCTTGCCTGTTCTCAGCTGTGCTGTAGGAAACCAGGGAACCACACATGGCACGGGTTGTGCCTCAGATCCCGACAGCCTCCACGGTGGACAATATCCCAGTAGGTCTAGTCCGTCAAAATGCTTGAGTTTTACCTGTTCTTTCCCCCCTTTAATTGAAGCGCAGCACCCACGCTGAAATAAATCATAGCAAACAGCTCCATACCCTTCCACCAAGTGCACACTCATGTAATCGATCGACACACCTGAAGCCAGTTCAGGGCATTCCCCAACTCCCTCTTCCCAGGAGCAGCCACCATCTTGATGTCGAAGAATGTGTCTCACCTGCCCTTAACCTTGAGCAACAAGGCTGAAGTCAATGTGCTTTTAGGCTGAGTTCTCTCAAGAAGCAAAACCAACAAATGAATTGATTGATATGAATATTTAACGTTTAAAGAAGGGATGTATGCAAAGGAGATGACTTACGAGCATGTGGAAATTGCCAAGTGCCAAGGCAAGTAGATGTGGAGGCTGATGAAGTCAAGGTCAAAAGACAAACCAAGCCGTGGGTTCCAGGCACCCAGGAGGTGAGGAGCTAGATATGTAGCAGAGAGAAAGCAGACAGCAAGTGCGTCCTGCCAGACTCAGCACCTACCTACCCAGCGCAGGCTACATACGTCCCAACAAACTTCCCTGAGCTCACAGCAAGTCTCATCAAAGGTTGGACCACACTCCATCAAGCCCTACCAAGGGGCTGGTCATCTCTCAACTGCCAGACCAGACAAGGCGACCAGGATCTTACCCGTCAGTTCTCTTCATGTCTGGCTTTTGTACTCAATGTCTGCTTTGGGAGTCCTTTAAACCATTGTACGGAGTGTAGAGCTTTCCTTGTTTGCTAAACAACATGCCATCGTACTACATTCTGCGCTGTCTTTAGCTATGAAGCAAATTGCAAGCTACTAACCCAGGCAGGGAGCGCTGGTGGCCTGGTGGTAAGAACTTCTCCCTTGAAGGCAGGAGGCTCACATCCACCACCTGTTCCAAAGGAGAAAAATGGGCACACTCCTCCTGATTTATAACCTTTGAAAACTCTGAAGGGTCAGCTTCAGATGGGAGGCATCTAACAACAGTCCATGCAGAGACAATTTGCAAGCCAGCCCGAAGATCACAGAAATGGTGAGTGGGAATGAGGCCTCGGGGCGGGGGGGGGGGGACACACATCCCAGAGTGGCCGACAACACCCACATGGGGAGGTTTGACCTGGATGCTGGATGCTGGTGGCCAGTGGACCACCAGGATGCCCCCACAATGCCTCGGAGCATAGCACAGCTGTGGGAAAGTGCATGCCTTCCTAAAAGTAGGAAAGACGTCAGGAAAGAGTGCTGGTGGCTGCAGAGCAGTCATAGCGCTGGACCATCCAGCCCTCAGGGATGCCCAGCTACCCACTGAAATGTGGGCAAGAGGGGTGTGTGGGGAGCTACATTTGGAGAGGAAAGTGTCCCAGGCAGGTGTAAGCATCTGTGGACAGGGCAGGCAGCTCACCAGCAGGTTTGCAAAAACAGGTGGGACAGGAAGAAAGTAACAAAGATCTGATAGTGTTGATGACAGATGATGGTACATGAAAACATGGGCTTCTTGGGAAAACAAATCTGAAAGCAAGATGTGGCGGGGACAGTAGAGGAGCCTGGCTTTGCAGAGCAGCTCCCCCTCCCCCTGCTGGGGACAGCTGAGGACATCTACACACAGGGAGATGGGCTGCTGGCCCCAAAGTGGTGCTTCTCTGGTGGTTCGAATCCACCAGCTCCTCTAAGGAAGAAAGCAAAGCCCTCTTCTCCCGTGCACAGCCTTGGAATCCACTGAAACGTCAGGGGTAGTTCCAAACCAACGAGGATACATTTGCAAGATTTTATTTTGGGTTTTTGGGTTATGTACTAAAAACATACACTAAATGCCATTAAGTCAGAAATGATTCATAACTGACCCCCAGCAGAGGCTATAAATGGTACGTGAGGACATTGCCCATCTTTTTTCTTTGGAGTCACTGGTGGATTTGAACCACCAACCTCTGAGTCAACAATGCAACCCCCTCCAGGACTAAAGCCACTAGAGCTACACAGGTTAGGTTCAGGGCTTGGGAAAGAGCTCATGCTTCCTTAAATAGCATTAGGAGGAAAACTCAGGATCCTCTTAGAAAAGATGGACACATCAGGAGTCACGAGAAGCAGGTTTGCAGGATGGGTTCTGGTTAAATGCTGGTTTCACAGTACATTTATTAGAAATCATGGAAATGTGTATTTTTTTTAAATGGGTAGATATACCTGGATAACATAGTTGTAAAAAGCAACAAAAAAATAGAACAACAAAAAAAAAACCATGCTGGTCACTGCTTTGTCATCACGGGCATACCTTCAAGTTTTCTCCAATTCTGCTTCGTCTGAAAGGTCGTTGAGAGGTTGTACTTTTTGCTTTTTCACATACTTGGCACCTGAAAATTCTTGCAAATAAAGCAGGGATTGTTAGTAAAGCTATAATGGTTGCTAGAAAGAACACCTGGAGCTGCCTACATTAGCTGGATTCCTCTGCTATTTATATAGAGTGTGGCTAGACCTTGTGAGAAACAATTTTCAGCTGTTCTCCTTGACCTACAGTGGAAGAAATGCATAGTTACCACGTTGTTGTCGTTGTTGTTAGGTGCTGGTGAGTCCAGTATGACTCATAGTAACCTTGTGAACAACAACTCTGAACCTTGTCCTATTATGTGCCATCCACATCATCTCTGACACACTTGTGCCTATTTCTGCCGTCACTGTGTCAATCCACCTCCACCTGGTCAAGAGTCTTCCTCTCTTTTCTTGAGCCTCCACCTTTCCATGCATGATGTCCCTCTCCAAGGAGTAGGCTTTCCCAGCAACATGCCCAAAGTATGTGTGAGATGAAGCTTTGTCATCCTTGCCTCCAATGAGCACTCTGGCTGCACCTTCTCCAGGACGCATCTATTTATTCTTTTGGCAGTCCATGGGATATTAAGTGCTCTTCTCCAACACCAGAACTCAAAGGCATCAGTTCTTCTTCTGTCATCCTTATTCGTTGCCCAACTCTCAGCAAGTGATTGAAACTACCATGTCCTTAATCAGGCCTGCACCTTACAGGGTGAGTCTGAAGACATTTTTTCTAAGCAGAAAATGCCTAGTAAGGCTGGGTGGTTATTACATTAATGAAAACGTCCCAGGCATAAGGGTTCTGTTGTTCTGAAAAAGGCTATTTTTAAATTCTAGTCTTATCTACATGTGGAAGAAACTTTCTTCTGGGAATTCTCAGAGAAAGATATGAGGCTCTTTAAAAAAAAATACACACACACACACACACACACACGCACATACACACACTTTATTTTCTTGTGATTCTCATGAAAGTTTATAGAAAAGTAGATTTTCATTCATAATTACTGCACATTTTCCTCCTCTCTCCCTTCCCCCTCCCCCAGTTCACTTTGTAGTGCACCTTATTCCATATTGTTGTCATATATATAAAATGCCTAAAACAGAGAGAAGCGATCCTGAAAGAAAACTGAAAATGTGGAGAGACACGTAGACCTGCTTGAAGTTGCTCAAGAAATGGATGGCTTTTCAGGAAGTCATTTAAAAGAGATGTGTCAATATGCAGCCCTCCTCTGTGTCAGGGAATATGTTAATTCTACGGCAGAAGAAAGGGGTGTGTGCTTAGAGATGCTCTCTAATATTTTTTAATATTTTTAGAAAATTAAGGTTAGTATTTTGGGGGATTTTTTTCTTTATTTTAAATTTTGCTTTTAAGGAGCAATCCTTATAGAAATAACAGGTAGTATGAATTAGCGTCTTTTCAACTTTATCATTTTTTCCTGAAAGAGACTTTTGAAAATGAATTCCCATTTTAAAAAAATAAAGAATAGGATACAGTCTGTAATACAGGAGCACAAATTTTAAAATTCCACTAATAACCAATGCAGCATCAGAAAGGAAACTGACAGAAAGCTAGGTTTGATAATTTCTACCCAAACCCCCAGACTTCTCTTGCTTTAGCAACATTGTCCAGAAGGCGATGCTACCAAGCCGAAGGTGGATGACTTTTAATCTGTGGCCCTCGGGCCTGTCTTTCATTGTTTTTGTTCAGACACTCCTCTAGATCGTATAGCCCTGGTGTACAAGTTGCCATACAGCGGTCACTTATCTTTGCTGTGAGGCTGAACACTGTGACACTGATGTGTCAAATGCGTTAAGGGCTGGTTACCCAATGTGGGCAGAGAGTGGGGTGGAGCTCCCCGATTAAAACAAGCTTGGAAGGAGGACTGGCATCCACTTCCATAATAGCTTGCCTCCAGAAACCCTATGAACCTGGAGAGAGGATGAGAGACACACAAGCATGGAGGACTCTCCTTCATAGGGTCACTATGAGTCGCCTGTGACTCAGTGGCACTTAACAACAACACAACAACAATCATATATTCCTTTAGTTCTTTCACTTATCTGCTCCAATGCAGTGTTCATTATCTATCCACTCGTTTCCTATTCTCCTCTCCACTCCCTATGTCAGTCTTGCTTTGTAACAGTGGTGTTATGCAGTATTTGTCCTTTTGTGACTGAGATACTTCACTCAGCATAATGTCCTCCAGGCTCCCCCATGTTGTGTAATGTTTTACGAGTTCCTTTTTTCAGTGCTGCATATTATTCCATTGTGTGACTGTACCATCTTTTTTCTCTATCCATTTGTTTGTTGATTGGATTGTTGCCATCTCTTTGCTGTTGTGGATAATGCAGCAATAAACATGGATGTGCACACAGCTGTTTGAGAATGGCCCTGGTTTCTTTAGAGTATATTACCAAAAGTGGAATTGCTGGGTCAAGTGGTATTTCTACCTCCAATTTTTTGAGGAAGCCCCAAATAACCTTCCACAGTGGTTGCACCGTTTTACACTCGCACCAGTAGTGCGTAAGGGTTCCAATCGCTCCACAACCTCACCAGTATTTGTTCTTTATGCCCTGTTGAACTTTGCTATTGCTGCTAGGAGGGCATGAGATTCAAAGATGGGATTTAGATTCATCAAGATCAAAAGAGAGGCAAGCAACTGTACTATGTGTTTTTAAATTCTGCAATAGAATCTTGCCTGTCTTCAGTTTGAGTTTGTCTTTGAAAGACATTTTATACTGAATCTGTCACTGCCTTCGTATCAAAGGTCACTCATAACAGATCCTCCACTGGGTTTCTGAGGTTGTAAATCTTAAGAGAAGAGGATGCTTCCTCACCCCCACCCCCACCCCCAATGTCTTTACCCCAGGAAGAATCTAACCTGCCTCAATTTCTCTGTAGATTCTTCTAAATTTTCCAGATAATCATATATCTGTGAGCCATGTTAATTTCCTTTTTCTCTTTGGCTCTGTTTAAATCCAAAGTAAACCCATTACCTTTGAGTCCATTTTGTATTCACAGTGAATGCAAATTCACAGATAAAACAGAGTATCCCTGCTCCATACAAATTCCAAAGCTGCATTCTTTATAGAAACAGATTTCCATGTCTCTCATCTCTTGTCTGTGGAGCAGATGGTGAATTAGAAATAGTGACCTTTTGGTTAGCAACTGAAAGCTTAAACACTACGTCACCAGACTCTTTCAGTTACGTTTTAGTCATTGTACAATCCATCTAGCAGACGCTTTCTATTATTAGGTTGTAAAATTATTCTTAGAAGGTGGGGGGGGGGAGAAGACTGAAACATGCTGCAATTAGCTTCACCATGGTCCCACGCTCCTTACTCAGGTTTCAAGCTGTTTTGTTTAAACACATGAAATACAATTACCTTCTAGTTGGTAATTCCAATGTCCACAACTTTCTGGTGTGATTCTGCTGTCCGGCGTGATTCTGCTGTCCGGCGTGATTCTGCTGTCCGGCGTGATTCTGCTGTCCAGTGTGATTCTGCTGTCTGGTGTTTCTGATGGTCCCTACTATGGCAGCTGTTGTCCTTGTGTGTTCTGTGATTTTTTTTATTATTATTTTTTTAAGTAAATTGCCTCTATACCTCCAAAAGTTGTCTGTGGGAAGTTGTCCCAACCTGAATTGAGCATGCCTTTCTCTAAAGATTATCTGCAGTTATCTTTTTTTTTTTTAACCTTGCAATGAGAATAACTGCTGTCAGATTTCTCATGTGAAGTGTCTCCTTCATTGCCAACTCCTAGCTGACCCTCCAGCAGCTTTGCAAAGGCTGTAAACCGCAGAGTGGGTTCAAATGCCTTTGGGTTGGCCGTGCAACTCCTTACCCACCAGGCCAGGGCTCCCTTTTAGAAATCTGCTTACTCTTTATGCATGACTATACTGAAGGAGCCGCAACATTACATAGGAATGATGTCCAAACACACATGCACACACATTGTTGGTGGTGGTTGTTGGGTGCTATCAAGTTGACTACAACAGGCTGACAGATCTGACCCTTGCCCTGTCCTATGCCATCGTCAGTCTCTGCCATGTTCAAGCGTATGGTTTCAGTCCCTGTGGCAATCCCTCAGGTTAGGGATTTTCCTCTTTCGCTGACCCTCCACATTTCCCAGCAGGATGTTCTTTGTCCAAGGACTGGCCCTCCTGACAATAAGCCCTAAGTATGTGACACTGTGCTGTTAGGGACCCCTCTGAAGTACTCAGGAGCAACGGTGTGTCTCTCTGGAGACTAAGGTGCGCCTGATACAGGCCATGGTCTTTGCAATCACTTGTTATGAATCACAGAGTTGGACAATGACCAGGGAGGATAGAAGGAGAATTGATGTCTTTGAGCTGTGGTGCTGGAGAAGAGTATTGAATATACCATGGACTGCCAAGAAAACAAATAGATTCACCTGGAGAGGGTTAAACCAGGCTGCTCCTTGGAGGCAAGGATTCTGGGGCTTCGCCTGACATACTTTGGACATGTTGTAAGGAGAGACAGGTCTTTAGAGAGGGACATCATGCTTGGGAGGGTGGAGGGACAGCGCAGGAGAGGAAGGCCCTCTATGAGGTGGATTGATTCAGTGACTGGGGTAATCGGGATGGGTGTGTCAGAGGCAGTGCGATTGGCACAGGATAGAGCAGGGTTTAGGGCTGTTGTACATAGGGTCGCTATGAGTCGCAAACGACTCGACGGCACATAACAACAATAACAACAACAACAACAACAACATGTGACACAAAGTTTCATCAGTCTTCCCTCTAAGGAGCAACTTGCTTATGCTTCCTTCAAGACATACATTTTTATTCTTTTGGAAGTCCATGGATATTCTCCAACACCACAACTCAAAGGCATCTATTCTTCCTCTGTCATCCGTATTCATGGTCCAACTTTCAGATGCAGAGGAAGTGTTTGAAAAGACCATGATTTATAGCAGGTACAGCTGTGTGTGTGTGTGTGTGTGTGTGTGTGTGTGTGTGTGTGTGTGTGCGCGCGCGCCTCTAATGGTGTAGTTCATAATGAGTTGTACTGTTAACCCAAAAATGATGCCTTGGGGTGGCCTAGTGGCAAGAAGCTGCACTGCAATCCCAAAGGTGCACAGTTCAAATCCACCAGATGCTCTGCTGGAGGAGAGACAATCTCCTTCTGTACCAGTCAGATCTGAGTTGACGGTACATGCACAAAAATAAGAAAATAATTTTTTTTTTAAAAAGTGATGCCTCTCTGGTGGTTCCTATCCACCTGTGGCTCTGAGGGAGAAATATGGGCAACCTCCTCCCACGTAATTCACAGCCTCTGAAACCTACTTGTTGCTGTTATGTGCCATCAAATAGGACTGACCTCCAGCAGGTTTTCAGAGGCAGTAAAACCTATTGAAGTGTCAGCTGTAAATCAGTTCAGACTCGGCTGCAATGAGATTTTATTTATACGTGTGTGTGTGTGTGTGTGTGTGTGTGTGTGTGTGTGTGTGTAATATAAATATGTGGAGCTCTAGTGACCTCTCCAATCACTTAAGAGCAGTGATGTCAGTTTGAGGGGTAGGGTGTACCTGATTCAGGCCACTGTCTTTTCAATCACTTGCTATGCATCTGAGAGCTGCACAATGAATAAGGATGACAGAAGAAGAATTGATGTTGGAGAAGAGTACAAAATATCCCATGGACTGCCAAAAGAACAAACAGATATGTCTTAGGGCAAGTGCAAGGCAAAACACTGCTTGGGGCAAACATGACAAAGTTTCATTTCCCATGCTTTGGGTACATTGAAGGAGAGGCTATTCCTAGGGGAGGGACATCATGCTCAGAAAGAAAGACCTTCGATGAGATGGACAGACACAGTGACTACAGCAATGGGCTCAAGTGTGTCAGAGATGATGAGGATGGCACACGGCCATACAGGGTTCAGCTCAGTGGTTCATAGGGTCACTCTGAGTCATACTCAACAGCACATAACAACCTTGTCATTGAGTCAGATCCAGTTCATAGCCAACAGGGGGTTTTCAGAGGTTGTAAGTGGCAAGGGATAGGACTGCCCATCTTTGTCCTATGGGGTCGTGGCTGGTAGATTTGAACTGTCAACAGAACAAATCCCATTGGTATGAAGGGTCATATGGCTAAATGCTATGGGGACTTAGTGCAGGAACTTTGGAGTAGAATTCAAAGAATGTTGCTCCATTAAATCTTCAAGAAAGAAAGAAGGGGGGAAAGAGAAAAACAAGGGAAAAAAAGCTTCAAGTAAGAGGGAAAAAATATATAAATTTTATATATATATATATATATATAATTGCTTAATTCCTAAGGGTGGCTGGCATCTCGATGGTGGTCTCATCTTGATGGCAGTCAGGCAAGGGAAGTTTCTGAGGTCCTTTTTGTTGTGTTTTACTGCTTTTTCCCCCCTCAAAAGAGGGTGGTCCTTGAGCCTTAGACTAAGGGTAAGGGTGGAGACCTGCTCAAGGGTGTGGCTTTAAAATCAATGATAAGGGGATGGGTCTCTGCACTGGCCTGGGGCCTGGGGACTGGAAGTCTCCCTCCACTCTGGAAGTCAACTGGCTTGCGGCCCTGCAGGCCCTCAGACCAAATTTATTAATTTTAGAAGAATATTCTTTAAAAGACAGAGCAATCATTTGTTTGTTTGCTGTACTGAACAACTTCAAAACTGAGGAGGACCTCATGCACTTACTGCAGAGGGTCAAGGACTGCAGCCTTCAAAATGGACTAAGGCTCAATGTCAAGAAGACAAAAATTCTCACCACCAGACCAATCGGTAGCATCAGGATAGATGGCGAAGAGATTGAGATTGTTCACAGCTTCAATTTGCTCGGCTCCACGATCAACACTCTTGGCACCAGTAGCCAGGAAATCAAAAAACGTACTGCGAGGGGAAAGTCTGCTGTTTAGGGAGCTCTCTAAAGTACTGAAGAGCAATGGTGTCTCTCTGGAGACTAAGGTGTGTCTGATACAGGCCATGGTTTTTGCAGTCACTTGTTATGCATCAGAGAGTTGGACAATGACTAGGGAGGATAGAAGGAGAATTGACGCCTTTGAGCTGTGGTGCTGGAGAAGAGTATTGAATGTACCATGGACTGCCAAGAAAACAAACGGATTCATCGTAGAGAGGGTTAAGCCAGGCTGCTCCTTGGAGGCAAGGATTCTGGGGCTTCGCCTGACATACTTTGGACATGTTGTAAGGAGAGACAGGTCTTTAGAGACGGACATCATCCTGGGTAGAGTGGAGGGACAGCGCAGGAGGGGAAGACCCTCTATGAGGTGGATTGATTCAGTGACTGGGGTAATCGGGATGGGTGTGTCAGAGGCAATGAGATTGGCACAGGATAGAGCACGGTTTAGGGCCGTTGTACATAGGGTCGCTATGAGTCGCAAACGACTCGACGGCACATAACAACAACAACAACAACAACTGAACAACTTGGAGTTGCTGTGATGCTGACCACTATTCCATAGTCATGTCAAATACCATAATGGTTACCTATTATGTACAGTGTTTGGATGAGCTTCCAGATTGATTTATGTTGGGAAGCAGGAGTGGCATCTACTTCCTAAACTAGATGCCTCTGGAATCTCTACAAACTCTCTTATAAATGTACAGAAATGATGTTAATTATAGAACGGAGTTCAGGTCTATTGTGCAAAATGCTCTGAGTCATATTCGACTTGACAACACTTAAACACGGCTAAACAAGACTAGTGCTATTATATCTGGAGGAAGAGTCTTCCACTTTGCACATCACTCTTTGTCAATGTGCTGTATGAGGTAACCTGGGTTTGCTGTGATGCTGAACCTTGTGCCATGGGGATATCAAATACCAGAATGGTTTCCCAATGTGGACATTGTTTGGTGGAGCTCCCAGTTGTAAAACAGGTTGGGAAGCAGGAGTGGCATCCACTTCCTAAACCACATGCCTCTGGAAACTCTATAAACTTGGAGAAACAACAATAGTTATGTAAAGGCATTAGGTCTTTTGTTCATAGCATCCCTGTGAGTCGACCTCGACTTGTTGACAATCAACAACAAACAACAAACTTTAGGTTAGCTGTGTAATTCCCTATAGACTGTGTTATCAGAGTTCATGTGTGTCACTGCGGTGGGGGGGTGGGGAGGTGTCGTTGAGTTGGAACTGACTCACAGTTGACCCTCCCACAGGTTTTTCAGAGGCAGTAAATGCACAAGAGGAGATTCCCATTCTCCTCCCATGGAGCAGCTGGTGGATTCAAACTGTGTACCCCTGGGGTTGCAGTCGTATTTCTTACCATTAAGCCATGATTAGATAGATAGATAGATAGATAGATAGATAGATAGATAGATAGATAGATAGATAAACTTGGCAGTGACCTTGAGGATGGCTCAGGAAAGGACAAGTTTTTTATGTTTTCCATAGGGTCTCTGTCACAGTCAAATTGACGGCACCTAACAACAACATATACACTGAAAGAGCCTGATGGTCTGAAAGTTAAGCCATCAGCTGTGAACAGAAAGGTTTTAGATTGTGACCTTCCAGGAAGAGGCAGAACAAATACCTGTTAGTGGGCTCCATTAAAGACTGGAGCTTGGGAAGCCCTAGGGGGCACTTAAAACACCGTCACAGGAGTCGCTGCAGCTTAGAGGTGACTGGAGAGTAGACAGAAAGGGTGGCATTTTGTACTGAGGATGACCTATACCCTCTTTATAAACTCTGCGTGATCAGACATGGACATGGAGGATGCGGCCTCTCCTGTCTGGCCTTCACATGACTCCCAATTCCACACCTGTGCTGCTGGAAAGGCAGGATGTCCAGACTCGGGGACACTGGACACTGCCCCACCAAGCTGTCCCACAGCAGAGAGTTTACTGACAGCCCAACACAGGGAAAGCGCATGGACAGTGGTGTCCCCTCTCAGCACAGCCTGAGGGGGCCCTAAGGTCCTGCTGTGTTTGTTCATCTCCCATTGTCCTCCTCTGGGTTCAAGGAAGGCGACAAGCTTGTGTCTGGGAGAGTTGAACCAGAGGGAGAGTGGAGGGGGCAGAACAGCCTGGACAGTGCTTATAGAGCGCCGGTCACCCAGGGTCTTCCTCTGGGAGCCTGTACTTGATCAGAGAGCCCTTCCACCCTCAGAGGTGGTCACCCTGACCCTGGGCCATTAGGTGCCCTCAGATGGACAGGGTAAAACCACCGTAACAATTTTCTGAGCAGTAACCATTGTGAGAGCAGACGGCCAGTCCTCTTTGCTCAGAGCCTCTGGGGGTGTTCCAACCTGCAAGCTCCCAGGCAGCAGAACTGCAGGCTTGATTTCACCTGGAAGGTTTACCTGCAGAGTGCCACGTCACTGACAGTGCATAAAGATCCAGGAGAGGGGAGCTAGAGGGCCAGCGTGGAGTACCCAGGGCACCCAGGGGTTTCCCCCAGTGACTTGGGGTCCTTGGTCTGAAGCTGCCGGACATGGATCTCTCACCAGCCTTGAACCTGGGGTCCCCCCTGCCGCAAAACGGGTCCCACCTAAGTGGTCCAGTCGGGTCTGACCTTGAGCGGAGCCAGCCTGGCCACTGGTCACCAGACTGACCCGAGATGGCGGGGACACCCGCATTCCCGGGCTGACCTGCTCAGGCCTGGCCTCGGGGAGCCCCCTGGGGAGGGACGCAGCCTGCTCGGCGCCAGTCCCAGGTGGTGCTCGGTGGGGACCCCGGGTGCAGGCCCAGCAGAGGCGCAGGAGGCCCCCGGCGGGGGTGGCGCGCGGAGGGGCGGGGACGCGGCCTCTGGACTCGGCTTCCGCCTAGGTGGCAGGATGGGAGGGTGACGAGGGGACGGAGGAGCGGGACCAGGGACTGGACACTGGCGCGCACCAACCCCGCTCGGACCCCCATCCGGCCCCGCGCCCGCCCTCCTCGCGCGCCCCGCCCTCCCGGCCCCTTCGCAGGCTGGTCCCCGCCCTCCCGCGTCCCCTCCTCTTCCTCCCCGTCCCTCTCCCCCCGCCCACCCGCGTCCCCTCATGGCGGCCATGGCTGGGCTGGTGTCGCGCCCGGACAAGGGCTACCGCGTGGTGCTCCTGGGCAGCGCGGCCGTGGGCAAGACGGCGCTGGCCACGCAGTTCGCCTGCGGGACCTTCCCCACGCACTGCGAGCCGGCCGTCGAGGACCTGTTCAGCAAGGTGATCGAGGTGAACTCGGTGCCCACGCTGCTGGAGATCCTGGACACGGTGGGCGCCGCGCACCTGGTCACGCTCACCGACCTGTACATGCAAAACTGTGACGGCTTCGTGTTGCTCTACAGCGTGGACAGCGACTCCTCGTTCCAGGCCGTGAAGCTCATGCGAGACCGCCTGGTCAGTCTGCGCGGGTCCCGGGTCGCCCCACAGGTGCTGGTGGCCACCAAGGCTGACCGCGACGCCCAGCGCCAGGTGCTGACGGCGCAGGGCCGCGCGCTGGCCCGCGAGTGGCGCTGCCCGTTCCTGGAGGTCACGGCCAAGAGCAAGCTGATGGTGGACCGGGTCTTCACGCTCATCGTGCGCGAGATGGAAGCGCTGGCCCCCGCCCAGCCCGTGGTCCCGGCCGCCCCCCAGCTGGTCCACGACACGTGGCCCTCGGAAAGGTTCATCGGCTGACACGCGTGGCCGGTGATCCCGCTGCGCGGACCCCTCCTCGGTGCCTTCAAGTGCTCGCTGGGCGAATGCCCGCCTTCTCTGCTTCTAACTCCCAAAGCTTCAGCTGCCCGCAGGCCTTCCATCCTCAGTGAAAACTTCCCAGCTTTACCTCGGACAGTGTCCTGACAACAGACCCGCACCCCCAGGAACCCCTGTCCCCGGACGGAGAGACCACGCCCTTGTCTTCGGGTGGATTTCGCGAATGGATTGGTTTCTGTTGGGACAGAGACCTCCCGAGTGACCCCGAGATTCCAAAGGGACTGTGGAGCGTAAGAGACTCAGGTTTCAGTGCCGCGAGGCCTTCCCCTCCCAGGCCAGCACTGTATCGCCAGCAGCAATCGCTAAATATAGGTATTCGCGTAGCTAAGTGGTGGGGCACACTCCTAGCTTTGGTTTGAAAAGGCATATTGTGTCTCGGGAAGGGGGGAGAACCCACCAGGCCTACAGCGACTTTGTCATTTACTCTAGGCCGTTTCTGCCTCTGTAAGTTGCATGAAAACAAAATTATGTTGCTGCGGCCAGCTTTGGCTTTTTATTTCTTTGACTGGGTTTTGAAGTTACTGTTTTGGTTTCAAGTTCTTCCTGGGATTCTGGGGGAAAGCTTACAGAGCAGAACCGCTTTCCACTCAGCCCTGTGTGCATCTTGTGGGGGAAAGTTGACAGAGCAAACTGGCCTTCCACTCCTAGGTAGCTGTCTTTCGAAGTCATGCTGCAAGTTTTCGTTACTGATGTTTTCTTACACTGCCACTTCGCTCCTATGTCCCGGGACACCAGTCAAAAATCACAGGGATCCACAGGGCCACCACATCCTCCTCTGTTTTTGCTAAAGTGCTTTGGATTGTGGATTGTGGGTGTTTTCTCTGTGGTTTTTGCCCCCAAAGGACAAGCCAAACCCTTCGCCGTTGTGTCTTAATTCCTGGTACCCTCCCTGGGTTTCTGAGACTGTAAACCTTAATGGGGAGGGACTGCCTTATCTTTCTCACTTTAGAGGGCCTGGTGGGTTCAAACTGCCCCCGCCTTTTAGCTGACCAACTTTTAACCTGCTATACCATGGGGTGGAGGTGGAGTCCTGGTTAGCATATTATGTCTAAATCCCTGCATAGTTGAAGAGTGATTGTTGCACTGTGTACCAGGGAGTCGTTCTGACTCCTGCCTGCCCTTCTGTCATTTTTATCAGCTCTGACAACCAGGATTTTTCTCCCTGGGAGGTGTGGGGAGGTTCCAGTCACTGGTAATAACCATGTTGCCCTCCTTTTAACAAGGATACAGATAATGAAATAAAAACAATACTTGTAAAATTCGGGGTTTTATATCTTCATAATAATGATAAAGAAGATTCTTGTACTAATTTAGAAGCAGTAAGTTTTGTAACTGTAAACCATTTTTCTGATATGAGTTGTTTGTGTCCATTTGCACAATATTATTACCTCACCCGCTGCAGCACATGTTCCAATGTTAGGGGCACAGTTTATCGCCTTTTGGGCCTTCGTCTAAATAAAATAACCAAGAAAAGGCAAACCTCGGCTGTGGTCCGAAATGGTTCATTTTGTAAATGGGGCGTGATGTCTTCAGTGGTGTCTGAAGAAGAATGTGGTGGGTTTTATTTGAATTGTGTTGTTGTTAAGTGCTGTCGAGTCATAGATGACTCATAGCGACCCTATGAACGAAAGTCCTCAACACTTGTATGACTTTCACCCTCTCTCCAGGTTCACAGAGTTTCTGGAGGCAAGCTGTTATGGAAGTGGATGTCACTCCTGCTTCCAAGCTTGTTTTAATCGGGGAGCTCCACCAAACACTGTCCGCCGTGGGTAACTATTAACGCATTTGACACATTTGTGCCACAGCGTTTAGCATCACAGCAACCACAAGTTACCTCTGTGTGGCAAGTGGACACACCAGGGCTATACGACTGATGTAATAGAAGGGGCACTTGACTGTAACATAAAAACCCATGTTTTACCATCAACCAAATGCACAGCCAGTATCTGACACTAGACCTAAAACAAGAGCTACTTCCCCTGCTCAGCGGGTGGGGAAGAAGGGGGAGGTAGGGGTTTGAGACTTCTTTTTAGAGCCTTATTTTTTTCCCCCATCAAATTCCAAATTCAGACGAAGTTTTGCAGAGCTCTTAACCTCTAGGCATAAAAGGCAGGCCATTCAGTTGCTTTTGAAAAATCGGACGGGGGCAGAATTTTAATGACAGGGATGCCCTGGAGATGGCACAGGGTTGGAAAATGTTCAGATCTGTGCAGAGTCACCCCAAGTCTTTATTGACTCCACACTCAACTTACAATTACATCAGGTTGTGCTACCAACCAACAGGATGCACGTCTCCAAAGGTTCAAAACCAGCAGCAGCTCCCTGGAGGAAAGGTTAGATTGCAAGCCTTGGAAACTGCTTGGCTCTGAGTCAGAATTGGCTCAACAGCATTGAGTTTAGTTTTTCTGGCGAGTTACAATGAACCTTAAAGAAGGAAGAGTTTCTAAAAATCAACCATTGGCTAATCTCGATGTGATTAAGTGAACACTGCTGCCCTGCCCTGAGGTCGGCTGATAGCAGGTCATCACTTAAGGAGTCCCAGCGGGTCAGAGAACTGTCTGTGTCTAGCAGAGCCACAGCAGTGTCCCGACCCTCAGGATGTTTCTGGCTCTCTCTTCAGTCAGGACTGACTCATAGCTGACCCTCCAGGGAGGGGGTTTTCAAGGCAATAAATCCCACAGGAGTGCATTGTCCATCTTTCTCCTTCAGAGCAGCTGACAGATGCTCCAAATTTCATGTATCTAAATTGCTAAATTTGCAACAAATATGGATTTTTTTCTTCTCACCTGGAAGTAAGGTGTTGCCATAGCAAGTACTTAAAAGTGTGAATGTACCCCCGGAGCTGGGCAGTGGGCGGGAGGTCACAGGATTCTGAGTAGTGCCTTGAGCAGACTTCCAGCAGAGATTGGACTTTCAAAACGCTGCAGGGAGGGTTCAGAAGGAAGTAGCGAGCAGGGTGCTGGGGAAAGGGGCAGAGAGGGCTCCTTATCTCTGCAGTTACGTGAAAGCAGAAAAACGTGCCTTCTGGAGCTCATGATCTGTCTGCCTGATTTCTTCTCACTACAAATAATCAAATGTGTGAGAGGAAAAATGCAAATTGAGAAAACTGTTAAATTGAAAGGAATCAATCTTGATGGTTTTGGAAATCCTTCGTTTCTCCTGATAGCAGAAAATGCTAAAATCACAGGATGACTGTCCACCAACAGCCTCCCGCCAGCAGGGCAGCGAGTGGACTGGAGGAGGCCATGGGCTGTGGTCCGGTCCACCACGGCACAGCCCTTCCAGGTACACAGCAGCCCTTGCAAGCCGTTTCCTGTTTCCACATTCTTTTTAGAATTCTGTATGCCATATTTACTTTTATCCAGTGCTGTACATTTTTTAACGTAGAAAATGTTTTTCTTTAATTTTTTTCTTGTTGCATTTTTTTCTTCTTCTACTTCCCCCAGCACTCCTCACAATGCACCGCTTGTTCCAGGTTGTTGTCATCGTATCACGCCTAATATATTCCTTCCAGACAGTTCTTTCCCTCATCTGTTCCAATGCAGTGTTCATTATCTCTTCACTCTTTTCCTATTCTCTCCTCAACTTCCCCACGTCTGTCCTCTTTTAGAACAGTGGTGTTATGTTGTATTTGTTCTTTTGTGACAGAGATATTTCACTAAGCATAATGTTCTCCAGGTTCACCTATGCTGTGTAATAATTTATGAGTTCATTTTTTAGTGTTGCATAATATTCCATTATGTGAGTGTACCGTAGATTTTCTATTCATTCGTTTGTTGGTGGGCACTTGGGTTGCCTCCATCTCTTTGCAGTTGTGTGTAATGCAGCAATTAAAGTGGGTGTGGATGCATCTGTTTTGAGTGGTGGCTCTGGTTTCTTTAGGGTATATTCACAGTAGAGAAATTGCTAGGTCAAGTGGGATTTCTATTTCCAACTTTTTGAGAAAGCACCAGAACACTTTCCATAGTGGCTGCACCACTTTACATTCCTACCAGCAGTGAATAAGAGTTCTAATCTCCACAACCTCACCAGCATTTGTTGTCTACTGTCTTGTTGAACTTTGCTATTATTGTTGGGGTGAGATGATATCTCATGGTTGTTTTGGTTTGCATCTTTCTGCAGGCTGTGTATGTCTTACTTAAGGGAGTTCTGATAGTCTAGTGGACAAGGAGTTAAACTGCTAACCAAAGGGCAGGCAGTTCAAATCCACCAGAGAGAACAATGGGAAGTGTCTTCCTCTGAAGGTTTACAGCCTTTGGAACCTGATGGAAGGTCCCTACGAGTGAGAACTGATGGGTCAACACGTGATCTGGTTTAAGCTTTCATTTGGGAGTCCCCAGGTTCTCAAAGTGCTACAAATGATGAAGCATTCACGTACTAGTCAGCAGGTTGGCAGTTGAGACCCACCCTGGCAGTAGTGACTAGCAGCCACCCCTGTTTTCTTCAGATTTTTTTCAGCCTGGAAAACTCTTACTTGAGCTTTGTTTGGTTTCCCTGTTTGTTCTTGTTGTTGTTTTAGGTGCCATCTGTTTGACTATGAACAACAGATCAGAACCTTGCCCTATCCTGTGCCATCTTCAAGATATTTGTCATACTCTAGCCCATTTTTTCACGTTGCCTAGTGGTAAGAAACTGTGCTGCAATCCCAAAGGCACTCAGTTCAAATCCACCAACTACTCCATGGGACAATCTCCTCCCTGGCAATTTACTGTCTCTGAAAACCCACTGGAGGGTCAGTTATGGGTCAGTTCCGACTCAACAGTACACAACACCAACAGGCCATTGTTACAGTTACTTCTCTTTGGGGGTCATTGTCTCTTTCAGTGAGCCCCTGACTTTCTGAGGAGCTACAGTAACAAGGAGTTACAGTGGCAGAGAGAGATAGGTAGAGTTCACCAGCTACCCCGAGGGAGAAGGTAATTGTCTATGTATCTCCTGAAGCGTCACTGGTGGATTTGAACCACCAAAGACTCATGGCTTTTGGGTCAGTAGCTCAGCTCCCTGTGGACTTGTTGTTAGGTGCTGTGGAGTCGAATCTGACTCATAACAACCCTCCAAACAGCAGATCTGACCCTGCTCTATCCTGTGCCGTTCTCACCTCTCTGACACACTGGAGCCCGTTGCTGCCATCACTGTGTCAATCCATTTCACTGGGGGGGGAGGGGGTGTCCTCAATTTTACTGACCTTCCACCTTTCCAGTTGTGATGTCCCTTTCTAAAGAACAGTCTCTCCTAGCAACGTGCACAAAATATGTGAGACCATGTGATTTACAGCCTCTGAAGACTCACTGGAGGGTCAGCTATGAGTAGATTCTGACTCAGTGGCAATGAGGGAGGTTTTTTCCTACCTTTCCCAGCATGACACATTTCTTTAAGGACTAGCACTTTCTGACAACATGCTTAAAGTATGTGAGACGACGTTTTATGACTTCTCACCACTGGACCAACAGGAACCAACAATTCTCCCCGCCATCATGACAGACGGAGCAAACACTGAAGTTGGCAAGGGCTTCAATTTCCTTGGATCCATAATCAACACCCATGGTAGCAGCAGAGATCAAGCTCTCCGTCAGGGACCTCTCCAAACGGCTCAAGAACAAGGATGTCCTTTTAAAGATAAAGACGTGCCTGGTCCAAGCCATGGTGGTTTGATCGATTCCTATGGATCTAAAAGTTGGACAAAAAAATAAAGAAGCCCAAAGAAGAACTGATGCCTTTGAATTGTGGTATTGGTGAAGAATATTGACTATCCCAAAAGAATAAACAAGTCTGTCTTGGAGGAAGTACAATTAGGGTTCTCCTTAGAGGGAGGATGGAGAAACTTCTCTGTTACAACATTCCTTTTAAAAGTAGCAAGAGGGAGCTCTGGTGGCCTAATGGCAAGAAACTGCACTGCAGTCCCAGAGGTGCATGGTTCAAATCCATCAGATGCTGTACTGGAAAAGGAGGGGCAATCGCCTCCTGAACCAGATTTGATGGTATAGACACACACACACACACAAAGTAACAAGAAACAGCCAAAGCACATAAACTTTTCCATTTTTCTATTTCCCCTAATATCTCTATCAGACAATTGAGGGGAAATAAGCCACACAATTATTATAACAGAATTTTTTTAATTAATTCCAGGTATTAAAAAGCTAAAGGGAAAAAAAGGGGAGCTTCTCAGGAGGGGCTCATCCCTGGAGAACATCATGCTTGTTAAAGTGAGAAGAAGAGGAAGACCCTCAATGAGCTGGCCTGACGCAGTGACATTACCAAGGGCTCAGACTCAGCAGAAACTCTGCAGACAGTGCGGGATCAGGTGGAGTTTTATTCTGTCGTTCACATGTAAACAATATGAAAATCACTATTGTCAAGTCAACGTTCCACTCATAGCAACCCTCTGTCAGGATCCCAAGGCTGTAAACCTTTCCAGTCAGACACTGGCCTGCTTTCTCCCAGTGAGCAGCCGGGGGCAGGGGGGGCAGGTATTTGGAGGCCCAGTACATTATGCACTGCACCACCAGATCTCCTCCTATTATACATAAGATCACTATAAATCAAAGCTGACTGGAAGCCAACCGGCAATGCGTCTCGGTGACATCTGCGGACAGCGTCAATCAACGTGGAACTGAGAATGAAGATGAGAAGGTGGGGCTGAGACGGTGGAAAGGGCTGGAGAAGGGAGCCTGGGGAGAAGGGTGCTCAGCGCTCCGAGAAGCAGATGTGTCCAGCTGTGCCACTGGCCCTGCCCTGGGAGCTGAGAGCTTTCTCTGAGGGCAGGTCACCACAAGCTGGGGCTGGCTGGAGCTGCTTGGGGGGTGAGGGGGTGTCTGGCTCCAGGAACTGGCCAAGCTGCAAGCTGGCACCCTCTCGTCGCAGCCCCTACAGGACCAGGCAGAGTTGAGCTTTAGGATTTCCAGGCTGTAATCTTTCTGGGGGCAGACTG
This sequence comes from Elephantulus edwardii, assembly GCF_000299155.1. Classification (NCBI taxonomy): domain Eukaryota; kingdom Metazoa; phylum Chordata; class Mammalia; order Macroscelidea; family Macroscelididae; genus Elephantulus; species Elephantulus edwardii. Next base: position 37,330,209 of record NW_006399752.1, on the reverse strand, counting down.
TCATCCACAGAGAGGATCAGAGGTGCCACTGAGTGAGGAGGGTGAGATGTGAGGACCACATCAGGTGACACTATCAGAGAAGATGGACTTAGTGACCATCTCAAGAAAAATTGGGGAGCTCTGTTGGCCTAGTGGCAAGAAGCTGCACTGCAGTCCCAGAGGTGTATGGTTTGGATCCCCCAGATGCTCTGCTGGAGAAGGAGGGGCAACCTCCTCCTGTACCAGTCAGATCTGATTTGATGGTACACATAAAAAAAGAATAAAAATTTTTAAAAATTTGCTTGGATTCATTGAACACTAATGGCCAAAGACTAGACAAGTTATTGAATGACATCAAAGACGTGATACATAAAGAAAGCAAAGGGTCATCAAAAGATAAGAAAGACCAAAATAAATGTCAGGAAACTTGCTCTAGAGCAGAGAGAAGTTAAATCCAGTGGAAGAAAGGATGAACCAAGCGAGCTGAACAGATGTCAACGGGAGTATTGAGAATATGGAAGACAACACAGAACTGATGCCTTTGAATTGTGATGTTGGTGAAGAGTATTGAACATCCTACAGACTGTTGAAAGAACAAACAAGACTGCCTTGACAGAAGTGCAACCCGAGCACTCCTTAAGGGCAAGGAGCGGGAAACCCCATCCCACTTGCTTTGGGCATATTTCAGGAGGAGCCAGTCCTTAAAAAGAGACATCATGCTGGGAAAGGTGGAGAGTCAGTGAAAGGGAGGAAGACACTCGACAAGATAGACTAACACTGTGACTAATGCAATGGACCTGAGCTTGGCAGAGAACTTGAGGATGATGCAGGAGAGGACAAGGTTCTGACCTGTTGTTCATAGGGTCACTATGAATTGTAGTTGACTTGAAGTCACCTAACAACAACAGCATTGAGAAGACAAAGTATAGTGTTATAATTAAATGTGCAAAGAACTGGAGTTAGGAAACCAAAAGGGAAGAACACACTTGGTATTTCTCCAGCTGAAAAAGCTAAGGAAAAAGTGGAGTCTTCAAGTTGTAATAGTGGAGGGTTCTATGGGCAAAATGTTGAATAATGAAGAGAAAATAAATATAGTCGAGCTCTCTCTGTTGGTTTAGCCTATAGCGAGCTGTCCTGCTAATCCAAAGATGGTGCCTCCCTCACAGTTCAAAAGCACTAGCAACTCCAAAGGAGAAAATGATACAATCTCCTCCCATGCTATACATGACCTTCAAAACCCAACAGAGGGTCGGTTCTGACCGACCCAACAGCAATGAGGTAACAGAAAGGATTTGGCGATGCTCTACCTTTCCGGAAGCAGCATATAATCAAGGATCAATGGTACTGAAGGGGAAAGTCCAAGCAGCACTGAAGTGAAAAACAGGGCTCCAGGAATAGCAACAGAATTCAAACACCTATCACCTGTTTCAAGACATTTTGAAGAAAGCTGACTGCTGTGTCATTTTCCCCACAGAGTGACTCAGGAGTATGAATCTCTGATCTCTCTGAAGCTAAACGCTTCAACCACAACACAATCACAGCTTCTTCTAGAGAGTGGCCACAAACCCCAAACCCACCACACTCTGGTCGATTCCCACCCATGGCAACTTTGGGGCTGTAAACCTTTACTAGACAGACTCCCTCTTTCTCCCACATTGTGGCTGGTGGATTCAAACCATCGACTTTTCAATTAGCAGCCTTACATGTAAAATGCATTACACACCAGGACTACGTTAGGGAGTGAGAAATGAGATGTACAAAAGATCAACCTAGGATGCGAATGAAGGGTGCTAATCTCACCACTAGGGGGCCAAGTCAGCTCAGTGGGAAGAAGCTGCTGATGGGTCCTGGGCATCCAGATCACAGTCCAAGATCCACTGTCCCTGAAGCACCCCCTGCCAGCCCAGCCCAGGCCTCAGTTTTCTCTCCCTTAAAGGATCTTGTTCACGCTGTCCCCTTTTCCTGATGAATCAGGGTGAAGTCTCTCTCAGGGAGGAGTGATAGGGAATGGCAAAGGACACACTGACAAAGGAGATTAATCAGAACTGCCTTTGACAAGCACTGT
>NW_006399752.1:37309598-37326282 GCF_000299155.1 Elephantulus edwardii | reverse complement strand
AATGTTCATTAAAATTAATAAAATTTAATAATTTAAAGAAAGGATCTTGTTCTCCCACTAGTTCCTCAATAACTGGGCAGCATACCCCCCGGGACCTTCTCTGCAGCCCTTGTTTTGTCAGCCTCCCAATGTCCCAAAGTCACTCTGTGAAGCTGTGTGTCTCACAGTCCCAGGCAGTCTTGGGTCACTCCCAGGTCTGTCTGTCTGCCTGACTGAAGCCCCTCGTCCTGGTGCCCACACCCACCATAGAGTACGCTGCCCCAAGTATGTCCCACTTCCAGGACGTTGGTAGGAATATTTGGGTTTTAAATTCTTTTTAATTAGTATTTTCATCATTCATATAACATTGTGTTTCATGTACACACATTGTGTATCTTATACAATCTTGGATTCACGTTATATTCTGTTCCCGTGTATTGTGGAGTTTTTTCCCAGAGACCGGTCCTTAGAGAGGGACATCATGCTTGGGAGGGTGGAGGGACAGCGCAGGAGAGGAAGGCCCTCTATGAGGTGGATTGATTCAGTGACTGGGGTAATTGGGATGGGAGTGTTGGAGACAGTGCAATTGGCACAGGACAGAGCGGAGTTTAGGGCTATTGTACACAGGGTCGCTATGAGTCGCAGGCGACTCAACGGCACATAACAACAACAACAACACAAACATCTTACTCATAACTACATTCGTGAAGGCGTGTAAGTCAGCACCTTCATTCCTCATGCCTTACTACCCTCGTTTTAGATAGCCAGTTTCTGATATCCCCAACAGTACTCTGAGGCAACACACATGTCCCTTCTGCAGAAGAAGCCTCTGTTCAGCTTGGGAATTTTCAACAACTGCATCCACAAGCAAGCCCCAGTCCAGAGCAAGCCATCACATTGGAGCAATCTACACGAGCTCAGATCATGCTTTTCTTCACCTGGCTGGGTTCTGGTCAATTCCCAGTCATCAGTGGCTACGCGTTCCAATGGGCATCAGCCACAAACTCAGGAGTCCACACTTCTCGGTGTTCCAGACCTATGGGTCCCTTCATTCAGTCTTAGCCCCCACATGGGGCCAAGTCCACAAACCAGGAGTCCTTATGACTCCCTGCTCATCCACACAGCAGTGCATGCTGGGAGGGCAGCACTGAAGGAACAGGTCCAAGGTCAGCCTGTTTCTCCACTATTTTATTCCTCCCACTTCCTCTCCTGAGGGTCCAGGTGATCTCTACGAACGAGCATGCTCACTAGCTCCCTCCAACCCCAAGTCCTGGCAGTGGGCTCTCATGGGCACCCACTCTACCCTGCCTCAGAAGCCAAACAACTCCTACCAGTTTTAACAAGAAAGTTTCTTCCTTTCCTTTTTTCTTTTTCCTTCTCTCCTTTCATGCCTGACATTCTTTCAAATGTGAATCTCTTGAAACAAAAGTTGAAGGTGAGGCCTCTCTGCATATCTCCTTTCAAGGATGAAGGTCCCTCCCTTTGGAAATATAACTTTCTAATAAATCTGTCTTTACTATTTGACCCTCAAAAAAAATTCCCAAGTGGTTCTAAACATCAATTCAAGTGCAAATAACCTCAGAAAACTGGGACCCAATCTTTCTCCTCCACCAAGCCCAGCACCCACTACCAGATTCTACTTTGAATAGGCTTATGTCCAGGGCAGATTTTTAATACTTCCGATCAAGTACTGGCCAAAGGTGGAATTACATGCTTTTTAAATCCACAATATCCAATGTTCATTTGTATTGTGCATTTTTGCCATCTTCCTCCACATTTTTAAAAATTGATTTGCAAATAAGTATCCATACACATGATGCTTTATCCATGCACATTGTACCCAACACAATCCTTTATACACACTGTACTTCATACCGTTAACTACGACTTGTCCATGTCTGTTATCACACTGACTCCAAGTCACCACTGAACCTTCTACCACTCTGTCTACCCCCACCAGCCCCCACCATGTGAGTGATCACCTGTTTCCCTCTTTTCCATCCCACCCTTCCCTTTTTCCTTTGTTTTCATACACTAATTTGTTTAAATTGTTTTATTCATATGTTGTTGTTGTGTATCACTGAGTTGCTTGTAATTCATAGAAACCCTAGGTACAACAGCTCTGAACTCTGCTCTATCACCTCTGACACGCCTCCTCCCATTACCCCAGTCACTGTATCAATCCATCTCACAGAGGGCCTTCCCCTCCTTCACTGTCCCTCCACCCTCCCCAAGTGTGATATCCCTCTTCAATGAGTGGTCCCTCCTTGCAACATGCCCAAAGTATGTCAGACAGAGCTTCAGAATCCTTGCCTCCAAGGAGCAGCCTGGCTTCACCTCTCCAGGGTGAACCTGTTTTTTCTCCTAGCAGTCCATGGTATATTCAATACTCTTCTCCAGCACCACAGCTCAAAGGCATCAATTCTCCTTCTATCATTTATATTCATTCATATAAGTTGTGTTTTATATACTTTTTCATTTACACTGCGTTTCATATAATCATTCATATACATTGTATTTTATATCACTAATTACCATTTATTTATACCTATTTTTATGTTGCCTCTTCAAGTCCCCATTGAATCTTTCTGATTCCTTCATATCCCTCCTTGTAATCTGCCCCCTAAGCTCTGCTATTCTAGGATTTCCACCCTTCTTCTATTTCTGTACCCTTCCCTCTGACCCTTTCCCCTTTCAGACATTTATCTACATCTTACTATTTATCCTTCTATTTTTACAATAATAGTCTGTTACAATAATAGTCTGATACAGTATTTATACTTACAAGACTGAGCTAGTCTCCCAGGTGATATAGTACTGTACAAAATCATTGCTCCCTAGTGCTGTATAATATTCCATCTTGTGAATGTTCCACAATTTCTCAATCCGTTCATATGTTGACGGCATTTGGGCTACGTCCATTTTATTGCTATTGTGAATAATGCTCCGTGACTGTTAAGTGTACGTGTCTCCATTCCTATCTCAGTGCTCAATTCCTTGGGGTATGTTCTAGCAGTTTAATAGCTGGATCACTGAGATTGTTGACCTCTAGTGGGAAGCCAGGAGCCATCTGGCCTGGGGGAGGACCTGGCAAGGACCAGGCTGGGCCTGTCCTGATCTTGCCCCTTGATCTCAGGGCCAGTCACTGAAATACAAAGTGATGTGGACAGGTGGTCTAGGATGGGGGCTATCAGGGCAGCACCTGAAAGGGGGAGCAGTGACAGTAGGATGTCCACAGTGTCACTGCCAGCAGGGAGTGGCTACACCTCTGACCATCCTCAGGAGAAACTTACTGCAGCCATTCCCGCTCTTCTAACATGAGGCCTGGTCACAGTCCATCATGGCCCAGAGACTGTATGATGGAAGCACCTGTTTGCATCACTCTCCCCAGGGCCCTGTGTTTGATCCAGCCTCCATCCTGTTCTGTGCCGGCCCACTGACCCCACCTCTGCTTGTCTAAGACTCAGCCTGTCCCCACTCACAGTGCAAAGGAGCGGGGCTTGGGCTTCAAGGAGTTCCTCCTATCTCCCTCACCCCCAACCCCTGGACCCAGTTTAGTGAAAACCCAACACCTGGCCTTCCCATTCCGTTCTGAGTGTGCTCCTTCCCCAGTGACCAGCACTGTCCCTTCTAGAAATCCAGGTGGCAGCTCTGCCATTGCCAAATGATTCTGGAACAATCCTTGGATCCTTTTTTGGAGGTGGAATGAGTTCCCATTCTCTCTAGTTTGTTCCAAGTGTGGGTAGCTGAGACGCATTACATTCAAGGGAAACTTGGGGGAGGTAGTAGAGTTAACACCCCTAAACAGCTGAGACAAAGCCCCTCCCTCAATAAAGTGGAGAGCTCTGGTCAAGGGTCAAGTGTGGGAAGGAGCCACGGAAATTTACACAGGAAGGTGTCAAGTCATTATCTCACAGAGAGCAAGGTCAAGGACAGGAGGCGTTTCCTCCACTAGGAGGGTGTTCCCCCTGCTTCCCAGGGTTCCCAGGCCCGCCTGAGACATATTCTTCACCTTGAGGTTTCTCACTTGCCCTCCCCTAGGAAAGGCTACCATCCATACAGCAGGCCCGCCATTGAGCCTGGTTCCCCTTTGACTTACAGCTCAAGTTGACCGACAGCTCAATAAAAACACTAGGCTCCTCTTCAGGCCACAAGTCCTCAAGCTTAGGATACCCAGGAGCAGTAAGGGATCAGGCTGTGAAAGTGAAGAAAGAGTCCTTGGAATGAGGATAGAGACCAGGCTGTGAGAGAGGAGAGTACTGGGGGTCAGCATAGAGACCAGATTGGGACAGGAAAGAGGGTACTAGGATCAGTACAGAAACCAGGCTGTTAAGTGGAGGTATAGTACTGAGGGTCAGAGGCCGTACACCAAGAGAACAATCCAGAGGCCATAGGACATCTATGGCTAAGCCCCATGCATCCTCGGGACCTCTGGAGACCCTGACTTTCCTGTGTGCTCTGGGCAACCTCCGGCTGGGGGCTGAGCCAAATCAGAGTCAACCCTTAAGGAAGTTGATGTCTACCCAGCCTCCTAGGAAATGGATAGAATCCTCCCCAGGAAAACTGGCAGAAAGACAGCCAGTCCAATAATAATAATAATAATAATAATAATAATAATAATAATCCCAGCCCTTATACTCAGAGCATGAGGGCAATGACCCTGTCCAAAGGGCATGATTTTGCCTTAAAGGACAGTCCTACCAGATGGCTTCATCCCCGGAAGATCGATCTCTCTCTCTCTCTCTCTCTCTCTCGCTCTCGCTCTCTCTCTCTCTCTCTTATACACACACATACACACTCTGTTACCCTTGCATTGTCTCAAAGGAGCAACCTCACCATCTGCCTGTTTGTTATTATTTCTTCATTCTGTCTAGTAATCTCTGACCCACAGCAATCCTATGTGTAACATAATTGATCCCAACACTGTCCAGTCCTGTGCTATCTTCAGTCTCTGCTCTGACTGAGGTCTGTGAAAATTGTATTGCAGCTGGGAAGTTGGGGAGGCAGTAGCTGACCTCCACTACCTTCACATGAAGGAAGAATTCCCATCATCTGCGTCAGTGACACGAACCTAATCCCAATGAGGTCAACCATGCCACTGTACTCATTGTTCCTGTACTAGGCTTTAGAATCAGGTGTAATGACCACACAGAACTCACAAATAATGCTCACAATTATAAGGTTTATTGTTGTTGTTGTTGTTAAGTGGAGAAGTAATTAATAAGTTACAGTTCTGACTCAGGAACACACAGGATACAGCTTCAGTCAGGACACCCTCTTCTCAGATGTGCAGGCTGCCCTGTCTGACCCTCAGCCTCACAGCCTTGATCTCTGTCCTGCTCAGGCAAGTGTTATAAAGCTCTTTTAGCTCTGCCAGTTATGTACCTCCCTCATTCTGCCAGTAAGCCTCGGTTCAAAGGCACTTGGTTCTAACTCCATGGGACAATAGACCTAGAGACCCTGGCAACTTCACTGACTCTCTTATGCTATAGCCCAGGAGCTGACAGCTCTGTCTCACACCAGTCTCCAGTTCAATGTCATGGCTGCTGCCATGTCATCTCATGGCAACCCATGTTGTATCTGCACTTCAGGTTTACAGGGGAGTCTCAGGTCTACAGGACAATCTGCACTCTCTGGTGAGTCTTTTTTTTTTATGATATATTTCCATTTTCCACCCCAAGGTCAGCTCATTTTGAACTTGGCTGCATGTCAAAACTGACTAATCCCTGCGTTAGCATTCTACACATCTTGTCTGCACGATCTTGTTTTTTAAAAAAGATGTCCTTTACCTTATTGACATTATTGTCAGCATAACCAGTCCCTTTGATGGAACACAAACATCTCCATCATGATAGACAGAGAAAATATGGAAACTGTCAACAACTTCATCTTACTTGGATCCACAATCAACACACTTGGCACCAACAGTCAGGAAATAAGGAGCCGTATTGCACTGGGAAAGTCTGTAGTCAGGGATCTCTCCAAATTATGAGCAATGATGTCGGTTTGAGGACTAAGGTGCATCTGCTTCAGGCCATGATGTTTATGATCACATGTTATGCATCTGAGAGCTGAACAATGAATAAGGATGACAGAAGAATTGACTCCTTTGAGCTGCTGAGGTGTTGGAGAAGAGTACTGAACATCCCATGAAGTGTCAAAAGAACAAACAAATATATCTTGGAAAAGGCGCAGCCAGAGTGCTCCTTGGAGGCAAAGATGAGAAATACTTTGGGCATGTTGCTAGGAAAGACAGAGAGTCAACAAAGGAGAAGACCCTCAACCAGATGGATTGACCCAGTGACTTCCACAAAGGGTTCTATTGTGTCAGGAGGTGTGAGGATGGTACAGGATAAGACAGGATGCAGATCTGTTGTTCATAGGGTCGCTATGGTTCATATTTGACTTGACGACACCTAACAACAACAACAATGAACTCATTTATTGGGGAGCAATGATATTAGTTTGAAGACAATGATAGGCTTTATTGAGGCCATAGTCTTTTCTTTTTTTTTTTTTTTAAATTTTTTTTTTTAATTTTTTTATTATTTTGTGTGCGTGTACCGTCAAATCAGATCTGACTGGTACAGGAGGATATTGCGCCTCCTTCTCCGGCAGAGCATCTGGTGGATTCGAACCGTGTTCCTCTGGGATTGCAGTGCAGCTTCTTGCCACTAGGCCACCAGAGCTCCCCATAGTCTTTTCAATCACTTGCTATGCTGCTGAGAGTTGGACCATGACTAAGGATGACAGAATTGATGCCTCTGAGCTGTGGGATTGGAGAAGAGGGTGGAATATCCCACAGATTGTAAAAACAACAAGTAGATATGTCTTGAAGAAGGTAGAGCCAGAATGCTCCTTGGAGGCAAATTTGATAAAAGTTTTCCTCACATACTTTGGTCATGTTTCCAGGAGAGGCTATGCATTGGAGGACAGAATGCTTGGGAAGGTGGAGGGATTGCAAAGTGTAAGAACACCCTCCACGGGGTGGATTGACACGGTGAGTGGGCTCAAATGTGTCTGAGATGGTGAGGATGGCACAAGACAGGACAGGGTTCAGATCTCTTGTTCATAGGGTTGCTGTGAGTTGTGCTTGGCTCGAGGGCTCCTAACAACAACAGTGGATTCAAAGGACCCCGTGGATGAGGAGTTGTGCTACTAACCCAAAGACACGTCATTCTTTGACCAGCTACACCTTTGCAGAAAGATAGGCAAACTCTTCCTGTGTGAGTTACAGCCTCTGAAACTCCATTGAGAGTGTCAGCTATGCGTCACTTCTGACTCAACACCACACAACAGCACAAAAGGCTTGACCACATGAGGACAGCACGGGATAGCACAAAGAGTTGACTCACAGAGTCACCAGGAGTCATAGTCAACTTGATGACATCTAACAACAATCCAGCCATGTAGGGAAAATAACACATGATGGCTACAAAAGCCACAAATAAGTTACTGTTTAAGACCATTATTGCAGCCACTGAGTCAGTCCATCTCGTCAAGGGTCTTCTGAATGGCCCTCTGCGTCACCAGCAAGGCCTTGACAGTAGACTTCCCCAATGCAACAAGTCTTTTGATTTCTTAACTGGTGCTCTGAATGTTGATGGTGGATCCAAGCGTGAAAGGATATCATTGGCAACGTCAATGTTTTTCCTCCTCTATCATCTTGTTACCTACTAGCCCAGGAGGGAGGATTTTTGTTTTCTTGTCAGTTTAAAGATTAAGGTACACCTGATCCAAGCCCTGATATTTTCTATTACTTCATATTCATCTGAAAGTAGCTGGACATGAATTAAGGAACCCACAGAAGAATCAGGGCCTCTGAATTGGGTGTTGGTAAACAGTACTGGATACGGACTGCCAACAGAACAAATCTGTCTTGGAGGAAGGGCGACCAGAGTGCTCCCATGATGATGTAGCTTTGTTTCACATACTTCAGACATGTTTTCAAAAGAGGGCAGTCCTGGGGAAAAGACATCCCCCTGGGAAAGATCAATAAAAGAGAGGAAGACCCTCAACGAGCTGGATTGACACAGTAACCGTAACAATGGGCTTGACCATGACAAAAACCTTTACGACGATGCAGGATAGAGTTCAGATCTGTTGTTCATTGGGTCTCTATGAGTCGCAGTCAATTCAACAGCACCTAACACCACCAATACTTGACCAGGCATCATGGCTTTCTCCAAGGTCGTCTTAGTTTTCACATTCTGAAATGGATTCTTAAGTGTCCTCTCTGAGTGGGCAGTTCTACTGTGTCTCATAGAGTCACTGGGGGTCCAAACTGGCCCCTGGCAGTGGGTTAGGTTTTTTGGTTTAAATGTCATTCTATTGTATAAACTTTTGGTTTTTAAAATAATATTTGTATTTTCTAGGTTTAAATAGCTGTACTTCCAAAAGTGATTCAAACTAAATAAAAAGATAGCAGAACAAAAATTGTAATAGGATTTTAAAAGAGCTGTTTAGACATAAAAATATTTGCAACAAATGCAGAGTTCCATGTATCCCTCCCTCCCCTGCCTCCGCCACACTTTCTCTGTCATCCTGCATTCCTGTGGTATGTTTGTTGCACTTTATGAGCTGCTGTTGAAACATCGCTATTAAGGGAAGTCCAAGATTTATAATCGCAGAAAGGAATTTTAATTTATCCATAATCCCAGGAGCCTTACCACACCTGGGTGTGTTTCTTAAATGAGTTTCACCACTGAGTTTTCTACAAAATGCAGTTGTCAACAAAAATCTGAAAAAGAAAAGTTTCTCATAATGTTAAAGAATGAGTGAAGTCTGAATGGGAGGCCAGGCCTTCTCCCTCAGCCTTTCCAGTCCCCGACACGCCGTATCCCTGAATGCTCTGACAGTTAGCGTGCTGTCTGGCCTCTTTGTCTAAGGACAGGAGAGACAGAGCCACCACCCCACCATCTGCCAGGCCTGATTCCTGTGAGGTGGGACTCAGACGCACATTTTTACGGTCCTCCTTACCAGTTCTGACACCAGCTTCCTCTCCCAGGACAATTCCTACATCTCTGCTGTGTTCAATAATTCATTGCAATGACCACAGATTACACACACAATTTTGGGGTTTATTAGGGAAATTGTTGTGTACTGTAGAGTCAGAACTGACTCACAGCTGACCCTCTGGCATGTTTTCAGAGGGAGTTAATCACACAGGAGGAGATTGCTCATCCTTTTACCCATGGAGCAGCTCTTGACCTCGGAGGCCTTCGGGATTGCAGTGCAGTTTCTGGCCCAGCTTCCTTACTAGGGAAGTAGCAGGTGTAACAGGTTAAAACTGAGGATCAGGATGAACTTGGATGTAACAGGAACAATGCAGGACCTAGTTCTACAGTCATAATAGCCTCTCTCTCAGGCCTCACCCTCGGCCCCTGGAGACCCACTCTTTCACCCTCGGGCCCTGGACACACACTCCTTCACCCTCAAAGGCTCTCTCCTTCACTCTTGGTTTGAGTTCTGCACTCTCTGTCTGGGTTCTATTATGTTCAGACAACTGTTTGAAATCTCTTTCAAGTTAAAAAAAAAATTATTGGCACAAAATCAGAAATGACTCACAGCAGACCCTCCAGCGGGTTTTCAGAGGCTGTAAATTACACATGGGGCGACTGCCCATCTTTCTCCCTTTAAGCTGGGGGTGGATTCCCACCACGAAGAGGGGGGTTGCCTCAGAGTTAGCAGCACAACTCTCTACAGACTACACTGTGGTTGTTTAAAGACTAGGGGGCACTTGGTCAAAGCTATGGTATTTTGAAGAGCAACTGATGGATTCGAACTGCTTACCTTTGGGTAGACAGTGCAGCTCCTTACCCACTAGGGCACTGGAGCTTCCGAAAGATAATACTAGTTGAGCTCAAATCTCTTTAGCTCCTCCATTTAGTGCCCAGAGGCAACCAGTTCTTCTGGAGCACTCCCTGCCCTAAGATTCTCACCTCTTTCATCCCAGAGGTTGGGGAACCCACTGCAGCTGCCTTCACCACAGCCAGGAAGCCGGGAAGGCCACTGTGCCTTCTTGTGCCCACTCCTGGTTCTGCTACCGCTGTTTCTCTGCCATTGCAGACTTTGGGACTCTGAGGGGTACAGCTTTCTCTGTCTCCTGGGTCTCTCAGGGGGATAAAGAGGAGATTCTCAGCGCAGGAGCCCAGGATCCAAAGCACATACTCCACACCCAGCTCTTCTCGACGGTAGTGCGGTTCAGTTCATCCCATCCCTGAGGTTAACTTCCTTTAAACTTAGCAGAACAGCAAAACAGATCACGTGCACGCAAGGGTTCCATGCACCCTACTGGTGTTATTAGCAGGCTACAAGTGGGCTGCAAGCAACGGTCTGGATAGTTCCAGCTAAACATTTTGTGAGAGTTACAAGAGGATGACCATATGGGCCATGTTCCAGTAATTCACTGCACAGCAGTGGTGCAGACAGGGAACGTGTATGAGTCCTGACTGAAAGAGCACCCATCCAGAAGCATCAGAGGAAAGACCTGGTAACCTGCTTCTAAGAATATTAGTCGTGGAAAACCCTACGGGGCACAGCTCTGCTCTGACACACTCAGGTTTGCTGGCAATCAGAACTGATGAAGTAGTGATAGCAATTAGTAATCATCCCCTGTATTAACATTTTGGGACAACTACATCTATATGCAAAAGGCAATCCTGCTACAGATACTATTCTTTTAATCTGCATTTTCACCTAATGTCATTTTGTGGACATTTTTCAAAATCGGTGAAAACAGACCTGCTTTGTTTTCTGAAGGGCCATATTGTATTGCATCATGTAACACAATTGTCTTCTCTGCCCAGTGGATACTTAGGTAGTTTCCAATTTTCCTACAATGGAAATCATTGTACATGTAACAGCATATGTTTTGTCCTATTACTTTGAATACCCACACTTCCTGGTTGTAGAACTGTGACCTTCAAGGTCTTATTTCAAGTGCAACAAGATCCTGAATCTCCTGTTGCAATAAGAAATCTACCAGGTTGGAAACTTGATTTTCTTTCTTTTTCACAAGAGGATGATGGGGAAGGGCTAAAACATTAGACGTGCAGGGATGTCCCCCAGGGGCTCTTCCTGTGTGGTGACTCTAACACTGCTCAGCACCACAGCCATCCAGTCAGACAGCCATGCGTACCTCCGGGCTCCCATAGTGTGCCTAGGCACTCGCCCTGGACACTCTCCCTCCTGAAGGGCTCAGGGGCCAGGGAGCCAAAGGCCTGATGAGGAACAGGACATATCTGGGGGTGGGGGAAGAGGAGAGACACTCTGGAGGGAAATGTGGTCAAGTTCAGGTTAAAGAGTATTCAGAAGGAGAGGGTCACTCTGGGACAAGGAGGTGGTCTCCTCACTACTATGTAGAGGACGATTTAGCAAGGCTTTTCTTGGGTAATTCGATATCATCAGTCAAACAACACACATGCAAACTTTTGATCTAGTAATTGCCCTTCTTGAAATGTATCTTATCAATACTCACATATACATGTAAAATGATATAGGTAGCAGGTTAGTGCTTTGTAGCATCAAAATATTGGAAAGTACCTAATTTCCCATCAGTGTGGGCTAACAATGGAGTACTACGCAACTGTACAAAGGCACAAGGAAATTCTTTATTCTAATGCGGAAATTGCTCCAATAGAAGATGGGAGGAAGGGAAGTGTGCAGAGCAGTATGGGAAAGGACACCTCTTTCTTGGGGCAAGGAGGAGTGTACCTCTGGGAGTTATTACCTTTGCGTCTTGATTTATCTTTTTGGAGAATGGTATTAACAAGCCAAGATATATATGAGTATATATATATACATAAACACTAGCTGGTCTCCTGGGGTGTGTATGTGTGTGTAAGTATGTATATGTGTATATCCATATCCCTTTATGTATATATGTTGTTGCTGTTGTGTACCATTAAGTCTACATCCACCCACAGCCGACCCTCTGGTGGGCTTTCAAAGGCAGTTAATTGTGCTGGAAGAAATTACCCATCCTTCTCTCATGAAGCAGCTGGTGGATTCAAACCACATGCTTTCAAGATTGCAACACAGCTTCTTGTCACTAGGCCAAAAGATGAATTGCATTGGGAAAATCTGCTGTCAGGTATCTCTCCAGAGTGCTGAAAAGCAATGATGTCAGTCTAGAGACTAAGGTGCATCTGATCCAGGCCATGGTCTTTGCAATTACTTACTATGCATCAGAGAGCAGGCTGACAGAAGAAGAATTGATGTCTTTGAGTTTCAGTACTGGAGAAGAGTCTTGAACATACATACCATGGACCACCAATAACAAATTGGTCTGTCTTGGAGATATTAAAACCAAGTTTCTCCTTGGAGGCAAAGGAGATACTTTGGGCATGTGGCCAGGAGGGACCAATTCTTGGAGAGGATCTCATGCTTGGAAGCGTCAAGGGACAGCACAGGGAAGGAAGACCCCAGACGAGATGGACTGATACAGTAATTAGAGCAACAGGGGTAGGTGTGTTGGAGTTGGTGAGACTGGCTCAGGACAGAGCAGGCTTCAGAGCTGTTGTACATAGGGTCACTATGAGTCATAGGCAACTCAAAAGCACATAACAACAACACATATATATATTGGCTCAAGCATAGCAGAGATTGTGAAGATGGCACAGGATAGGACACGGTTCAGATCTACTGATCGTAGAGTCACTATGATTCATAGTCAGCTCAGTAGCACCTAACTGTGTGTGTGTGAGTGTGTGAGAGAGAGAGAGAGATTTTGTGTGTTAGCTGGCATCGAGATGATTCAGATTCATAGTGACTCTGTGAAGAATGGAATAAGACCCTGTCCAGTCCAAAGGCATCCTCACCATCTCTGCTGAGCTTCACTGAGCTTGAGCATGTTGCTGCTGCCACTGTGACAATCTGCCTCACTGAGGCTCTTACTCTCTATCACTGACTCTCTGTTGTTGTTGTTCTTAGGTGACGTCAAGCCAACAACTACTCATAGCAACATTGGATAATGGATTTGAACCTGCTCTACCCTGTGTCATCTTAATCACTTCTAATAGGTGGTTGTTGTTGTTATGGTTAGGTGCCATCAAGTCAAGTGGAGTACAACCCATTGTGACCCGATGAACAACAGCCCTGAACCCTGTCCTATCCTGTGCCATTCTCACATTTCCTGACACACTAGAGCCCATTGCAGCAGTCACCGTGTCAATCTACCTGGTTGAGGGTCTTCCCTCTCCTTCATTGACCTTCTACCTTTCCAAGCATCCTGTCCCCCTACAGGGAATAGCCCCTCTAGCAACATGTCCAACTTGTGAGGCAAAGCATCATCATCCTTGCCTTCAAAGAACACTTGGGCTGCACCCTCTCCAAGACATATTCGTTTGTTCTCTTGGCTGTTCATAGGATGGTCAGTGCTCTTCTCCAACACCACAGTTCAGACATCTAATTTTCTTCTGTCATCCTTATACATTGTCCAGCTCTCAGATGCATAGCAAGTGACTGAAAAGACCATGGCATGAGTCAGACACACCTTGTTCCTCAAGCTAACATCATTGCTCCTCAACAATTTGGAGAGGTCCCTAACTGCAGAATTTTCCACTGCAGTATGTCTCCTGATTGCCTGACAGCTCGTTCCAATGGTGTTAATCATGGATCCAAGTAAGATGAAGCTGTTGACAGTTTCAATCTTTTCTCTATCATATTGCCTCTCAGTCCAGTGGTAAGAGTTTTTGCATTCTTGACATTGAGATGCAACCCATAATTAATGCTAAATTCCTTGATCCTCTGTAGTAAGCACTTCTAGTGCCCCTCACTTTCAGCAAGTGAGGTTGTGTTTTCTGATAGACTTGAGCTGATTGCTGCAGTCACTGTGTCAACCTGTCTGGTTGAGGGTCTTCCTCTCTCACACTGACTCTCATATTTCCAAGCATGAGGCCTTTTTCCAAGGCAAGATCCTCTCCAAACAAAATGTCCAAAGTATATGGGATGAAGTTCCACCATTCTTGGCTCTGACAAGCCCTCTGGGTGCACTTTCTCAAGACAGATTTGTTTGCTCTTCGGAGTCCATTGGACGTTCTGTACTCTTCTCCAAAACCACAACGCAAAGGCATCAGTTCTTCTGTTCTCTTTCTTCATCATCCAAGTTTCAGATGCTTAGCAAGTAATTGTCAAGACTGTGTCTTGAATCAGGTGCACTTTAGCCTTTAAACGGACGGTGTCGCTCTTCAGCACTTTGAGGAGGTTCTTGAGAACACATTTTTCCCAATGCAACACATTTCTTTTTTTCCCTGACAGCTCCTACTGTGGGTATGGTTTGTGGATCCGAGATGAAATCGTTGACCATTTCCATCTTTTCTCTCTCATAATGTTGTCTCTTGACCCCGTGAAGAGTCTTTTTGCTTTCTTGTTAAGATATAATCCGTATAGAAGATTATAGTCTTTGATCTTCTACAGCAAGGTTTTGAAGTCCTCTTCACTGTCGGCAAGCAAGGTCATGCCATCTACATAACGCTGGTTGTTGATAAGTCTTCCTCCCATCCAGACGCCACATCCTTCTTTATATAGTCAAGCTTCTCAGATGATTTGTTCAGCACATAGATTGGATAGATATGGAGAAAGGCCGCAGCCTTGATTCACATTTCTTGACTTTTAAACCATGAGGCATTCCCTTGTTCTGTTCGAACAAAAGCTTCTTAGTCTACATATAGGTTTCATATGAGCACAATTAAGTGTTCTAGGATTCCCATCATTCTCAACATTAGCCATGATTCACTACAATTCACGCAGTCAAACACCTTTGTGTAGCCAATAAAGCACAAATAGACATTCATCTGGTATTCTCTGCTTTCAGCCGCAATTCACATGACATCACCAATTATATCCCTGCTGCCAATACGTCTTCTAAATGTAGCATGTATTTCTGGCAGTTCCCTGTCAATTTACTGTTTCAATTGAGTTTTACTAATCTTCAGCAAGGTTTTACTTGCATATTAATATTGTTCAATAATTTCCACTTTTCTGTTGGATCACTTTCTTGATAATGGAAACAAATACGCATCTCTTCTAGTTTGTCAGGTTCCTTTCAACTTTCTCAGCACAGCCTGGTGATGACATCCAGGGTTGTAGCTGTTTGTTGAAACATGTCAGTTGGTAACCTATTAATTCCTGGGACCTTATTTTTGATTAGTCTTCAATGCAGCTTCACCTTCTTTCTTCAGTACCATTGTTCTTGACCATATGCTTTTTCCTGAAATGGTTTCATGTCAGACTATTTATTTTTTATATAGTTAACTACACAATCCTTTCATCTTCTTTTGGTATTTCCTGCATCATTTAAGATTTTTCCCATCAAGGCTTGAATTTGATTTTCCGTTATTTCATCTTGAAAAATGCTAAGCAAGTTCTTACCTTTTTACTTTCTAACACCAGCTCTTTGCACATTTTTATAATACTTTGCTTTGTCTTCTGCTAAAACTTAGTCAAAGCTAGCCCTTGAACTCTTCTGTTCCTCTCTTTTACTTCAGCATTTGTTCCCTTTGTTTTGGTTTCTTGACATACTACTGCAATTTTCAGAGCCTCTTCTGATGGTCATTTCTGTCTTTTCTTTCTCTCTTATCTCTGCAGTGAGTTTTTGCTTTCTTCATGGATGATATCCTTCATTTATCCCACAACTCATCTGGTCTTTGATCATTAATATTCAATGATCTTCAAACACGCTCTTGAGATTTTTTTTTAATTCAGATAAGATAGATTCAGAATTGAATTTTGGTTCTTGTGGACTTGCTTTAATTTTCTTCAGCTTCAATTTGAACTTGCACATGAGTAAATTGATATTCTGTTTCAAAGAAGCACTTGGCCTGGTGTTGATTGCTGAAATTGAGTTTCTCCAAGGATTCTTTCCACAGATGTAATCAATCTGATTCCTAAGAAGTCTATCAGGTGAAGTCACCAAATATAGTTTCTGCTTTTATTTTTTTTTTTAAAAATGTATTTTTTTTAATGAGCAAAGACCAGATGAGTTGGGGGAGGATATCAAGGGTATCATCCAAGAAGAGTGCAGACGTTCATTACAAAGACAGAAGAGAAAGAGAAAATCAAAAAGAATGTCAGAAGAAACTCTGAATACTGCACTGGAGCTCAGAGAAGCCAAAGCACAAGAAAGAATTCAAGATACTAAAGAGCTGAACAGAAGATTTCATAGGGCAGCACTGGATTACAAAGTAAAATATTACAAATGTGCAAGGAGCTGGAGTCAGAAAACCAAAAGGGTCAAACTTGCTCAGCATTTCTTAAGCTCAAAGAACTGAAGAACAAATTCAAACCTAGAGTTGCTATAATCAAGGATGCTTCAGGCAGAGTATTAAATGATCCAGGAGGTATCAAAAGAAGATGGAATGAATATACTGAGTCACTGTATCAAAAGGAATTGGCAGACAGAAGAATTTCATGAAATAACATATGAGCAAGAGCCAATGGTGATGAAGGAAGAAGTACAAGCTGCTTTGAAGGAAATACCAAAAAATAAGGCCCCCGGAATAGATGGTATACCAATTGACATATTTCAGCTAACAGATCCCGCCCTGGACGTGCTCACCAAGTTGTGTCAAGAAATCTGGAGAACAACCACTTGGCCAACTGATTGGAAGAGATCTATATTTGTTCCCATCCCAAAGAAAGGTGACCCAACAGAGTGTGGAAACTATAGAACAATATCGTTGATTTCATATACAAGCAAGATTCT
>NW_006399752.1:37307467-37308169 GCF_000299155.1 Elephantulus edwardii | reverse complement strand
CCTCCTTTCCCGGCAGAGCATCTGGTGGATTTGAACCATGCATCTCTGGGATTGCAGTGCAGCTTCTTGCCACTAGGCCACCAGAGCTCCCCACAATAATATTTTTTGAAAATGAGAGAACTGATGTAAGAAAATTATACAACTAATGATGTAACATAGAAAGTTATTTTCAAAAACTCTGAGCATAAATGGTTCTAAACATATTAGATTTATTTTCAACAATCTTCAGGTATGATAAAGACATTTGTTTTCAGACATGATACAATAAAGTCTGTTAATATAAAAATTATAGTGTAAAAAAATTCAAATTTCCTAGTGCCATAGAGACTTGTGAAGAAGAAAAAAAAGGTATTTTCAATGAATGAATCATTCATTGTACAAAATTCAGTCTATCTCCAGCCTCATTTCTGCAACCAAGTCCATAATTTCTGACTAACAGTCCTTTTTTTCTAATTTTTTGCATTCCAGCCACCAATTACTATTCATCAATCTTGATTGCATGTTAAATTGCAAACGTTGGTTGTATTGTTGCTGTTATGTGCTATTGAGTCAGAATCAACCCATAGCTGACCCTCCAGCACGTTTTCAGAAGCAACTGATTTAAGGGAAATACAGAAGAGCCAGGGCTTGCTGCACTAGAAATGATACTTGAGCAACACAACAAGATAAAGGTAAATAATCCAATAGAAAAATGGGCACAGG
>NW_006399752.1:37300740-37306977 GCF_000299155.1 Elephantulus edwardii | reverse complement strand
AGCAAGGAGTTGGAAACAACCTAAGTGCCCATCAACAAACGAATGGCTAGAGAAGCTGTGGTATATTCGCACAATGGAATACTATGCTGCACTGAAAAACAAGGAACTCATGAAATATTATTCAAAATGGGTGACCCTGGAGGACATTATGCTGAGTGAAGTATCTCAGTCACAAAAGGAAAAATAAAAAAAAATTAATAAAAAAAAAGGAAAAATACTGCATGATGGCACTGTTGTAAAATAAGACTGACCTTGGGGTTGGGGGGAGACTGAGAAAGATGGGTTCAATAATGTATCTGTTTAAAAGGGATATGTGATTAGGTATTTTTGTCATGACAGGAGTCTACAGTGAAGACTACATGGTGGAGTGGACCTGGGGGAGGGTTTGTAAAACAGTGAAAGAATTTTTTTTTTACTTTTCCAAGATCATAGTGTACTAGTGGGGAGGGTTGGGAGGGGAGAAAAGTGCAACAATGAATGAATGGAAATGGAAAAAAAAACACAACCAACCAAGAAGGCATTTGTAAGACTGAACTGAGGGTGGGGTGGGCAGGGAGAAAAGTGCAACAATTAATGAACGGAAATCCAAAATCTCTGTAAATGTTCATTACAATTAACAATAATAATAATAAAATTTTAAAAAGAACAGGTTTAAGGCATGGGACAATAATGATTGAAGATCAGATGACATGTGGAATACATCACGGATATCACCCATGAAAAGAGCACAGGGGAGAAAGAAGAGACCAAAAATGAATCACATTAGAAGTTTAAAAAATGTAAATTAGCATTGTTTCAGCCTTGCAATTATATTGATCCATTTAAACAGGGCTTTTGTTGTTATAACTAACTACAATGATATATTTATTAAGAAAAATAAATTTACTGCTGAAATATTGCTAAAAAAAAAAAGAAATGATACTTATGTCCTTGGTGGTCTCTGCAGCTGACAAAGGATTCTCAAAGTAAGAAGAAGATTCCAGGGTAAAGGTCAAAACCAAGGTAAAGTCCTGAGATCATTTGCTAAGACTTTTGCAAGATCAAAGGTAGACGGAAGGTCTTAGACTTTTTCAATTCCTCAGAAGGTGATCTCACTAAAAATGCTGGATACTGAGGGCTGAGGGGATCTATTAGTTCTGAATTGATCCTTAAGCATGTTGTTGTTGTTGTTGTTGTTATGTGCCATCGAGTTGCTTGCAACTCATAGCAACCCTATGTACAACAGCCCTAAACTCTGCTCTGTCCTGTGCCAATCGCACTGTCTCTGACACTCCCATCCCAATTATCCCAGTCACTGAATCAATCCACCTCATAGAGGGCCTTCCTCTCCTGCGCTGTCCCTCCACCCTCCCAAGCATGATGCCCCTCTCCAAGGACCGGTCTCTCCTCACAACATGTCCAAAGTATGTTAAATGGAGCCTCAGAATCCTTGCCTCCAAGGAGCCACCCAGTTTAACCCTCTCCAGGACAAATCTGTTTGTTTTCCTAGCAGTCCATGGCATTCTCAATACTCTTCTCCAGCACCACAGCTCAAAGGCATCAATTCTCCTTCTATCCTCCTTGGTCATTGTCCAACTCTCTGATGCATAACAGGTGATTGCGAAGACCATGGCCTGTATCAGACACACCTTAGTCTCCAAAGAGACACCATTGCTCTTCAGCACTTTGGAGAGGTCCCTAACAGCAGACTTTCCCATTGCAATGCGCCTTTTAATTTCCTGGCTGCTGGTGCCAAGACTGTTGACTACGGAGCCAAGCAAACTAAAGCTGTGTACAATTTCAATCTCTTCACGATCCATCCTGATGCTGCCAGTTGGTCCAGTGGTGAGAATCTTTGTCTTCTTGACATTGAGCCTCAATCCATATTGTAGGCTGCAGTCCTTGACACTCTGCAGCAGGCACTTCAGGTCCTCTTCAGTTTCAGCAAGCAGGGTTTGTGTCATCCGCATAACGCAAATTGTTGATAAATCGTCCATCAATCTTGACCCCACATTTCTCCTCATAGAGCCCATCCTCCCGGATAATCTGTTCTGCATATATGTTGAAAAGGTATGGAGATAGGATGCATCCCTGGCGTACGCCCTTCCCAATTTTGAACCATGCAGTGTTCCCTTGCTCTGTTCTGATGACTGCCTCCTGGTCCAAGTATAAGTTTCACATTAGAACGATCAAGTGTTCTGGGATTTCCATTCTTCTCAGAGTCAGCCATAGTTTGTTATGATCTACACAAATGCCTTTGCATAGTCAATGAAACACAGATAGACATTCCTCTGGTATTCCCTGCTTTCAGCCAAGATCCATCTAACATCAGCTACAATATCTCTAGTACCACGACCCTTTCTAAACCCAGCCTGGACTTCTGGTAGTTCTCTGTTGATGTGCTGTTCCAGTAGTTTTTGGATAATCTTCAGTAAAATCTTCCTTGCATGTGAAATCAGTGAGATTGTTCTATAGATTCCACATTCTGTTGGGTCACCTTTCTTTGGGATAGGAACAAATATCGATCTCTTCCCGTCAGTTGGCCAAGTGTCCTTAAGCATAGAAACATTAAATTCTCATGTGGCCTTTTGACTCAGTAAACTCAGTGATGCTCAATATATCTAAGACAAACAGATGTGGTTTGGAGCCTTTGACCAGAACCAATAGAAAAACCACAGCCCAGGCTTCTAGAATTTTGGGAAAATTATGTGCTTTCTTCTGCAGAAATGTTTTCCTTTTGGAAGAAAAAAAAAACCAGCTTCCGACTTTCTGTTGGGCTTTGGTAGAGACTGAATGTCGAACACTGGAGCTTCAGTTGACTGTGTATCCTGAACTATGAGTTGTTGGGCCCACCATGACATAAGGTTTGGTGTAAGCATCAAACATCTGGAAACAGGATTTAAGAGATCAAACTCAAGCAGGTCCCAGAAGAACCATTGGTTGCACAGCAGGTGGCTCAGATACTTCTACACTCCACTGCTCTTTTTTGCTCCCTCTCTTAACCCACACAGTTCACCTGCCTCAGGCCATGTTCTTTTCAATCACTTGCTACACATCGGAGAGCTAGACAATGAATAAGGATGACAGAATAAGAATTGATGCCTTTGGGTTGTGGTGTAGGAAAAGAGTATGGAATATCTCATGGACTGACAAAAGAAGGAAATGGTAACGGAACACGATCCCTTATGTCAAGTTAAATGAGTGGAGGAGAAACCCTCAAACCTGACTGACAGGTGGATCTAAAAGATAAGCTGGTTCCACCTGACAGTGAACAGTTGCAGCCCTGTAGTCCCACCAGAGGTGACCCCAAAGGGTGGTGGTGAAGGAAACCCCTCCTAGTGGGCCGAATTTTGAGCAGTACATTTTTTTATTGGCCATTGTGCCTTGTCAGACGAAGCTTCAGAATCCTTACCTCCAAGGAGCAGCCTAGAGAATGGAGGGACAGCACAGGAGAGGAAGACCCTATGAGATGGATTGACTCAGTGACTGGGGTAATGGAAGCTTGGCACAGGATAGAGCAGAGTTTAGGGCTGTTGTATGTAGGGTCACTATGAGTCGCAGGCGACTCAATGACACATAACAACATCGTGCCTTGAATGGAAGATAGTAGGGGCATGGGTCTACCCTAACATAGAAGATGTTAGTAACCACATGTCTGGATTGCCAAAGACATGGAAAAAATAGGATTGCAAGTTTGGTGGCAAGGAAATTTAGGAGAAAATTAAGTAGATGGAGTTATCAAAATGAGCAGTCACACGTGTATTCTAGGAATGCCCACCAGAGGGCACCCACTTAGAAGAGACTCCACGATCAAGAGAAGTTAGGAAATGCCTACTGATGGCAACCAGTCCCTGTTCACAGTCACTCTAGGAGTGCTTTCTCAGTGGACCTGTCAACAATGTGGCCAGGGGGGACAGAAGTGGAGGCTACACATGGGCTCAATGGCGTGGACTTCCTCTTACCAGATTCGCACGGCCCTCACTACCCAGAGTGCCAAACATGGTAACATTTGACTCTGAACCATTCCCTGGGGAAAGCAGCCAAGCCCTGGTCGGTTTGACACCTTGATGGCATTGGATCTCTTCCATAAAAGAGAGGACAAAGACTCATCCTCCCCACTGGACACAAATTTGCCTTCCTTCCTTGTAATGCTTCTGCCAACGCTGTCATTCACAGACTTCCTGACAGCCTTAGCTTCTGAGCCAAGAGTTTATTTCACGACAAAGGCTCAAGATGCATGGACTTCATCGATCTTACCACATCCCCCAATCCTGGAAGTAACTGGCCTAATTGAAAAACCAAATAACTTAATGACAACTCAGTTACCGTTCCAACCAGAAACCAAGACCCAGGAAAGACAGGATTTTATGCAAAGGAAAGTCACATGTGCTTTGAACCAGGGGTCACTGTGTGTGTCCTGTCTTCCCCACAGCCAGACTATCTGGGTCCAGGAGTCGAGGGTGGAGGTAGGAGTGTGTCCTTTTGCCGTGATACTCAACCAATAAGCAACAAAGACATTTTACTCCTCATTTGAAGGTCTTGATGCCCAAAGGAAGAATGCTTTAGGCAGGAGACACAACACTAGTTTCAATGAATTGAAAATGGTACTGCCCCCTGGCCACTTTAGACCCAAAACCACAGAACCAAACTGTCTAAAGAGATTACCATGCTGGCTGGCATGAGTGAAGGTTTGGGTCATTTCATCAAGGAAGGACCCACAAATGGACACTGAGCTTCGATTAAGGGTGATGAAAGTGTTTGAGGGTGGTGAACAGTGATGGTTGAACAGTCTGAGAATCATAATTATTGTCACAAAACTGCAAGTGAGAATGGTGGGAAATGTCATGCTGTTGTTGTTGTGTGCCGTCAAGTCGCCTGCAACTCATAGTGACCCTATGAACAACAGCCCTCAAACCCTGCTCTGTCCTGTGCCAACCTTACTGTCTCTGACACACCCACCCTATTTCCCAGTCACTGAATCAATCCATCTCATCAAGGTTTTTCCTCTCTTGTACTGTCCCTCCACCCTCCCAAGCATGATGTCCCTCTCCAAGGACTTGTCCTGCCTTGCAACATGTCCAAAGTATGTCAGACAAAGCTTCAGAATCTTTGCCTCCAAGGAGCAGCCTGGTCTCACTCTCTCCAGGTCGAACCTGTTTGTTCTCTTAGCAATCCATGGTATATGCAACACTTCTCCAGCACCACAGCTTAAAGGCATCAATTCTCTTTCTGTCATCTCTAGTCATATAACATAGAAAAATTTAAGAAGCCTCTAGTTTTTAAAATTCACAAAGAAAATGAAATAGGTTTGTGGCCGCTTCCAGGGAGCAAATCTACAAAGAGGGTTTTATGGTTGAGTTTTTCTTGATCTAGTTGTCTGTGGGTTCCAGTACATGTCCTCCAAACCTATCTAGGATGAAAAATATTCTACTTAAATGTCAATATTTCAGAAAGATAAAAAAGTATATTGTCAATAAAAAAACAGATCAATGCTGTATCCTTCTCCATAACTATTTAATCTGCATGCTGAGCAAATCGTGAAAGCAGTTAGATTATATGAAGAGGAATGCAGCTTCAAGGTTGGAGGAAGATTCCTGAACAACTTACGTTATGCCGATAATACAACTTTGCTCACTGAAAGTGAGGAGGACTTGAAGTTCTTGCTGAAGAAGATTAAAGACTACAGCCTTCAGTATGGGTTACATCTCAGCATTAAGAAAATAAAAATCATTTCCACTGGGCTGATAGACAGCATCATGATAAATAAAGAAGAGATTCAAATTGTCAGTAATTTCATCTTACTTGACTATACAATCAACATCCTTGGTTCTAACAGTCAAAAAATCAAATGGCATATTGCACTGGGAAAATCTGCTGTCATAAACTTTCCACAGGGAGCCCTGGTGGCCTAGTGGCAACAAGCTCCAGTGCAATTCCAGAGGTACATGGTTCAATCCACCAGATGCTCTGCTGGAGAAGGAGGGGCAATCTCCTCCTGTACCAGTCAGATCTGATTTGAAGGTACACCTATAAAAAATAATAAAATAAAATAGATTTTTTAAAAATTCTCCAAAATAAAAGGAGCAATGATGTCAGTTTAAAGACTAAGGTGCACCTGCTTACAGCCATGGTCTTTGCCATCATTTACCATGCATCTGAGAGCTGGCTAATAAATAAGGATGACAGAAGACAAATTGATACCTTTGAGCTGTGGTTTTGGAGAAGAGTGCTGAATATCCCAAGGACTGCCAAGAAAAT
>NW_006399752.1:37281724-37298999 GCF_000299155.1 Elephantulus edwardii | reverse complement strand
TTGCATCTCTCTTAGGGCTAGGGATTTTGAGCATTTCTTCATGTGTTTGTTAGCCATCTGAATGTCGTCTTCGGTGAAGTGCCTGTTCATATCCTGGAACAGCTACATCTTGAAGCAAGAGCAGACAGTGTTCCTTGAAGGCAAAGATAACAAAGCTTTATCTCACATACTTTGGACATACTTTGGACATGTCAGGAGGAGCTATTTCTTGGAGAGGGACATTATACTTGGAAAAGGGAGGGTCAGCAAAAGAGAGAAAGATCCGCAACAAGATGGATTGACACAGTGACTGTAGCTACAGGTTTAAGTATGTCAGAGATGAAGAGGACGGCACAGGACAGGATTCAGATCTTTAGTTCACAGGGTCACCGTGAGTCATACTCGACAGCACCTAGCAGCAGCAACATCTGGCTGAGAGTGTGGGAAATACAGAATGACTAACGGGAGAGGGGAATCATACATGCCTCTTAGAGACATGACCTATCATAGGAGCAAGGACTGTAATAGCTTCACTTTGTTTCATTTGCTTGTTTTTATGTATTTGTTTGCATATATTGAGCATCTTCTTTTATCTTTGGGGGGGTATTTTACGTACAACTTGGTGAGGATTTCTTTTAAAATGTAGCCTTTGTTGTGGTTCTTGTTAGATGTTGATGAGTCAATCCCAGCTCTTAGAGGCTCCACACACAAAAGAACAGAAAGTCGCCCCGCCCTAAACCACCTGCTCAGTCATTGTCTTGTGGGAGGTCACTAGGGCAGCCACTTTGTCAATGTAATTGTCGAGGGTTTTCATCCCGTGGATTCACCCTCTATCTAGTTGATATCCTTTGTCAAGGATCAGTGTCCAAAATAAGTGAGGAGAGTCTCACCATGCACTTCTAAGGAGCATCCCGAAAAACTTCTTTCCGAGACAGATTTCTTCATTTGTTTTCATTGTCTAGTCCTGCTGTAACTGAAATACCCCAAACTGAAATTCCCTTTTCTCACAGTGTAGCAGGCTAGAAGTCCAAAGTTGGGCTGCCTCTTCTGGGGAAAAGCTATCTTTCTCTGTCATCCCTGGCCTTTGTCTCTTTGAACATCTGCTCCTGGACTAAGCTCCTGGGGTTCACATTTCTATTCTTCCACCTCTACTTCTTTGACTTACTTGTTTAATCTCTTTTATATCTCAAGAG
Source organism: Elephantulus edwardii (assembly GCF_000299155.1). Lineage (NCBI taxonomy): Eukaryota > Metazoa > Chordata > Mammalia > Macroscelidea > Macroscelididae > Elephantulus > Elephantulus edwardii. The sequence continues at coordinate 37,297,827 of NW_006399752.1, read as the reverse complement.
ATGTTCACTTAAGACACTTATTAGACTAATATTATTAACAACATATTCTCAGAGTGAATGAACCACAGCTAAAGAGATCAGGAGCGTCCCAGTGGCCTGGTCTGTAGAGAGTTGTACAACTAACCTCAAATGTGACACCTCTCTGTCAATTTGAGGCCACTGTCTGCTCCTTGGGAAAGATGGACAATCTCCTCCTGTGCCATTTACAGTCTGGGAAGCCCAGTGGACAGTCAGCAGTGAGTCGATTCTGACTTGATGGCAAACAGGGGTGTTTTATGTAGAGATTACACAATACATATTCTTGGGAGACACAGTTGTTTCAATTTATGACATTGTTTTTCCAGCAGTCCACAGAATATTTCATCATTTTTCTCCAGTATCATAAATAAGTAAAATGCATCAGTCCTTCTGTCTTCCTCATAATTGTCCAGTTTTCATGCACTTATGAGTCAGTCCAGTACTCTTCTGAGAAGAGGCGTAGAAGGAGATGGTAGATTCAAGTTGGCAGAAAGGTGCCACGCTTGGGGTTAGCAGGACAGCTCCCTATAAGCCTCTTCTTCCGAGAAGAGTACCGAATGCCCATGGACAGCCAAAAGAGCAAACACGTTCTTGGAGACGGTGCAGCCACAGTGCTCCCCAGAAGAAAACAAAGCCTTGTTTCACACATGTTGGGCACGTTGCTTTGAGACGCTATTCCTTGCAAGGGACATCATGCTTGGAAAGATGAGGGGATGGCAAAAGAGAGGAAGACCCTCAACCAGGTGTCGGCACAGTGGCTGAAACGATGGGCTTGAGTGTGTCAGAGATTGTGAGGATGGCGCAGAACAGGACAGGGTTCAGATCTGTTGTTCACAGGGTCGCTGTGAGACATACTCAACAGTATGTGACAACAACATGAGGCAGTTGAAAACACCACAGCTGTAGAGTCTTTAGCCTTTAGATAACAGCATATACAACCAGTCCGGAACAGAATTTGAGAAGTCAGTGATACAGTGATAAATAGTCTCTGGACTGTGTGTCCTCGTTTGGGGGGAAAGGAGAAATCTCTGTCATTTGCTATGTGTCATTTGCTATCCATCAGAGAGCTGGACAATGACTAAGGATGACAGAAGAATCAATGCCTTTGAGTTGTGGGGCTGGAGAAGAGTGTTGAACATCCATGGACTGCAAGAAAACAAATAGGTCTGTCTTGGAGAGAGTGAAACCAAGTTTCTCATTGCAGGCAAGGATTTTGAAGCTCCATCTCACATACTTTGAGCATGATGCCAGGAGGGACTTGTCCTTGGAGAAGGACATCATACTTGGAAGGGTGGAGGGACAGCACAGGAGAGGAAGATCCCAGATGAGATGAACTGACACCTAACTGCAGTAATGGGGATAGGTGTGTCGGGGACAGTGAGACTGGCTCAGGACAGGGCGAGGTTCGGAGCTGTTGTTCTCTCTGAGCTGCAGTCGCCACAATAGTGTGTCTTGTTTAATGAACACTTAGAGTTGTGTCATTGTTAAGCTAATTATCACTTAGCAATCTAATCTCTCAACTCTGAATCCATCTTTGGGATTCCAGGAATTTGGGATTTCTCTCTTGCCAACTAGAGCATTTTTCATCTTTGTCAGTAAAGGGTACTCAAGGGACAATAAAGATTATTTGTTTCCTAGGTTATGGGATCCCATAACTCCTCAGAGAACTTCACCATCCAATGAATCAAGCCTGTGTCTCCCCATCTTGGTCTGAATCACAGTCTGGGTTTTGGGGCTAAGGGGCTTTCAGTTTCCTCCTTCCTGGGAAGCTCTGCCTCAGCCCCGGGCTTGGGGGGTGAGGGACCAGGGGCTGCCCTCATCCCAGGGTTTCACATTCTCAGTCTTTGCTGGTATCCCCTCTCTTGTAATGTCCACTCCCTGTGCTGGCCCGTAAGTCCCTACATTACGCTACCCCTGGTCAAATGACTGTGCGGTGTCTACCTCATGACTGGATGACACACACACAGACTGAGACCATTGCTGAGTGTCCTGGGGCCGTGACTTGGTCCTAGTGCTGCTCTAATGAAAATCCCATTGGTGGATCATCTCAGCAAACAGACATTGTGTCCTCACCATATTAGGGGTTAGAAAAACAAATGCAGGTATTGCCTCGAGGGAGAGGCTCTCTGCCAGTTCTGGGTGTCCCCCCACCGCCGGTGAGCTGGGCCTAAGTCAAGCTCCTCTCCTGTATCCTCTCTCCTTGTTGCTCCAGCCCCTTTGCTTCTCTGTCCTTTCATTGCTTCTGAGACAACAGGCGAACTCACTCCCTTCTCCCTACTAGTTCTTCCTACCACCCAGAGGCCCATCAGGAGCTCTGGTGGCCCTGTGGTAAGGAGCTGCACTGCCAACCCAGAGGTGAGCAGTGTGAATCCACCAGCTTCTCCGTGAGAGAAGGATGGGCAATCTTCTCCTGTGTGACTTACTGCTTCTCAAAACGCACTGGAAGGTCAGCTATGGGTCAATTCCCACTCAAAAGTTGTTGTTGTTGTTGCTATGTGCCATCAAGTCGCCTGCCACTCACAGCGACCCTATGTACAATAGCCCTAAACCCTGCTCTATCCTGTGCCAATCTTATTGTCTTTGACACACCCATCTCCATCACCCCAGTGACTGAATCAATCCATCTCATCGAGGGTCTTCCTCTCCTGCGCTGTCCCTCCACCCTCCCAAGCATGATGTCCCTCTCCAAGAATTGTTCCCTCCTTGCATCATGTCCAAAGTATGTCAGAGGAAGCTTCAGTATCCTTGCCTCCAAGGAGCAGCCTGGTTTCACCCTTTAAAGGATGAACTTGTTTGTTTGCCTAGCAGTCCGTGGTATATTCAATACTCTTCTTCAGCACCACAGCTCAAAAGCATCCACTCTCCCTCTGTCTTCCCTAGTCATTGTCCAGCTCTCTAATGCATAGCAAGTAATTGCAAAGACCATGGCATGTATTAGGTTCACCTTAGTCTCCAGACTGATATTGTTGCTCTTCAGTACTTTGGAGAGGTCTCTGACAGCAGACTTTCTCTTTTTTTTAATTAAATTTTATTCGTTTTAATGAACATTTACAGAGATTTTGGGTTTTCATTCATTCATTGTTGCACTCTTTTCTCCACCCTCCTCCCCAGTTCGTTCTTCTTCCCCCCCCCCATGTCTGTTTTAATTGTCTAATTGCCACAGTGCTTGTCAAAGCCAGTTCTGATTAATCTCCTTTGTCAGTGTGTCCCTTGCCATTCCCTATCACTCCTCCCTGAGAGAGACTTCACCCTGATTCACAAGGAAAAGGGGATGGCATATTCTCTTAGCTACTTCCTGACAGCAGACTTTCTCAATGCAATTTGTCTTTTAATTTCCTGGCTGCTGGTACCAAGGGTGTTGATTGAGCCAAGCACACTGAAGCTGTCAACAATCTCAATCTCTTCACCATCTGTCATGAAGCTGCCAATCAGCCCAGTGGTGAGAATCTTTGTTTTCTTGATGTTGAGCTTCAATCCATATTGAAGGCTGCAGTCCTTGACCTTCTGCAGCAAGCACTTCAGGTCCTCCTCAGTTTCAGCAAGCAAGGTTGTGTCATCTGCACAACGCAGATTGTTGTTGAGTCTACCTCCGATCCTGAGGCCACACTTCTCCTCATAGAGCCTAGCCCCCCGCCCTGGGTACACAACAATAACAACAGGGCCCCGTGACCAAAGTCCCTTGAATCTTTGTCCCCACCACCCTCTTGGCCAGTAAAACTCCAGGGTCCTTTGCTAGAACTTCCCCTAACTTGGTGACCCCTCAGATCTTTGGGGTTCTCATCTTCTCTAGAGGCCTCATTTGTCCTTGGTTAAGCCTTGTCCAGTGACCCCAGGCCACCAAAGCACATCGGAGCAGATGATCTTGGCTGGAGTAAAACTACAGGGCACTAACAGCAGCAACCTTTGAGACGGTCCCACCCAAAATATCCAGTCTTGTCAGCCCCTCTCTCCTCCAATCTGTGGAAATATCTGCTTTCTTTACAATTAAATGGTACAGAAAATTCTAATACCACAATTACACAGATCAGTGGGTTCATAATCAGATCTAGCACGGAAAAATAGCAGATGCTCCTTGTCCGTCTGGTCTCCAGCCCAGTTCCTACTGCGAACTTCCTCCTCCGGTACATGTGCACGTGAGCACGTGCACACACACACACACACACACACACACACACACACACACACACACACTCCTTTATATTCTTGATTGTTTTAGTGCCCTTGAGTGGACTAAGACTCTGTGACCATATGTATTCTTGGCAGTCCTGGGGTGTCTTGTGTACTCTCGATGTATTCTTCCCGACGGCCTGGTTCACACACGTGAGTCACATCCAGGTACAACCTTTCCTGCGTCCATTCTGTGGGCGCGGCACACCCCACTCGGCACAGCCTTGTCCCTTTGACGTTCCTTGTATGGTGGAACCCCTTCCCAGAGAACCGAGAGCTTGCACATCCTTTGCTTTTTTGCCCTCCACAAGAGGGTGGTGGTGTGTCAGTGGTAGAATTCTTCCCTTTCCTGCAGGAGATCCCAGGGTTCAGCTCCCCAATGCACCTCCCTACAGCCACCATCCATCCGTGAAGGTTTACATGTCACAATGATGCTAAACAGGTTTCAGAAGACCTTCCAGACTTAAACTAGGAAGAAAGGCCTGGCTATCTACCTTTGAAAACCCTATGGGCGGCCAGGATTCTATCTCCTGTGAGCTGTTCCAGGGTGTGGGTGCTCTAACCCATCTTCATTGGAAGGGACTTGGGGAGTCCCCATATCCTGCTGCTCTTCTGGGCTCTCCTGGTAGGTTCTGCACAGATGCCAAAGCCATTCACATATGTCAGAATGACTGTCAGATGAGCTTCTAGAAGGGGAATTGCTGGGTCAAAGGTGTGTGCATGTGTCACCTGGCTGGTGATGTCACACTGCCCCTCAGGAGCCATGCAAACTCCACCCACCACCAGAGCAGTGAAGATGGTGCCTGGACACCCACAGCCTTGCCCCAGAGAATGACGTGCCCCTTCTGAAGTGAACTTGACCAAGCTCCTCAAGTCTTCCCATTGGTACAGGGTGCCCCCCTAGTCTGGAATCACTCCTTCACTGACACCCCCTCAGAGGTGGAAAATGGCCTGTGAGCTCTCTCTCAGGAGCCGACTGTGTCTCACCTCTGTCATCCCAGTCCCCATGGACCAGGTCTTCTCCCCTGGAACCCCCTGCGACTCTGATAGGTCTCCCATCTACCACTCTTCCCAGCTCTCAGCCTCTCTTCCCACCTTGAACCCCATCCATGTCCACCCTTCCCCCTCCACTTGTTACCTGTACTGTCCTGACCTGCCTTGCTCAGTTGGCGCCTCTTCCCTCCATAGAAGTCCCCCATACCTTCACAGCTGAGTGGGGTGCCCCTGTGATCACCCACAGCATGCCCCCGTTCTGGCACCCTTGCTACAGCTACTCACACCTAAGCTGCCTTAGCATGTCCTGGCCATGTTTTCTGTGAACTTCCCTGAAAGGAGTGGGGGTGGGTTACTCTGGTGGACGCTATGCCCCACAGCACACCCCAGCCAACCAGGTGGTGGCAGGGGCAATGACATGTCCATGTTCCTTGTCCCATGACTGTGTCCACAGGGGCCCATCCTTGTACAAATGGGCAGATGCTGGCCCAGGCCGTGTGACCTCTGCCTGTGAGGTCTCTAGACCTCTGGACCTCCAGGACTCACTACCCCCCAGAGACCATACCCCCACAGGACCAGCATGCCCAGACACATCATTCTGGTCCTTCTGCACAAGCCTGGCCATTCTCTCACACTCATTTATATTTCTACAATGGCCTCCAGGCCCCCCAACTCCTGGATGAAGCCCCTTCCTTGTCCCTCCAGACAGGACCCTAGACTGCATTCATGGTTTCCATGTGAGAACCTTCCTCGGCTTTGTGGGGTGTAGCCCCTCCCTTGACGATAGGACTTGAAAAAAGTGCAGTCAGATGATCCTTGGAGGCAAGGATGGAGAAACTTCTTCGTCTCTCATACTTGGGCACATTGCTAGGAGAGGCTAGTCCTTGGAAACGGACATCATGCTTGAGAAAGTGGACAGTCAGCAAGGGAGGAAGACCTTCAATGAGGTGGTCTGGCACAGTGACTGCAGCAACCGGCTCACGTGTGTCCGATTGTGAGGACGGCACAGGATAGGACAGGGTTCACCTCTGTTGTTCATCGGGTCACTATGAGTCGTACTCAACTTGATGGCACCTAACAACAAGCCCTCCCTCCCCAGGATGGCAGGCTCCACGGATCACTGCACAGAATGGGGTTGGGAAGAGGAGGAGGAGGAGGATCCCTCCCCCAAAGCGCCAGTGGAATGGCACAGGCCCTCGTGGTGACCTGTGCACCCCTGGACACGGTCCTCAGGTCAGGCCCCTGCTCCGAGGGGGCATTTTAGAGGCACAGAAGCCGGTCCCATTGGGCCCACACCTCTGAGTGGCCAGATGGTGCAGGGTCCACCTCCGTCATCCTCACTAGAGGGCTGGGAGGGGCAGCAGTGATAGGATCACAACTTGGGATTTGCAGATGAGGAAACTGAGGCACAGATGAAGGAAGCGACTGGTGAGGCCGAAGGCGGGCCCATCGAGCTCGGTCTCAGAGGGGAGGGGGGTCCCAGAGGCCTTCGGGACTGGCCAGTCTGGGGATGGACTCAGAACATGAGAAGGCCAGGTTCACCCCAGGTTCACAGCTCCTCAAATAAGCCACACGATAACCACGTTTAAAATCAGCTTTATATCAAGCTATAGAAACTCAGATTCCTGAGTACACTCATATAAAAGAAGTACTATACAAAATAATAATTAACATAAAACACACAAACACCTTACAGACAGTGGCCTCTGTGCACCATTACCAAGGCCAGGTCCAGACTGAAGTTTTGACAGGCAGTACCGGGAAGAAGGGGCAGCCCCAAGAACACTGGCCCCTGGGTCCCCCATGGCATCCTCAGGGGCAGGCCAACCCCTCCTGGGGTGGCAGGGAGCTCAGAGACCAACAGAGCCTTGGGGGTAAGCAGAGGCTTAGGAGGAATCCCCAGTGCTGACCCCCACTTGGGTGAGGGTCCCAGAGGACAGGAACAAGATGAAGGTCTTTCTTCTGAAAGATCCAGATCCTCTTCCCTAGAACCTGTGGCTGTTAGATTTCATACCAAGAGTGAGAGTCAGGTGCTAGTCAGGTAACCAAGGAGCCCCAGTGGCCCAGTGGTTGAGCATCTGAACACCACTGAAAAGTTGACTGATGGAATCTACCAACAGTTCTATGAGATAGAAAACCTGGTCATCTGTTTCCATTAAGACTTTCTGCAGCTGAGAAAACCTTATAGGGCCTGTTCTCTGTCTTATAAATTGGAATCAATCCAGTGGCACCTGGTGACCTTAAAACAAGAGAGGGCCCCGGGTTATCCAGGAGGACCTAAAGTCATCACACGGATCCTTAAACATGTAAGAAGGGGCCAGAGGAAAGGTGGCGTGAGGACCGAGTTCACCCTGCCGACTTTGAAGGTGGGAGGAGGCCACACGCCAAAGGATGCACGCAGCCTCCAGAAGCTGGAAAAGGCTCACAGTCCGATTCTCCTCTGGATCTTCCAGAAGAGACACGACCTTAATATCTTGGTTTTAGCCCTACAAGGCCCATTTCAGAGTCCTCACCTCTAAGATGTGAGAAAATGAGCTCTTCCTAAGTCACTAAGTTTGTTACAGCAGCAGTAGGAAACTCATACAGAATCTCAGGGGTTAGAGGGCAAGCTTGACTTCCTCCAACCCTCATCTCGGACTTTCTGCAGAGGGTAGCTTTAGTGCAGAGCCCGGGGAGAGCCTCAGAGGGCTGTGCCCAGGTGATCTTGAGAACATGGGAGGCCGAGGCCCCGCTGTAATGGCTTCAAGGCCACTTAGAACCATCTTGGTGGAAAGACACTTAGGTAGGCGGTCTCCCAAGAGGGCAATCTAGAGGGATCTGTGATGCTGATTTTCCCCCCAGCTCACTCTTTGACCCCATAGTCCCCCCCTTCCCCCATGTGCAGCATCTAAAAACCTTTCCAGGCCCTGCTCAAATCTTCTGTCCACAGACACGGCAAAGCTCCAGCCTGGGGCTGGAGGAAGAGGATGATGAGATTCAGCTTCAGCCTCAGGGAGCTGGAAGGATGTCCAGAGATCCCCAAGCCCTGGCCACACACTACCTCCTAGTTCCTTCCTTCTCTGCACATAAGATGAACTGTAATCTAGAAAGGGTTCTGTCTTCATTGATGTCCTGTTGGCTCTCGCCATAGCTGCTCCTGTCCTCGCTGGACAGGCACACAGGGGCCTGTGGTTCCAGCTGCCCCGGGGCCTGAGTCGTGGCCTGTGCTGGACAGAAGCAGCAGCAGGAGATGGAGGCCTGTGAGGAGCCACCGAGCTGTCTCCGATGTAGCAGTGACTGCAGTGAGGTGGTGCCCATGGACATTCAAAGCAGGTCAGGCGGTAGGAAGAGCTAACCAATCTTTATAAGCGAAAATAGGGAGTGAGTGGACTCTCTCGACCCTATGTTAACGTCAAGGATGTTCCGAATGCCCCGGACTTCACTGCTGGACAGGTTGCCTTTGATGGCCAGGATGGCACTCAAATGGTCTTTGCTGAAAGAGATCATCTGTCAGCACCAGCCACCAACACCCCTACTCCAACCTCACCCCAGTTTCTCCAACTTCTATCTGCTGCCACAGTACTCCCATCAGCCCCTGTCCTCCAGGCTCTGAGAGTATCAAGCCCCAGCCCACCTTGAGCCTTTGCCATGGCAATTCCTTCTAGAATGTTCTCCTAGATCCACTCTCCAGAAACTCTTATCCCCTCAGGTCTCAGTTAAAATGTCGATTCTCCAAAGCCTTCCCAGTTCCCTGTCTAGTCAGCAACTCCTATTATTCACCACCTTGGTTCTAACCTCCCACAGTTTGCAGCTGCAAGTTTGCAACTGCCTGACGACCTTCCTGTTGCTCGTCTTCATTAGACTGTAAGCTGCATGAGGGAAGACAGAGACCCGGCCTATGTGTGCCTCACTGAATCTCAGTGCCTAAAAGAGGGCAAGGCAGCTATTAGGAAGTGACTAGGTAACTGCGGGGAAGAGTCTGTAAATGGATAGGCAGGTGAACAGATGGGTGAATGGATGGATGACTGGGCAAGTGAGTGGAAAGATGGATGGATGACTGGGCAAGTGAGTGGAAAGATGGATGGATGGATGGATGGATGGATAAGTGAGTGGATGGATGGATGGATGGATGGATGGATGGATAGATGGACAGAAAACAGATGACTGGATGGATGGATGGATGGATGGATGGATGGACATGAGTGGGTGGGTAGGTGGATGGATACATCAATGGATGAATGGATAAACAGATGACTGGGTGGATGAGTGGACGTTAGTAGATGGATGGATAGACAGGTGAAAGGATGAACTGATGGAATGATGGACAGATGGTTACAGGACACATGGATGGATGGACGGATGACTAGATGGGTGGTAGGTGAATGGAAAGATGTATGAACAAGTAGGTAGATTGATGGGTGGACAGACTGATGGATGAACAGGTGAGTGGTTGGATGGATAGATGGATAAACAAGTGAGTGTGTGTATTTGTCCAGGCCAGTAGATAAGTAAATGAATGAGTCAGGAGCTAGGGTAGGCTAAACTGGGTTAACCCAACTCAATACCTGTGTAAATGTTCCCTAGTGAATCCCTACACAGCCTAAAAAGGGGAAAAAAGTCCCTGGCTCATCAGGTCCTCAGACATCTAGAAGCTGAATCTCCACTCTAGAGCAGAGATCACCCCAAGACTCAGGGCATGTGGATCCAGGAAGTCTTGGGCAGAGTAATGGGTGCTGGCATCACCACGCGCATGCCATGTCCTCTAGCTGGTCCCTGGTCTCTCATATGTTTATATTCCCTTTTGGAGAAGCTAAGACTACCAGGCTTGGAAATCTCAAATCTACCACTGACTAGCTGTGTCACCTTGGCCACACACCAGGAGTTATCTAACATGAGTACAGGGAGTGCTGGCCTCTCAGGGTCCTGAGCCCTGAAGTGAGGACAGAATGAACAAATCCCTGACGGCAGCATCATCAGAGCCAGTATCTGAACTCCCTGAGCCTGAAGTCCACTGCTTCTGCCCCTCCAGGCGAATGACCACAAATGTGGCATCTATCAGGACCCCGCTGGCTGCTTAGACCTAACCGTGCTCCCCTCCTCACCTGAAGTCGGGGAACAAGGTCGCATAAGTGGCCACCTCAATCTTGATGGCGCTGGGGTCTTGCAGGCGGATGATCTCAGCCAGCTTGGGGAGGGCAGGGTCCAGCCAGGTTGCCTTGGAGCCCTGTGGACACAGGTCTTGTTGTGGGGATGCTGCCCCTCCCCCAGGGGCTGTCCTGGAGCCTGCGTGGGTGGGAGGGTGGGCGGGGCGAGCGGGCAGCTTACTTTCTCAGCACAGAAGCTCTGAATGTGGTCGGCATTGTTGAGGACGTGTTGTGCCAGGAGCTGCTGCTGCTCTGGGGTCTTGAGGACCAGGCGTCGCTTGCTCAGACGGATGATGTACTCCTTCACCAGGTGAAGGTGCACGACCCCCACGAGCTCCTGGGGGTCAGACAGGGTGGTGTGAGCCAGTGCAGACGGGGAGCTCACTACCTCCAGCCTCAGCGCCTCAAAACCCAAGATAAGAGTCCAGGGAGAAGGGTGCCAGAGCGTGCGTGCGTGTGTGTGTGTGTGTGTGTGTGTGTGTGTGTGTGTGTGTGTGTGTAATCTGCCCCCTGCTGCCCAACCCCCAGCCATACCCCTCACCTCCAGGAGACACTCCTGCAGTCCTAAGAACTCAGGCAGCCTCTGGGCCACCACGGTGAGGATTTCCTCCAGGATGCCCGCGGGGGCTGCCCAGCGGGTCTGTGTGAACCTCTTGAACAGCGGCTGTATGAGGGAGAAGCAGGATATGAGAGCTGGCCAGTTGGGGCCACCGCCCACAGACGCACAAACACAGCCACAGGCACAGATCCCTCTTGCAACAGGGGTGAGTGATGGAGGAACCCCAGGGGACCGAGGACTCCAACGGGAATGCAAATCCAAGTTCCCAGACAGGAAGTGGGGGCGGATTTTGTGTACATTTCTCCAAGTTCCCCAGCTGGAGAGAAGTGCAGACAGCCTCCTGCACGCCCTTGCCAGGCCTCCTCCTCACAAATAAATTCCTGCATAAACAAGTCCTTATGCTTGGCTGGGCCTTCGAAAGCCACTGCCAAGTCACCCAAGGTCACCACTTGGGCCTCCACCACTGACGAGATACAGGGCACAAATGGGGCCCAGCCAGGGTGGGCAATGAACCCCATCCTCTTCCTTTAGGAGACCCCACCCCACTCCTCTGCCTAAGACTGGAGGTGCTCTGCCAACTCATGGCCCATAGCAGCAGTGTCGGCAGCAGCTAGGGACACTGGGTGGGGTGCTGGCAGGCCAGGGGCAGCAGGTGGGCCGGGGTAGTGGAGGGAATGTGTGAAACTTGAGGGGAAAGGCAAGGAAACTCCAACAGAAACCCAAGCCCTCTGCCCACTTGACGTGGGCCAGCGTACTCAGCACAGAGCTAGGAGGCATCAAGAACCTTCCATAGCTCCCAGGCCCAGTGACGGCTCCAGACCTGGACCAGCTCACTCAGCCCACAGCAGGGCTGGGGTCAAGAATCTTCCATAGCTCCCAGGCCCAGTGACGTCTCCAGACCTGGACCAGCTCACTCAGCCCAAGGCAGGCCTGGGGTCAAGAACCTTTCATGGCTCCCAGGCCCAGTGACGGCTCCAGACCTGGACCAGCTCACTCAGTCCACAGCAGGACTGGGGTCAAGAACCTTCCATGACTTCCATGCTCCTTGTCATTCAGCCCACAGCAGCACTGGGGCCAAGAACGTTCCATGGCTCCCATGCCCAGCATCCCCCCTCCCCACAGCCTGGAGCCAGCCTCCCCTTCAGCTCCCACCATTCCTCCCCCTGGACACCGACCCAACCCTGCCAAAAGGGCAAGACGCTCCTACCTTCAAGTTTAAGAACAGGCTCTGGAGCAGGACATCAAAGCCGCGGGTCTTGAGCTCGTCCAGGGGGCGTAGCATGTGGCTGTGGGTGTCCTGTAGGCTCTGCCACCTCTGCACCATGGACGTCCTGGCAGGTGGAGCAGGAAGGTCACACCAGCCCACACCCAGGGACCCAGCCAGCCCCGGATGAAACTCCTAAACCATGCCCCCACTCTAGAACCTTAAAGGCTCCCACGCCCTGGGGCTCAGGTCCAGGGCCTCTCATGCCTGCCTCTACCCCAGGCAGTGCCCACCCTGCCCCCCAGCTCAGCCACTCCTGCATCAGTTTGCTAATGTCATTAACTGCCCACCTTGTAGGTTGTTAGGGGATCAGATGAGGTCCAGAGGACACCCCAGCCCCTGCTCCAGACTCATTCCTGTTCTCCAATCTGTCCCCACCCTGTACCCCTACCTCCCTGAGACCCTTTCCTCTTCCATCCTGACACTTCCAGGCCCTTCACCAGCCTCACCGGAAGGACAGGCAGTTGTTGATGTTGGCAATGACATTGTCCCTGTAGTTTCTCTTCTGTCTGCCCCTCTCAAGAAACTCAGCAAAGGTGCTCTGGTAGCTGGGAAAACCAGCAGAAGCCCGCTCAGGATGGGGCCAACCCAGTGTCGGGATCCCCCAGCTGCCCTGTTCTGTTCTGTTCACTCCCCACAGTGCAGACCCGGGGACTCAGGGCTCCTGCAGGTGGACCACCAGCCCCCAGTCCCTCCCAGTTGGACACTGTGGGGAAGAGAGGGCTTCAGGAGTCCTGCAGGTTACAAAGGGAAGGACCTCGGAGTGAAATAGTGTCAGAAGGAGGATGAGAGCCTCATTCCCAGAGCAAGGCAGCTCATGGGGAACCTGAGTGAGGGGTGAGGGGAGACAGGGGGCAGTGGTGGATGGTCACTTGAGTGGCAGAGAACCAGGAGGGGACTGGGCAGGGAGGAAGGACTCTTGCCCAGACAGATAGCCCACCACCATGGAGCAGGAAGATAAGGGCTGATATATTGGAAGATCCCCACCTGGGGCACTAACAGAGGTCCAGGCTGCAGAGACCCCACACCCACACCCACACCCACCTCCTGAGGAATGCAGCCAGCTCCACCAGCAACAACTGCCTCATCTGCCCCCCAAGTTCAGCAGAAATGTTCTCAGCTTTAGCCTGGCCCTGGGAGACAATCTGTGGGGACAAACGGGTGAGCTGGGTGGGGCAGGACTAGGGTGGGGGTGGGTGGTGGGCAGGGGTGACACTGGAGGGGTTCAGGACTCAGGTTTAGGAGTGATGGGGTCACGACACCTCACACTCACTGCACCGGTGTGGGCTTTGACTACACCTGTGCACAGGAGAAGAACTGGTACCTGTATAACATCGATGGCGAGTTCGCTGTGACAGTGGCCATTCAGAATCTGTGGTGGCACATCCTGGGCCCAGTGCTGCGACTCCAGCTCCAGGGCCCGGGCCATCAGCTCCTTCACACTGGTCTGGGAGGGGAACCGACCAGTCAGGGGCTGACCTCCCCCAGGCAGCACTGAGCCACTTCCCTGCACAACATCTGTAGTGGTCTCTCTCCTCTGGCCCAAACATGCCAAGCTCCAGAGCGGTCCCCACAGAGGGGTTCCCACAGAGACCAAGGACGTTCTGCTGCTGGGGCTCAGCTTCTGGGTCCCATGTCCCAGATGCACCCTGCCAACCCTCTCAGTCCATCCTACAGTCTGTCCCCTGCCCGCTGCTCCTGCCCCAGCTCCACCCTGAACTCACCAACTCATTGGACAGGAATGTGGCCTCCAGCAGCCGGATCTGCCTTGGGGGAAGGAGGCTCCCCAGCTTGACCCCTTGCAGTTCACCCGCCAAGTTGGGGCTATTGATGATGTCACTGTGGGCAAAGGGACTCTGTGAGGGACTGCATCACGCTGCACCTTCCGTCACACCAAAGCCCATAATGGAAAAGTCCCCATCCCACAGGCCCAGGGCTTGACCCCATCCCTGACCCGACTTCCCCAACCACTCAGCCTGGCTCAGGAAAGCCTGAGAGCATCCTCTGCCTCCTATCCTCGCCCCATCCAGTCTTCCCCCCAAAGTCTCCAAAATCCATCACCTCTTCCCCTCTCGGGTCTCCCTGCCCCAGCTCTGACCCTCAGTGACGCCATCTCCACCCATTGGCCCAAGGCCTCCTTTGATAATGCAGGTCTAACCCCTACTCCCATCAACTCCCTCTCTCCTGTAGATAAAGCCTGACTCCTCCTCAAGGCCTCTGAAGCCAGGGTCCTGCCCTCCCTCCTAGCTCCCACCACCCCAGCACTGTGCTCCAGTTCCTGCTCCCTGCACCCTAACCCAGAATGTGGCCAGTTTGGCAGGAAGTGACCTCTGTGGGGTCCCAGAGTTCCTGGGGCACCTGCTCAGCCTGGCACTGCCTCAGGGCCCTGTGTCTGCCTGCAGGCTCTCTGGTCCCCTGGCCAAAGCCATGTCTGTCTGCTCCCCACATCCTGGCCATGTTGTCTGGATTATGTTCCTGGAACACTGCCTTCTCCAGGGTCCCTGTCTAGCTAAAACCACTGGCGTTGGGCTGGGATCCTGAGGTCACAGGGACAGGAAAGCAGGAGACCCAGTGCCAGCACTTCCTGGTGAGTCACAAGCAAGAAGGAACTCGCCTAGGGCTGGGCCATGCCCCAAACCCCTGTCCGGGAAGGATTTCCTCTGCCACATTGACTGTCCAGCTCCTACCTCCACTGTACCCTCCTTGGTCATTCAGGAATGACCATCAGGATCAACTGAACCCATGGTATTTGCTAGCTCACCCGAGCCTTGTTCACCAACGTGCCCGAAACTCTCAGACACTGTTGATTGGCTACCACCCAGACTCCCTTCATCCCAACTCCACACTTGGAGACTAGGCCCTGCAGTAAGAACTGGGCCCATGAGGGCTGGCCATTTCCAAAGAGTCCATGTCCCTCCTCCCTGCCCCCCCCCCAGGGGCCTGTGAAATTAGCAGGAACGCCATGAGATCTATGGGCTGGGGTCCCCGGAGCCTCCATGAGCACGTGAGCAGTTTCAGCTGGGACCACCCTGTGAGGCAGGGGTCTTGCAAACAGACCACCTGACCTGCCCACCTGCTACTTCTTCCTGAGAATGCCCCACTGACAAGCTCCGCACAGCTCCCAGAATGTCCCGTGGCTCAGCCACAGACCCTTGTCCAGGCCTTTGTCCAGCATCCTCCTGGACTGCCCTTCCCTCTCCCTCCTGGCTCTTCTCACCCATTAGACTGATTGCCCCTGGGTGAGGCAGGCTTCTCTCATGACCCCCCAGCTTTGGGCTTTTCCGGGCCCTTGTCTCCTCTGTCTGTCTCACCCCATGCCCAGGCTGAGAGTACAGAAAGCACTAATTGAATAAACGAGTGGCAAAGCCCCTGCCATGCTCTGTGCCTCAGTCTCCCCAGCTCGTAATACGGTTAGCACCTTCCTGTAGTTAATTAAAGATCTCAAATGGAAAGTGAATTAGCGCAGGCCTTGCTCCTATCCAGGTCCAACTCAGATCCTGCCTAGCGTGCCCAAACCCCACCCTTGGAGCCTTTGCCCCGCCTCCTGTGTTCTCAGTCCCAAGGACCTCTACTCAGACCACCTTCAAGTGACGTTCCCTCATGAGACCATGTGCCCACCCACTTTCAGACCTAGGCTTTTTTGCCAGGCCCAATCCCTTTACTCCAGCCCCTCCCTTTGATCCCAGTCCCTTGAAGAGGGTTCAGGCAGTGTGGTCACCCGCGCGCAGCCAGTCCACCCGTGCTCACTTGGGGTAGAGGTTCTGCACCCAGAGCAGCAGCATGTAGGTGTCCCGCTTGTCCAGCTGAAGCTTCGCCATGGCGGCCATGTGGGCGGCGAAGTGCTGGTGGTAGCTCTCGGCGTAGGCCGCCACCACGTGGAACTCGGCGGGGAAGAGCGGCTTGAGGCGCTGCACCACGGCCTCCAGGTCCTCCTTCATGGTGCGGCCCATGTGCAGGAAGGTGCGCTCGGCCTCCGAGC
>NW_006399752.1:37248363-37281624 GCF_000299155.1 Elephantulus edwardii | reverse complement strand
CCTCGCGCTCCTGCTCGGCCACCACGGCCAGGGCCTGGCGCAGCCGCTCGGGCGCCGCCTCCAGCGGCCGGCGCAGCGCGCCCAGCACCTGGTCTCGCAGCAGCGCGTACAGCGCCTCCACCTTGCTCTGGCGCCGCACCAGCTCCTCCGCGCTCTCCGCGCCGCCCGCCGCCGCCTCCAGCAGCTCGCGCTCCAGCGCCAGCAGTGGGCGCGCCGCCTCCAGCTGCCCGCGCTCCAGCTGCGCCTTCAGCTCCTCCACTGCGGCCAGAGCAGCGGGTTAGCGGCCGGAAGGCCCACGGGAAGGGGGCTGAGACCCGGGGATCACGCTGTGAGCTACCCGACCCCTAGCTGACCCTCCTGCACTCGATCGGAGGTTGTAAACTGCCCAGGAAGAGACTGCCTGACCTTCTGCCGCAGAGCAGTTAATGGATTTGATAGCAAGGCTTTGGGGTGGCAGCGCAGCTCCTTACCGATAGGCCACCAGAGCCCCCCTTGGCCAAAGAGGCGAGCCAGCTAGCCAACAGGACAGACAGCCTGGTCTCCCGACCTCCAGTCCCCCCATATTGAGGGATCAAGTGAAGGCACCCTCTGGTCCTGTCTGCTGCGCTTCAAGGATGCTTTGTCCCCTCAAAGGAACCCTTACCCTGCCCAACCTTTGCACCCGTTCTGGCCCACCTGGGCCAGCCTACCTACCTGTGGGCAGCCGGCCTTCGTGCTCAGAGCTGGGCTTGGGTGTGGCCTCTGGGTCCTCAGAGCTGGACTGGCCCTTCTTCTTTTTTCCTTTGAACACTCCGAACATAGTGGCCAAGCCTTTTGACTTCTTCTTCTTTGCAGTCCCCTCCTCATCCAGGGCGCCTGCTCTCTCTAGGGATGGCACCAGGTCCTCAGAGGAAGCCTCTGACACGGAGGCCTCAGACTCCCCTTCTGATGTCGAGGGCAGCTTTTTGGGGCCTGTGGAAAAATCTAGGGCCCCCGGCACAGGCCGCTCTCCCGGGAGGCCTTGGAAGAAGGTCATCATCTTGAGCATCTCTGGCTCAGCCTGTGGGTAGGAGGGGAAAGGAGTCAGTGGCCGCTGTCCACAGGCCCAAGCCCGGCTCCCTGGCCCAGGCATAGAGCACATGGCAGTGCTAAACCTGCAGGGTCTGGTTTCACCCGGACTATCCCAGGGCTCTGATCCTGCACCAGCAGCCCTGTCCCCTCCCAGGCCACACGTGTCTCACCCCCACAGCTCATATTTTCGTATCACTGGTCTAAGTATAGCCTCTAAAGCAAAGAGGAGGGAAGGGGATGTCAGGTGGAGAGGCTGTGCAGATAAGGACGCCAGCACTTCCTTTTGGCAAATTCTGCCTTGACAGAAACACAGCTATGCCATCTCAGGCCACAAGGGGTGCAGAGTTGGCACCCCCATCCCAGCTCAGGCACATACCCCCGGAAACCACAGTGCACCCTCAAACAGGATCACTGGGGCCAAATTTCAGGGAACAGGAAGGAACTTGGAAAAGCTTCTTGTGGCAGTGGGCCAAGGGGGGCTTCACAAGCCCTAGCAAAGCTGGGGGCCACACATAACCAGGGTGGGGAGCTCCACCACACCTGCAGCCTACCCCCTGTGGGATGGCATCGTCACAGTGCTCTTCTGAGTGCCCACCCCATCCTGGCCTCATGTGCACTGGAAGAGGTGTCATTTTCCTCACATCTCATTAAAGTGCCCAGAGAGCTTAAGGCACCCCCTCAGATCACCTGTTTCAGAGCCTGGTTCTGTCCCTGCACCCAGCCCTGCATCAGGGAGGCGGGACCCTGGAGAGGACCTTGGTTGACTCCCTAGAGGGAGCAGGTCAGGCAGGAAATGGGGAGCTGTTAGGGCTGGGCCTCCCTGGTAACTGGGGTGACCCATAGCCATGGTGCCACCGCATGCCCCATCCTGCCCCCTGGAAAGTAAACACATCCAGCCTTGCTTCCTGCAAGGCAGCAACCCTGCCACGAGGCTGCTGGGACGAGCCAGCATTCAGATGGGGACCCAAGAGGAACAGCTTGCCTCAGGCACACAGCAGGCCAAGGTTCTCCCTACATCCCATGCTGCCTCCACCAGAAGGGCCTCCTGGCCTATCCTCCCAAGTGAGTCTGGGTTCCTCACATCGCAGCCTTACCAGGTGGCCTGGGAAGATATCAGAATTCCTGAGCCTCAGCTGTCGCCCCTAAGCCCTATGACCAAGAATCCCACAGAAGAATCCATCCAGGCTTCAACTTTGCTCTCCTCCTGGGGTGGGGGCTGCCTTGCCCTCTCACCAACAGCTACCCCACCCCCTGGCCCACAGCTGCCGCCACCTCCCAGTATGACAGGTCCTCGCTCCCACACAGACAAGGTCCCTGCCGGTCCCTGCACAGCATTTCTCTCTGTGTGGCACAGCCGGCCAGCTCAGTGGGCAGAGACAAGGCTGTAATCTTGGCTGACCACATCCCTTCTCCACCAGCCTCAGCTCCCTTACTGAGACATGGGGTTGAAGGCTGCTAGGAAGATATAAAAACCACACAGCCCAGTGATAGGTACCAACCTGCACCCACACACAACCCTCCCCCCTCAGTGTGGCAGCAGATAGAGGAGAGGCTCGCAGGAAGGGGCCCCTGCCCCACGGTGAGGCTGCAGCCCTGCAGGGGCAGGCGCCCTGGGCAAGCCTCCCCCCTCCCCAGCCGGCCCTCAGGCTCGCACACCCTCACCCCTGCCGGGTTCAGGATTGATGCCCACTGTGCCTGCCGGTGGCGTCTGGACCCGGCTGCCTCTCTCCTGGGTGGGTCAAGGGGGCACATCTGTGCTCCAGCGGAGGACCCCCAGGTGCGGGGAAGGAGGGACTCGCCTAGCCCCACACCTAGGAGCCACGCCCTGGACCTGCCTCCCTATGGAAGGGAGACCCTGTCACTTGGCTCCATAGTCTTTGGAACCACAGAAGCTTGCGCTGCGGTCGCCAAACTGGCAGCGTGTGCGCCCCGAAGCTCAGCCCAGGGACGGAGTTTCCCTCGCAGGAGGGCTGCCAAGGGAGGCGCGAGGGGCCCCAGACGTCCCACTGGCCTGTCTCCTCCGCTGTGCCAGGCGCTCCGGCCCGTGGAAGCGGGCGGCGTGTGCGCGTAGCAGCGGGGACGGAGGCACAGCGGGGTCACTTACTGTGTCTGGCTGGCGCTGCTGTCCGGGGGAGGCGGGCGCCGCCTGAAATAGTCCCAGGCCCCGCCCGCGCCCCGCCCTCTGCAACCGCGGAAAGCCCGCGGGCGGTGACCGAGCGCAGCCTCTGGGGACTCGGCTGTCCAGCGACGGATGGAGGCAGTCCGGGCAGCGGGTCACCACCTCCCACCAGTGGGCGGTGGCTCAGGGCCGAGTGAAGCCGGGGCAAGGGGGGCGCGGGGAAGCCCACTCCCGCAGCTTGGTGCCGGCAATGACCAGCCCTAGACCATTGTCCGACCAAGACCCTGATTGGCTGCCTGGCACCCCTCACCCGACCCCCCATACCTTCTCTTCCCTCGTCACAGAGCCCACACAGGAGCGCCCTGTCACTATGGGGTTCAGGGAGCCTCAGTGCGACGGTCGCCCGTTCTGGGGAGATTCTCCCAGCCCGTGGCACCACTGGCACTGGGGCGGAGGGCTTCCTGGAGGTGGTGTCTCGGGGAAATGTGACCGAAGCTGCTCCAGACCAATCACCAGTGTCCACTCTTGTCCACATGACCTTTGTGGAGTCTGGTTGACAGGAGGAAACTGAGGCTCCGGAAGGTGAAGTGACACGTGCAAGGTGACAGCATCAGTGACAAGGTCTCCGTCCCCTGGGGCCTGCAGGACTCCCAAGGGGCTCCGCCCATCTTCAAGGAAAGCGGGCTGGCCCTGATCCTGGGCTCTGAACCCCAAGGACTAACGCCTGGGCCTTGAGCAGGTCACGCATCCCCACCCCCCACCCCCGGGCCTCAGTTTCCCCTCCGCAGCCGAGCCTTTCCCAGCCTGAGGGGGGAGGGGAGAGGGGCCCGACCACACCCCCTTCCTGGTTTCCGCCCAGGACCGCGCTGGGAGGGGAGCCTGTCATTGAGGAATTTCCCGGCTGGGCCCCAGCGCCGCCGCCTCCACGAGCGCCCCTCCCCTGGCCTGGGCACAGATCCCGGGAAGGGGGTGCCGGGCGGGGTGGGAGAGGGGAAAGCCGGGTGTTTGGGGGACTGAGTTCTTCCTCTTCATCCTCGGGAGGGGTGGCGCAGGGCCAGGATTGGCTCTGGACTGTCACCTTCCATCCTGCCTCTAGGGGAGGGGGAAGTGGGGGAGGGGCTGCCAGGAGGGGCTCCTCCCCTCCCTGAGACCCCCGCCGGGGGTGAAGGGGCAGTGTGTGATGACGGTCGCGTTTTCCAGATGAGCCAACACAACACAGCGGCAGGACAGACAATGGACCGTCGCTCTTGCTCGGTGAGGCAGGAAGCTGGAAAGACAGGAATGGCCTCATTTCACCCAGCAGATGATCTGGACCTGGGGGCCTGGCAAGCTGCCTCCGTGGCCCCTGCTGTGTGTGCATTGAGCAATCCCCCTGGCACCCTGTCAGCCAGGTCAACTCCCAGGGCGAGATTGGGACATCACTGAAGAAATCCCAGCTCCCCAGGCTATGAGGGTGGACCAAAGCCGGACCCCCACGGCCCCCTATTTTCCTAGATCAGCTTGGCAGGCACTGGTCTTCTGCAGGACAGAAGAGGCAGGGATGCTGTTGAGGGGAGAGCAGTGTTGGTGGAGGAAAACCTTGGGAAAAGCAAACGCTGCCGCCTTCAGCAGCTGTATCACCACTTCCTGCTTTGAGCTCCAGGCCTGCAGCCAAGGTCACATGCATGAAATCCCCAATCCAGGGGTTGCCCAAAGATCGATCAATGGACACCTCATTACCCTTCTCTCAGCAGCTAATGGGGTCAGCATGGCGGAAATTATTCTCATCCTAAAGTCATCAGAGGTTGGGGTTTCCAGGAGAATCAAAGGCCAGTGAAGAAATCCATCCCACCAGGAAATGATCTTCAGATGCTGATCCGAAGGAGCCCGAGCAGCAAGGCCCATCCCCTGCATCCCAGGCAATATCAGCCTGTCCTGCCTCCGTAGCTGAGAGGAAACAGACGCCTCCTCTCACATCCCTCTCCAGCCCAGCCCTGAAGCCAGATGTGCCAGCACCTGGCCAGGGCCATGGTCAGCTCCTCTCACGCAACCCAGAGCCTCAGAGGCTGGGATGCTCTGGCCAAGAATACTGGCACTGACTCTGATTGGCCTCTTCTGTGGCCAGGCTCTGCTTGAAGAACTATTCCTGAATTAACGGGGCTTGCCTTCCAAAAAGCTTCATCATGTGGCTATTGCTTAACTCTAGACCCTGTTCACAGCAGAGGAACTGAGGCACAGACGGCCCAGCGATGTGTCAGTCTGCAGGGAGGCTGGGGGTGCTTTCTCCTAAGCACTGGGCTGTATTGCTTCCTGCTTCAGTGTTGTCCAACGCCAACAGCTTGATGGATTTGAGTCGGCCCCAAGGAAGGGCTGCCATGCCAGACCAATTAGGGGCAGAAATGGAAGATGTTAACTACCCTCCACTTTTTTTTTTTTTTTTTTTTGCAATCACTGGCTATGCATCAGAGAGCTGGACAATTTGATGCCTTTGAGCTGTGGTGCTGGAGAAGAGTATTGAAGGTACCATGAACTGCTAGAAGAACAAACAGGTTCATCCTGGAGAGGGTTAAACCAGGCTGCTCCTTGGAGGCAAGGATTCTGAGGCTTTGTCTGACATACTTCCTTGGAGAGGGATATTATGCTTGGGAGAGTGGAGGGACAGAGCAGGAGGGGAAGGTCCTCTATGAGGTGGATTGATTCGGTGACTGGGGTAATCGGTGTGGGTGTGTCGGAGACAGTGCGATTGGCACAGGACAGAGCAGGGTTTAGGGCTGTTGTACATAGAGTCGCTATGAGTCGCAAGCAACTCAACGGCACATAACAACAACCACCACTTTTTTATTTTGTTTTAAATACTTTTTCCAAGGACTTACCCCTTCTGAAAAAGACATCACGCTAGGAAAGGTAAAGTGTCAGTGAAAGAGAAGACCTTCAACAAGATGGATTGACACAAGGATTGTAATAATGGACTTGAGCTGGACAGAGATCACGAGAAGGACACAGGATTAGGCAAGGTTCTGATCTGTTGTTCCGAGGGTCACCAAGAGCTGTCATGTAACAACAGCCACTCCTTTTCCATCTTTAATATAAAAGTTGCTCCAGTCTCTTGTTCAGTTAATTAATTGAAGTCTCCACTCCCATCCAGTAGGGTAGCAAAAAGGTCCACCCAATCCCACAACCACCTGCTCAGAGACAGGGCACACCCAGGGTGAGGCCAGAGAATAACACAGGGCAGCGTGGGCAGTGCTTTCCTCCCTCCATTCCCTCTTGGGACGGTCAGCCTGGCTGCAGGGACGCTCCCTGAAAAGGCAGCTACAGCTGGGGACTCTGGTGCAGGGGGGCCACCCCAGTATGCCAGGGTGTGGGTGGTCACAGGCCTCGCAATGGCAGGAGACCCTGGCCAGAGGCTTGGTGAGTGGCCTCAGTCACGAGGATGGTGCTGGTCGTGGGTGGGTCCCAGGACAGGGAGGCAGTCTGTCGAGGGTAACTTCCACCCCCTCCCCATGGCCAGCAGCCCGCTTGTCCACTTCCCCCTGCGCCATGACTTGCACTTCCCACCGACTTGACCTCAGTTTAGGATAAGCACTCACCCCTGCTTTTCACTTTCACTTCTCAGGCCACAGCCCACCTGAGCCTTACCCGGGAGAGTCCCATTTAACACCTGGCAGAGCCAGTTTAGGATAGGTGAGCAAACTTAAGCTTCAGGGACATTAGAGGTCACACAGCCATCAGTCTAGGGTGAATGTTGCCTCCTGACCTTCTCCAAGGGGGAAGTGGCCTGCTTGGGGTCATTTGAAGCTTTCCAGGGCCTATCCTAGAACCAACTGACCTCTAGGACCACATGAGGGCAGGACAGCTGATGGGCTACCACACAGACACTCCCTTCTTCCCCAAGGCTCTTATTTGTAGGCCTTTCTCCTAAGAAGTAGCCATTCTAAGGATATCCCTTTGTGTCTGGCAGGAGGGTAAACTGGTCAGCTTCCATCCCAGCAGCCTCCTAAGGGATGCAGTGCAAGAGGGCTCCTTGGAGGCAACATGCTTGGCTGAACTCAGGGCCTCCCTCCTCCTCATCTCAACTGCCTCTCCGAAAGGAGCTTTCAACAAGGCTGTCCCTCCTGTAACAAGTGGTGATGCAAGATGCCCAAATTAAAACGCTCATCCTGCACGGGGCAGTGCCAGCGGTCAGCTGTACCCTGCCCTTCTCGGAGCTACCGTGACTTCCAGGAAAGCAGACGCTGTACTTGGTCCACATAGGAGAGCTCACAGGGAGCCTGGCCATGTTCTAGACCTGGAAAGCTCCAGTGGAAAACCCATTACTGGAGGGGGAGGATAGCTCAGAGGGAAGGGCTGGGGCTGGAGGCTGCCCATGTTGTTACACTGTCCTCACTGGGTGCTGGGATGCCTCCTCTCAAAGATTCAGGAGCTTGGGGACTTAGGGAAAGGAACGCTGGAGGCTTGAACCTGCAGATCACCTGAATCCCTGTCAGCTCCTTTTTGTAAACTTCTTGTTGCTTCATTTCCTCTTGGGACAAGAGCTGACCCTCCTGAAGATTCACTTTGCTATCAGAGAGACTGAGTTCAGAGGGGTAGAGGATCTTGCCTGAGCTCACACACCCCGGAAGGTGGAGAACTGTGACTCCAACCCAGGATTGTGGGACTCCGGAGGCTGAGCTCCTGACCAGTGCAGTGACTAGGGGTATCCAAGAGTGTGAAGGTCGCCATGGAGACAGGAAAATGGGAAATCCATGAACAGAGCCTGCCATGTGATGGGTGTTCCCAAAATGGCAGGATTCCCAACAATACTCTTCCTGGGATTTTAAGATGCCAAGATTTGGCATCTTAAAATCTATTCATCGAAGGAAAAAAATAGCTAGGTGGAGAAAAGATTGAAGTTGTCAATGATTTCATTTTACTTGGCTCTACAATCAACACCCAGGGTAGCAGCATTCAAGATATCAGAAGAAATATTGCTCGAGGGAAATCAGCTGTCAAGGAGCTCTACAAAGTATTAAAGAGCAAGGATGTCAGTTTAAAGACTAAGGTGCACCTGATCCAAGTCCTAAGACTTTCAGTTACTTCCTATGCAGCTGAAAGTGGGCAATGAATAAGGATGACAGAAGAATCGATGCCTTTGAACTGTGGCACTGGAGAAGAATACGACCATCCCAAGGACTGTCAAAAGAACAAACAAGCATATCAACAAACGAATGGATAGAGAAGCTGTGGTATATTCACACAATGGAATGCCATGTTGCATTGAAAAGCAAGGAATTCATGCAATATTATTCAGAATGGTGACTCTGGAGGACATTATGCTGAGTGAAGTATCTCAGTCACAAAAGGACAAATACTGCATGGTGCCACTGTTGTAAAAACAGGACTGACCTCGGGGTTTGGGAGAGACTGAGAAAGATGGGTTCAATAATGTATACTGCATTGAAACAGATGAAGGAGAAAACTGTTTAAAAGGGATATGTGGTTAGGTATTTTTGTCATGACAGGAGTCTAGAGCGAAGGCATGGTGGAGTGGACCTGGGGGAGGGATTGTAAATCAATGAAGGAATTTTTCTTTTACTTTTCCAAGAGGGGAATGGATTAGCGGGAAGGGTTAGGAGGGGGGAAAGTGCAACAATGAAGGAATGAAAATCCAAAGTCTCTCTAAATTTTTACTGAAATTAAGAATTTCAATAACATTTTTAAAAATAAAATAAAAGAACAAACAAATCTGTATGGGATGAAGCGCGGCCAGGGGGCTCCTTCGAGACAAGGTCGTGAAATGTCATTTCATATACTTTGGGATGTATTATCAGGAGGGGTCAGTCCTTGGAATCTGGGAAACCCCACCACCTTTCACAGTATCCTTCTCGGGGAAGGTGGTGGGTTAGAGAAAGACAGTAAGACCCTCTTTCTTACTGACATAGTCACTATAGCAATGGGTTTGAGCATATCAGAGGTCTTGAAGACGGTACAGGATAGGCAGGGTTCAGAGCTGCTCTTCACCAGGTAACTATGAGTCTTAGTCAACTCGCTGGCCCCTGACAACAAGCATCCATCTAAAAACCTTAGGTTCAAAATCAATAACCTCACACCCATGTTCTGACCACCTGCTATCTTGAGGGGAGAAAGATAAGGCAATCCACTTCCATAGCAATCTCCGCATTAGAACCTATATCCTAAAAGTTGCTAGGAATCAGAGATCATTCTAAGGCAGTGGTTTCAGATTTGGCATTTAGAGTTATTTTCAAGATGTTAATCATTCACTGTGCCTTTGAAATTCTGTCTTGGACAGTGAAGTTAGCTCTCCTAAGGAGTTAAATTGATGCTGGAGAAAAGGAATCAAATAAAACACTTCTGTCAAATCCACTTCAGCTCATGGCGACCTCATGTCTTGCAGAGTAAGACTGTGCCACTGGACTTTCAAAACTGACCTTTCAGAAATGGATCGGCAGGCCTTTCTATCGATGTACCTCTGGGCGGGTTCAAACTACCAACATTTTATTAGTCAAGCGCTGAAACCATTTTTGACACTTAGGTACTCAATAGAATTACTTATTGTATTTTCCAAAGGGCTTGAGTGACTGTGAATTATAATATACGTGTGTGTGTGTGTGTGTGTGTGTGTGTGTATGAATAATATTTAAGTGAGAACTCTGGTGGCTTAGTCCCAAAATTTAGGTGCTGTTAACCCAAAAAGCTGCACCTCTCTGTTGGTGTAAATCCACCAGTGCCTCTGCCGAGGAAAGACAGGCAATCTCCTCCTGTGCAATTACAACCTCTGAAAACCTGCTAGAGGGTCAGTTTATGGTTCCAATGCCGAAAAAAGTGGGTGCATATAGTTTACAGAGGGACAAGTGCTAAAATGTCACAAACAAAACTAAAGCCTTGTTGTTAGGCAGTCAGAAGCACACTGACTCTGACTCAGCGACTCTCTGTATGACAGAAAAGGCCAGTCATGTGCCATCCTCACAGTCGTTGCTATGTTTGAGCCCACTGTTTGCAGCCGCTTGTGTAAATTTGTTTAGTAAATTCTAAAAACCTCTAATGTATGACACATTCAATGTGGATTTGGTTCAGGATGTCATTTGTTAGAATAGATGACACATCTACCTAGGTAGACATGCCCAGTAGGCAATTTTGTGAGCTAGAAATCTTAAAACTTAAAATTATTTACAAATGCAAGTTGATGTTACAGTACCAAAGGAAAATGGAACCAAAACAGAAAACCATGTGTCATAGATTAAATTGTGTTCCCCTAAATATACGTCAGCGTGGCTGGGCTGAGTTCTCGGTGTTTGGGATTTGGTGATGTAACAGGACAGTTAGAAACCCAGTACTAAAATGCAACAATGTCAGTCTAGAGACTGAGGTGTGCCTGATCCAGCCCATGGTCTTCACAATTACTTGCTATGCATCAGAGAGCTGAACAATAACTAAGGATGACAGAAAAAGAATCGATGGCTTTGACTTGTGGTGCTGGAGAAGAGTCTTGAACATACCATGGACTGCCAAGAAAACAAGTAAGTCTGTCTTGGAGAGGGTGAAGCCAAGTTTCTCCTTGGAGGCTAGGATTTTGAAGCTCTGTCTCACATACTTTGGGCACGTGGCCAGGAGAAACTGGTCCTTAGAGAAGGACATAATTCTCAGAAGGGTGGAGGGACAGCGCAAGAGAGAAAGACTCTGGAAGAGATGGATTGATACAGAAACTTGGGCAAACTAGTGTGTCAGCATCAGTGAGACTGACTCAGGACAGGACAGGCTTCTGCTATATGTAGGATCCTATGAGTCGCTGGCAACTCAACGGCACAGAACAACAACAATAGCCCAGTTACATAATAACTTGATCATCCCCAAGATATAGTCTAATTTAATCTGCCCTTGTCAGGTATAAAAGGATTAGCGGGGGTGCCAACACCCTTAATCTGGTCACCACCTTGATTAGAAGCAAGAAGAGCTTCTTCTGGTTGTACCCCAGATGTCTCCCGTCTAACAAGAGATAAGAGAGTGAAGCTGGCGAGCCGGGGGACTGAGAAAGACAAGACAGACCCAGGAGTGTGTCCTCTGGACTCAGGTCCTGCCTTGGGAACTCCAGAACCAGGAGACTCAGAGAAGCCCTCCCCAAGAGCAAAAACCCCGCAATTGGCCTTGCAGCTTTCTAAACTGTGGAGGAGGAAGTGTCTGTGCTGGTTTTCCTGGGGAAAAGGCTATCCTTCTCGGAAAGGTAGAAGGTCAGTGAAAGAGAGGAAGACCCTAACAAGGTGGATTGACGCTGTGACTGCAGCAATGGGCTCAAATGAACCAGAGAGGCAAAGATGACACAGACGAGGACAGGGTTTCCGATCTGTTGTTCACAGGCTCCCTATGAATCACACTTGACTTCATGGTACCTAACAGTGACAAAGGTAACTACACTTGGAAAGTCCTTGCTGTCCATTCAGAACTGACGCATAGCTGACCCCTCCAGCGGGTTTCAGAGGCTGTAAATCACATGTGAGGTGACCGCTCACCTCTGTCTCTTGAGGAGCGGCTAGTGGATTCAAACCTTTGGGTTTGATCTGCTTACCTCTGGGTGGATAGTGCAACCCACTAGATCACTGGAGTGGGGAGAAAAAGTACTGGGAAAGAGGACCCCCCTATTCCCCAACCCTATCAAAAACATATACTTAAAAAACCACTATCATGCACTGTTCAGTCAGGTAAGCAACACTTGGACAAACTCAAACATACGCCCAGAGCCACGTCAGCCTCTGAGAACAGAGACGAGAACAGAGGGAGGAGGAGACTCTTCACCGCTCTGTCTGTTCCTTTTAAAATTTCAGACAGGAGGAATGTCCATCATCTAAAGCAACCTTTTCTCATTTCTCAAAATTAAAACAATTTGCTAACTTTAAGGGCCACATGAGCAGGTAAAGTGCAGACGGATACAAAGTTCCTGCATCCCAGAAAGAAGAAGAGTCTTTCCTGGGGTTGGCCAACCCCTCGGGTTCTGGGAGAGGTGTGAACCCCAAGTAGGTGTGAGGTCCCCAAGCTCAGTTCCTTCCCCAGGACAGGGCACCCAGAGAGACTAGGCTGAGCCCTAGATAGCTCTGATGACTCCCATCGCAAAGCCTTTTCTCTGCTCAGAGGCTCCTTACAGGGCAGAGTTCGCACAGCCATCCGGCAGACAGGATGCCCAGGCCGGCAACGAGGCACCAAACTCTCATCCCAGCACTAAGACCTTCGCGGGGCTCAAGTGACAGGTTGAGGAAGGGCAGTGTCGCCTGAGCTGTGATGGGCGGACACAGACCGGGGCGGTTAAGCCTCTCAAGTTTCCAAAGTGGCCTCTTTATGAGAACAATGGGAGGAAGTAAGACTGGAAGGGAGGCCAGCTTAGGACCTCACGCACCCCCACATCAGGCAGCGGTGAGGGGCCCTGCAGGACCACCTCCCCGCCTGCCAAGGGTGCTGCTCTGATGTCCAGAGGGCCACTGAGGCCCAGGGCAGGAAGGAAGGGGTCAGGGTCACCAGGCAAGGAAGGAAGAGGGAGGGGCTGCCAGGCACAGTGGTGACAGGGCTGACCGACACTCAGCAGGCCCCTCGTGCCAGGACCTCCTGGTCCCCAGCCTCTCTGCACTGTTACAGTCTGAGAGGAGAGAAACCTGACACCAGCCAGATTCGAACTCCGCTCTGTGACTGCCCAAAGGATTCTTCCAGCAGAGCACACCCGAGGGCCAGGCCCGGTCACAGGGCACTGGCCCTCAGTCTAAGCTGGTGGACACTCCAAGCCTCTCCTTCTGACAGCCCCAGGCTGTCCCTGAGCCAAACACGATGGGGCCTCTCAAATGAGAGCTCAGCCTCTGTACCTCCTCATTGCCCTCCCTGCCCAGGCCCGGCCAGGGCCACAGACACTATCAGGGCAATCCTCCCAGGGTCCCCCAACAAAGGGGCACAGGCTAGAGACAACCTCAGTACATGAAGGGGCTCCCAGGTAAAGACAAGCTGGACATTGAAGGAGACAGAACAAGGTGGGGTGAGAGGGGGGAATGGCAGGGGCAGGAGGGACCAAGAGTCCAAACCTGAGAGACCAAATGAGCCACCCTGCCTCACAGAGGAGCATCAGGGCCAGGCAAAGGTCGCCCTTCATCCCAAGGACACTGGTGGGTCAGTACATCCTGTGGACAGTTACACACACACACACACACACAGAGAGTTCCTTGTCAGTGAGACAGACAACCTGGCTGCTCACTCCGGAAACCCTTCTCTGAGAACCAGGAACTAGGTCCTGACATCCCGTGTCTAGCCTGGACCAGATGACCACAGACTCTAGGCTCTTCGCAAGGCTTTATGGGATCCAGGCCCGGGGCAGGGGTGGGGGTGTGCTGTGAGCAGGTCCTGAAGCAGAGCCATCCCCAGAATCCTGGGCCAGGACCAGCCCACCCTCTGACCATCAGCCTCCTCCAGCTCACCCAGATGTGTGTGGCCTCTGAAAGGTTGTTCCCAGCCCTCAGTCACTGCTGGGTCCCCTGGAGTGCAAGGCACCCCCTCTGTCAAGTGTCAGTACACGTGCACACACAGTTCCTGCCAGGAAACCCAACTTCCTGCCACTAGGTCCAGAAATCTCTGGGCTAACCAGGAAGACGGTCTGGCTGTCTGAAGCTCTCTTGGGCAGACACTGCTCGACCCTCATCCTCTTCCCAGCATCAAGCTGCTTGTCCCCAGGTTCCCCCAGGGCTCCCCAGCCCTGTGCCAGGGCGCCTCAGCTGCTACCTGTAGTCACGGCCTGAGAAAGAGCCAAGGTCACGGGGTGCCGGAGCCTGGCTGTGTGGCTGCTTCTTACTTCATCCTCCACAGCACCCCCACTTCACAGCACGAAAGACTGAGGTCCAGAGCAGTGAAAGACCCCACCTTCACCCTCAGGCTGCAGAGCACCAGAGCCAGGACTGCTGACAACGGGTCCTGGGGAGGGACACCGTCCAGAGCCCCAGCCACCCACCCACCCAAGAACTGGCCGGGACCAAGTTGGAGCAGGCCAGGCTTCCCATAAGGAGTCCTGGTGGCACATGGGTCAAGTACTCAGCTAACCAAAAGGTCAGTGGTTCAAACCCACTAGATGCTCCACCAAGAATGTGGCAATCTGTTTCCATAGTGATTAAAACCCACCCAAACCATCAGCAATTCTGACTCAGAGTGACCTGGGAAACCCTAAGGGCAATTATATATACGCCATCTTGTATGGTCCCTACCAGCCAGAAAGGACTCGGGGACAGTGGGTTTACGTGCATGTTAAGGCCTCCTGTAAATCCCACCCAGGCTACTGAGGATGCCTGTGGGCAGGTGAGGCAAAGGTTAGTCTGGGAATCACCAGACTTCCCTTGGGACCCTCCCCTGGGAAGAGCCCCCTCATAAGTCTTTCTCTTGCAGCAGAGAGCTCTCAGGCCACCTGTGCTTACTGCCACCCTCAGTTTCCCCAGAGACACAAAGACTACTTGTCAGTATTTACATTCATACTCACCCTGCCCCTGCCCCCAGTCCTGGAGCCTGAGAACCCTGAACTTTCCCACTTCCTCATTCCTGCCCCGCCCAACCCCCCAAACCAAAACCAAACCCACTGGCATCCAGCCAGGTCCTCCTCATATTGCCCCTAAGGACAGAGTAGAACTGCCCTATGGGGTTTCCAAGACAGCAATCCTTTAGGGTAGTAGACTGCCTGTCACATCTTTCTCCCAAGGAGTGGAGGGTGGGTGGGTTTGAAATGACCTGCTAGTTAGCAATGAAGCCCTCAACTGCTGCGTCAGAACTCCCAGCCAGCCACCCTCATCCTCTGGATTCCACACACAGGGAGGTCTGGATCCTCCCTCGCCCCAGGGGTTGCGGGGCTCCCAAGCCTCATGAACCCATGGGGTGCTCAGATTGTATTCTGAGCTGGGCCTGGGTGTAGGGAGTGAGCTGTCCAGCCTACCAGCCCTGGGTGTCCCCTTTACAAGGGTGAGAGAGTGGGGGGAGCTTTCCAGGACTGGCCTAGATTCAACTTTGGTGGCCCGTGGGCAGCCACCACCTCCCAGGCAGAAATAAATGAAGAGTGGCACTGAGTGTGGGATAGGAGGTGTCTAACCCCATCTTCCTGTAAATCCCCGTCTCCCTGTAAATTCCCATCTCAGTCACTCCTGGGCAAGCCCCAAGCTGTCAATGTAAATGGTCTTCCCGGTAACCAGCTTCACCTTGCAGGCTGGAACCAAATTACTGAGCAGTATAGGAGGGGTTGAAACGGGAGATCAGAGAGCAGGGCACATGCTTCTTGCAGCCCCTCCCCTAGAGCTGTGGTTTGCAGGGTCACCTCTCCTCAACACTCAGTGAGTGGCACTTACCCTACAGCGGCTTGACCACTTTCACTGCTGGGAAGTCCCTCTCACATCTAACCCAAATACCCCAAGCTGCAGCACAAAGCCTGATTACTTGTCTATCCAGAAGCGAGCAAACTGTATACCAAAGGCCAGTGGATGTGGCTGCAGGGACCATGGGCTTCACCTTGCAGCCTCAACTGTGGGCCTTCCCAGCTCTGGGCTGTCCTCAGCTCTTGGGACTAGACCCAGCAAGAGGCTGACCAGGTTGGCATCATCGCTGAGACCCCAGCCCAGGTCCATGTGTGGACAGCCTGCCTCCCAAGCTGAGCGAGCCGGCAGGGCCCCTCCTTACGAAGGCGCCGTTTTAATTCATCTTTATTTTAAAAATAAATACTCTGCCTTTCACGGCGAGCCTGGGGGGAGGGGCTGGACAGAGTCCCCAGCAGAGCGCAGCACAGAAGGGAAGCTGGTCACGCAGTGCGCCGCCCCCCCCGCGTGCGCCCCAGCTGCCCGGGGCTCTGCGGTTCCTTGTGGAGAAGCAGGCATGCATAGCCAGGAAAAGTTCCATGACTTCAGGGGAGGAGCAGGGCCTGAGCGGCTCCAGCGCGCGTCCCCACCTCCGCCTGCTGTCCGCTTAGATGCAGGTGATGAGCACGTCCACGGAGGTGGGCACCTCGATCTCCGCGAAGAGCACACGGCTCTCGGCGGCCCCGGAGTCCCCGGCCTTGGCGGCCCTCAGCAGGTCCCGGGCGTGCTGCAGCAGGCGCTGGTTACAGCGGCGGCCCAGTCGGCGCAGCGCCAGCAAGGCCAGCACGTGCTCCCTCCTGCGGAGACACACGGTCCCCGCTGCAGACAAGCACTTCCCAGGGCGCACAGGACAGCGGCGAGGGGTGCCCCAGCTCCCCTGCAATGTGCGCGCTCCCAGCAATGCTGGCGCCGGGCCTGCGGGGCTGAGACTGCCCAAGGCCAGAATCGGGGCACAATGGGGAGGAGGGGGCGACTCGTCGGCGCTGGGCGGGTCCAGATCAGAAGATTGGGGCGGGCGGGGTAGGGTGGGGAGTAGTCTGGAAAAAGCCAGACTCTGTTGGGCGCACGGCCAGGCCCCTGATGTCACCTAGATAAGGGGTGGGGGGACAGGGTGGCAGCAGGAGGACGAGGGGAGTCCTTGAGTCACCCCCTCCCCACTGCAGTACAGGCACGCAGTGGCACCCCGCCCAGGAGCAGGGAGGGGGCAGGCGGACTCTGAGGGAACCTCTCTCCTCCTACTTCCCCAGCAGAGCGGGGTAGCTGCGGGGTAGGGGAGTGGGGGCCTCGGCTGGGAAGGGGCTGACCTGGGATGGGGGGTTTCTGGTCTGGCCTGACCATCCCGGAATCTCCAAGGCCACGAGAGGTTCTCTCGGGCTGGAGTTTCCACGGATTGCAATGACTCATTCGTAGCCCCAACACACAGCCGGGGATCAAAGCGGGTTTCCTCCCCGCCCGGCCAGGGCACAAGGACCTGGGCTTCCTCCGAAGGAGGGGGCTCGCCTCTCCTCCTCAGGGGCCTGACCTAGGACAGGCCTAATGGACCATGGGGAGCTGGCAGTCTTCCTCAAGTTCAGGAGCTGGTCCTCTGGCGTCCCAGTCCTTAAACGCATACGCACAGCCTCGCCTGAATCAACACCCTCCTGCTCCTGGGAAGGGCCCCCACACCCCCGGATCCAGCTTGAGCTTCCCTCTGACTTCTCGTGCACCCGCACTCGAGGACCCTCTGAGGATGCAAATCTTGAGCCCCGTGTCACCTAGAAGGGAGCAAAGGCGCACTGACCTGACGTCGTGGTAGCTTCGGATTAGCGTCTCCAAGTGCCGCTGGATGCTGGCCTTGTCCGTCTCTCCCAGGATGTCAGACACGCACAGAATGGCCTGGTCCAGCCACGAGGCCTCCGAGCCCTGTGGGGACAAGGGGATGCCTGAAGGCCACGCCCCCGGCGCCTGCCTCGACCTCCCCTGGGGGCGTACCTTTGACCTGCCTGGGGCTACCACGGTCCTGGACTCCCATACATAGCTAGTGGGGCTCCAGCAGCCCAGGTGAGTAGGGGCTCAGTTCCAAATGGGGGGAGGAGAAGCCTCTCTCCAGGTCCCACCATAGAGGGGGTACGCTGCAGGCTGATGTGACGTCCCGCCCGCCTGTCCACGCCCACTTGCCGGGACGCCACGCCCCCCACCCGTCTCCCTAGTGAACCGATGGGCGTGGCGTCCCTGCCGCAGGCCGAGCTGGGGGACCGCCCCGCGGCAGCGGTCGCCGGTCCTACCAGGCCCTGGAAAGTCTCGCCGATGGCCTGGGCATCGAGGCTCATCTTCTGCGAGCTCATCACGCGCTCGGTGCCCCGGAAGCGCTCCCGCGGCCGCAGCGCCTGCACCAGGTACTCCCGGACCACGTAGCGATGCACCTCGTGCAGGACCTCCTGGTGGGCAGGGGCGGAGGTGGGATCAGGGTCCCACCCCCCCACCCCACCTTCGAATCCTGGCCTGGACACGCTCCCGCCAGGGACTGCCCTCCCGCTGTACCTGTGCCCAAGGCGGAACCACGTGCTCGAGCTGGCGGCCCAAGGTCACTACCTTGTCCATGAGGGGCTGAAGAGCATCCTGTGTCAGCCAGGTCTTGGTGCACAGGACCTTGAAGAGCGGCTGGGGGCGGAGTGGGGAGGGATTCGAACTACGTCCTCCCCACCCACCTGCTCACTCCACCGCGCCTTAAAGCTCAGTCCACCGCTCCCAGCCACAGTGTTTCAGAATTGATCTGCCTTAACTTTGGGAGGCTACCTGACCCCTTCTCCACCAGGCTTCCTGGTGCCAGGGGCCGCATCACCAGCGCTGCCAGAAAGGCCTCCCCAAGCCTGCAGCTCCAGGCCACCGGGTCTGAGTGTAGACTCCCCTGGCCCAGTTTAGGGCAGTTTCTGGGAAGTCTGGGAGAGGGGCCCAGGCCTGGTTCTGAGACCCACAGTCCCAAAGCTGGGCCTTGACCATGAGTGTAGAGGCTGAAGTGAGAAAGTGAGCATGTTCCACCCTTTCTCTGTACATCTCCTGCATGCTCCCTTAAACCACCCCTGGAGAATGTGGGGCCCCTGCTGGATGTGGCATATGGGGACAGAGGTGGCAAGCCAGCTCTCACCCCTCACCTGCACATTCTTTTGCAAATCTTGAAGTAGACGCTTCTGGAAACTGGAGATGGTAGATGCCAGGGGCTTCTCCAGCTCCTCAAAGGTGCCTGGGTACCTGGTCAGAAGATTGCTCCTGGGGAGGGGCGACGACAGGTGAGGTGGTAGGTAAAGGGGGAGGACAGGTAGAGGAGGGGGAAGGGCAAGGGGAGGGGGGAGGAGAGATGGAGCAGAGGGGAAGGGGACAGATGGAGTGGGGGAAGGACAGGTGAGGTGGTAGGTAAAGGGGGAGAACAGGTGGAGGAGGGGAAAGAGGACAGATGATGGAGTGAGGGGTAAGGAGGACAGGTGGAGGAGGAGGAAGGATGAGGGGAGGGGGAGGATAGATAGAAGAGAGGGGAAAGGGGACAGGTGGAGTGAGGGATAAGGAGGACAGGTGGAGCAGGGAAGGGCAGGTGAGGTGGTAGGTAAAGGGGGAGGACAGGTGGAGTGAGGGGTAAGGAGAATAGGTGGAGGAGGGGAGGAAGAAGGACAAGAGCAGGGAAAAGTGACAGGCCGGATGGAGGAGAGGGGAAGGGGTAAGTGAAGTGAGGGATAAAAAGGACAGGGGACAGGTGGAGTGGGGGGGGAAGGACAAGTGAGGTCGGTGTGAAGGCAAAGGGGAGAGGTGAAGTGGTAAGAGGACAGGAGAGGAGGAAGCTAGTGCCATGTTGGCTGGGTATCACACCTCCATTCACTCAGACAGTGTGGAGGGCAGCCCCCAAGACTGCAAGGTAAGAGGAGGGCTGCACCAAAGCCCTAGGGGCTGATCATGAAGGTTCAGTCCCCAAGGCAGGGGTGGCCCATCACTGATTTCCCTTCTGGCAGCTCTGGACTGAAGCCTCCACTTTTCTTGAAGTCAGGACGGTGAAATCCATCACACCTCATGTGGTTTGTGTCTTCCTTTAAGCCTCATAGTAACCCCTCTGTAGGTGACAACTCTCCCATTTCACGGCTGGGGAAATTGAGGCCCAGGCTATGTCCAGTCCTCACAGTCAGGGGGCAAGCCACTATGAAGGGAAGCTGCCCTG
Source organism: Elephantulus edwardii (assembly GCF_000299155.1). Taxonomy (NCBI): domain Eukaryota; kingdom Metazoa; phylum Chordata; class Mammalia; order Macroscelidea; family Macroscelididae; genus Elephantulus; species Elephantulus edwardii. Next base: position 37,261,952 of record NW_006399752.1, on the reverse strand, counting down.
CCGGAAATACTCCCAGATGGAGCTTGGTCTGGCAGAACTCTAGGGTTCTCGGTACCAGGAGGACCAGCCCAGATAGTGTGGGGAATGCTGCCTGGTGTCCACCACTAGAGAGTGGCCAGGTCCAGCTGAGCCCCCCTGGGTCCGCAGAGCCTGGCCCAAACTGATTAGCATTGAGAGAGCATTGGAGAAGTAGTGCCTGGTTGTGGTCTTGCTTTGGAACCTCGCTGCCCTGTTTCAAATCCCAAGTCCACCTCTTACTGGTCTTGTGACTGTGGACAAGTGCCACTTCCTTTCTTTTCTGCAGACAGACACGCTGCATTCAGGACGAAAATGTTCCACATGCATCAGCTTACAGAGTGGATGTGACCCCAGTTCTCCTAGGCAGAGTACCTCCCTCCCCATCCCAGCGCTAGGGAGCAGGAGCTCTGATCCTCATCAGACATACAGGGAACCAAAGCTCAGAGAGGTTAAGGAATTTGTCCCAAGGCACACAGCCAGCTCTTGAATCTAAACCCAGAGAGAGTGTGTCCTCAAAGTTGTGATCTCAGCTGCTGGTGACGTGGCCTGTGGCCTGGGGCGGAGAACAAAGAAGGGCGCAGCCACCTGCCTGCCCACGTGAAGGGCCTCCTGGGAGCAGGCTGACAGCCCTTTCATAGCCCAGGGAGGGGTGTCAGGGAAGGCTTCCTGGAGGAGATGTCCCTATAAAGGAAGGCGAAGTGGGCCTGGGATAAAAGGAGGAAGGAAACTGAACCAGAATGACAGGGCTGGACTGGGCGGGCAGCAAAGCGGGACTAAGGTGAATGGAATTCTTCGGCCCTTGCTCAGCTTTGAAAGCTTTTCCCACCTCTTCCCGGGCCTGAGCCCCATTGCCCAGTGAGGAAGTGGGGAGGACTGGACCTACTGGTCCCTGGAGACAGGAGGACGGCTGGGCCTCACCCAGGCCAAGGTTCCTACGCACTCTGCGCGCGCACGAGCACACCCACCACGTGGGGAGCCCCACGCCTGCAGCCCCCCTCCCGCCACTGGTGCAAGGGGGGAGGGGGCGGGCCTCCACCTCCCGATTCCCAAAGCTCGCCCGCCCCCTGCTGGAAGCGCTGGGCATCGTCCTGCGGAGAACCTGGAGGGACCCAGACGCACCTGAGCTCCTCGCAGGTGTTGATGTAAGCGCCGAGGTGCGGCACGCTCACAGCCTCTGACTCCAGGAATGTCTTTTCAAACCTGAGGAGCAGTGCACGGAGGCCGTGGGGATCTCGCCTGCCTCAGCCTCCCCTCACCATCGTGCCCAGGTTCCCTCCCACCTCCAGGACAGTGAGTTGTCTGTGACTCTGAGCGGGGAGGGGGGGCGGGAGTGTGTGTGAGGTTCCCAGGATGACCACCTCCCACACCTGGTTCCTGGCCGTGGGAGAATGCGCGCACCTGGGCACGAAGAGGCTGAGGGCCCGCGCGCAGAGCCGCAGAGTAGTGGCCTCCAGCTTGGCGGAGATGGCGCCAGCCGCCTTCACGTGCTCGGCCACAAGCTGTGAGCGGAGCCCCCACATCAGTCCCCAGGTTCTCAGTCCCTCACCTCGTGGCCTGTCGACGTCCCCACCCCATTCCACGCTCTTATCTATGCGCCATTCTTAGGTGCTCTCCACTGGCCTCTGGGGAACCAGTTCCGCCCCACTCAGAGCCTCATGGCCCATGTACAGGGAGGGGAGGCTGGGACTGGGCTCAGCATCCCTGAATCGCCACCTCACGGGGCCCCACGCTGGTGCACACCCCCTCCCCACCCAGCCGCACCATGTGGATGTCAGGGGACAGCGGCACGTGGTAATGACCCTGCAACAGCTCAGGTGCCTCAGCCTCAGCCCAGCGACTCTGCTCCAACTGCAGAATGTTGTCAAAGCAGCTGGCGATCTTGGTCTGGTGGGGGGGACAGGGCAGTGAGACTCTCCAGGGAGGGAGTGCAGGTGTTTCCAGTTTCCCCGGTCCCTTCCTGCCCATGGAGTGGGGCAGGGGCAGCCAGCAGTGGAGGATGGGCATTCAGCAGGAACAGGGCCTGGGCCTAAGGCTACAAGGTGGAGATGGCTGCAGCCTGAGTCACCCGCAGCACGAAACCCACCCCATCGCCTTCACCCTCAGCCCGAGGGGCCCACTTCACCTCAAGGAAGTTGGTATAGTCATCCTCCAGCTGGGCCCACATGTCAGGTGCCAAGAGTGGGGGCAGCGGCTCTGCAGGTAGTGACAAGTCCGGGGCCCCCAGGAAATCAGGGCTAGAAATTAGGACACAGCCTGAGGGCAGGATTCTCATCCAGCTGGGGGCTAAGCTGTCCCCAAATCTCCAGGGCCTGGCTCAAAGTCTGAGGCCATCACTTCAGGGCCCAAAAGTCTGGCTCTCAGTTCATACCCCCACCCCAGGTCCTGCTCTCAAAGTTCTGTGGGCTTCTCAAAAGCTTTGACTGTTCCATGCACTCTAGACTGGTGAGTTCTAGGGGTAATTAATGGGACTGCAATTCCAAAGGGTCAAGGCTGGAGTCTAGGTACTCCCAGGGAGAAAGATGAGCAGTAGTCTCCTCCCACAGGATTCACTGCCTCTGAAAAGCCAGCGGAGGGTCAGCTGGGAGTTGGTTCTAACTCAAAGGCTCACAACTAGCACCAGCAGACCCTTCACAGAATGCAGGGATGGCTGTCCAGAAGGGCCAGGCCTAACTTGTGTCACCCACAGTGGAGACACACACAAGCCTGTTGCCCCCAGCACTGTGGCCAGCTCAGGAAACAGCTGCCATCTGGGGCTCACCAAGGAATCCCAGAGAGGGACTGAGACCTTCCAAAGACCACATGTCAAAGGAAGGGGAGACTGAGCCTTCAGAAGAAACCGCTCCCACCAACATCCTTCCTTGTGAGGTTGAGGAGACTCCGTTCACCTTCCCCTTATTATTCTCACTAGTTCAGACGGGCTCAGGCTGTGAGCACCCACCACATGGCACCTTTGCCAACCTCTGGGAGCCTCGGACTGCGTGGCTGTGCCGTGTCATGGAGATCTATTCAGAAGCTACATCTAGAACATCATGGGTCCTCATACTAGTCCTCGGCACTGTGGGAGCTTCGGCTGGGGCACTTGTGCGAACTAGGCTTGGTGACCAACTAGGAAAACCCTAGGTTAGAGCTTACGACCTCCTTCCACCCGCCTCCCAGGCGACGCAGAAAGGGGCTCCCACAGAGAAAGGGAGAAGGCAGAAGACCATTGCCCTCCCTGTCCTCGCCAAGCTCGCGCACTCTGCGGTCTCACCTTCCGTAGACATTGGCTGCCCAGTCCAGCAGGACATAGAGCTGCTCGCAGCCCCGGGACTGATGCGCCCGCGCCTGGTGCGCCAACTCCTGAAGGCGCTGGGCCACCGCGCTGTGGAAGGCGCGCAGATAGACCTCCCAGGCTGGGAAGCCAAAGGCCTCGTAGGCGGGCTGCACCTCCCGCCGCACCTTCTGCAGGTCGCGGCGGACCAGGCTGCCCAGCTCCGCCAGCTGGTGAGCCAAGTCTGGCGAGCCCTCGCCGTCCGGGGCAGCCTCCTGGGCGCTTGCGCCCTGCACGCGTTCCTGCGCGTTCCGCTCCACCGCGCGCTCCCAGTGCTGGCGCCAGTGGCGCGGGGTGCGCAGGAAGTCACCATCTGTAGGGGACTCCGGGTGGGCGTTCTCCTCAGCGCACACCACGCGCGCTACTTCTGCCAGCGCATCCGCGTCCACACCATCTGGACCCAGCGTCTCGCGCACGATGGCATCGATCTCGGCGGCCAGTCCGTCGTAGTGAAGACACATGTCCATGGCGCGACGCGCGTAGCTGGTAAGATCCTGCTCATAGGAGCGGTTCGTCTTCATGGCCACTAGCTGCGTCTCCAGGTCTCGCAGCTGTTCGAAGGCTGCCAGCAGTTGCCTCTCAGTGATGAGATCAGCCACGGATTTGTCTTCTGCAAGGGACAGACTGCATGAGGTGGGTAACAGCGAAAGGGGCCGCTCCAGGACCTCGCCAGGAAGTAACAACAGGCATGCCTCAAACCCCCAGCGTCCCAGGCCTACTCCAGGAAAAGTAGCCCCAATTCCACGGGCCCCCTTAAAAATTCCCTTTATAGAGGCCGACTGAAGCCTGTCTAGACGCAACAACTGGAGTTAACAAAGGGCTGGAGCCAGTGAGCGCTGGTGGTCTAGTGGTAAGCAGCTACACTGCAATTCTGAAGACATGTGGTTCAAATCCACCAGATGCTCTTCTGGAAACAGAGGGGCAACTTCCTCTTGGGCCAGTCGGATCTGATTCGACAGTACACAACAACAACAACAAAGTTAAATACTGATAATAAAAAAGAAATTTAGGTGGAGCTAGGGCCAGCTCCAGGCTCCCCACCCTCACTGGACTTGAGGCCTCTCTTGCAGCCTGATTGTAGGTCTAATGGGGTCAGAGCTCAGACTGGGCGGTACCGGACCAAGACTCTTGCCCCAGTGCGGGGCTTTGGCACTTCTGGGATCTCTAGTTTTCACAGCCTCCCTTCAGCACCCCTCTGCCAATGCCTGCACCCCCGTTGAGAGCTCTATTCCCCCCCTTCCTTTTATGAGCAGCCCCTCCCACCAGCCTCCAGGCAGCCAATGCCCTGTATGGTCTGTGACCTCTTGATCAGAAGGTCATTGCCTGGTCCATCCCCAAGGCTGGCCCAGAGCCCAAGCCCATCAGCTGCGGGAGTGGCTGGATGTGGAAGGTTAGATCCCATCTTTCCTATTTCCCAGCTGTAAGGCTTGAGGTAGCTCACTTGGCATCTCTAAGCCTCATCCTTCACATCTGTTCAATTGGGTTTGCACATCTCTGAGATGTTAGGAGACTATAAGTAGCAGTTGTCATTCATGAGGCTGGGAGTGAGGTCCGGTGCAGAACAAATAGCCAGCTCAGCTCCTGGAGGGATGGGTAATGCGCTACCCTCTGGCCTCAGTTTCCCTCATGCTGAGGTTGGCTTGTAAGGCTCTCACCTGCCTCAGTTTTCAGTTCTGCAGGCGCCGACCCTGTGGACATCTGACGCCTAACAAGGTCCTTGCCTTTTGAGGACACATTAGGACCACAGGCTGCTCCTGACTTGGTGGAGGTCTGGGGGCCATTGGCAGTCACAACTTCAGCCAGATTTCGCCGAATCGAACGCAGGAGTTTAGAGCTGCGCCGGTGGAATAGGCCAGAGTCAGGAGAGCCTGGGCTCTGTGGGCTGTCAGCGGAGCCTGGGCCCTTCTGTCTGTCAGCAGAGCCTCGGCCCTGCTGGTTGGCCCTGGAGAATGACCGGAACAAGGTGCCCAGGCGAGGCCATGCAGTGTCATCATGCTGGGTGCTGGGCGCGTCCCCGCTGCTCACTCGCCGCTTTGGGGTCTGCCGTTCAGCCGGTTCTTTCTGGCTGCACAGCTCCGGTGCAGGGGTCAGGGTGCGAGGCGATGGCATCTTGGCAGGAAGAGCTGAAGGTGAGAGGAAAGCCTGGGGTTGCCCAGTCCTGGGAACCAGATTCAGGAATCCAGGGCCTTGGTTAGCAGGGAAAGGGAGGAGTGACCCCAGGTACTGAGATGCAGATAGCCGCTTCCAGGCACCCCAGATCCCCATTCAGGGTTCCAGCACCCACACCTCAGTCAGCCTGCTGGATGAGACCCTTCCCTTCAGAATCAAGTAGGAGTTAAGTGTGCAGATTCTCATGCCCAGTTCTCATCTAACACTTAAGGACTTTGAAGTACACACACACACACACACACACACACACACACACACACAATCCCTTTGCCTGTCTCCAGACCCCTCGGCTCAGCCTCACCACTTGATTCACCTGGACAAGCTTAACTGCTTTTGTTCAGAAGGGTGCTCAGGCTGTCCCCCCAAATCCACCCCCTTCTCAGGGTCCTGAGCGCTGGAAGTGGGTCTGAGCTGAGGGCACTAGCAGAGGCCCCTCTGGCTTATCGAGGTCTCACAGCCCATGGGGAAGTCTCCCTGACAGGCAGCGGGTCTATATTTAACAGGGTGAGGGCGGAGGGGTTCCCAACACGGCTTCCCGAGAGGGCACTGAGGGGCATCCTGTCAACTGCCCCTGCCCCTGTGACCCCCTCCACCCACACACATGCTCTCTAGCGGCAGAACACTGTTTGCTCTCTGGCTTCTGGTTAAGCTGGGCTGTGGGAGAGACCTTGACAGCCTGACCCCGCCCACCCCACTGTGCAAAGGGGCGGGGGTAGGGGGCTGGGGGTACAGATTCGGCCTGAGGCCCAACAGGCAAAGCCCCCAGGCAGTCCCGGGGCTCTCCATCCAGGATGCCAGGACAAAAGCCCAAGTGGAGCCAGCCTGTGACCTGGTGACACTGGGCAGGAGCTGCCCTTGGGGCCTCAGCTTCCCTGGAGTGGGGTGACATCAGGATGGGGGTCCCAGCCCCTCCTACCCCACGTCATCCCAGGAGTCTGTCCTTGTCTTCGGTTGGTTCTATAGGCCTACCTTCCTCCAGGCTCCCTGAGCACCCAGCAGCTGGAAGGAGCCCCACCAAGGAAGAGAAGGCGGCTGGTGATTGAGATCTGATCGCCCCGCCCCGTCCACAGGTCATCCTTTCTCCTGGCGCCAGGGCTCTAGGACCCTGCCCCCCTCCTCTGACACAGACTGGGCCTGCACACAGCAGTGGAGCTGGCCACGTGGCCACGTGGCTCCTCCCTCCTTGTGCCCCGCCTCAGCACCTGGCACAGGCTCACCCACTGGGGTGGGAGTAGGGACAAGAAGGACGCATCTTCCTTGTGCAGGGGACAGAGGCGAGGACACGGTAGGAGGACAGCCAGGCTCTGCCATGGTTAAGAAGAGCTCGCATTTAATAAGCACCTACTATGTGCCCGGCCTGGAACCTACCACAGACCTGGTCCCTATGACAGTATGGCCACAGGGGTGTCATTCATCCTATTCCCTAAATGAGAGAACTGAGGCTCAGGGAAGGGAAGGGCCTTGCCTCCCACCTAGTGGGGGGAAGGCCTACCTGGGTCCAGGTCAGTCTGGAAACAAGGTGGGCAGAGACTGGCCTGTGCCTGCCCAGTAGAGCACAGCTTGCTGCCCAGGGCACCCCTTCTCCAGGCCAAAAGGCTCCAAGAGTGGAGTTGAGGAGCCTTGGGGTCCTCTCCCAGGGATCCCAGAGACAGATTCCATGTGAGGAGCAGTTGAGTGGGGACCACACTGACCTCCTAGCTCTACTTGGGGCCTGTGACGTGTGCCCCCAGCCGAGCTCACTGGCCCTCAGACCCCCACTTCCTTCTGTCCTCCTACATTCCTCTCAGGCTGTTTCGTCATCTGCTTTCTCTGCCCCCCACCCCTGACCTGGATATCAGGATCCAGGGTGTGGGAGCTCTCGCCATCTGTCTACTCAGTGAGCTCTGCCCACTCCTCCTCATCACCCCAAAACTCAGCCTAGAAGAAGAGTGAGCTGCCCAGTGTGAGGACCCCTCCCTGGGCTTGCCTGACCAGGTGCCTCTCGATGCGCCCTCGGGTGCCCTCTCTGGCTGACTGGATGTTCCTCTCGCTGTCTGCTCCCAATGCCTCGAATGCCCTGCAAAGTCTGGGATTGCAATTGGCTGAGCTTCAAGGCCCTGGAGTCCCAGGCCCACCTGAGTCAGGGTCACCGCCTGAGTCAGGGCCACCGGGGAGGACATTACACAAAAGCCACAGTCACTGTGGACCCCACCTGGACTGTCCCAGCTGTGGCTGAGATGTGAGGCCTGGAGGAGACAGGAAGGAGTGGCTGGAACAAACCTGGATGGTGTAGGTACCCCCTTTGCTCTCCCTTCCCCTCAGCTTCCACCCCCTCTTTCCAGCCTTTCCCTCGTGCAGTGCCCATCGCCACCCCCAGCCTCTTCAAGGGCCTTCTCAGACCAGGCACCCTGGATCCTGGACATGCCCCAGGGAAGGTGTGTGTCTCCTGGCCCACACCTGCTCTTCGTCACCACCTGATCCCTCCCAGTCATAGTCTTACAGCTGCCTTCTCAAAGTGGTCAGGGGGGCTTGCCCAAACAGAAACCTTTTCCTCTTGGAAGTCAGGAATACAACAAGGAGATGTGTTCACAACACTGTTGTGTGCTGTTTGAGTTGAGGGCATGGCTCATCCTTCGTGTGGTGGATTTGAAAGGCGTGCCTTTGGGATTGCAGCGCAGTTTCTTACCACTAGGCCACTAGAGCTCCCTTTGACCTCAAAGAACTAGTTAGGGCAATAAGGCAAGGGAAAAAAATAAGAGGTATGCATATAATGAGAGAGGACAGATAAAACTCGCCTTCTGTGGATGGCAAGACGGTCTGCTTAGAAAATCTGAAGCTGACAAATGTTAGAGCTCCTGAGTTGAGTTTCGTATGCTGATTATAAGATGCAAATAAACTCAGTCCTTTTCTGGGATCTCAGCAAAGCCCATTAGAAAAAGGCATTTTAAAGGCTCACTTTCTCAATAGCAAAACAGCCCACCCTCTCAGGAAGAAGGGTTGCATAACACAGAGAATGCCATCAAGGACTGCAGTGTAGTTACACAAAAGGCTGACAACAACAAAATAGAATTCTAAAACAAACAAATACAATCTTTTAAAAATCTATCACCCTCCAAGCTGCTGACATCCTCAGCTCTGATTTCTAACCTTGACATTCAGGCCATTCCTTCTGGACCTTTGAAGTTTCATCTTCCACTCAGTCACTCCCCTCGACACCTGGGCACAGTGACCTGTGGTGACCTCACCCCACCCCCTCTAGCTGTCGCCACTTTTGAGGCTCAGCAGACGTGGCTCCTCCCTCTGGAAGCCTTCCCTGATTACCTGAGCTCCAGACCACACCTGAGAGTGTGAAGCAGGTCCAGGAGCCTCGTAGGGCAGTGTGAGTGTGAGTGTGTGTGGTGTGTGTCCACGCTGGGTTTGTGGTGTGTGCGACCATGCTGGCTGTAGTGTGTGTCCATGGTGTGTACCCACGCTGTGCTTGTTTGGTGTGTGTCCATGCTGTGTGTGTGGCGTGTGTGTCCACACTGTGTATGTGTCCATGCTGTGTTTGTGGTATGTGTGTCCATACTGTGTGTGTAATGTGTGTATCCTCGCTGTGTGTGTGTGATATATGTGTCCATGATGCGTGTGTCCACCCTGTGTGTGTGGTGTATACCCATGCTGTGTGGTGTGTGTCTACGCTGTGTGTGTGATATATGTGTCCATGATGCGTGTGTCCACCCTGTGTGTGTGGTGTATACCCATGCTGTGTGGTGTGTGTCTACGCTGTGTGTGTGATATATGTGTATGTGTGGTGTATGCCCATGCTATATGTGGTGTGTATTCACATTGTGTGTGTGTGGTGTATGTCCAAGTTGTGTGTGTGTGGTGTGTCCATGCTGTTTGTATTCACATTGTGTGTGTGGTGTGTGTGTGTCCATGCCATGTGTAGAGTGTGTCCCCACTGTTTGTGTGAGGTGTGTGTCCACACTGTGTGTGTGTGGTGTGTCCACTCTATGTATGTGGTGTGTGTGTCTATGCTGTGTGTGTGAGGTGTGTGTCCCCACTGTGTGTGTGTGGTGTGTCCACACTGTGCGTGTTGTGTGTCCATGCTGTGTGTATTCACACTGTGTGTGGTGTGTGTGTCTATGCTGTGTGTGGTGTGTTTCCCCACTGTTTGTGTGAGGTGTGTGTCCACACTGTATGTGTGTGGTGTGTGTCCACGCCAGGTGTGTTAGCTTTGATGCCTGCATGTGGGCACTGGCGCCTCTGTGTGCGCCTCTGAGGGCCCACGTGTGTCTTCCGCCATGAGCACCTGTGTGTCTGCACTTCTTTGTGTCCGTTTCCGGTCTTTCCACCTGTGTGTGCCCGTATGAGCAGCTTTGTATGTGACTCAAACTGGCCCTCTGCCTGGACTGTCAGGCTCCAAGCCCAGGCCCTTGGCCCAGAGCACCATTAACAGAACCAAATTGTCCTCAAGCCCCACCCTACGCCCGCAGCACCCTGTGGCCCTCTGGCCCCACCTGCTTGGAACATACCTGCTGACAGAGCGGACACTGGGTCCAGAATGAGGCCACCTGGAGAAGATGGCCGAGCAGAGTCCTCAGAGGCAGGCCAGGCCTGGGGCCGCTTGAGAAGCTGAGTGAGGGACCAACAGCTGGGACTTCCCAGTTGTGGTCAGTGGTCAGGACCGCCTTGGATCCACCAGCCCCACCCCTAGCTCCACCCACCACCCAGACCCCATACTTTCACTTTCAGCCATATTCCAGCCCTTGCACCCATATTCCCTCCCATTCAGAGGCCACGCTGCTGCTGCTGCTATTGTAACCTTTGATTCCTGGCTTGCCAGCCAAGGATAGGGCCAAGGGAGAGCGTCCAGGGCCCAACACACAGAGCAGAGGCAATGCTGGGCAGGCCAGAGGCCAGACGGGGCAGGCACAGGCCTAGGGACACCAGTCATGGACTGATCTCAGAAAGAAAGCCTCTTCATTCCACTCTTAAAGACCACCCCAAGGGCCCCCGCCCCAGCACCTGGCCTTGGTGGAGTGTATGTCACTGGGCCTTTCCAGAGGACTCTGTGAGTGAGACAGAGGGAGGGGGCACCACAGGACAGAGAGGTCACACTCAGAGGGAGGAGCGATGGCACCCTGATCGGGACCAGCACCCACACAGGCCCAGAGGGGAGACAGAACCTGGTGAAGGGGAGCTCAGGCAGCAAGTGCACAGGTTGGGGTGGGAGGTGATGTGTGGGGAGAGGAGGCAGCTCCCGACATGGTGGGGGGATTGCACGGCCAGCATCCCGGGAAGGAGCCCAGGGGAAGTCCAGGTTGAACAATTCCCAGCCTGTCCCAACCTGGGATAGGGAGGATGCTGGGGCCACCGAGGCCACAAAGTAGAGAAGGGAGGGGGCTGAGGGTGCCAACACGGAGGAGGATAGTACCCCACACCCAAGGTAGATGGGACAGGTTAGCCAAAGCTGCCCTGATCCCCTCCAGGGAGCCCTCCACCTAAGTCCTTCAGCCTCCCGTTTCTCCCTGCCACGTAACGGGTCCTAGCTCTCCTGAGTACAAAGATGCCACAGGCCTCTCTGGAAACAGAGACCTCGAGATGTGGGCGTGGACAGCACAGGTCAAAAGAAGAGCTGAGCCCATGGTGACCAGCCAGGGCCCCTCAGTGGGTGCTTGGGCTGCACTGACCCTTGAGGGTGCCCTGAGGCTCCTAAGGGGCAGACACCAAGGCTCAGAGAGCTAGAGGAGCTGCTCAAAGCCACACTGCTGGCCAGGGAGAAGCCAAGAATCCCCAGTGAGCATGGGGACTCTCAGAGATGGCTCCCTGGAAAGGTGGGGTCAGGGCCTGGAGGATTATGCCTGGGCCTCCCTCCCTCCTCATCTGCACCCTAGCTCCACTCAACCCTACATCTGCTTTTTGGCACAAAGCTGTGGTATTTCTTTTCTTTTACTTCCATGAATTTTCCAGAAAAATTCTGTGTAAATCCCTTTGGAAAAGCCCCAGCCTTGAACCCGGGGCTGATTTGGGTCAGGAAGGACAGAGCAGAGAGGGTGACAGAGAAGGAGGCACGGTGGGGGACTCCAAGCAGAGGACAAATTCCAGTTCCTTAGATTGTGCGGCTCCAGAGAGGCACTTGCTTCCGTTTCCTCCTCCATAATCTGGGCTTGTTGTCATTAAACAGGGAAAATCACTCTGTGGAGTCAGAACTACCTGATAGCTGGCCCTTACTGGGTTTCCGAAGCTCTAAACCACATGGAAGGGGATTGCCCATCTTTCTCTAGGAGCCGCTGGTGGATTTGAACTGCTGGAGAAGCATAGTCTTTTAGTTAGCAGAGCAAGTCCCTAGAGACTACGCCACGGTGCCTGCAAATTCTCTCTGTGAGGGACTCGCTCCCCCACATAAGGGGGGAAACAGAAAAGGACCCTCCCCATGGCTGCTTCCCTGTCGTAGGGGCTCCTGTCACACTGCTGCATGCAGAAGACTTGTCCGGTTGATTGCAACTCACGGCGACCCTGCAGGATGAAGTAAAACTGCCTCCGAGGGTGTCCGAGGCTGGAATCATTTCTGAAGCAGGCTGTCATGTCTTTCCGCCAGGGTGGGGCTAGTGACTTTTTTATTTTAAAGAAGACTGGCATTACAGCAGTTCACTTTGATCCATTGTGGCCCTGCGGACAACGGCTCTGACCCTTGCCCTGTCCTGAGCCATTTCACTATCTCCAACACACCTGACTCCATTGCCACTGTCACCGTGGCCTCCAACCCGTCCAAGCATGGTGTCCTTCTCAAAGGACTGGCCCCTCTTGACAACATGCCCAAAGTATGAGAGACGAAGAAAGTCCTACACTCTTTGCTTCCAGGGAGCCACTGCTTTAACTACCTCCGGGACAGACCTGTTTGTTCTCTTGTCTATGGAAAATTCAGTCCCCCTCTGCAGCACCACATCTCAAAGCCATTGATTCGTCTTCAGTCATCCTTTGTCATTGTCCAGCTTTTAGATACACAGCAAGCAACTGAGAAGACCACTGCTTGGACCAGGCACACCTTGGTCTTTAAATCAGTGTTGTTGCTCTTCAGCTTTCTGGAGAAATCCTTGACAGCAGATTTCTCCAGAACCCCTGGACTTTGTCTCACAGCCCTGCCTAGTCAATGGAGACAGAGGTCATTTTGTTGTTGTTGTTAGGTGCTGTCAAGTGGAGTACGATCCTTAGTTGTTGTTACGTGCCGTCGAGTCGCTTGCCACTCATAGCGACCCTATGTACAACAGCCCTAAACCCCGCTCTGTCCTGTGCCAACCGCACTGTCTCTGATACACCCATCCCGATTACCCCAGTCACCGAATCAATCCACCTCATAGAGAGTCTTCCCCTCTTGCGATCCTAAGTATCCTATGAAAAAAAAAAGATCTGAACCTTGTCCTAATCTGTGAGATCTTCACACTTCCTGACACACAAGAGCCCATTGCCGTAGTCACCGTGTCACTCCGCCTGGCCGAGGATTTTCCTCTCCTACCGGCCCTCCACCTTTCCAAGCATCATGTCCCTCTCCAAGGAACAGCCCCTCCTGCAACATACCCAAAGTATGTGAAGCAAAGCCTCATCATTCTTGCCTCCAAAGAGCACCCCAGCTGCCCCCTCTCTAAGACATGTTTGTTCTTTTTGTCGTTCATAGGATGTTCTGTGCTCTTCTCCAACACCATAGCTCAAAGACATCAATTCTTGTGTCATTCTTACTCTTTGTCCAGCTCTCAGATGCCTAGCAAGTGACTGGAAAGATTATGGCCTGAATCAAATTATGGTCAGGTGGAGTGTCAGAAAAAGAGAGAAAGACCCTGGACCAGATGGACTGATGCCGGGTCTGCGGCAATGGTCTCAGGTGTGTCAGAGATGATAAGGACGGTGCAGCCAGGAACAAAGTTCAGATCTGTAGCTCATAGAGTCTCAACTGACACTTAGTAACAGTGCTTGGGAGTGAGGGGGGGGTGGGCCTGGTCCCCACGCCCAGAGCCCCCTCTAACAGCTGTGAGGCCTGAGCCTGACGCCGGGCTCCTGTATGAGCCTCAACTTCTCCCAGGCGACAAGCGCAGAGGTCAAGTGGCTTGATAAACCAGTTCTTTTTTTTTTTTTT
>NW_006399752.1:37238909-37247228 GCF_000299155.1 Elephantulus edwardii | reverse complement strand
CATTCATCTATTTTATCTTCTCCTGTTTGTAAATTTTTCAGAATACTGGGAAGACTCTTTATGTTGTGGATTAGGACTACTAAAGTTTTTCCAAGCTTTTCTTGAATGAAGTTTACAGTCCTTGGTTTTAGTCCTAGGTCCATGATCCACCTTGAGTTGGTTTTTGTATATGGAGTGAGGTGGGGATCTGCAGGTGGGGCCCACCCGTACCAGGAAGAGCAGTCTGGCAGGAGCATCCCTCCGTCTGACCCCATCTCCCACCCCCAGCCAATGGCCAGACCTCTGGGGGTCTGTATTAATGTCGAGACTTGAGGGCCTGGCCTTGCAGGTCCCCCCACCCCCTGGGTCGCAGCTTCATGGCCTCGGTCCCTCCCCAACCCATCACCGCATCTCCTTCAGGGACTGGGCTTGGATGACAGTCTGGCTTGAGTTTGTGTCCCCGCCTTGCAGGGGCATGGGCAGCGCCAAATGGCCCCACATTCTGCACCAGCACCCAGGGCCTCCCCTGCCTGGCCACTCCCTCACTCCACATCCCACGTCTCAGAGGGTCCTGCCACCACTTCTGGGAAACCTCTGCCTTTCTTGTCCCATCCTAGTACCTACTCTGGCCAGGCTGCCGCCTCCTCATCTCTCCCCTCAGTCAGCTCCGCGGCCCCTGGGGTGGCTTCATGTCAGGTCTAGAGAGGCTTCCTGGTGTCCCCCGGGTAAAAGGTCACAGACCTGTCAGGCGCCCAGCTGGCCACCTGGTGGTCTCATACTCACACATTCTCTGTACCTCCGCCCAGGGGAGATTCTCTGCCTCTGGGCTTGGGAGGAGGCTGTGCCAGACAGGCATAAACCGCCAGGTCTCCCTGCTTCTCCAGACTCCCTGGCCCCCAAAGCCAGATGCTGTGTGTGCGCCTGCCCCACAGGATTTGCTAGGCAGTGACCTCGACTGATTGCCAGGCCTTTCTCCCTCCGACCCACTGGATGGAACTGAACTGCTAACCTTTCAGTTAGCAGCTGAGTGATTAACCATTGTGCCACCAGAGGAGCCTGAGCAAAGGGAGCCTGCCATTAGATGGAGGTGTGTCCATGTCCCCATGCAGACTCTTCTGGGTCCTGTGTGTCTCAGTGTCTGGCTCCAAGCAGGAAGAAAAGATGCAGGGAAAAAATGAGCAAGAGATGATGCATGTCAGCCACGGCAGAAGCAGAGCTGGCCAGGAACAGGATGGAGGTAACCCGAGGTGGCCCAGCATGGGTCTTTATCTCTCTGTCACTGGGCCGGCACCCAGCACACCCAGGCCCATCCACTTCCAGGCCCCTCACCCTGCAGGCTGGCGGCCCTGATGAATGGGTCCAAGTCACTTTCCAGTCTGGCTGGGTCGGGGGTAGGGGGTGCAAGGGGGCAAACAGGACCTAAAAGGTCAGATTACTACCCCTCCCAAGGTGCAGACTCAGATATACTGGGCTGTACTGGTCCAAGGGACTTGGGATGTACTGGACCCATGTGTGACTGTCAGGCCTGGTCAACCTCAACACCTCCACCTCCCACCTCCCACCCCTGCAGCATGGGGTGGGAAGGCTAATTTTAGAAGCAAGGAGGACTAGGAAAAGTGCCTCGTTCATCCTGCAGGTTGGTGAGGTCCATGGAAGGGTAGTGGGTGTCCTACCACCGTGCCTGGGTCTCCCTGCCTGGGCTGAACTTTTGATCTAAAATGTTGGAGGTTTCCCTCCGTGTCAGGTCCAGAACTTGCTCAGTTCTGGGTCATGCTGGCCAGAGAGGGAGTGCAGGTTCAGAGCTGGAAGGATTGGAATGGCGTTTTGGCCCCATGACCCTCTGCACCAGCCAGCAAGGTGTCCCTGTGCTGTCAGAGCTGCTGTCAGAGCTGAGATTGCTGCTGGACGCCACGGAGGGACAGGATCCTTACATGGAACAGAAAGGTGCCTACCCCACCAGTCCCCCAGGCTCTACCATGCTTCATAGCCAGGGTCAGACTGGCCCTGCACACCTCACTTCACCCCTCAGTCTCCTCCTCCGTACATGGGCCTGTGATGAGGAGGTGAGGAGATCCTGGAATAGGTCACTCCACGCCTGCTGTGCCCAGGGCGGGACAATCACAGAAAGCACCCCTGCCCTCGGGTCCCACAAGGACGAAGGCTTAGCCAGGCCTGGGGAATTCCAAGAGGGCCTGAGAGGCCACCTGGACCAGGCTGTCCTGCTGTGGGCTGAGAAAGGGCAGAGCAGAGAACACAGGAGCATAGCAGTCATTGCCACTGGGCCACTTACGGAGCCCTCTGGCCATCTGAGCTCTGTTGAGTGCCACTCCTCACCCCAGTGCCTGAAGGAAATGGCCAAACACTGTGCCCATAAGTCCCAGGAAGCGTCTTTATTTTTGCTTCAAGCCAAAGAACAAGGAGGGGGTGGCCCCAGGAGTGGAAAAGGACAAGGGCTGCAGGGCAGACCAGTCCCACCAAGGCAGGGGGCGTGGGTGCTGGGCTCTGTCCAGGGTGTCCTGGCTCCTCGACATCGGCCCAGCCATCCTCAGCTGAGGTCCCCTCAGTCGTCCAAGCAGGTACAGCAGTCCAGCCCTGTCCCTGTTCTGTCACTGGGCTGGGCATGCCTGGCCCTCCGAGGCCACAGCCTCAGTGCCAGTATCAACTTCTCCTGGTGTTCCCGGCAGACTCGACGAGGGGACTGAGGAGACACAACGGCCTCAGGTAGTGTGTGGTGGGCGGGGTGGAGTGGGGCCTGGGTTCATGGTGCACACATCAAAGGAGTGTAAGGGTGGGGGGAGAAGCAGGAGTACCCCAAAAGCACACCACAGTAAAGGGGCTGGTTGGGCAGGGAAGGTCCAGGGGCCTCCCCAGTTCCAGTCCCGTGGTTCCCGGGCAGCAGCCCTGACTCCATCCTGTGTCCTGGGCTGAGGCAGCAGGTCACAGGGGTTGGCAGAGGTAGAGGGCTTGGCTGTGGACAGACCCCTGCTGGAGGACTGCTGAGCAGGACAGGGCGCTGTCAGGCAATGCCAGAGGCAGGAGGGAGCCAGCCAGCTTTTCTCGGTGTAAGTTCAGGCTCCTCCTGGGGCACAGCTCATCCCTCAGACCCACTCCAAGTCCTTTATGGAGAGGACCACAGCCCAGCCCCACTGTCCACTCTGTGCCTTGGGCTGGGCACTCACTCCTCACCTAGCCACACAGTTTTCTTGCCAGAAACATCCAAAAGGCCCTTGGCTTCTCAATGGGGCACCTTCAAAGCAGGGTCCGTCTCCCCAACAGCAAGGCCTCTGACTGGGCAGGGCCAGTTTCTACCCCCACCCCTTCCAGGAATGGGCCCTAACAGGCTACACACACACTTAACTCAAAGATGCAAGGTCAGTGAGGGAGGGAAGGTGGGCTGGACAGGGAGGGTGAGAAGATCCAATTACTCATCCTACACACTTGCACCAGGCTGGGATCACAGAGGGGGTAAGAGGACCCCAGTTTGTATGTGGCAGAGCAGGCAGCACGCAGCAGGAGTGTGGTAGCTGAGTTGAGTGTGAGAGGCCCACAGGGTCAAAGCCCTTCACCCCTCATGGTGAGTACACCCGGAGGATCCAATCTGCTGGGCAGCAGTGGAGCAGGGGGCCCTCTCTCCGCAGCACTCCCAGGCGGCCCTGCACTCACCCTCAGCAGCCTGGCTCTGGGATGGCCCCCTCTGGGCTCCCTCCGGGGGCCAGCGCAGCTCCCCACTCTCCACAGCACCCACCTCGCTGGGCTCTACCACAATGGACGGCAGCCGCTGGCTAAGCCGGGGGCCCTTCTCACGCACGGCCACTGCTGCCTGCAGGAGGTAGATGGGGTCAGGGGGTCAGGGGGACATGAGGCCTCCTGTTTCCTCCATCCCTCCCTCCATCTTGCACCATTCACTGACCATTCCCTACCCTGTTCCCAGGGGTGGTGTGTGGGGTGTGTGTGTGTGTGTGTACGTGCACGTATGTACGCCCATTCCTGTAACGGTCTCACCCCTTCTTCATCCCACCACTGGGGGGAGACACTCTGCTAGGGTAGCAGCTTCTATAGGCAACACAGGACTCACGGGGCTTCAGCCCCTCAGCCCATCTTATACATAGGAGCCTGAGGCCAAGGCCACACAGGTCAAGGTTACAGGGCCTCCTGCACTTAGAAATCTGCCCCTTCCAGGGTCTTCCCTGCTGGGCCCTCTGGCTCCTCCAAGGAGCTGGGAAGACGTTGCCATAGCAACCTACATGCTCACTCCCTCCAAGATCTGGGCTCATTGTTCAGTGCCCACGAGCCCTGTGGCTTCTCCGCCCCCCATTCAAGGCCTCCACAGTAGAGGCAGAGCTGTTGCTGCTGCTGCCCAAATGACTGGACCTCAGCGCCACGAGGTGCTGCCAGTCCTGCACGGCCCCTGCCTCATGGGGTCTGTGGCAGGTCCCTTCCTGTGTCCCCAGCCATCTAGAAGGACAGTCTTGGAGGGCACATCAATCTTCTCAACTGGCTGTGAAGGCCGGGATTGGGGGGAGGGGTGGTTTCTGACTGACGGCAGACAGGACTAAATGGCCTCTGAACCATCCTAAAGGTGATGCCCAGGAATCAACCTTGCAACCAGCAGGCGACCTTGTGACCTTGACAATGTGAGAACAGGTGTCAGGGTTGGATATAAAGGGTCTCAGAAGACCCTTTCAATGTCTGGACCCTCCTGACATCCCCTCCTTCAGATACGGCGTTCCTGATTCTCACCCACATGCTCCTCCCTGTTCCCTTCCAGGAAGCCCCCAGACCTCACATGGGGTGCTCCTTTGCCCAGAGAATGCCTGCTCAGGGAGAGGGGCAGATAGGCAGAGTCTGGGGCCCTGGAGCCTCGTGCCCACACTGACCTGCGGTACCCAAAAGCCCAGGCCAAGCCCAGGAATCTGGTGCCTTGCTGGCTGGGTCCCCCTCTAGCCACAGACCCCTCCCCCAAAAAACAGTTGAATATTGGAATCCAGCACATCAAAGTGGCCCCTGTCTAGTGTCCTCGCCCAGTGGCTACGTGACCCCCCTCCTCCCTCCACACCAGGAGTGATAATGAGAGGGACCCCAGCGTCACCCTCTCCCAGAGCGCACATTATGTTTTCAGGGTCTGCCCTGTGTGCCCCAGGGTGCAGAGGGATCAGCCTTCAATCTATTTTTTTTTTTTTTGTCAGAATTGATTTAAAAAAAAAAACCCAATGACACCCTCTGGCCCAGATGAGTAAACTGAGGCCAACAGTGAGCCCAGTGTGATGTGTTCTCCCCACCAAGGGGGAAGGTTCTCGAGCCTCAGGGAGCATCACATACCATCCCCACTGGGCTTTCAGCTTCCTGTGGGCTCTGCTCCGGCGTGGTGGGCTGGGGACCACTCATGCTGCTGCCACTGTCACTCTACCGAAGACAGAGAGCAAGAACCAGGGGTACTTCAGAGCCCGGCCCTGTCCCTCCTGCCCACAGGCCACTTCCTTCTAATCCCACCCCAGAACCATGCCAAGCTTGAGGGACGCTCCCTGGACAATATCCACCCTGTGTGTCCAGTGGGCTGGAGGTGAGACTCAAGGAAACGTCCTAGGAAAGGGTCCGAGGTCTGAGGGATGAGCAGGGGGCCGCCAGCCTGGTTAGGGGAGCCAGGAGAAGTGTTCTGAGGCAGGGAACAGAGAGAGGGTGCACAGAGCACCCCTTCGGGTTTCTGAGAGTGGATCTGGTGTGTACAGGGGCCAGGTTGAGTCAGTCAGAGGCTGAGGACCCGATTCTGTTCCAACAGCAGAGACACCCCACCCCATACTCCTTCCATTCCCGAGGTGGAAGGGCACCCAGCATTCAGCCTATCCTAGGTCGTGTCCGCTCAGAACGAAAGGTCCCGTGGGGGCCCACAGGCAGCAGCTTCATTCTTCTCACTCCATTTACCGCAGGGGGAGTCTGGGTTCCCTGCCAGGCCAGAGGCAGAGAAGTGGCTAGGGCCTGGCCAGAGGGCAGCAGGGGCCATAGGCAAGGTGTACCCTATTTCCCAAGGCCCTGGAAGCCCAGACCCAGCCTGAAGCCTGTTGGGTTCTGCCCTGAGACCCGAATGGCATGAGCAGAGGCCCCAGGCCAGGAGCTGCTGTAGGTTCTGCACCAGGTCAGGGAGTGCGCCAGGAGGGGCTCACTGGTGAAACACCCATGCTTCCCAGTGCGGGCGTTGGGCTGCTATTCTGGGAAGTGAGGCCTCTGTCATCTAAACAGCCAGCTTAGGTCACTGTCAGGTCCCCCTGAAGCCGAGGGAGGGGGGGCAGTGAGTAACCAAGCTGTACCGCCACCCTCCTCGCACCCACTGCTGGATGCTGGATTCCTTCTATCCATCTCCAGCCACCAGGCGAGCCCATGAGAGGCCTCCCAGATCCTAGTGCTCCCAGAGTCAGCCTCCTAACCAAACCTCTCCTGAGTACCCATCCGGCCTGCAGAACCCAGGCCCGTCAGGATGGAGCCCTGAAGATTAGCCTCAAGCTTGAACTCGCGAAAGGCAGAGAAAACTGGCCAGAGAGATGCGGCAGAGAGATGGTAGAGAAGCTCCAGAGGGGAAGGTGATGGAGGCAGGTGACAGAGACCCTGGAGCTCAGAGCTCGGGCTCACCTGGGGCTGCAGAGGTGGGAAGAGGAAGCGGCCAGGCCCAGGGCCTGAGGGCTGCTCGCTCTTGCCCAATGCCAGGACCCCGTGCTGGAGGGGTCCCACACCCAGGCGGCTCCCGCCACCCACACCTCCCGGGCGCCCGAGGTGTGCAGGGCCAGGTGGTGGTGCGCCTGGCATCCAGCAGCTGGGACCTAGCCGTGGCCCCGCGCCCTGCCCTTCGCCGCCCCCGCCTGCTCTCCCACCGCCCGCACGTGCTGCCCGGGGCGCCCGGGCGCTGGGCCGGGAAGGGTGGGGAGGGGGCGCCCGCGCCGCACTCACACTCGCCGCCCGCGCTGGCCGCTCGCCGGGTCGCTGCGCTCAGCTCCGCGCTGCGCTGCCCCGGCCGCCCGCCCTCGGCCCGCGCTCTCCGCCCACATGCGCTCAGTCACACTCACGCCCCTCTGCGGGCGGGGCGCGGCCGCCCCAGGCCTTGTCGCCCTCCCAGGGCCTTGGGGGAGGACCCCGCCTCAACTTCCCTTAGACGTGACCCCTGTCAACCTTCTTGGGACCCTTGCTGGTGAGGACTAATGAGGGGCAGACTTCGACTCAGATTTCGTTCCAACAGAAATCCCTCCCGTTTAGGCAACAGGAAAGAAGAGCACAGGGGGGAAGTGCCCCCAGGAGAGGACCCACCTCACCATTCCTCCCATCTCAATACCCAGATCATTCCCGAAATGGAGCAAAGCAGCTCTGGGTCATCCAGTCTCTTTCAGCCGTGGTACCTGAGACTTGATCTCTAAACCATAAAGTCCACCAACCTTCCACTATTCACCGTCTCACAGCCACCAGCAACTATCCCAGATCCATCCAACATCCACTCTCCAGATACAGTCATCTGCCATCCGCCATCCCCCATTCGACTCTATCCATTCTTGCCTCACTCAATCACCAATCTTCATCCATCCACTATCAACAAGCCGTTATTTACCATCTCATATCCTCCAACATTCATTAAGCTTCCGTTCCCGGGCATTAAGCTTCCGTTCCCGGTCACTGCCCACTAACCACCTATCCACCCACCATCTACCTTGCACCCACCTACATCCCTTTACCTAGCTTCAAAATGGCACACCAAACCAACATTCACTCCTGGTCTAGATATAGGTTTCACATGAGCACAATTAAGTGTCCTGGGATTCCCAATCTTCTCAATGTCAGCCACAATCTGTTATAATCCACACAGTCAAATGTCTTTGCATAGTCAATAAAGCACAAATAGATATTCTTCTGGTAGTCTTCATTTTCAACCAGGATCCATCTGACATCAGCAGTGATATCCCTGGTGTCACAGCCTTTTCAAAATCCTGTTTGGACATCTGACAGTTCCCTATCTATTCTAGTCAGTTTGGGATGATATTCAGTAGTATTTTAATTGCATGCAATACTAATGATATTGTTTTATAGTTTCCACCTTCTGTTTGATCACCTTTCTTGGTAGTAGGAACAAATATGAACTGCTTCCAATTCATTGGCCAGACAGCTGTCCTCCAAATTTCCTGGCATAGAATGGTGAACACATCCAAGGCTGCTTCTGTTAATTGAGATAAGTTGATTGATACCTCATTGATTCCTGGAGCCTAATTTGGACTCGGTGACAGAAATGGAGCTGGAGAGAGAATGATCGAATTTTGCACAATCAATGACTTATTCATAGCAAATACATTTTTTTTTCTATAATTATAT
>NW_006399752.1:37232615-37234354 GCF_000299155.1 Elephantulus edwardii | reverse complement strand
TATTGAGAATGCCATGGACTGCTAGGAAAACAAACAGATTTGTCCTGGAAAGGGTTAAACTGGGTGGCTCCTTGGAGGCAAGGATTCTGAGGCTCCATTTAACATACTTTGGACATGTTGTGAGGAGCGACCCATCCTTAGAGAGGGACATCATGCTTGGGAAGGTGGAGGGACAGCACAGGAGAGGAAGGCCCTCTATGAGATGGATTGATTCAGTGACTGGGGTAATCGGGATGGGTGTGTCAGAGACACTGGGATTGGCACAGGACAGAGCGGAGTTTAGGGCTGTTGTACATAGGGTCGCTATGAGTCGCAGGCGACTCAACGGCACAATACAACAACAGCAACAATGCCTTCAATGTAGCTTCTGCTTCCTCCTTCATTACCATTGGCTCCTGTTCTTATGGTTCTTCCTGATGTGTGTGTGTGTGTGTGTGTGTGTGTGTGTGTGTGTGTGAGAGAGAGAGAGAGAGAGAGAGAGAGAGAGAGAGAGAGAGAATCAGTTCTTTTTTGGTATAGTGACCTGTGTATCCCTCCATCTTCTTTGATGACAGCCTTCCCTAAGAATTTTCTATCACATCTTTGGTAACTATTTCTTCAGCCACCAATTATGTATCGATTTACCACATAGCTAGTTGCCAACCATCAAGCTATCATCCATCTGTCAATTACCCTTACTCACTCTCCATTCACCACCTTCTTGTCATCTCCTATCATCTGTCAGAGCCTCTCTTTATGTATGATGCACCAACCACCCTCCTTCCATTCACATTACCATCTACTTAAGCACCATTTTCTTTTAGCCACTAATTTTCCAAGATTTAACCACCGTCCATCTAACCATATAATTAATCATCTTTGATCCATCAAGAATTCACTCATTCATTATCCATCCACACCCATCTGCAATTCCAAAGTTCAACATCCATTATTCATTTAGCATCTATCAAAACAATATCCATATGCATTCCCAATCTACAATCTATTAATCTAGTCAACCAACCAGCATCCAACAGATAGAACCAATATTTTCCATTCATTCACCATCTAGCACCCATCGTCTTCCAAGACCACCACTTGTCAAGTCATCTCATTAAGGGTCTTCTTTTTTTTTTTTCTGACTCTCAACTTTTCAATTTCAGGCTTCAAAAATTACTAGAACAGTAAGTACATCGACAGTGAACTGCCAGAAATTCAAGCTGGATTCAGAAGAAGCATGTCATTGCTGATGTCAAGTGAGTATTGTTTGAAGCAAAGAATGCCAGAAAAATGTTTATCTGTGTTTTATTGACTGTGCTAAGGCATTTGACTGTGTGTATAATAATAAATTATTAATAACATAGAAAATAATGAGAATCCCGGAATACTTAATTGTGTTCGTGTGAAATCTTTGCATAGACGGAAAACAGAACAAGGGAACACTGCTTGGCTGAAAATCAGAAATGGTGTGCTACAGGGTTGTGTCTTCTCTCCATACCCATTAATCTGCATGCTGAGCAAATAGTTGGAGAAGTTAGACTATATGATGAAGAATGTGGCAACAGGATTGGAGGGAAACCCAACAACTGTCTTATGCAGATGACACAAACTTCCTTGCTCAAAGTGAGAAGACTCAAATCACTAGGTGCAGAAGATCAAATACTACAGCGTTCAATATGTTGTTTTTGTTGTTGTTATGTGCCGTCCAGTCGTTTGCGACTCATAGCGACCCTATGCACAACAGCCCTAAACCCTGCTCT
>NW_006399752.1:37223864-37230780 GCF_000299155.1 Elephantulus edwardii | reverse complement strand
CATGGTTCGAATCCACCAGATGCTCTGTCGGGGAAGGAGGGACAATCTCCTCCTGTACCAGTCAGATCTGATTTGACGGTACACTCACACAAAAATAAAAAGAAAAGAAATAGACATCTTTCATCATTATAAAAAAAAAATCCCCACCACTGCACCAGAGAGATGGAGGAAAAAAAATAGAAGTTGTAAACAACTTTATTTTACTTGGATCCACTATCAAATCCCATGATACCAACAGTCAAGAAATCAAAAGACATGTTGCATTGGGGGAATTCTTTATCCGGGATTTTTCCAGAGTGACAAAGAAGAACAGTGTCAGTTTAAAGACCAAGGTGCTCACTAGCTGTGCATGATGTTGCAGAAGCAAGGGGAACCGAGTTTGCAAAAGTAATTGCGGTGATAGAAATTTTGTGGCCTCAGGGACTACTGAGGTGGCACATTCTATCCTAATACAGCATTGTTGTTGTTATGTATCATCGAGTTGTTTGCGACTCATAGCAACCCTGTGTACAAGAGCTCCAAACGCTGTTCTATCCTGTGCCAACCTAGCCATCTCAAATGCACTTATTCCCACCGTTCCAGTCACAGAATCGATTCATCTCATCGAAGGTCTTCCTCTCCTGCGCCGTCCCTCCATGCTCCCAAACATAATGTTCTTCTCCAAGGACCCAAAATATGTCAGACAAAGCTTCAGAATCCTTGACTCCAAGGAGCATTACAGCTTCACCTTCTCCAGAACAAACCTGTTTGTTCTCCTAGCAGTCTATGGTATATTCAACAATCTTTTTTTTTATTGGGAAAAACATATTGGGGGTACAAGGAGGTGAGGGTTGGGGACAGAAGGGTGAGGATGGGCCAGGATGCAGTTGCAGAGCTGCACAGTTTGGTCCGTGGGGATATTCAACACTCTTTTCCAGCACCACAGCTCAAAGGCATCAACTCTCTTCTATCAACCCTATTCACTGTCCAGTTCTCTGATGCATAGCACGTAATTGCGAAGACTATAGCCCGGATCAGGCACACCTTAATCTCCAGCTTGACGTCGTTGCTCTTCAGTACTCTTGAGAGGTCCCTCACAGCCAACATTCCCAATGCAATTAGTCTCTTGATTTCCTGGCTGCTGTTACCAAGAGTGTTGATTGTGGAGCCAAGTAAACTAAAACTGTTAACTATCTCAATCTCTTCACCATCCATACTGATGCTGCCAATTGGCCCAGAGGTGAGAATCTTTGTTTTCTTGATGTTGAACTTCAATCCATATAGGAGGCTGCAGTCCTTGACCTTCTGCAGCAAGCACTTCAGGTCCTCCTCAGTTTCAACAAGCAGGATTGTGTCATCTGCATAACGCAGATTGTTGATGACTCTTCCACCAATGAGCTGACATAGTGACACCTGGCTTGAGCATGTCAGAAACGGTGAAGATGATGCAGTAGATCAAGTTCAGATCTGTTGTTCATAACGTCACTATGGTCATAGTCCGTTTAATGGCATTTAACAATAACAACTCTCTACTTTTACCAAGTGCGATGTATTCTTCAGATTCTTCTTTTGGTGGAAAACAACAGATTCTGGGGGAAGAGGGGACAGGGAGGAAAAAGTGCATGAATGGAAATCCAAGTTCTTTATAAACTTAAAATCTCAATTAAAAAATACAAAAAGCAAATTCTGCCTCAGCTTTCCTGTCCTTAATGTCCACTTTGTTGCCACACAACAAAATGAGGATCTTTTCACATCCTCAAAACAGATCCCTGTCCCAGTGAGGCACGTTCCTGTAGGTGACTCTCGGTGTCACATCAAGCATTATAATGGAACACTGGTCTAAGATATAATAGCCATCTCTCAGTCCCCCAGATTTCTCCTGGGCAGCCATATCCCACACATTAGATTCAATCAGTGCTCTCTTGGTGTGGAACAGGAAGGAATATGACTACAGGCTTCTGGAATTCACCACTCAGTGACATTTCATAAATATCATTTTTCCAGGACCACCATCTCCCACCAGCATGAGTTTGAACTGGACTTGGGGTTCTCTTAGGCCGGCCATCATGAAGATTCTTCCAGGAGTACCTCTGGGTCACCCTCTTTTGATATCTTGACTGCTGCTTCCATGAGTGCTCTGATCCAAGGAAAAAGAAATAATTGACTTCAGCCTTGTCTCCATCTATTATGATATTACCTATTGGACTGGGGGGGGGAGAGAATTTCTATTATAATGAGCCACCCAATCATATGCCATTGCATAGTCAACAAAACCAGAGTAAACATATTTCTAGTATTCTCTGGCTTTCAGAAAATATCCATCGTGCGTGTGTGTGTTGTCATATCAAATCCAACTGACACAGGAGGAGATTATCCCTCCTTCTTCAACGAAGCATCTGGTGGATTCGAACCACATGCCTTCAGGATTGCAGTGCAGCTTCTTGACATTAGGCCACCAGAGCGCCCTTAGGCAATATCCATCTCATCTCAGCAATGATATCTCTCATTCCACAGCATCTTCTGAATCCAACTTTAATTTCAGTAAGTTCTCTGTCACTGTACTACTCCAGATCTTTTTCAATAATCGTTAGCAAGATTTTACTTGCATGTTATATTAATGATATCACTTGATCATTTCTGCCTTCTCCTGAATTACCTTTTTTTGTTTGCTTGCTCTTGGGAATGGGCACAAATATGGATGTCTTCTAGTTAGTTGGCCAAGTAGCTGTCTTCCAAATTTCTTAGCACAGACTAGGGAGCACGTCCAAGATTGCATGTTTCCTGAAGTATCCCAATGGACATTGTGTCAGGTCCTGGAGTTTATTTTTGGCCAATGCCTTCGATGCAGTTTGGACTTCTTCCTTCTTCCATTGGTTATTGATCCTATACTGCTTCTTCTTTTTTTAGCTGATAATATGCTATAAAAAGATTTTCTTTTGGTTTGTATACAATATTCATATACATTGTGTTTTACACTTTCCTTAATTCACATTGTGTTTCATACACACTTTGCTTAATTCACATTGTTTTCCATACAATCATTCTCATACGTTGTCATATACTGCTTCTTTTTTTTTTTTTTATGCGTGTACCATCAAATTGGATCTGACTGGTACAGGAGGTGACTGTTCCTCCTTCTTCAGCAGAGCATCTGGTGGATTTGAACCGTGCACTTCTGGGATCATATACTGCTTCTTAAAATAGCTCAGCATTGATCAATTCTTTTTGCTACAATGGCTCTGTGTATTCCTTTTCTCTCCTTCAGTACTGAAATTCGAGGCTTGAATTTTGTCTTCAGTTCTTTCTGTCTGAGAAATAAATGCCAAGTGTTCTTTCCTTTGGTTTTCTAGTTCCTTGTCTCTGCACTTTTCATTATTTTATTTTGGTGTGTCTTCTTAAGGTGCCTGTTTACTATGAAAACTCAGAAGCTTCAACTCATTGTCATCAAATTGGAACTGACTCTTAACTGAGCCTCCAGCACGGTTTTGAAGGTTGTACATCACAGGGAAGAAGATTGCTCATCTTTGTCCCTCAGACTTGCAGGCGAACTTGAACAGTCAGAGAGACAAGGACCTTTGCGTTAGCAGTGTTACTCCCTGTGGGCTATGTCAGCAAAGCTCCCTCCTTTACTATTGCTGTTGTTATTGTTATGTGCCATCAAGTGGGCTATGACTCATACAAACCTTAAGAGCAATAGATCCGAACCTTGTCTTGTCCCATGCCATCTTCATAATTCCTGACATGCTCATCAAGTTCACTGTTACCATTACTATGTCCATCCACCTTGTTGAGGGTCTTCCTCTCTTTCTCTGACCCTCCACCTTTCTAAGCATTATATCTCTTTCCAAGAACTGATCCCTCCTGACAACATGCCCAACGTATATGAGACA
The DNA here is from genome assembly GCF_000299155.1 of Elephantulus edwardii. Classification (NCBI taxonomy): domain Eukaryota; kingdom Metazoa; phylum Chordata; class Mammalia; order Macroscelidea; family Macroscelididae; genus Elephantulus; species Elephantulus edwardii. The sequence goes on along the minus strand of NW_006399752.1, from coordinate 37,226,911 downwards.
AATTTTCACCATCATTTAAGAAGCACCCCCCCCAAAAAAAAAGAAGCACCCCCTCAATGCACTTCCTCTAAGACAGATGTTTGTTTGTTTTTCTTGGCAGTCCATGGGATATTCAGTGCTTTTCCTCAATATAACAATTCAAAGGCATTGATTCTCCTCATTCATCATCCAACTTTCAGATGCGTAGCAAATAATTAAAAATTAATCAGGCTCTCTTTATTCTGTAAGCAGACATTATTGTCCTTTAGCATTTTGGAGCGGTCCTTGACCGCAAACTTTTCCAATGCAACATGTCTTTTGATTTCTTGACTGCTATTACCAGGGGGAATGATTGTGGCAAAATGAACCTGTTGACAACTTCAATCTTCTCTCTGTCATGATGTTGCCTATTGATTCAAGATTTACTATTGTTGCTGTTGTTAATGTGCCATCAAGTCAACTGTAATTCATAGCTACCTTGTGAACGACAGCTCTGAACCTCATCCTGTCCTGATCCGACCTCACCATCCCTGACACAGATGACCTCATTGCCACTGTCCCTGTACCAGTTTGTCTCGTCCAGGGTCTTCCTCTCTGGTGCTGATCTTCTACCCTTCCAAGCACGATGTCCTTCTCCAAGGACTACCCATTTCTAACAACATGCCCAAAGCAGGTCAGACAAAGCTTCAAAATCCTTGCCTCCAAGGAGCAACCTGGTTTCACCCTCTCCAGGACAGATCTCTTTGTTCTCCTGGCAGTCCATGTTATGTGTTCAATACTCTTCTCCAGCACCACTATTCAAAAGCCTTGATTCTTCTCCTGTCGTCCTTAGTCATTGTCCAGCTCTCAGATCCACAGCAGTCAGTTGAGAAGATCATGGCCTGGATCGCACATACCTTAGTCTCTAGACTGACATCATTGATCGTTAGCACTTTGGAGAGGTCTGGACAGCAGATTTTCCCAGTGTAACTCATCTTTTGATTTCATGACTGCTGAGGCCAAGGTTGTTGATGTTGATTGTGGATCTGAATAAGATGAAGTCATTGACAATTTCTATCTTTTCTCCATCTATCATGATGTTGCCTGTTGATGAGGAAACGGTTGAAATGGTTAGCGAATTGACAACTCAATTCTTCTATTATCCTATTCATTGTCCAGCTCTCAGGTGCACAGCAAATTATTGAAAAGACCAAGGCCTGAATAAGGCACACTGTAGTCTTACTACTTGGCATCTTAAAACTCTTCGTTGTCTACCCATTGCCCAAGTCCAAAACCACTCCCACATGTTAAGGATCTTTGTTTTTTGTTGTTTTGTTTTGTTTTTCAATTAGAGCAGCACCTCATTGTCCAGTACCAAATTCTGTCTCTTTGTAATCCAATCCTTCTATAACAGAAATACCACAACAGGATAGCTTTACCAGAAATTGACTTTCTCACAGTTTAGGGGTCTAGAGCCTGAGTTCAGCGCGCTGGCTGAGGAGAAGGTTCGTGACATCTCCAGAAGATGGTCCTTGTCACTTCAGCACCTGCCTCACGTTTGACTGGAGATCTCCATGCATCTCATCCCAACTCTGCTGCTCACTTGTGTTCATTTAATATTTTAAAAGAGATTGACTCAATGTATGCCCTATATTAACCTTGTCTCAATAACAGCAAAGATAATTCATTCCCGAGTGGGATTATAATCACAGCATAAGGATTGTTGTTGTTGTTGTTGTTGTTGTTGTTGTTGTGTGCCTTCAAGTCAACTATGACTCATTCTGACCCCATGAACAATAGCCCTAAACCCTCTGCTGTCCTGTGCCACCCTCATCTCTGATGCACTTGAACCCCTTGCTGCAGTCACTGTGTGTCCATCTTTGGGCTCGTTCTCTCTTTCGATGACCCTCCAAGCATGACAGCCCTTTCCAAGGAATAGCCTCTCCTAGCAAATGTGCACAAAGTGTGAGAGATGAAGCTTCACAGTCCCTGACTCCAAGAAGGATCACAGGGATTAGGATTTACAAAATATATTTTGGGTGCACATTTAATCATCCATTCATGTGCTGTCATCTATTCACCCATATACACCCATTTAACCACTGCATCTGCCTTTAGTCCATCAATTCACCCACCTGTTCATTCCTCATTCCCCAGATAACCACCATCCATCCACGCACACCATCATAGCTTTCTATTCTCTATCTATATGAATAGGCGCTCTGGTGCCGTAGCTGGGAGAGAGTTGTGCTTCTCTATCAAAAACCTTCACCTCAGGGGTAATGGTAATTGACTGCTTAAGCAGTACTGAATTTTTTCTAAGGTCAGTTTAAAAATTTGAAAATGAATAGGGCTGATAGTTATATAACCAGAGAAATGGCAAATGCTTTATTCATGTATTTTACCAGTATAAATAAAAGAGATGATTTACTCGGGGGGGGGGGGACAACAAAAAAAGAAAACCTTCACCTCTCTGGCAGCTCAAATCCACCAGCTTCTCCTTGGGAGAAAGATGGGCAACATCCTCGAATGTGACTTACAGCCTCAGAAATCCAATGGTGGGTCAGCTACGAGTCAGTTCCAACTTGACAGCAAGCTTTGAGAATCACTGATATATATACGTGAACAACAGCTCACTGCTCCAGTGTCCACTACTGTACCCACTCATGCCCCCCACTCACCCACCCACAATCTCCCCACCATTCTTTCTCCCCTGCAGACATAAACCGAACATTCACATGGGCTTCCTCAGTGTCAATACTGGGTGCTAGGATCCCGGAGAAGAGTAAGATCCCACACAAATTCACGGTCTGATGTAATCCCAGTCTGGTGAATTCACAGATCAGTGCGGAAATAGAAACTGTGTTACAGTCTCAGTGCCTCCATCTCCCAGAAATGGGGGAGGTGGAGCATTTTGCATAAATGTCCCAAGAAGGGGTGGGGGAGGGGGGCTCACAGCAGGATCAGCAGAGGCAGAGGGTAGGAGACCTGATAATGGAGGTGGTTGTCAGGTACAGAGGTGAGACCAGAGAACGGGACTGACAGAAGTCACGAAGGTGAAGGCGAGGAACACCTGGCCTGGGCTGTGG
>NW_006399752.1:37221238-37223764 GCF_000299155.1 Elephantulus edwardii | reverse complement strand
GGGAGGAGAGAGATCTGGGGGGTGTATTGAAAGCACCCAGTCTAAGACTCTGTCAATCACGTGAGTCCACTCAGCACGTCTGGTCTGGTCCAGGGGTCCTGCTAGATGAGGTCTTACGCCAATACCAGGGTGACCCAACCATCTGGACACCAGGAGCCGTTGTTTCAGGAAGTCTGTGCGGGCATGCTCCCCTTTTTAACACCCCAGTCCCAAACAGTCCCTGCCCTTTCCACTGGGACAAGGTGTGTCCTCCCTATTTGGAAATGCAGTGTTAGCAGTCAGCTAAGGTGTTCCTTGTCAGCTTAGGTGTTAGCTGACAGAACTTGTCAGCCCCTGGGGATTTCTCCCACTAGGATCCTCAGAAAGTGCTCAAGGTCATTGGGGGAGACAGTTCTGAGGGTGGGGAGCAGGCTGAGGGCAGGAAACCGGAAAGGCTGGACAGAAGCCCCCTCTGAGCACGCTCTCTCCTCCAGCGCCCGATTTGGAGTCTCCCTCATGCCCTCCATTCACCTCAAACCTCTTTCTCTACAGAATCAGTCTAGAGGCAGAGGCCCTTGCTGTGTGTCCTCTGGGGGCCCCTGCCTCTCTCTGGTCCTTCCTGATTTGCCAATGCAGCAAGGAGAAGGAAGTGGGTTAAGAGAATGGTCAAGACTTATGTCCCTGAGGCCTGGCCCTCCTCTCCTCTCAATACTCCACCCCAACTCTCCGCTCCAGTCTGAAGGTCCTCCTTTCCTACTCCTCCCCTAGGCTCTCCTGGGAATTGAAGGTAAAATACTAGAATGCTTGTTCCCTTCGCCCTCTTGTGGCTACTACGGGTCTTACAAGCTCGTACTAGGATGGGTTTTGCAAACCTCTTCGTGAAGGGGACAAAGTGATGATGCAGCGTGTGGGGCTTTGCTGCTGCCTTTCTACAAAACCTGTTGTTGTTGTTATGTGCCGTCGAGTCGTTTGCGACTCATAGCGACCCTATGTACAACAGCCCTAAACCCTGCTCTTTCCTGTGCCAATCGCACTGCCTCTGACACACCCATCCCAATTACCCCAATCACTGAATCAATCCACCTCATAAAGGGCCTTACCCTCCTGCGCCGTCCCTCCACCCTTCCAAGCATTATATCCCTCTCCAAGGACCTGTCGTCCCTCCTTGCAACATGCCCAAAGTATGTCCAACGAATCCCCAGAATCCTTGCCTGCAAGGAGTAGCTTGGTTTAACCCTCTCCATGATAAATCTGCTTGTTTTCTTGGCAGTCCATGGTGCATTCAATACTCTTCTCCAGCACCACAGCTCAAAGGCATAAATTCTCCTTCTATCCTCCCTAGTCATTGTCCAACTCTCTGATGCATAACAAGTGATTGCAAAGACCATGGCCCGTATCAGGCACATCTTAGTCTCCAGAGAGACACCGTTGCTCTTGAGTACTTTAGAGAGGTCCCTAACAGCAGACTTTCCCATCGCAATACATTGTTTGATTTTCCGACTGCTGGTGCCAAGAGTGTTGACCGTGGAGCCGAGCAAACTGAAGCTGTGAACAATCTCAATCTCTTCGCCATCCATCCTGATGCTACCAATTGGTCCAGTGGTGAGAATCTTTGTCTTCTTGACATCGAGCCTCAGTCCATACTGAAGGCTGCAGTCCTTGACCCTCTGCAGCAAGTGCATGAAGTCCTCCTCGGTTTCAGCAAGCAGGGTTGTGTCATCTGTATAATGCAGATTGTTAATAGATCTTCCACCAATCCTGATGCCACAATTCTCCTCATAGAGCCCAGCCTCCAGGATAATCTGCTCTTCATAAAGGTTGAAAAGGTATGGAGACAGGATACATCCCTGGTGTACACCCATGCATTGTTACCCTGCTCTGTTCTGACGACTGCCTCTTGGTCCAAGTATAGGTTTTGCATTAGCATGATTAAATGTTCTGGGATTCCCATTCTTCTCAGAGTCAGCCACAGTTTGTTATGATCTACACAGTCAAATGCCTTTGCATAATCAATGAAACACAGATAGACATTCTTCTGGTATTCCCTGCTTTCAGCTAAGATCCATCTAACATCAGCTACAATATCCCTAGTACCACAACCCCTTCTAAACCCAGCCTGGACTTCTGGCAAATAGATGATTTCTACCAACTCTTACAGTCGGAGATAGATCCAACATGCAATCAAGACGCATTGATAATAATGTGTGACTGGAACGCAAAAGTTGGGAACAGAGAAGAAGAATCAGTAGTTGGAAAATATGGGCTTGGTGACAGAAATGAAGCTGCAGATAAAATGATTGAATTTTGTACAATCAATGACATATTCATAGCAAATACGTTTTATAAGAAACATAAACGCAGGCTATGGATTTCACCTGATGGTATGCATAGGAATCAGGTCGATTACATCTGTGGAAAAAACCACTGGAGAAGCTCAATATCAGCTGTGAAAACTAGGCCAGGAGCTGCTGGTGGAACAGACTCATATGCAAGTTCAAGGTGAAACTGAGGAAAATTAAACCAAATCCACAGGAGCCAAAATATGAC
>NW_006399752.1:37219583-37220753 GCF_000299155.1 Elephantulus edwardii | reverse complement strand
CCTGGATGTGCTCACCAAGTTGTGCCAAGAAATCTGGAGAACAACCACTTGGCCAACCGACTGGAAGAGATCTATATTTGTTCCCATTCTAAAGAAGGGTGACCCAACAGAGTGTGGAAACTACAGAACAATATCATTGATTTCACATGCAAGCAAGATTCTACTGAAGGTTATCCAAAAACGACTGAGATAGCACATCAGCAGAGAGAGAAAATCTATAACACCGACTGCTTTGAAACTCATTGTGAGTACCATCCTCCTCCATTTTGCCTCACACACTGATCTTTTGTGAGCACTGAAGTCCACGGCTGGAGGAAAGTTGTTGAGAAATGCCACTGAACAGGTTCTGACTTGAGAAGTCTATGAGTAAAACTGAACCAAAAGCTGTCCAGTCCTGTGCCATCCTCCTAAGTGTCACTGCATCAGAGCCCATGGTTGGAGCCACTGTGGCACTCCCTTTCTCTAAGGGGCATCCTATTTTTTGCTGACTTTCTTCTTTACCTAGATAATAACCTTCTCCAGGGACTGGTCCCTGAAAACTTGCCCAAAGCATGTGCCACAAAGTCTCTACTTCCTCACTACATGGAGCATTTGGAGCATTTGGCTACATTGATTCCAAGACTTTGTTACTGTGACAGCTAATGGCACGTGTTTTCTTTTTTTTTTTAAATAAATTTAAAAAAACAATAATAATTTTTGGGGGAGGATGTCAAATGTATCATCCAGGAAGAGTGCCAACAGTCATTACAAAGACAGACGAGAGAAAAAAAAGACCAAAATGGATGTCAGAAGAAACTATGAAGATTGCACTGGAGCTTAGAGAAGCCAAAGCACAAGGAAGAATTCAAGATACTAAAGAGCTGAATAGAAGATTCCAAAAGGCAGCACGGAATGACAAAGGAAAATATTACAATGAAATGTGAAGGAGCTGGAGTCAGAAAATCAAAACGGGACGCAGCACCAGTGAGAGTGACGCAGCGCCAGTGAGAGCCCAGCAAGAGCGACGCAGCGTGAGAACGCCACCACCAGACGGGGTTCCACCACGAGAGGGGCCTGGAAGAGACCCGGGAAGAACAACAGCCAGCCACCTACCGCGGAACTCCAGAGGAGCGAAGACTGTGAGACCCCAGAGGAACGAAGACTACCTGGCACTGTGTGACCCCCCCTGCA
>NW_006399752.1:37175101-37196748 GCF_000299155.1 Elephantulus edwardii | reverse complement strand
AGAGGTCAACTTATAGCAATAAGCAAACACATCAAAAGACAGGAAAAACAGACTATTGACTCTCTAACCCAATATCTCCAGCAAATTGAAAAAGAACAGCTGTAGCATTTTTGATTGCTTCACATGCATCTGAAAACTGGACATGCACATGTGGCATTAGGACTTTTGAAAATGGCTTTTACATGGATTGTTTTTTGCCCCCTCTGGGGACATGGTCACCAGCTGCTTCAGGGGTAGACACGGATGTCACCCACTGATCTTCTACAACATCAACAGCTGTGGGACCAACATGAGCTGTACTGTGTGGAGAGACTGCAGAGTCATAGCCTGAAGGAGCTGGTGGAGCTGACATGGAACTGCTGTGAGATGAGGCTTGCTGGATGATCGAGGAACCCAGAGGCTTCTCACTGTTGTGATGCTGGCTGGACTAAGCCAGGGCCTTTGGACTGTGTGGTATTCTTCCCTCACCCCCTACAGCTTCTTCCCCTAAGGAACCCCACAATTTACACAATGAATATCAGACCCAGTGATTAATGGAAGCAGGTGCAGCAGCATAGGGGACTATTTCCTACCAAGGGATTAGGGTTTTTTTTTTAAATATATTTTTTTATTTTATTCTTTTTATGTATATGTGTGTACCATCAAATCATATCTGATTGGTACAGGAGAAGACTGTCCCTTCTTTTCCAGCAGAGCATCTGGTAGATTTGAACCACACACCTCTGGGACTGCAGTTGCAGCTTCTTCCATGGGATCAGTTTTATACACTGGATATTCTTGCTAGGGAGTTCCCCTTTATGGAGATTGTAGAAGTCAGATTCAGCCTTCCCCACATTCCTCACTTTGTATCTGCTCCTTCTGCAGCGTGGCAAAGAAGGAAGACCACAGAAGAGTCGGTGCCTGTGAACTGGGCTGTTGGCAGAAGGTACTGGGTGTCCTATAGACTGGAAAGAACAAACAACTCCTTCTTGGAGAAAGTGCTCCTAGGGCGCTCCTTAGAGGCAAGGATGAGGAAACTTCATCTCACGTACCTTGGGCATGTCGTCAGGAGGGCCCTTTGTTGTCAGGTGCCGTTAGGATTGTGAGCCCATGAACAGCCGATTGGAACGCTGTCCTGTCCTCACCGTCCTCATGATGTCTGCAGCACTTAGGTCCATTGTTACTGTGTCCGTTCCTCTTGCAGGTCTTCCTGCTTCCACCTTGATAAGGATGATGTATTTTTCCAAGGACCGGGCCCTTGTGCCAAAGGTATGTGAGATAAGGTGTCACCATCCTTGTCTCTAAGAGGCACATTGGTTCCACTTCCAGGACAGGTGTGTTGACCTTGGCTCTGGCACAAGGTCACATCTTTGATCTTTAATATCTGAAAGGCATCTTTTTGCAGATTAGTTAATTGAATGAATTGCTGCGAGATTGTGGATTCGAGTGGAGTGACATCTTGGACGACTTCTGCTTTTCCCTGTGGATCATGCCAAAGGAGGGAAAGGGTGAACTCCCCAGGGCGGACCTCTGGGTCCTGACGCCTCATCCAGCGCACGCACCTTCGGAGGTCTTGCTCTGATCCTAAAGCTGCGGCCCCTCCATGTGGCTAACTGGAGTCTCTGGCCACGTCCACTCAAAGCAATCCCGTGTGTTATCACTATTGATGAGATTCCAGACTTCAAATACGCCACACGAGGAAACTCTGTCAGAGGAGGCGCAGGGCACAGGTTCACCGCAGGGTGAATTCTCTCTGTTCTAGCGAGAAAATTGGGGAGGGGGCGCCTTGTCAGGGGCTTCACCCGAGATCTGGGACAAATCCAGGGACCCAACCCGCAGCCACTCGGGGGCAGGAGGAGAAGAGGGGGTGTCACTGAGCCGAGACGTAGGACACTCAGACAGAGCCTGCTGATGACTGCACAAGTGGCCAATCTGGGACCTGCGTAAGGGACCTGCGGGCTGGGAGGAGGGTGAGCCACCCACCACGGATGGGTTCTGACCTCTGCCAGTGAGGCAAATGCCACCAAACTTTCCTCAACGCAGTGCAGGCCCACCAGGTGCTAGGAACTCTCCAAGTGCTAGGGACCCTCTAGACACCCAGTGCCCATGGACCAGTGGCGGCCTTGAAGCCCCCACTCCAGTGTGGCCTCTCCTCAGAGTGCTGCCAGGAGGTGGAGGAGGCACCCAGCCCCTACGGGGTCTCTGTTTCTCCCCTTGTTCCTGAGTGTTCCCTGTCCAATGTCTGAGTCCTGGCTCGCTCTCTCCCCATACAGGGGAAGATTGGAGCTGAATCCACTGGAAAGGCAGCTCCTGCTCACAGAAGAGTGGTGGTGGTGGTTGTTATGTGCTGTCCGGTCAAGTCTGAGACCAAAAAGGGAAAAGTGGCCATTAAGCAGAGCAGAAACTGTAGTCAATCATGTTTTTGCAACAAAGTTTCATTCCTGCACCCTTTGTGTACCTAAGTTTGTATCAGGCAGAAATGCTTGGGAAGGAAATATAGTATCTCTGCAGAACTCCCATATTGTCCTCTGAGTGCCAGGCCCTGACAAGGTGCTTTGTATATAATTCTCTTCTTTCATTCTCACAGGATCCTGGGAGGATGTTGTGTTAGTTAGTATGCCCATTCTACAAATGAGTAAACAGACACAGAATGGCCAAGGAGCCCACACAGGGACACAGAGATGAGTGAGTGGAAGAGCTGGCATTTGGAGTGGGCACTTAAGCTGTCCTACTATTGGGCTGTGCTGCACCCCTGGGATCTGTGGGTGCTAGGGGCTGAAGCCCCACTCTCTGACCTTTTGCCTGAGCATGTAGAGGACATACAAAATGTGCTTTAGTTCCATGGGAAACCCCCAAAGGATCCCCAGAGTCTACCCATTCAGTTCTGGCCACTGTGGGACTGATGGGCATGGTGAGGGCGAGGTCCCAGAGCTATGACCAGGGCCTTGGAAGAAATGCAGGTCTCCTGTCTTCTCCCAGGATGTCCCTAAGCCCCTGCATCTAAGAAGGAGTTGATGAATTGTGGCCAGAAATCCAGGCTCCTCTCATCTACCTGTCTGCAGGTTAAGCCTTGGCATTCTGGTCTATGAAATGGGTGGCTGATTCTTAGGACAACAGCTGTGAGCATCTGGCCAGGTGGTACTCGGGAAATCCTGGGACAGCCTCGCAGCAGAGGCAGAAGAGAGCCCAGCAGCCTTTTCTGGGACTGGCAGGCTGGTCCTCAGGGGGAGCAGAGGGCCCTGTATGAAACTAGGACATTAATGGAAGAAGTTTGCATGGGACCAGCCCCAAAGGACATACAGGGCCTGTTGCATAGGGGTGGAGTGGGCTCTTAAAGCAACTTAGTCAGACCTCAGAGAGGACAGGGCATCACCCAGTAAGGTGGAGACTGGACTGGAAGCCAGCAGTCCCTCCTAACTACCACTACCTTCTTACACACCCAGCAGGTATGGCCAGGGCTAGTGTCCACCTGCCAGTGCCCTGATCCCTGAAGCTGACCCTCAAGGAGATGGGGAGGGTCTTCACACACTTTGTGCTCCTGGTGGCAAAGCCCTCCTCGTCCATTGTGGTGTTCAGTCGGCTCAGGGCAGAGCAGAAAAAAAAAAGGGTACTCCTCCCTGCACTGAACTCCAGGCTCTGAAACACACACTTCCATTCCTGGGCCCCTGCCCACCCAGGAGGCCCCCGAATCCTGACTGCTTTGATGAGGGGTTGTTTTCCTGTGTACTCTAGCACAGACAACAGATTCAGACATGGAGAGGACCTCACCTGAGTCACAAAATGCCTCCCTCCAAAGAAGCCAGGTGTCCTGGCCCCAGGAAGCAAGAAGAACCCACAAAGAACATCATCCTGTAACCTATACTGTTCAGAGATTGATCCATTACTTTCTGTGACCAAATCGTACACTTCCCCGCACAGAGCAAGCTGGACTCTGCCCCCCCTGAGCTCGCCTCCCCCACCTCACCTACCTTCCACAGCTGTGGCCACCTCTCTCCTTAGGAGTCCTGGCAGCACAGTGCATTACATGACTGCCAACAGAAAGGTCAGAAGTTCAAATCCAGAAGCCATTCTGCAGGAGAAAAACAGCCAGTCACTCCCTGTAAAGATCTGTGGCCTGGAAACTTGATGGAGGGGCACCAAGCCTCAGAAACAGTAGTGGGTTTGGTATTGCACACAGCCCGGCTCCCTCCCTGCTGAGCAGACATGTAACTGAAGCACAGAGGAGGCAAGGCTGGCCCAGGAGCCCCCAGGAGTGAACAGAGGAGCCTGAACTCCATTTAAGTACATGTCTTGAAGAGACTGGGCATTGCCTTGGATGTCCTACCTAGGGGGTGGCCTGAAGAGGTCAGGAAAAGGCCCATTCCTTGTGTCACCCTTTCCACTGTGTGGTTCTTCAAGTGTGGGCCCCAGAAGAATAGCAGTCGGATTACCAGGAGCTTGTTAGAAATGTTTCCCAGACTGGTGGATGCAGGGTCACTGGGCCTGGGCCTGCCGGGTAACTCTCATGCTGCTCCGGGTCAACATGGCCTGCAGCTGTGGCCCCAGACACACCCTGGGTGGCAGTGGGCACACCCATGCAGTGGGCCTGGACAGCACTTGCCTCCCTCCTCCTGCCCTGCCTGGGCCGGGTGAATGTGGACAGAAGGAGCTGGAGGTGAGGCAGCATTCAGCCTGGACTTTGCCATCTGGTTCCCTGCTTCATCTGACTACGCTGACAAATAATTACAGCCATCAGCAGAACTGCAGTTCCGTCTGCTCCTGCTATCAGCTACTGATGGGCAATCTATCTGCATGTGCCGTGCAGAGGAGGAGCTGGGGGTCACAGAGTCCTCTCAGCTCCACAGAGACTCCGTGTGGGCAGCTGCTGGGCACAGCTGGGTAGGGTGCTTTAGATGCATGAACTGTCCCTCTACTGTGGGGCCTTCTCAGGGTTAGGAGGGCAGGTTGATGGCCCAGGCTCCCAGAAGGACCACATGGAGGGAGAGTGCCCACAGCCAGGGACAGCCAGGCTGGCGCCACCCTGGACACAAAGGGGACGTGGACAGAGCAGGAATGGACATCTAGAGGAAGAGAGGAGCCTGCCTTGAGAGACTCTGAAACTGGAGGCTCAGCCAGGGCCAGGCCACCAGGAGGGAGCCAGGGGAATGCCCACCCTTCCATCCCCCTGGCCTCCAGCCAGGCCTCCCCAACGCCCAAGTGCAAGCCTGCTAAGGTCACCTATGGGAAGCCAAATTTTATATAAAATATTTGTAATAACCAGACTACTACTTCAGGTTATGAGGGAGGCTGATATCAGCTGGAATTAATCCTGAAGCACTAAGGCGATCCTTAAGCGTTTACAGGATTTTTTGCATTGCCCCTCTCCCCTGAGTCAAGCAGAAGTTGTCAGTACAGAAAGCTTAGCTTCACCTGAATAGCATGCAATAAAGACGGAAAAGCTGGAATCGGCTGGAAGTTCCCTTCAGTGGTTCGAGAACTGTTTGCCTCCTGTGTTACCTCTGTTTTTCTCCTACATTCCTGGTGTTCGGTCTCATTATTAATACTTATAAAAATACTTTGTCCCTAGTCTGCAGCAGTCACCCTCACAGCAGCCTCTGGTGGGAACGTGGGCCAGGGCGGTGTGGTCATTGTGTTATTGCCAGTCCTGCCCTGCTCTGTCCCTATGGCTCACCTAACTTCCGCCGGTCACTAAGCGCTTTGCAAACAGATCCATCTGGACTGACCCTGACTGTGGGATGCCAGCTATTTCTGGCTGAGTCTGGCTGATGGGGAGAGTTTTGCCGAGGGTGCAGGTCGGGCCTGGGAATTGCCCTTCTGGGTCTGCTCATTGGCTGAGGCCGGTCCAGAGCACTCTCCTCACCCGGGGACTGTGGATGCTCCAGGGCCAACTTTCTAGCTTTCCAAGGATCATGCTTCTGGCCTCAGGAATGGGACCTCAAAGAAGATCAAAGGAGGAGTGATGCCTTTGAACTGAGATGTTGGAGAAGAATATTAACTATACGATGGACGGCCAAAAACCAAAGAAATCTGTCTTGAAATAAATGCAGCCAGGAGGCCCTTAGAAACAAGGGCAGAAGAGCCACAGGCCTGAGAACCAGGTGACAGGAAACCCCAGGACCACCCCCGGGCTATCAAGACACAGACAATGACAGGGAAGCCAGGGCCACTGAAGAACTGTCAACGGGCAAGATCCACCACACACTCTATTGTTGTTGTGTGCAACTGAGTGGGAACTGACTCATGGCTGACCCTCCAGCGGATTTTCAGAGGCTGTAAACTACACAAGTGGAGACTGTCCATCTTTCCCCCTCAGAGCAGCTGGAAGATTTGAACCACATACCTTTGGGATTGCAGCACAGCCTTTCACCACTAGGCCGTGAGAGCTCCCTCCCTTGTACCTCTGTACCCTGGCATCTGGCTCTGTTCCCCATCCACCATACCAAGCTGACTTTCACTCCGTACCTGTTCCGTGCCAGCACCTCCCCTGCATGGGAGGGCAATCTCCCTGTCATTCACACCCCACCTAACCTTCCTCTCCCTTTCCCTGTCCCTCATGTTACCTGCCCACCTCTCTCAAAGCTCTGACCACTGATTAGAACGCTCTTTGTGCCCCTCCGGATGCTGGTTTGTGGTCTGTACCTCCAGAACTAGAAAGGACCCTCCAGTATCTGTCCTGACCTAGAATGGTCCTGGCACACAGCAGGTGTCCATTAGCATTTGGTCGGTTGAACGAATGATTCTCCATCTCCCCCCCTTCTTAAGCGATTTCTTAATTTCTTAGTTCTTCACTAACACAAATACCACAAGGAGGGGGTGGCTTTTCACACAGAAATTTATTTTCTCACAGTTTTGAGGCTAAATCCTTCCTTAGAGGCATTCCTGAGAGATAAAGACCCCTCAACACGATGGAGAGACACAGTGACTGCTGCAAAGGGCTGAGCAGGACAGAGGTCATGGGGGAGGTGGAGGGTAGGGCAGGGTTCCCATCTGTTGTTCATTACGTCACTCTGAGTCATAGCAGACTTACTGGCACCCAGCAACACTTCCATCACCGGGGATTGGTCCCTCCTGATCAAAGTCTCCCCATCTTCAGGCCTAAGGAGCAATCTGACTGTTCTTCCTCCAAGACAAACTAGTTTGCTCTTCTGTTGGTCCATGGTGTAGTCACTGTTCTTCAATAACACTATCACTAAGTGCATTTAGTAAAATTTGTAACATGTATTCATTGGGTAGCTACCACATGTATTGGAGGTTATTAACAATCTCAGGACTTGGGTCAGGTGCACTTTGCTTCTCAAAGTGACACCTTAGCTTTTTATCACTCCAGAGAGATCTGTTTGGGGAAATGGTGCAGACTCTCAACAAGCTGGTTTGACACAGTGGCTGTAACAACGGGCTCAGACGCAGCTACAATCGTGAGGGTGCTGCAGTTTGGACAATGTTTGGTTGCGTGATGCATGAAGTTGCTGTTAGAATTGGGAAATCTGCTGTTGAGGACCTCTCCAGAGTACTGAAGAGCAACGATGTCCATCTGGAAATGAAAGTGCGCCTGATCCAAGCCATGGTCTTCGCAATTACTTGCTATGCATCAGAGAGCTGGATAATAACTAAGGATGATAAAGTGGGATGGATGTCTTTGAGTTGTGATGCTGGAGAAGAGTGTTGAACATTCTGTGGACTTCCAGGATTAAAAAAAAAAAGGTTCACCTGGAGAGGGTGAAACCAAGCTGCTCTCTGGAGGTAAGGATTTTGACGCTCCATCATTGGGCATGTGGCCAGGAGGAACCAGTCGTTGGAGAAGGACATCAAGCTTGAGAGGGTGAAGGGACAGTGCAGGAGAGGAAAATCCAGAATGAGATGGTTTGACTCAGTGACTGGAGAAATGGGATTAGGTCTGTTGGAGATGCTAAGATTGGCTCAGCAGAGAGCAGGGTTCAGAATTAATATCCATAGGGTTGCTATGAGTCTCAGGCAACTTGATGGGATGTAACAACAACAACAATGATGACAAATTGTTTATTGGTGTGTATTTATGGTTTGTTTCTTTGGTGTATGTCTTCTTTTGGTTTTTTAGAAATATTTTTTGTTCATTGTTGTGTCATTTCCTCCACCTCTCCCCCACCTCCAGCCCATCCTGCAATACACCCCTTGTTCCAGATTGTTGTCACACATATAATGCCTAATCATATATTCTTTTCAAGTAGTTTTTCCCTTGATCTGTTCAAATGCAGAGTTCATTATCCACTCTTTTCCCAATCTCTCTGCAACTCTCCCCATGTGTGTCCTATTTTGTAACAGTAGTATTTTGTAGTATTTGTCCTTTTGTGACTGAGATATTTCACTCAGCATAATATCTTCCAGGCTTTCCCATGTTGTATGTTTTATGAGTCCATTGTTTTTCAGTGCTGAGTAATATTCCAGTGCATTAATATATCATCATTTTCCTACCTATTTGTTTGCTAATGGGCACTTGGGTTGCTTCCATCTCTTTGCTACTGTGAATAACACAGCAACAAACATGGGTGTGTATACATCTGTTTGAATGGCAGCTCTGGTTTCTTTATGGTATATTTCTAGTAGTGGGAATTTCTGGGTATTTCTATTTCCAACTTTTTTGAGAAAGCACCAGACAGCCCTCCATAGTGGTTGGACCACTTACGGAGCAGTGAGTAAGAGTTTCAATCTCTCCACAATCTCGTCAGCATTTGCTGTTTGCTGCCCTCTTCTTCCCCCCCCCCTTTTTTTTGAGGTAAAATACAGGCAGCCCCAGATGAGTATTAATGTGCAGTATGTCCTAGCATAGGTTTTCTAAGGCCTGTTATTTCAGAAGTGGATGGCCAAGCCTTCTTCCAAGTCTGTCTTAATCTGGGAGCTCTGCATTGGACCAACAAGTGCTACACCCAAAATAGCAGATGACAGATAAGCAAGTGTACACACATCTAAGTTATTAATAGCAGCAACATGCAGAAACCACTTCCCCGATACACTGATGGATAAATGATACCCCTAGGACTCAAACACAAGGAAAACCAAATGTCCAGACATGATGGTGCAGCTGGCAGGGGTTTCCACATCAAGGCGGTGGTGCAAGGCGATTGCCGGGGTCTCTTCCTGGCAGAGATGGTGAAGTTGGCTCAGAATAGGGCAGGGTTCAGACTTGTTCATGAGGCCGCTGTGAGGCATAGCGAACTAGATGACACATAACAACAACAATGGTCTCTTAGCCCAACCATCAGGCCAGGTCCCGGCAGGTGGCACAGGAAGCAGAGGTGAGGACTTACTGAGGGGAGGTGTGGGCACAGGCTACGGAAGTCCAGAAGGAGTGGGGCAGCGCTCTCAGGGCGACAACTGGGAGTTGTCATCACCTCTACCTCCTCTTGGGACAGTCAGGAGGAGGAGGGGCCAGAACTGGGAGCAGGAACTTCTCGGAGCTGTTCCCAGGCAGGAGTTGTGACTTGCATTTGAGATACAGCCCAGGGTGAAACAGGGAACAAAACTCCAAATGCCAGAATTGATGCCCATTTATGGTGACTTCATGTGAAACTCCGCCTCACATATTTTGAGCATGTTGTCAGGAAGGCCAGTCCTTGGAGAAGGACATCACGCTTGGGAGGGTGGAGGGTCAGGGCTGAAGAGGGAGACCCTTTATGAGGTGGATTGACTCAGTGACTGCGGCAATGGGGGCAGGTGTGTCAGAGAAGGTGAGGTTGGCAGGATAGGGCAGGGTTCAGAGCTGTTGTTCGCAGGGTTGTGGTTGACTTGATGGCATATGATAACAACACGGATTCAGATCTGTGGCTCAAAGGGTCACAATGAGTGGCGTCAGCTCGCCAGCCCCTGAGAGCATCTGACTCTGCAGAACGAGAGTATCTCTAGGCATATTCAAACTGCAGGCGTTATGGTGTCATGCAGGGACACTGGTGAAGTGGGAACTGGGAAGTGAATGCTCAATTTCTCTCTGAAGCTCCTAATCTTATCCCAGAGCCTCCTGGTGGCTGAACCCAAAACACAGAGAGCAAGCTTGCCTGTTGGTGTCGCCCATGAAGTACTCTTTTGGGGCCCAAAGAAAGGTAGAGGAGGGTGGAAGCGGAACTGGAAGTGAACGTGCACGCTCTCCCCTGAGCCCTTTAACATCCCCTGGCCATCAAATCCCACACACAAAAAAACCAAGCAAGTCTGTTTTGAGTGAGTGTACCGTCAAATCAGATCTGACTGGTACAGGAGGAGATTGTCCCTCCTTTTCCCGGCAGAGCATCTGGTGGATTTGAACCGTGTGCCTCTGGGATCATAGTTGCAGCTCCTTACCACTAGGCCACCAGAGCTCCCCCAAGTCTGTTTTGAGGAAGTGCAACTAGATGCTTCTTAGAGGCAAAGATAGTGAAGCTTTGTCTCACATACTTTGGGCGTGTTGTCAGGATGGAACAGTACGTGGAAAAAATAAATAACATGCTGGGAAAGGCAGAGGGTCAGAGAGAGAGAGAGAGGAAGACCCTGAGTGAGACGGACTGGCACAGTGACCGTGGATATGGGCTCGAGTGTGTCAGAGATGGTGAGGATGGTGCAGGTCTGTCATGTGTGGGGTCACTGTGGGTCATAGTGGACTCCATGGTACTGAATAACAACACGTCCAAGCAGAACACACAAAGTCCCATCTGGCCCTAGTCACTGTGGGCATTTGTGATAAGCTGTTGACCACCCTCAGTGCTCCTGTATCAGGGGAATGTGGGGAAGGGGAGAAAGAAGCCTTTCTCACAGCATGTACCTCTACAGCCCCTGCTTCTTGCTTCCGAGGTGTAGAGCCCACCCTCCATCTCCCCTCAGTCCCACCTTCCCCTCCCCACAGGCCCTCTCAGCTTCTTTTTCTTTCTTAACCTGGTAGGTGGTCTAAGCCAGCATTCCTTCAGGACCTGGGTCCTCTGTGGGTCTGTCTTCAATGGGCTTCCTGTTGCCCTAATGGTAGGAAACTGCGCTGCAATCCAGAAGGCCCATGATTTGACTCTATCAGCTGCCCCATAAGAGAAAGATGGGCACTTTCTTCCTGTTAACAGAGATTATTAACGGCCTTGGAAAACCCGCTGGGGGTCAGCTGTGACTCAGTCCACACAACAATAACAACCTTTTTCCCAACAAAATTATGAAGATGGAGCAAATAAGTAAAAGCGAGTGACACTCAGGGTCCACACAGTGGTCCTTGTCTCTGTGCAGTCAGTCTGCATCCTCCCAGAGGTTCAGAGCCAACAACTGGCCGGCTGATCCGGAGGTCTGGTCACTGCTGGCTCCACACTGTGAGGGACCAGGATCATCGGGGGGTGACGGCAGCTACAGTTTTCATTCTGCATGTCTGGTGCTATGACAGCATTTCCTGGGGTTAGGAGGTGCATCTCTTTCTGGGACACTCGGCCAAGGCCACAGGAAGGAGAGCTGACATCTCTCCAGTGTCACGGTGCTCCTGTGAGGTGCTGTCCACTCAACTCCAACCTGGTGACACTACGTACCCGGGAAGGAAACCTGGTCCGGTCCAGAACCTTCCCCGTGACCTCTGCTGGGCCCAGCCCCATTGTTGCAAGCATTATATCCATCCATCTCCCTCAAGGTGCGTCTCTTTGCCACTGGCCTTCTACTATTGTAAGCATGATGTCCTTCTCCGGAGACTGACCCCTTTGATAGCACACCCCGAGTGTGTGAGGTGAAGTCTCAGCATGCTTGCTTCTAAAGAGAAGTCTGGCTGCACTTATTCCGGAGGCAAATTGATTTGTCCCTTTGACAGTATGTTCCTTCTTCTTCACCAATACACAATTCAGAGGCTTGATTCTTCTTTGTTCTTCCTTACCCATTGTCCAACTTTCATATGCGTATGATGGAAAACATCACGGCTTGGACCTGAAGCACCTTAGTCCTCAAAGTTCCATCCCTGCTCTTTAACACTTTCAAGCAGTCCTTAGCAGCGGATTTACCCATTGAAATACATAATTTGATTTCCTGATGGTTGTTTCTATCTAATTTGGATCCAAAGATCCCACTGGATCCATGTGAAATGAAATCCTTGACAACTTCAATCTTTCCTCTGTTTGTTATTATATTGATGATTGGCGTAGCTGTGAGGATTTTTGTTGTCTGCATGCTGAGGTGTAATGCACACTGAAGGTATATAACGTGGTGTAGCTGCTTCCTGAGTCCATGCATCTGGGCTCTGGGGGCCCTGGGGCCGTGTAACGCCCACTGACCTGAAGGACACGCCACATCCTGCAGACAGCACTTGAGGCTCACAGTGAGCTTTTGCTCACCTGGTACCACAATCTTCCAGCCACCTCGGCATCCTCTCCGGCAGCTGCTTCTCAAGGCTGGGGAAGGTCTGTTTCCTGTTGTTAATTCTATTGAATCAGCTCCATCTTGTGATGACCCCGTGTCTTGTCCTGTACCAGTTTCATGATCAAGGGCACGTTTGAATCCAGTCGCCGTGGGCTACTGCCTTCCAACCCCAGGGTCTCATCTTCCAGCACATCCAGCCAGTGCCCTGCATTTGGACTTCTGGCCTCCTGAACAGTGAGAAAATGAGTGTCTGTATTTTAACACTACCTACCCACTTGTGGTATTTCTGTTACAGCGGCACTAGCTACCCGAGAGGGTCACAGATTGTAGGTACAGGTATACCTTGCACATAGTTTGGATTCAGCCCCAGATGGACACAATAAGGCAATTAACACTATAAAAGGAGTCACAAGAATTTTGTGGTTTCTCAGTAACACACAAAAGATCTGCTTACACTATACTGTTGCCTATTAAGGGACTGCTGGTGGCTTAATGGTAAGCAGTTGCTCTGTCAACCATAAGGTGCAAGGTTCTAATTCACCAGCTGCTCAGTGGGAGAAAGACAGTCTTGTCTCATGTGTTTTAAAGTCTCTGAAAAACCACTAGAAGGTCAATTATGAATTGTTTCTGACTCAGTGTATCTATTAAATGCGAAACAGCATAAAGGAGGATAGAAGGAGAATTGATGTCTTTGAGCTGTGGTGCTGGAGAAGAGTACTGAGAATACCATGGACTGCTAGGAAAACAAACAGATTTGTCCTGGAAAGGGTTAAACTGGGTGGCTCCTTGGAGGCAAGGATTCTGAGGCTCCGTCTAACATACGTTGGACATGTTGTGAGGAGAGACCAGTCCTTGGAGAAGGACATCATGCTTGGGAGGGTGGAGGGACAGCACAGGAGAGGAAGGCCCTCTATGAGGTGGATTGATTCAGTGACTGGGATAATTGGGATGGGAGTGTCAGAGACAGTGCGATTGGCACAGGACAGAGCAGAGTTTAGGGCTGTGGTACATAGGGTCACTATGAGTCGTAAGCGACTCGACTGCACATAACAACAACAACAACAAAATGTGACAGAGAGACAGCATGAGTACAAACTGTAGAGAAATAGATCTGTTCCACACAGGGTCATCACAGGGCTTCGATTTGTGATGTCACAGTATCTGTGATGCACAATAAGCCAAGGTAGGCCTGTAGCAGGAACTTGATAGCTTTGGATGTGCTGGGAACACTGAGGAGTCAAAGAACAGTCACTGGAGAGTGAGGACTTTGTCCCACAGCCAGAGAGCAAAAGACTTCCTCTTAGGCTGGTCCTGGGAATTCAAACTTCCAACCTGTAAAGAGTTGGGAAGTCAGTTTGTTTGTTAAAGCCGCCCACTTGAGATATTTCTGTTATAGCACAACTGTTGTTGTTGGGTACCGTCGAGTCAGGACCAACTCATAACTGACCTTTCACTGGGTCTTCAGAAGTTTAAAATCATACAGGAAGAGGCTGCCCGTCTTTCTCCTATGGAATAGCTGGTAGATTTGAACCACACGCCTTTGGGTTGGCAGGACAAGTCCTTACCATTAAGCTACCAGAACTCACTATAGCACCACTAGAGAACTAAACATGGATCATTAATTTCACACACAGGTAAAATCTTGTTGAAGATTAAAGGGGAAATGTCTGGAAAAGCACACTGATAGGGAACTTCTAAAACTCAAACCAGATTTAGAAGGGGCTGTGGAAAAGGGGGTATCACTGCTGATGTCAGATGTGTCTTGGCTGAAAGCTGAGAATATCAGAAAGATGTTTTCTTGACTTTATACAAGGCCATTACACTGTGCAGAAGGGGAAATGTCTGGAAAAGCACACTGATAGGGAACTTCTAAAACTCAAACCAGATTTAGAAGAGGCTGTGGAAAAGGGGTTATCACTGCTGATGTCAGATGTGTCTTGGCTGAAAGCTGAGAATATCAGAAAGATGTTTTCTTGACTTTATACAAGGCCATTACACTGTGCAGATCATAATAAATTATGTATAACATTGAGAAGAATGAGAATTCCAGAATACTTAATTGTGCTCATGTAAAATCTGTACATAGACCACAAAGCAGTCTTTCCAACAGAACAAGGGATACTGCATGGCTTTAAAATAGGAAAGATGGATATCAGGGTTATCTCTCTCTATAATCCTTTAAGCTATACACTGAGCAAATAATTCAGGAAGCTAGACTATATGAATAAGAATGTGGCATCAGGATTGGAGAAAAACTACATTACATAAGTTACACAGGTTTACTTGCAGAAAGTGACGAAGTCTTAAAGAAGATCAAAGACTATGACTTTCAATATGCAGTATCCATCAATATCAAGAATACAAACACCTTCATGATAGATGGAGGAAAGACTGAAATTATCAACAATTTCATTTTGCTTGGATCCACAATTAACATTCATGGTAGCGACAGCCAAGAACTCAAAATACATGCAGTATTGGGCAAATCTACTGTCCAGATTTCTCTTTAAAGTGCCACAGAGCAAGGGTGTTCATTTACAAACCAAGGTGCACCTGATCCAAGTCATGGTATTTTCAATTGCTCTGTATGTGCGTGAAAGTTGGAAAATGAATAAAGATGACACAAGAAGAACCAATGCTTTTGAGTTGCAGTGTTGACAAAGGGTACTGACATATCACAGGCTGTGAAAAGAGCAAGTCTGTCTTGGCGGATTTACAACTGGAAGGGCTCCTTAGAGGCAAGGATGGTGGAACTTCAGCTCACATACTTTGGGAATGTAGGCACAAGGCGTCCGTCCTTGGGAAAAAACCCATCATGTTGGGAAAAGAGATAGATTGAAAGTGACTCAACCATGGTGAAGATCATGGGGATTGTGCAGGAGAGGGAAATGTTTTGATCTATTGTTCATGGAGTTGTTGAGTCAGCTTGATAACGATACATTCACAATAACCTCAGTGGAGATCATCTAAGTGCCCTCTCATGGATAATTCACTCATTCACTGCATGGAATCAATTAGAACTCAGAGCAAGCCTCTAGCTGATTCCAGAGACAGTAAGTAGCAGGGGAGACTGCCCATCTTTCTTCCACGGAGTGGGTGGATTCTAACCACGGGTGGATTCAAGCTGTGGGAGATGTGCAGTCTTTGGGTGAGTGAAGCAACTTGGTATAGACCATACTACCAAAACTCCCCAGGAGATGGAGTAAGGAATTGGGTTATGTCCATATACTGGAATATTATTCAGTCATAATAAAGGCATGACCCACTGATTCATAAGAGATGGATGAATATTAAAAGCAAGAAACTCATGAAATATTATGCAAAATGGGTGACCCTGAAGGACATTCTGCTGAGTGAAATATCTCAGTCACCAAAGGACAAATATTGCATGGTGCCACTGTTGTAAAATGGGACTGACATCAGGGTTGAGGGAAGACAGAAAAGGAGGGGAAGAATGATGTATATTGCATTGAAAGAGATGAGGAAGAGAACTGATATGAATGGGTATTCCTGTCATTACAGAAGTTCAGAGTGAAGGCTGCACAGTGGAGTGGACTTGGGGGGAGGGACTGCATAACAATGGAAGAGTTTTTCTTTCTTTTCAAGAAGAGTGAATTGGGGGAGGGGGTGGGTAGGGAGAAAAGTGCAAAAATGAATCACTAGAAACCCTAACTCTCTGTAAACGTTCATTAAGATAAATTTAAAAAAATAATCAAACACTAGAGAGAGAGAGAGAGAGAGATATGGATGAATCTTGAAAACATGAACCTAACCGAAAAAGGCCAGATACAAAAGACCTCAATACATACGGGTCGTTTGCCTGAAATACCCAGAATAATAAAATCCTTTGGGAGGGAAAGCAGATCCATGGTTACCAAGAAATGAGGGAAGGGAATAGAGAGTGATGACATAATGGATACGGGGTGTGGTTCTGTCATGATGAAGGTTTTTAAACTAGTTGTCATTATTTATTTATTTAATGTGTGTACCTTCAAATTGGATCTGACTGGTACAGGAGGCGATTGTCCCTCCCTCTTCAGCAGAGCATCTGGTGGATTTGAACCGTGCACCTGTGGGATTGCAGTACAGTTTCCTGCCACTAGAGCTCTCCTTAAGCTAGTTGTCATTAGATGCTATTGAATTCAGTATAACTCACAGCAACCCTATACACGTCAGACCTGAACCCTTTCCTGGGTCAACCTCTTCCTCTCTGACATACCTGATCTCAGTCACTGTGTCAATCCGTCTCATTGAGGGTCCTCCTCGCTTTCATTGACCCTCCACCTTTCCAAACATGATGCTGCCTTTCAAGAACAGTCCTTTTTAACAACACGCTCAAAGTACGTGAGATGAAGCTTTGACATCCTTGCCTTTAACGAACACTCAGGTTGCACTTTTTCCAAGATATATTTGTGTCACTGGGATATTCAGTACTCTTCTCAAAAACACAACCCGAAGGCACCAATTTTTCTGTCATCCTTATTCACTGTCCTTATTCAGCACTTAGATGTCTAGTGATTAAATGTACCACAATTTGAATCAGGCACACCTTAGTCTTTAAACTGACTCATTGCTTAGTATTTTGAGGATTTCCTTGACAGCAGACTTTCTCAAGGCTATATATGTTTTGATTTCTTCAAGGGTATGGATTGTGAAGCCAAGGTGAAATCATTAACAATTTCAACTTTTCCCCATCTATCATGATGTTGCCTATATAGGTCTAGTAGTGGGAATTTTCGTCTTCTAGAATGTTGAGATGGATTGATTCAGTGACTGGGGTAATGAAGTAGGTGTGTCAGAGCCAGGAAAGCTGGCAAAATAGAGAGCTGGTTTCAGGGCTACTGAACATAGGTTCGCTATGAGTCGCAAGTGACTTGACAAACAACAAGAATGTTGAGATATAATCCATATTGAAGGCTGTCGTTTTTGATATTATGTAGCAAGTATTTAAGTCCTCACTTTCAGCAAGTAAAGTTGTCATCTGCTTAAAGCAGGTTGTTGCTGAGTTTCCTCTGATCCTGATTCCACATTCTTCTTTGTAAAATCTAGCCTCTCAAGGGAGCTCTGGTGGCCTAGTGGCAAGACGCTGCACTGCAATCCCAGAGGTACCCAGTTCAAATCCACCAGAGGCTCTGCTGGAGAAGGAGGGGGCAATCTCCTCCTGTACCAGTCAGATCTGATTTTGACGGTACACATAAAAAATAATACAATAAAAATAAAATTTTTAAAAAAAATCTAGCCTCTCAAATTATTTGCTCAGCAGACTGAATTGTGATATTGTGTGCTGTCAAACTGGAACCAACTCATAGTTGACCCTCCAGCAGTTTTTCAGATGCAGTAAATCCCATGGTAGGAGACTGCCCATCCTTCTTCCAGTGGATTGAATCAAAGGCCTTTGGGATTGCAACACAGCTTCTTAATATCAGGCCACTAGAGCCCCTGATAGATTAAATAAGTTTGGAGAAAGGACACAGCCCTGATGTGCACTTTGTTGATTTCAAACTATATAGTATTCCCTGTCGTCAGGGAACTCTCCAGAATACTGAAGAGCAACGGCATCAGTTTGGAGACTAAAGTGCAGCTGATTCAGGCCATAGTCTTCGTAATTACTTTCTATGCATCAGAAAGCTGGACAATGACTAGGGATGCCTTTGAGCTGTGGTGCTGAAGACGAATATTGAATGTACCATGGACTGCTAGGAAAACAAGCAGATTCATCCTGGAGAGGGTGAAACCAGGCTGCTCCATGGAGGCAAGGATTCTGAGGCTTCATCTGACGTACTTTGGGCATGTTGCAATGAGGGACCAGTCCTAGGTGCATGCTTGGGAAGGTGGAGGAACAGCACAAGAGAGGAAGACCCTTGATGAGATGGACTGATCCAGTGACTGAGGTAATGGGGGTAGGCATGTCAGAGACAATAAGATTGGTGCAGGATAGACAGAGTTCAGAGCTGTTGTAGATAGGGACGTGATAAGTCACAAGCGACTCATAGCACGTGAGCAAGCGTTCCCTTGTTCTGTTTGGACAACATCTTCTTGGCCCAGGTATCTATACAGCATTTTACTACATCAAATGCTATTGAATTGCTATACACGTTACAAGGGCTGGTTGTATTCTATGACTCTGACCTCAATAAAAGCATGCAAGCCTGGTCTGGTTCTTTAGAACACTCCTGAATAAGCCACAGTGTAGGAAGTTAACTCCCCTGAGGTCCCTAACCTGTGCAGACACCCAAGCACAGTGTGTTCCAATCCACAGTCACCTCTGAGCCCAGGCTTTGGGTCATGCCAGCTCAGGCACCCAATGATTGAGAAGAAATTTCCATGATTTCAACCTCTAGCTGCTCCAGTGTTCCCAGCCAAAGCCTCCGACATCAAGCTGCCGTACCCTGCTCAAATCCTTGACCCACAGAATTTCTGCTCGTGTTGACTGCCAGTTTCATCATCTGTAAAATGGGGTCAATAGGACTTATCTATGTTTTAGAGTTCTTGCGAGGGCTGAATGAGAGTCGCTGGTAGGAATGATGGAATAGTTTAGAATAGTGTCTGGTGTTTACGCGCTGCGGACGCACCTCCTCCTGCTCTGGTTATCTACTGATTATGCCCACAACTTCATTTCCCCATTCCAATCTCCATCCCCGGCTAGCTGGGCCACTGGGCCTCCTGCCAGGCCAGTCCCACTCTCCCTGGACTATCCTCCTTCCTCACCTGACTCCTTTCATCCTTGTAAACACTTTCCACTGTACAGGGCAGAGAGAATTTGTGTCTTCAGCTTGGAGGGGACATGTCATCTCCGGGAAGAACTGGGGAGCTAAGAAATGACATCAGTGCTACAGGAGCCAGAAGAGAGGGGCAGGGCCCCAGTGTCACCCCCCATCTCATCAACCACTGCCAAGGTCAGATGGCTGTGGGCCCCTGGGTGAGGCTGACACTGTCCTACCCAAGTGCAAGCCCAGCACACAGCTGTACCTGTGGGCCTCCCTCCAGTCCGATGCCCACGCCACCAGCATTCTTCACGCCGAGCAAAAGCACACGTCCTACAAGCCCAGCTTTGTGCTTCTGCACATGGTCATTCCTTCGGCTGTCTGGGAGCTGCCAGGTGTTGCAGCAAAGGCAGGGCACACGGTGCTGACCAGAGAGCTTACGCTCGGCTGGTTTCCAGGCTAGTGAGCAAAATTCACGTGTCCCCATGGAGTGGAGTGCCAAGAAGGAAAACTACAGGGTGAACTGGAGCCTGAGGGAGCCAGGACTTAGTCGAGGCTTCCAGTGGGGGTGAGCTGGAAAAGGAGGTTGGAGAGTGAGGTAGACAATCGGGGGAAGAAAGGAGGCATCCATGGTGGGGGCCTGGCGAGAGGAAGCCAGAAAGGTTACGTAAGGGGCAGCAAGAGGCAGCGAGTCTGGTGGTCAAGGAGGGGCTGGGCAGGGTCAGGGGGCAACAGAATGCGCTCTCCAAGCCTGATGCATGTGGATGTGGAGGACATTGTTAGCACTGGCACTGCAGCCAAACCATAAAATGAAAACCAGTCCGGATCGAGACATCCGGTCACCTTAAAAGTCAAGGTAAAGAGTTTGATCTTTCATCTAAGATCTGCAGAAGGTTGTGGTTGGAGGTCAAATTATCTGCTTATCTGCATTTCCTCCCCCACCCACTTAACTTTACTTTCAAAAACTACACACGTGCAGGGAAAAGGAATAGATATTTAGACATCTTGAGAAACATTTACGAGTAGAGGTCCGTGTGACACCAGATCAAGATGGAGAATGTCCCTTGCCTTCTAGAAAGCTCCCTTGTAGCCCCTCCAGTCCATATTCCACAAGGGTAACCACTACTCTAACTTCTACCACAAATATTACATTTGGCCATTGTAAAAAAATGTTCAATATACATACACACACAGCCATTTGTACTGATCTTAAAGGCACAGTCTGAAGAATGTTCCTTTATGTGTACCCCAAATCAAGCCAGAAAACACTTCCAGAGACCGGACAATCAATGCCACTCCCAGAGGGCAGTCCCAGTTCTGACTGTATGATAGGGAGTTCTCGTGGTGTAACCCTTAGGGAGCCGCACTGCTATGCCAAAAGCCACACCACATTGGCTGTTCGAATCCACTAGCAGCTCTACAGGAGAAAGATGGTCAATCTCCTCCCTTGCCATTTGCAGCTTCAGGAACCCAAGGGTGGATCAGGTTTGAGAAGATTCCAACTGGAAGGCTTGTACCAAGGTACAGATATCCCCTAATGACGTGTGATCATTTTCAAGGGTTGGTTTGGGGATTTAAAGAAAAATAACACTATAGAGTTTCACTGCCAACCCAAAAGGATGTACCTTGAGAGAAAGATGCGCAATCTCCTCCCGTGTGATTTATTGCCCCTGAAGCCCCACTGAGGGGTTCAGCTACGAGACAGTTCTGACTCCCCCCCACACAAGCAGCAGCCAGTGGCAGTGGCATGGATGCACGTGTGCCAGTAAGAACATACTCCCAAGAGTTTTTCAACAGCAGTGGTCTTTTGGAAACCCACCACAGGCCTTTTCTTAGATCTGGGCAGATCTTAACCCCTGCCTTTCCATTCCTAGTCAAGCGATGAGCTCTTGCACCACTAAAAGTCCCCAGGATAGTTTCCAGATACTTCCTTCCTGACTCACAGGGACCCTGTAGGGCAGAGGTCCCACCCTAGAGGGTTTCTGTAAATCTTTAGGGGAGCTGATTGCCTCAACTTTCTCCCGCAGAACTGGGTGGTTCAAACAGCTTTCCTTTTAGTTCACAGGCCAAAGCCCAGGCTATAAGCGCCACCAGCGTCCCACCTCCCCAATACACCAAGAGAAGCCAACAATCTTAATACAACGAGCGCCTCTCTAGGCAAGCCTATCAAAGTCCCATTGCCTGAGAGGCGGCCGTGATATTCAGAAGTCACTGCAGGCCGCATTGCAAATTCACTGGCCCGATGGTCACCGCCTGTCCAGCAACCTCGCCACATCTGGGGCGGCTTGGGGCGGTCGTCCGCCTGGCCTGGACCATAGTTACTCGCGAGGATGTGAAGTCCAAGGGCTGGACTCACGGTTTAAGACTGCTGTGGGCACAGATGAGCCCCGGCTTTAAAGCAACGCCCGTCGCCTGGACGAGGGCAGCCGGGCTGGGCTTGCGGCCAAGGGTGCCCAACACAGGGGCTGCGTGGTCGCTCGCCGGGTCCTCCACGGTCCCGACCGTGGACCCCAGGCCCCCCTGTTACACTCGGGACCCCCTCCGACCTCGCCTGGGCCCCTAGGCGCACGCGCCGGCGCGCAATCTCGGCGGCGCACTCGCACGCCCCGCCCCGACCACGCCCCCTGCAGGCCCCCGCCCCCGCGGCCTTCCCAG
>NW_006399752.1:37113011-37174487 GCF_000299155.1 Elephantulus edwardii | reverse complement strand
CGCGACACCATGTCGGCCAAGGTGCGACTCAAGAAGCTGGAACAGCTGCTCCTGGACGGGCCGTGGCGCAACGAGAGCGCGCTGAGCGTGGAGACGCTGCTCGACGTGCTCGTGTGTCTCTACACCGAGTGCAGCCACTCGGCCCTGCGCCGCGACAAGTATGTGGCCGAGTTCCTCGAGTGGGGTGAGTGCATGTCCCCATCCACGGCTTCCACCCCTGCGCCCGGGGCGCCCACCCCAGGCCCCACTCCCCGTGCGCCCTGGACCCTCGGACATCATCCCTGTCCACTCCTCCGCCTCCCCATCCTGCCCCTTGAGCCACATCCTCCGTTCCCATCCCCACCCCTCCCCCCTGCCGGGCCATCGCCCCAGCCGCTTCCTAGATCCACCCTCCGAGTCTGGATATCATTTCCTGCAGCACTCCCTGGGATATCCGCCCCCCCCTCCCCGCACCTCGCCTTTGGGGTCCAGAGGCAAGTTGACTTCCAACTGGGGCAGCTCCTGTGCTTTTTTTCTGCATCTGCTGGGCCGTGGGCCCCCCCTACCCCTGGGTGCATCTCCTGGGAATCCGGCTTCTGCAACCTGGCTCCCTCCCCTGGGTGCCTTGAACACCCCTTACCTTCAGTGGAGTCTTTAAGGATACTTTAAAAAAAAAAAATCATAAATTGTCTGGGTCCTACAAGAGCACATAAGTCTGCATTGTAATTGTGACAGCGCCTTGTCCTATTTTGGGATAAGTGGAACTGTCAATACAAAGGCACTTTAAAAACTTTGTTCCAGTGGTGTTCTGGGCCCATTTCCTCTGGTTCTAAATTCATTCAGGAATGTGGTCTTTAAAGATCTGTAATGCTGTACACACAGAAATTTGATCCACCTGTGTGCTTTACTAGGGAAAAATTCGATGAAGCCACTCGATATTGCTCTGGTTGTCTAGGGATCTGTCATGCTCCATGTGTAAGGACCACTGACAGCACATTCGTTTGGCCGCTAACAGAAATTTGGTGATTCCCACCCACCAGCCAGCGGCTCTTCTGTAGCAAGATCTGGCGGTCTGCTTCCTTGAAGATTCCAGTGTTGGGACCCTCTGAGGCGGCCCTCCTCTGTCCTATGAGTTGAACTTGATTTATGGCCAACCAGTTTGATGCTGAATAGAGAGTAACTTGAAAGACTTACCTGCTTTACTAGGAAAATATTTTTATTAAGTCACTTAACAGTAATTCGAACCCTGTAGATGGTCAGAAGTGTAAAGTGAAACCCTTTGCGCCTCTCCTTGATGTGGGCCTGCCATCCACAACCCCTGACTCTTGAGTTCTTACACACAGAAAAACTGAGAAGGAGGCAGCGCCAGACCCGTGAAAATCTTATCATAGGGTCATTTGCGTCATTGGGCTTGGATGGTGCTGTTTGAACCGGTGGTTTGAAATTTTTGCCTCTGATCAAAGGGGGCATTTAAAACGTTAGCCGGAATTTGACGTTTTGTTTACAAATCATTAACTCAACGTGCAGTGTTTTATAGGGCACTTCTTGCTCTTTGATGAAGAGTTGATACGACACGTTTGCTGTCTTGTGAAAGCAGCGGAGGAAGAAGGCTGCTTGGGCCCCAGGACAGTTTCTGTGGGGACTGCCATTCCTGATTACCTAGAATGAATTCGCTTTCTGGGGTCCTTTGCCAGTGTCAGTGACATGCTTTCCAATTAAATAATTAACTGACTTCCCCTTGAGGTTTTCAAATGTATCATAAGTCCTCCAAGCACTGCAGATGCCGTTCCTTCATGAGCACGGAGTGTTGATGTCAAGGCCAGCCTGCAGTCAGGCACAGCTCCACGCAGGGCTCAAGTGGAGCGTGACTGCGGGGCGGAAGCCCAAGGCAGGCTGGCATGGCTGGTCTGGTGTGGTTTAGGCTGGCTTCTGGCCTGGGAGCTAGTCAGTGACTGCGTGGGAACAGTCGACGGCTGGATGTCCTCTGTCCACACTGTGTGACCTGAGTTAGAAGTCACTGGTCAGGGATCTTCTTGACATGTTGTAAGGGCAGTCACAGTTTAAGAATGACCTTTCCATGTTTAAACAGACGCTGTATTTGCTTCTGTGTTCTGATTTACAGTTGTTTCCTGGCTCTCTGGCAATTGTGTTTACAAATAAATGTCATTATTTTCTTCCTAAGAACTCAGTTTACTCAGAAGTGTAAACTGAGTTATTTCTCATGATCCTTGTGCATTGCGTTTGAATGGGAACCAACTCCTAGCTGACCTTCTACCTGTAAATGCCAAGGATTTCGACTTGTCTTTTCTCTCCCAGAGCAAGTGATGGATTCAGACCTTGCAGCTCCCTAGCTACATTATACAGGAGAGAGACTTATATTTAAGGTGATGTTTTTATGAAATACTTGTCTGTTTTGGAAGTTGTATGTAATTGTGTGTGTGTAAACATGTTCTGTAGTTTGTTACTAATTACGGTATATGTCTCTTGCTTGTGGTAGTTGGAACACGAGGAAGGGCTTTCAGATAAGAATTATTTGTGCAGCATTATTAGACCCCTTGACTTCCGCACTCCCAGGGAAGCAGAGCCTGGTATGCTGCTCCTGGCAGTAGTTTTGAGTCCAACTATGCTGGTAGCATCTGGAGCACTCCCTAGAAGCAAGGATGGAGAAACTTCACCTCATACTTTGGGTATGTTGTCAGGAGACACCAGTGCACGGAAAGGACATCGTACTGGAAAAGTCGAAAGGAATGCCCTCAACAAGATGACTAGACATGGTGACCCCGACACTGGGTGTAAGCACGATGCAGATTGTGAACACAGAGCAGGATCAGGCAGGGTTTTGATCTGTTGTGCATAGGGTGACAACACCTAACAGTACAGGCACCACACTTAACGGGTATCGCTTTAGGAGGAAAATGTGGCGTCAGGATTAGAGGAAGATTCATCAACAACCTGCGTTATGCAGATGACACAAACTTACTTGCTGAAACTGAAGAGGACATGAGACATTTGCTGCAGCAGAAGTTCAAGAACTGCAGCCTTCAATATGGATTGAAGCTCAACATCAAGAAAACAAAGATTCTCACCCCTGGGCCTCTTGGCAGCTTCATGACAGACAGAGATGGAGACTGTTAACAGCTTCAGCTTGCTTGTTTTCGCAGTCAACACTTGTCACCAGCAGTCAGGAAATCAAAAGACAAATTGGCATTGGGAAAGTCAGCTCTCTGAGACCTCTCTAGAGTACTGAAGATTTACGAAGTGACTCTGGAGACTAAGGTGCGCCTGATCCACACCATGGTCTTTGCAGTTGCTTGTTATGCGTGAGAGAGCTGGACGGTAACTAAGGATGATGGAAGAAGGATCGATGGCTTTGGGTTGTGGTGCTGGAGAAGATTGTTGAATATAACATGGACTGCCAGGAGAACAAGCATGTGTATCCTGGAGGGACAGACAAACAGGCTGCTACCTGGAGGCAAGGATTCAGAGGCTCTGTCTCACATGCTTTAGGCACATGGCCGGGGGGGGACCAGTCCTTGGAGAAGACATTATGCTTGTAAGGGTGTAGGACAGCACAGGTGAGGAAGACCCCGGATGAGATGGATTGATTTAGTGACTGGAGCAGTGGCATTAAGTCAGTTGGAGATGGTGTGATTGGCTCAGGATCAAGCAGGGTTCAGAGCTAATGTATATAGGGTTGCAGGGAGCTGCAGGCAGCTCAGTGGCACACAACAACAACATGAAAACACGGTTAAGGACTAACAAGAAGTTTGGATGGTTAGAACCTATTCAGAGGTATTTCACAGGCTGGCAATCTACTTCAAAAGGGTTACATCCTTGAGAACCTCATAGAATAGGGCTAGTCTGCACACGAGGTCACCATACGTCACAATTGACCAGACAGTAACTAACAGGTAAAACAATCGAAATACCTTAACCACTGTCCACTATGTATATGTGACGAACATTGTATGTATGTGTGCGCAGGTACTGAATATAATGTATAGAGTATGTAATATACTAATGTAATAGGTGGACACGTAGATAAATACCTGGGAGAAGGACGGGCCGTCTCCTCCCGTGCAGTTAACTGCCTCTGACTGGAGGGTCAGCTGTGGGTCAGTCTAGATGGTACTTAACAATATATAGAGAGAGACATAATATATATGTAATATATAGAGCTATGTAACTCCAAATTCATTGTCTTAGGGTCAGATCCTGCAGAGGCACCAGCACGTTTTCAGAGCCTGTTAATCACACAGCAGGCTATTGCCCATCTTTCTCCCATGGAGCAGCCGGTTGGTTCCAACCACCCGCCTTTGGGCTGGCAGTGCAACTCCTTATCCACAAAGCCACATGACCTCCTGGTGTGTGTATGCATGCGCACATGCGTGTCTGTGTGTTTACAGATACATATATACTCTTATCAGTCTGGATTGTGGAGTTTGGATTCACACACCGGTGTTGCTTTCCTGACACGTCAGTAAACAACAGCCTCCCACCTCCCAAATCTTCGCATGTGTCTGATGACAGCTATGTAGAATTCTTGACGTTTAAAAAGCCGCTGATTCGATCCAGAGTTTGAGACCTGCTGTGAAACCCTTAAGGAGATTCCAGAAATCTAGGGAATCCGGTTGAAGACGACTTTCTGAACCTTCTTTTCTTATCGCCACAGAGCCAGTGCAGGGGCCAAGACTGGTTTTTTTGCTTTTGGTTCATGTTTTTTCTCTTTAATTTTCCCTTAGAGTCCCTCTTTGAAATTCCAGACCTTAATTAAAAATGGGAAATACTTTGTTTGCTTATATATTTCTTTAAACTATTTTTCAATTAAATGTAAGTTTGTACCTTTTAAAGCAGAGCATATTAAAAACTGTTCATGTCTGGGTGGCCCTCTAGAATGTGTTGTCTTTCACCTTGGTATGTGAAAAGCTTGTAGATTATATGTGGGGCTTTTTTTTTTGTAGCTTATATGTGGGCTCATGAATTCCATGTAACGGCTTGAGTCACATTAGAACAGAGCTGATGTGTTCAGTGTCACCCTGCTAGCTTGGGACAGGATTGCGGTGGTCACCTGTTCTGACCCTCATGAGTGGCCTGCGTACCTGGCTGGAGGTCTAGAGCAATATGCTGTAGGCGTGGACACACTCACAGAGGCTCTCCGTTCTCTGTCCTGGGCGTCTTCTCTAACTCGGTGCTTCCTCTGTATCGTGAACATGGCTCACCTTACGGCCTTTTTTCCTTATTGCCTTGTTTGTGGCATTCTTGTTGGGAGGGCAGAAGTCTCTTCAATACAGGTGAGTGTCTGTGGCTGCTGACACGAGAATACTGCCGTGGATGTGAGTGGGACGACAGATGGAGGAGCTGTGGCTTCCAAATGTAATGAGTAAGGCTTAGGTGGTGCTAAATATTTCAAAATATGTTTAAATCATGTTTCCTCTAGTTAGAATATTTGTGAAATGTGGGAACACTCTCTTTACTGACAGATTTAGGAATAAGATTTTGAAATACAGAGAAATGTTGGGTTTGCATAATGAAAGTTAGACTAAGAGAAAATTTTTATTTTATAACTAGCTTTCTGAAATGCATGTTGATACCAGCTACAGAGCAAGAGCATGAGATGGGACAGTTGAAACTGTTAACCCTTAGCAGCCAGTCTTGTCTTCTCTCCCAAAACCTTTCTCATCCAGAGCTGAGCTTGAGAGAGGGCTGCAGTTATCACTGTCAGATCTAGAGTGCAGTAAGTGTGCTTGGAGTGGTTGGAACCGTTCGCTCCAGGATGCTGCGATGCACTCCTGGAAGTTTATCCCGTGCAGCGCCTTTCTCTCCAGGCAGAACATTCAGATGCCCGTGAGCTACCCAGCCCCCTTGGTCCTGCCTGTGCCCTCCTCCCAAAGCAGAGCCAGCTGCCTTTAGAAATATCCTCCGCTGTTTGTGCTGACATCAGTGATGCTGGGGACACACTGGGCCAAACAGGCCTGTTAATCCCAAACCATAGTAAATACAGGAAGCTGCTGGCTGCTTGCCTCAAAAAAAGCCAAAAGGATGTGTTTTGGGTTTTTTTGAAGCTAATAAAGGATCGTAGTGGCAGACACTGAATAGACTTTTTTTTTATAGACCTTCCTACTCTTTTTTTTATTGAAAGGGGGATACAATAAAAATGAAAAGAATTTCTGAAAGAATAAAAAAATGCAACTATACTTTAATCAGCCTTGTGGTGTTGTTGATTGTCTTTGAGTCGAGCATGACTCATAGCGACCCCATGAACAGAAGGCCTGAAGCCTTTCTCTAACTATTGACATTTATCAAAGTTTATAGAGTTTCCAGAGGCTTGTTGTTTACGAAGTGGATGCCATTCCTGCTTCCAAATCCATCAACCATATTTCCCAGTATAAAATTCTTTGTTCCTGTTCACACGTAAGTTTTACTCTTCAGTTCTTAGAATAGCACTGAGCGACAGTGTGTTAAGTTACATTCCGTTTGCTCGGCAAGCCCACCTAGATGTTCTCTTGCTAATGAAAATAGATGAGAGGAAAATGTACTTCCACTAGACCTAAAAGCACTAAATGTTTTGACCGTGTGAGCTGAATGTGGAAATCCTTTGAAGACGTTATTTGCACTTAAAAATCTACCAGAGGAACTTCATTTTGTTGGTAACATGGGGACTTCCTTGGAAAGAGAGGAGCTCAGATGGCCTAGTGGTAAGGAGCTGCGCTGCTAACTCCAAGGCAGATGGTTCAAATCCGCCAGCTGCTCTGCGGGAGAAATGTGATCAGTCTTGTGAATAGCGCATAGTCCATGAAAACGCGCCCTGTGGTCGGCTCTAACTTGGTTGCCCTCTACAGCAATGAGTCTGTGTTACAGGAGAGAGAAAGAAATAGCCACAGGGGCTAAAGCACATGGCTGCTGATGGACAGGGTGGTAGTTTGAACCTGTCAGCTGCTTGACGGGAGAAGGATGAGGCAGTTTGCTTCTTTGAATGAAGGCCTGGGGGGGGATAGTTTTAGGCTGCCCTCCAGGGCCACTGGGAGTTGGAACAGGTTTGTTTTTGTTTTTATAAGATACAGGTCATGCTTTATAATTTGACTTTCAACATTCTGTGTTGAGTACTAGGGTTTTGTAGAGCTTTATTTAGGTAGATAATTGGGCAAAAAAATTTTTTTTTTAGTTTGGATTAAGACTTTTTATTTTAAATAATTTTTTAATTTTTTTATTTTATTATTTTTGTGTAAGTGTACCGTCAAATCAGGTCTGACTGGTACAGGAGGAGATTGTCCCTCCTTCCCCAGCAGAGCATCTGGTGGATTCAAACTGTGCGCCTCTGGGATTGTAGTTGCAGCTCCTTACTACTAGGCCACCAGAGCTCCCTTTAGGATTAAGACTTTTTAAGAATGATACGTATCTAGGGAACTACCAGATGTTCAGACAGAGTTTAGGAGAGGCTGTGGCATCAGGGATATCATTGCTGATGTCAGATGGATCCTGGCTGAAAGTATACCTCCCCCCCCAAAAAAAAGTGTCTTTATGCTTTATTGACTATGCGAAGGCATTTGACATTGTGGATCATAACAAGTTATGGCTAACAGTGAGAAGAATGGGAATCTCAGAGAACCTAATTGGGCTCATGCAAAA
Organism: Elephantulus edwardii; assembly: GCF_000299155.1. Taxonomy (NCBI): domain Eukaryota; kingdom Metazoa; phylum Chordata; class Mammalia; order Macroscelidea; family Macroscelididae; genus Elephantulus; species Elephantulus edwardii. The sequence continues at coordinate 37,166,882 of NW_006399752.1, read as the reverse complement.
ACTTAGGCCAGGAGACGTTTGTGCGAACAGAGCAAGGAAAACACGACATGGTTTAAAATTAAGAAGGAGTGTATCAGCGTTGTAGTCTGTCTCCATACCTATTCAGTATGTGAATAGATCACTGTGTCCTCCGTATGCTGTATTCTGTATGTTGAACAAATTATTCAAGAAGTTGGACTCCATGAAGAAGAATGTGGCATTGAGATCCGAGGGATACTCATCAATAACCTACATTATGTAGACGGTACAGCCTCACTTGCTGAAACTGAGGAGGACTTGAAACACTTGTTGCAGAAGATCAAAGAACACAGCCTTCAATATGGATTGCATCCCAACGTCAAGAAAACAAAGATCCTTACCGCTGGACCTGTAGGTAACATGATGCATGGAGAAGAGATTGAAACTGTCAACAACTTCATCTTACTTGGATCTACAATTAGTACCCTTGGTACCAGCAGTCAGGAAATAAGGAGACGTATTGCACTGGGAAAGTCTGCAGTTAGGTACCTTTCCAAATTTTTGAAGAGTAATGATGTCAGTTTGAGGTCTGATTCAGACCCTGGTCTTTCTGATCACTTGCTGGTGCATCTAAGAACCGGGCAATGAATAAGGGTGACAGAAGAATTGATGCCTTTGAGCTGTGATGTTGGAGAAGAGCACTGAACATCCTATGGACAGCCAAAAGAACAGATACGTCTTGGAGAAAGGGCCGTCATAGTGCTCTTTGGAGGCAAAGATGATAAAGCTTTGCCTCACATACTTCAGGCATGTTGCTAGGAGGGCCTGTTCCTTGGAGATGGACATGTTATTAGGAAAGGCAGAGGGTCGGTGAAGGGGATGGAAGACCCTTAACTAGGTGGATTGACATTTAGACCGCCACAGCGGGCTCCAGAGTGTCAGGAACTGTGAGGATGGTACAGGCTAGAACAGGGCTCACATCTGTTCATAGGGTCGCTATGGGTTGTACCTGACTTGATGGCATCTAACACCTAGAGACTATATAATTGGGGACTTTGGATTTTTGTTATCTGCTGTAGGAAAGCCACATCCTGGGGTGGCTTGAGTGTTACTCTGATGCTGTATTCCAGCCACCAGCAAGCTCAGTCATGGTGGACAGCTTTCAGTAGAACTTTGGATTAAGGCTCACTAGGATGGAGGACGTAGTGATTCACTTCTGAAAAACTGGCCAGTGAAAAGCTCCTGAAGAAACAAAGCAGAACTTTATTATCGAGTCAGTGCCAGAAGATGAGCCCTCAGACTGGAAGGTGTTCAGCATGACTGAAGAAGACAGCTTCCTCCTCAGAGTGGAGTCAGCCTCCCCCACATGGACCGAGGTGAAGCTTTTGCTGATGTAGCATGATGCAAACATATGAGGTCACTGCATCCATCCATTGGTAATTAGAGCATGGAATGTGTGAAGGACAGCTCCTGTATTAAAATAATAATAGTTAATACAACTATTGCCTACACAGATTTACTTACTAACTACCAATGCCCAACATGAAGAAGTTGAAGATTTTTACTCTCGTCTAAAATCTGAAATTGGATCAGGCATACAGTGAAGATGCGTTCATCATTACTGATGATTTGAATGAGACTGTTAGGAATGAAGGAGGATCAGTAGTTGGGGAAAAAAGACCATGGTGATAAAAACAAATGCCACATAATTAATGCATGATGGAATTTTACAAGACCAATGGCCTATTCATTAGAAATACCTTTTTTCTGACAGCATAAATGGCAAGTACACGTGTGTTCCTTGACAAACTGAACACTTGATATATACTTCATATATAAGAAGAGATGAGCTTTTTCTGAGAAAACACCAAATGGCGGATGACGCCGGTGCAGCGGGAGGGCCTGGAGGCCCTGGGATGGGAGCCCGCAGCGGTTTCTGCGGAGGCTTCGGTAGCGGTCTGCAGGGTCGGGGCCGCAGCCGTGGACAGGGCCGTGGGAGGGGCCGCGGAGCTCGAGGAGGCAAAGCCAAGGACAAGGAGTGGCTCCCCGAGGACAAGGAGTGGCTCCCCATCACCAAACTGGGCCGCCTGGTAAAAGATACGAAGATTAAATCATTGGAGGAGATTTATCTCTTCTCCCTGCCCATCAAGGAATCTGAGATCATCGACTTCTTCCTGGTCATGTCCCTCAAGGATGAGGTGTTGAAAATCATGCCAGTGCAGAAGCAGACACGTGCTGGCCAGCGGACCAGATTCAAGGCCTTTGTTGCCATCCGAGACTATAACGGCCATGTTGGCTTGGGCGTCAAGTGCTCCAAGGAGGTGGCTACTGCTATCCGTGGGGCCATCATTCTAGCCAAGCTCTCCATTGTCCCTGTGCGACGTGGCTACTGGGGGAACAAGATTGGCAAGCCTCACACCGTTCCCTGCAAGGTGACTGGGTGCTGTGGCTCTGTGTTGGTGCGTCTGATCCCTGCACCCCGAGGCACTGGAATCGTCTCGGCCCCTGTGCCTAAGAAGCTGTTGATGATGGCTGGAATTGATGACTGTTACACCTCAGCCAGGGGCTGCACAGCTACCCTGGGCAACTTTGCTAAGGCCACCCTTGATGCCATCTCAAAGACCTACAGCTATCTGACCCCAGATCTCTGGAAAGAGATGGTGTTCATGAAGTCTCCCTACCAGGAATTCACAGATCATCTTGTAAAGACTCACACCAGAGTCTCCGTGCAGAGGACTCAGGCTCCAGCTGTGGCCACCACCTAGTGGATTTTCTATAACAAATAAAGTGAATTATGTTCTAAAAAAAGAAGAGATGATAGATAAGCTCACTGTCATTAGGCAGAACAAAGTCCAGAGACCAACTGCAGTTGTTCACCTGAAGTTCAAGGTGAAACTGGAGAAAATTAAAACAAAATCTGTGATAGCCTCTGGCCTTGAGTACATTCCTTCTGAATTTAGAGACCATCTCAAGATTAGATTTGATTTGTTGAACACGAGTGATTAAAGACTAGATTAGCTGTGAGATGACATCAAGAATATTCAAGTAAAAAGTCATTAAGAAGGGGGAGGAAACACATGAAAATTTCTGTCAGAACACTCTCTGAAGCTCACTCTTGAATTTAGAATAACTAAAATGAATAAAAGAAGTGATGATGTTAAAGAGCTGAACATAAAATCTCAAAGGGCAACTGGAGAAGGAGCAGTATTACAATGAAATATACAAAGAATAGTGTTTGAGGACCTTGAGAGAACATGTTTGACATTTCTCAAACCAAGAGAATTGAAGAAAAAAAAACCAATTGAAACCTTGAGATTCAGTAGTGAAGGATTTTAGGCAATAAAGCGAATGATAACAGGAAGCATCTAAGGAGATGAATGGAATACACAGAATCACTGTACTAAAAAGGATTGATGGGTATTCAGCCTTTTCAGGATCAAGAACCAATGGTACTGAAAGAAGAAACTTTAGCCACACTGAAGGCTTTGAGGAAAATAAGACTCTAGGAATTAATGGGATAACAATTGAGATGTTTCAGCAAATCAGCACTGCATGTGCTGGCTTATATATGCCAAGAAATTTGGAAGACGGCTACCTGGCCAATTCACTGAAAGAACCATATTTGTACACTTTTCCTAAAATGGTGGTGCAACAAAACACAGACATTATCAAATAACGCCATTACTTTCACAGGTGAGTAAAATCTTGCAGAAGATGCTTTAAAAACTGTTGGAGCAGTATGCCGACGGAGAACAGCCAGAAATTGAAGCTGGCCCTAGCTGAGGATGTGGAACAAGGACTTATTGTTGACATCGGGTGGATCTTAGCTGAAAGCAGAGACATCCAGAAAGATGTTTATTTGTATTCCACTGGCATGTGACTGTATGGATCATAACAGTTAATATGTAAGATGACATAGAACAGGAATTGCAGAATGTTTATGTTCATGCAGAACCTCTCCATGGACAAGACAGAGTTGTCCAGACAGAACGTAGGGGTGCCCTGTGGCTTAAAATCAGGAAAGGTATGTTTTGGCAGATGTCCTTTCACCTTATTTACTCAACCTTTATGCTGAGCAAATAATCTGAGAATCTGGACTGTGTGTGGCATGGGGATGAGAGGAAGACTTGTCAGTGATATGCAGGTGATACAATGTTGCGTACTGAAAGGGAGGAGGACTTGGAGCACTTGCTGCTGGTGATTAAAGTTTTATTTTCTGTTGATTTGCTTACAGAGTTCCTATACATTGTGTTTTACTCTGTGCTTCATTCACATGGTATTTAAGACAATTATTCCCATTCATTATGTTTTAGAAGAGTAATCATCATTGAACTATGCCCACTTTTACCCTGTCTTTCCAGATCCCCACTGGATCTTTCCCATTTCCTTTACCCACACCTTCCTCCACACGTCAGATTGTGCTGCCATATGATTTTCTCCCTCCCCATCCTCACCCTTCTGCTCCCACCCATCCTGCCTTGGATCCTCATGTTTTACTAGGTAACTTTCTATTTCTACAATAATCCTTGTATGTAGTATTAGTCCTTACGGGACTGAGTTAATGCACTCAGCATAGTGCTCTCCAGTCCCTCCCCAGTTAGGGAGTGATTTTTCTGAACTGTTGCTCTTGAGTGCCATGTAGGATTCCCTCTTGTGAATGTATCACAATTTTTCAGTCCATTTGATTGTGGTTGGGCATTTGGGCTGTTTCCATGTTCTTGTGATGGTGAATAATGCTACCATGAACATTGGGGTACAAATCTCTGTTTATGATTCAGTTCTAATTTTCTCAGGATATTATTCCAAGCAGTAGGATAGCTGGGTCGTATGGAATTTATGTGTTTAGTTTTTTTAGGGAATGGCAAACTGCCTTCCAGAATGGTTGTACCATTTTACCATCCAACCAACAATGTATAAGAGTTTCTGTCTCGCTACATCCTCTCCAACATTTATTGCTTGCTGTCCTGCTAAACTTTGCCACTGCTTCTGGGGTGATATGGTAACTTGTTGTGGCTTTGATTTGCATCTCTCTTACTGTCTGTGATTTTGAGCATTTCTTCATGTGTCTGTTAGCCATCCGAATGTCTTCCTCTCTAAAAAGTCTTTCCATGTCTTTTGCCCGTTTGTGATTGGATTACCAGTCTTTTTCTTTTGGAGGCCCTGTAGGTCTCTGATCCACCTTGAGTTGTGTTTTGTGTATGGTGAGAGGTGTGCTAACAGCAGCAGCAACAACAAGAGCGGCTGAGGTGCTTACATACCACCAGAAACCTCATGATACTTGATTTCTTGATTTGGAGGTTTAGGGTCATGAGACTTCCCAGTTAACCTGCCTGATATGTTTAATCTTCTGCCCTGTCTCCTAGTTCATTGTTTAATACCTGTGGTGTGGAAAGCTTGCAAGTGGCTGTCCAAGGTACAACAGTTTGACTGTCCGCTTGCCTCCCAACACTTGTCCTTTGTCATGAGACCAGAAGAACTGAGTGGTGCCCAGCTACCACTACTGAAAACTTCTGTCAAAGATTCCGCAGAAGAACCGTTCTCAAAAGAGGAGAAATTAAGAGCAGAATTTTAGATTTTCATGGGCTGCAGACTTCGTGGAGCTGTGAAAGGAAAGTTAGATGAACTTCTGAAATTAGCCTTGAGATAATCTTGAATTTTAACCGAAAAGTACCCTGAAATCTTAGAACCAAACAGTAATTTGCAGCTTCACTCGTTAAAAAATGTCTTGAGCATCATACTCTTTCTAGAACTGGCAGTATTCAGTATGAGGTCACATTGACAGTGGTGGCTCTGGAGATCAAAACCTCAGGGGGCAGTGCGTCTGTGTTGACGGAGGGGGAACAGCTCAGGAGAGTGAGAGGGTAGCCCAGCCACAGGATGTCATCAGTGTCACTCAAGGGGCAGGTGGAAACTGTTGTTGGTGTGTGTGTTGTTTGTTGTAGATCTTCTCACTGATAACAGCAAGTACAGTTTTTTAAAAAGAGAAAAATGGAGTTCTAAATTTCTGTCAGATGCTGTCCTGTGTCCATTTGACCTTTTGTCACAGGTTGGATTCTTTTGAGAACGTGTGAAACGTACTCTGCTAAGGTGGTTTCCAGAAGTTACTGAGATGGTGATGGTCCTGTCTGTCTCCAGAATCACAGTTAGGGGTTTGAAAACTGTTGGGAATTTTCAGTGATCCAATGCTCTGACCTCTCTTCCTCCCCTGTATTCTTCCACCTCCAATGCATCAGCTGGCTCTGGACTTTTCCTATAATAATTTCTGCACAAGAGTCTTTATCTAGGACGTCCCCCTCTCCATGTGACAGACTGCAGCCAACCTATTTGGAAATGTTTTATTTCCACCTTTTCCACTCCCCTTAACATTGACCAACAGTCAGTGCTGAGGGGAGCAGCAGTCAGGAAATCAAATGGTGAATTGCTTTGGACAGATCTGTTTTGAAAGACTTCTTTCAAGTTCTGAAGAGAGTCCTGGTCACTCAGTGGGTTAAGCACCGGTGGTGAATGGAATAGTCGGTGGTGTAAATCCACCATCTGATCCTTGGAGGAAGAGAGGAGACAGTCGGCTCCCCTAGAGATTTACAGCTTTGGAGACCCTGTTGGGCAGGTCTACTCGAAAGGGTCCTCTGAATAGACTAAGTGGCAGTGGGTTTTCTTTGGGTTGTTATGTGCCATCAAGTTGCTTGTGACTCATAGTGACCCTGTGTACAACAGCCCTATACCCTTCTCTGTCCTGACACACCTAGTCACTCTTACCCCAGTCACTGAGTCAGTCCACCTCATCAAGGGCCTTCCTTTTTTGTGCTGTCCCTCCAGCCTCCCAAGCATGACGTCCCTTTCCAAGGACTAGTCCCTCCTTGCAACATGTCCAGAGTATGTTAGATGAAGCTTCAGAATCCTTGCCCCCAAGGAGCAGCCTGGCTTCACCCTCTTTAGGATGAACCTGTTTATTCTTTCAACAGTCCATGGTATATTCATTACTCTTCTCCAGCACCACAGCCCAAAGGCATAAATTCTCCTTCTGTCATCCCTAGTCATTTTCCAGCTCTCTGACACATAGCGAGTAATTGCAAAGACTGTGGCCTGAATCAGGAGCACCTTAGTTTCCAGACTGACACTGTTGCTCTTCAGTACTTTGGAGAGGTCTCTGCCAGACTTTCCCAGTGCAACAAAGAGTGTTGATTGTGGAGCCAAGCAAACTGAAGCTGTTAACAATCCCAATCTCTTCACCATCTATCATGATGCCGCCAATTGGCCCAGTGGTGAGAATCTTTGTTTTCTTTTAATTGATATTTTAATGAAAGTTTACAATAAACTTGGATTTCTGTTCACTCATTGTTGCATACTTTCCTCCCTATCCACCCTCAGTTCAGTTTTCTCTTTAAAAAGATTATTTCATTGTTGCACATGAATCTTTGTTTGGATGTTGAGCTCCAACTCTTACTTAAGGCAGCAAGTGCTTCAGGTCCTCAGTTTCAGCAAGCAGAGTTGTCATCTGCGTAATGCAGATTGTTGATTTCTTTGAGTAAAGATGTTACTTTGCTGACTACAATGTGTCTGACTTAGACCTTTTCAGTCACTTTACATGTGTGGGAAAGCAACAGTGAGGGAAGAAGACAGAAGAACTGATGTATTCAGACTGTTCCTCCTAGTTAAGATTATTGAATATACAAGCTGTGGACTGCCCCAAGAGTGAACACATCAGTTTGGAAGATGTAAAACTAGAGTGCTCCGTAGAAGTGAGGACGGTGAGACTGGAGCTCGCTCACTTCAGACATTCATTCAGGAAAGACCAGTCACTGGCAAAGGACAGCGTGGTTGGTAAAAGAGAGCGGTCAGCACAAATGGGGGAACCTTTCAACGCGATTGACATACACCTCACACCAGTGATCTCAGAGCCGCCAGCAGTCCCAGACCGGAGTGTGCCTGGGGCAGCTCTGCAGTAGCTAACACCAGCCGTAGCTAATGGCTGATTCTTTCCAGTTAAACATCTGTTGGAATTCCTTCGTGGAAGAGAGCACTTTAGAACAGTTATGTTCTCCCTCCACTGCTAGAAGTGCACACCCCCTTTTTATTTCTTTGCCTTTCCCCCCTCAAGTGTAGTTATGTAACCATTTTAGTTTAAATTGATGGTATTTAGAGTATTGTCATGTGTTCTCAGTGTAGCCACATCTCACACACTGCCATCCTATGGGAAGTCGCACAGCAGGAGATTGCCCGCCTTTCCTTCCAGAAGTTGATCTTGGATTAAAAACCTCCTGGAAAGGCACAGCCTTGGGTTAGCAGCACAGTCTCCTACAGTCTAGGCCACCAGAGGTCCTAATCATGTTCCTGTGTGTTAGGTGCCATCGAGTCAGGTTGAACTGGTAGTGACACTATGAACAGATCTGAACCCAGTCCTGTCCTGTGCCAGCCTCGCACTCTCCGACACCCTCAAGCCCATTGCTGCAGTCAGTGTTATTAATCCACCTGGTTGAGGGTCTCCCTCTCCTTCACCATCCCTTCATCTTCCCAAGCATGATGTCTTCCAAGGAAAAGCCTCTCTCTAGAACATGCCCAACAAATATGAGGAAGCTTCACCATCCTCCTCCAAGGAGCGCTCTAGGTGCACCTTCTCCAAGACTTGTCTGTATTGTTCTCTTAACCGTCCATGGGATATTTAGTGCTCTTCTCCAAAACCACAGCTCAAAGTCATCAATTCTTCTGTCATCCCTAGTCATTGTTTATCTCTCAGATACATAGCAAGTGGTTGAAAAGACCATAGCCTGAATCATGAGCACCTTGGTCCTAAACTAACATCATTGCTCATTAATAATTTGGAGTGGTTCCTGACTGCACTCTTTAACAGTGCAAAAAAGTCTGATCTCTTGACTGCTGGCACTAAGGGTGTTGATTATGGATCCCAGTATGGTGAAGTCATTGACTGTTTCAGTCTTTTCTCCATCCGTCATGATATTGCCAGAGGTCCAGTGGTGAGAATCTTTGTTTTCTTGACATTGAAGTGCAATCCATATTGAAGGCTGTGGTCTTTGATCTTCTGAAGCATGTGCTCCAAGTCCTTCTTAACCCTCAGCAAGCAAGATAGTAACGTCTGCATACCAATCCGGATGCCACATTCTTCTACATAGAGCCCACTATGAGCTACATAGGGTACTGCAGTTAATTCTCTTTCTTAATTTTTTACTTTTTTTTAGGTGAATTTTCTTTTTATTAGCTTGATTTTCGGTGTACAGTCCTGAATGAAGTCTCGGGCTTTTAAATAGAATTTCCCCATACTGTCACGTACTGTAGTGTATGATTTAAGATTCTTTTCTTGGAGCCCTCCTGTTCAGAACATCCCATTTTTCTCTTCCAGTCTAGGCTGTTTGCTCTCGCAGTGTGCTACTTCAATGCTCACTTTGGGATTTCTTTTCATTCTTTAATGAGAATTCCCTTTATTTCCTATGTTGAATCCTCTTTGGATCCTGTATCTTTTTGTTTGGTGATTTCTAGTGTCTAAGTGACTTGATTCAGTGACTGGGGTAATGGGCACGGGTGTGTTGGAAACAGTGAGATTGGCACAGGATAGGGCAGAGTTTAGGGCTGTTGTACATAGGGTCACTGTGAGTCGCAGGTGACTCGACAGCACGTAACAACAACAACAACAGTGACTTCAATGAGGAAAAGACCACAGGGACATTTTTTGAGATGTCACCTGTCTGAAAAGGCCTTTTCCCTCTCTGCCTTAAGAGCTTGTAGGGCTTATAGCTTGATTTTCCTGGGCCCTCCAAAGGTGTAGTTCCAGTGGTGGCATTGAGAGTCTAAACACTGTGCTTCCTGAGCCTTCGAGTGGACTTGCTTCATGTCTGAAAGCTTTAAGGATCTTCTCGTCTTACCTTCCTAGGTGGATCGTTTTGGTCTTGAGACTTAAGACTCTTCAGTGGAAAAAAAAATGTGTTATTTCTTAAAACATTTTATGATTTGTTTTTGTATCTCTGCTATAGCTTTATTCTTCTAGTTGTTGTTCTAGTTTTCTGAGTCTTGGTGGCATAATGGTTCAGTGTTTGGCTGCTAACTGAAAGGTCAGTGGTTTGAGTCCACTCTGGGGAAAAATTTACAGTCCAGGAAACTCTTAAGAGGCAGTGTCACATAGAGTCAAAAACTCAGACTCATCGTCTTGGTCAAGTTAGAGCTGACTGTAAAAATCACGTTGTTGTTGATTGATTGCCTTCGAGTCGAGTATGATTGATAGTGATCCCATGAACAAAAGGCCTGGAGCCCCTCTACAACTACTGACATTTATCAAAGTTCATAGAGTTTCCGGAGACAAGTTAAAAATCACATAGGAAGAGGTTTCCCATCTTTTTCTCTCGGAGCCCCTGGTGAATCTAAACCTCCTCTATTTGTGACAGGAGACCCTTGACGGCGAGGCTGCTAGAACTCTGCTCAGCCTTGCACGGTTCTTAGGAATCAGAATCCACTTGACAGCACAGAGCAGCCACAAAGCCTGCTTGCTTGAACACTTTGTTAGCTTCCTAGCGTGGTCTCCTACTATGTTCTGCTTTCCACCTCATCCTTTTATCTTCTTCCTGCTTTGAGAAAGAGCCTTCCCTCAATCCTCTCATCCTTACACTGCTTGGGAAGCCCAGTGGGGCAGTCCCACCCTGTCTTATATGGACGCCGTGAGTTGGAATCAACACTGGCAGTGGGTTTGTAACTGGGCAAGGATTGCCTGGTTAATCATGATGTTTTTTTAAATGACCTGGAGCTGATTTGGTCTGACTCCACAGCTTTTGCTCTGTAGGAAGAAATCATAATTTAAAATAAGCATGGGTTGAATAACTGATACTCTTACCACTTATATTTTTATGAAAGTTTAAATTACAAAAATGAAAGCCAAAGGTACATACATTGCCTCCCCTTACTGCAACCCTCCATTTAAAAACTGCTGCTGTGTTGTGCTTTATCAGAGTTAATTCATTTTGCAGCTGTGTCACCAGTAATACTAATTTTGTTTTTATTTTCTACCCATCATATTTGAAGTCTGATTAAGAAAGCTTTTGAGTCTGTTAACAAATCAGCTTTCTGATGTGCCTTTAAAAGGAATCTGAAAATGGCAATGAATTACTTGAAAGAAAAATCAACTCCTTGAAAATATGTAGGACATCCTGTCTTATACATAGAGACTTTGATGATGCCATGATTAAAACTCTTGGCTGCTAATTGAAAGGTCAGTGATGTGAACCCAGCACAGCTTCTCCATTGGAGAAAGACGTGGCTTCCGAAGAGATACGCCGCCTTGGGAAGCTGGGGGCAGTTCTTCACAGGCTTCAGGGTTACTGCGACTCAGAAACAAGTTGATGGCACTGGGTTGGGTTGGGGTTTTGAGTAAATTAAGGATGATCTGTCCCCCTTAAAGTGGCAGGGATAGGCTTGGTATTTATATTATACTGTATGGGAAGAAATGCTTCTCAAAACATTGGATGTTAGCATAGTTTTATGTAACTGAAGTTAGATAAGCTTGGGTATGGTTCCTTCCACAAATATTTAATTATTTTCTTAAATAGCAAGATTTGTGTTTATGAAGTTTTGATAATCTTTATGAAATAACATGTTAGAGGGTTATTAAGCACAAACTATGTGTCCATCAGTAATATGAGAAGAACATACTATCATACACTTTATGGATTTAATTGGTTTCCCATTACTTCAAAAAGGAACCCCATACCCTTTAGCTGTCACCCCCTAATTTCATCTCTCCTTGCTGTAAATCCAGACCAAGCCCACTGTCACTGGGTCATTTTTGCCCCTTGGCAGCCCTCCTGTGGGTTTACGAGGCTGTAAATCTTGATAGGAGGAGACGGCCCATCTTCCTCCGTTGGCTCTGAATTGCTGACCTTTTCACTTCATTCTGATTGTTCTCAGCTTGGAACTGACTGAAACTGACCCTTCAGTGGGGTTCTGTACATCACATACGACATCGCCACACTTTGTCTGGAGGAGTGGCTGGTGAATTCGAGCAGTCAGAGAGGCGTTTCATTTCAGTTAGCCGCTCACCTCTCTAGGAACTACGCCACCAGTGCTTGATTGTTGTTAAGTGCTGTTTGTTGAGTCGACTGTGACTCTAAATGACCCTTCAGACAGTGGGTGTGAATCCTGTCCTTTCCTGTGCCATCCTCATCCTCCGACACACCCCAGCCCATTGTTAACAGTCACTGTGTCAGTCCATCTCACTGAAGCTCTTCCTCTCTTTTGCTGAATTTCTGCCTTTTGAAGCATTACATCCCTTTCCGATGAATAGCCTCTCCTAGCAACATGCCCCGAATATGTGAGAGGAAACTTCACCACCTTTGCCTCCAAGGAGCACCCTGGCTGCGCCTTCCCAGAACATACTAGTTTGTCTTTTTGGCCGTCCACAGGATATTGGCAGTATTCTTCAAAACCACATCCCAAAGGCATTGATTCTTTTTTTTTTAAATTTTATTTTTGTGTGTGTGTGTACCGTCAAATTGGATCTGACTGGTACAGGAGGAGATTGCCCCTCCTTCTCCAGCAGAGCATCTGGTGGATTTCAATCGTATGTATACCTCTGGGATTGCAGTGCAGCCTCTTGCCACTAGGCCACCGGAGCTCCCTGGCATTGTTTCTTCTCTGCCGTCCTTATGCTTTGCCTGACTTTCAGATGCATAGCAAGTGATTGAAAAGACCGAATGAGTTACACAGTATGATCACACCTGCTAACCCCATGGACAGAACTGTCTGGAGGGAAAGTGCAACCGGAGTGTCCCTTCGAGGTAATTTTATTGAAGCTTCATTGCACATATTTTGGACCACTGTTAGGATAGGCTTTTCTTTGGAAACGGACAGCGTGCTTGGAACGATGGGAGACGCAGGGAAGGAGAGGAAGACCCTCAATAAGATGGATTGATGCAGTGACTGCAGCAGTGGGCTCCAGTATGTCGAGGGTGACCCGGATGGCACAGGATAGGACAGAGTTCAGATCTGTCATAGGGTTGCTATGACTCATCCTTGACACAGCGACATTTAACAAGAGCCATCTTTCTGTCACGGTCTGTTTGCCCTTTTTGGACTTTTCATATGATTAGAGCTATGCACTGTGTGACCTTTTGTGACTGGCTTCTTTCACTGAGCGTAGCTTACGTTGCAGCATGTATCAGAGAGGATGAAACCAAGCTTCTCCTTGGAGGCTAGGATTTTGAAGCTCTGTCTCACATGCTTTGGGCACAGGGCCGGAGGGACTGATCCTTGGAGAAGGACATCATGCTCAGAAGGGCAGAGGGGGACAGTGCATGAGAGGACCCTGGATGAGACAGATTGATAGAGTAACTGGGGCAGTGGGGGTAGTTGTGTCAGAGTCAGTGAGACTGGCTCAGGACAGAGCAGGCTTCAAAGCTGTTGTACCTGAGTCACAGGTGACTCAACAGCATATAACAACAACATGATGAATAATATTCCTTTCTGAGACATCCACATTTAGTTGATTCATACATCAGTTGATGGACATGGGGTTGTTTGTGTCTTTTGTCTGTTACAAATAAAGGTGAACATTTTGGGGGAGGACATAGGCTTTCATTTCCCTTGGGGGTACTCCTAAGGCTGGTATTCCTGGGTCACATGTTGCAGTCACTCTTTGTTTAATTGACGAACTGCCAGCTTATTTTCCAGAGTTGCTTCACCATTTTGTTTCCCGTCAGGAGCTTTGAGGGTTCTGATTTCCTCACCTTGCCCACACCTGACTATCCCACCTTTTGATTACAGCCTGTTAGCAGATGCGAAGGAGGCGCTCATTGTAGTTTTGTGTTTCCTTAATGGCTGAGATGTTGAGTATCTCTTCATGGGTTCATTGGCCTTTTGTATGTTTTTTGAGAAGTGTCTGTTCAAATCCCTTGCTTCATTTTTCATTGTTGATCTTTTTTCCTGTTGAGTTATAAGCATTCTTTCTATATTATTAGAGGTATAATTTTAGAATATCTTCTCTCATTTTATGAATTGCCTTTTCACTTCTTTACGATGTCCTTTGAAGCACATTTTTAATTTGTGCTGCTAATGTTTTTGATATATCTAAAAACCCATTGACAAATCTAGCGTTCAGTCATTTTAGTGCTTACGTTTTAAGTCTTTATTTCACTTTAGTGATTTTTTTTAACGTAGGTGAATTAACAGTCCAACTTTATTCTTTTGCTTGTGGCTCTCAGGTTGTCATGGTATCATACCTCCCCATTGAATGGTTCTCGTGCTCTTGTAGAAAATCTGTGTATGTTGATCCTTACACCAATATCTCATTGTCTTGATTGCTCTATCTATTTTGTAGTTAAGTTTTTCAGTGGAGAGTGTAAATCCTTCAGGGTTTTTTGTTTTGTTTTGATTTTTCTCCAAGATTATTTTAGCTTTTCTGGGACCTTAAATTTTTCATTGAATTTTATAGGATCAGCTTACCGGTTTCTGCAAAGAAGTCGCCTGCTATCTCTGATAAAGATGGCTTTGAATCTGTAAATTATTTGGGTAATATTGCCATCTTAATAGTGTCAGCGTTTCCTGTCAGTGACCATAGAATATTTTCCCATTTGTTTAGAATTCCCTTTTTTTTTTTAACAGTGTTTTGTCATTTTCAGAATATGCTATGCATTTTCTTTGTTATTCTTAAGTTTTGTTGTGGTGATGGTCGTGGTGGTGGATGTTATTGTTAATGGAATTGTTTTCTTAACTTCATTTTCAGAGAACTTGTTGCAAGTGTTATAAAAATATGGCACTGAATTTTATTGGTTTTATATTCTGCAACTTTGTGGAATGCTTTTATTATTTTTAATAGTCTTCATAGTGAATTTTTTGGGATTTTCTATAACAAGATCATGCCATCTGTGACTAGAGGGAGCTTTGCCTCTTCCTTTCCACACGCCTTTTACTTTGTGTGTCGTGATTGCCCTGGTCAGAGCACCCAGTAGAATGGCTTTTATTTGCCTGAGGAAATTCCCTTCTATTCCTTGTTTTTGAAGAAGTGTTTCATTTTGGCAAATGCTTTTTCTCTGTCTGCTGACATAGTCATGTCATTTTTATTTTTTATTCATGTATTAGTTGATTTTCAGATGTTAAACCAGCCTCACTTTCATTGAGTGTTAAGTTTACTGTTTCTATCAAGATATGTAAAGCCACTGCATCATTCCCACATTCTGAGAATAAAATATTCTTAGTCACCTCCTCTCCCTGGACTGTAAGCCTGTCATATTCATGCTTAGTTTATTGGTTTTTTAAAAATAGATAGTCCCAAATTATGAATAGCCTGTGGTTTTACATTTTGTATATTGTAGCCTATACTTGGACCAGGAGGCAGTCATCAGAACAGAGCCAGGAAGCGCTGCATGGTTCAAAATTGGGAAGAGTACACACCAGGGATGTGTCCTATCTCCATACCTTTCCAATGTATGCAGAACAGATTATCAGGGAAGCTGGGCTCACGAGAAATGTGGCATCAGGATTGGAGGAAGATTCATCAACAATCTGCATTATGCAGATGACACACCCTGCTTGCTGAGACTGAGGAGAACCTGAAGCGCTTGCTGGAGAAGATCAAGGACTGCTGCCTTCAATGTAGATTGAAGCTCAACCTGAAGAAAACAAAGATTTTCACTACTGGGCCAATTGGCAGCATCATGATGGATGGTGAAGAGATAGAGATTGTTAACAGCTTTCGTTTGCTTGGCTCCACGATCAACATTCTTGGTACCAGCAGCCAGGAAATCAAAAGACTAATTGCATTGGGAAAGTCTGCTGTCAGAGACCTCTCCAAAGAAAGTACTGAAGAGCAGTGCTGTCAGTCTAGAGACTTAAGTTGTGCCAGATTCAGGCCATAGTCTTTGCAGTTACTTGCTATGCGTCAGAAAGCTGGACAGTGACTAGGGATGATGATAGAAGAATTGATGCCTTTGAGCTGTGGTGCTGGAGAAGAGTTTTGGGTATACCATGGACTGCTAGGAGAACAAAGTTCATCCTGGAAAGGGTGAAGTTAGGCTGCTCCTTGGAGGCAAGGATTCTGAAGCTTCGTCTGACATACTCTAGACATGTTGCAAGGAGTGACCAGTCCTTGGAGAGGGACATCATTCTCGGGAGTGTGGAGGGACAGTGCAGGAGAGGAAGACTCTCCATGAGGTGGATTGATTCAGTGACTGGGGTGATGGGGGTGGGTGTGTCGGAGATAGTGCGATTGGCACAGGATAGAGCAGGGTTTAGGGCTGTTGTACATAGGGTCGCTATGAGTCACAGGTGACTCGATGGCACATAACAATATTGTTTATTAAATACTTCAGTATCACTTCCGAGTTTTATAAAAATTGTTCTTCCAGAAGGAATTTGTAGTTAAAAAGTTATCAAATAAAATGCTTGTCTGTGAGGGTTGTGTCATTCGACAACTTTCAAGCTTTTTTCCAAAGTTTTATTCTAGTTTTCTATTTGTGTGTGTGGGTGTGTGTATGTATCTGATTTTGAAATTAATATTTTCTTAGAACTACCATCCTCTTTTATCAGTAATTTCTGGCTTATTAAGGTAGAAGTACATAACAATTATTTAATCGCTGATTTCCTTTATATCTGTGACTGTAATTTTAAAACTAATTTCCTAATTAAGAGGAGAATTACCAATTAGATACTATCAGAGTTTGTAACACTTATGTAATAATCTGTGACTTTATGTCATCTTTTTTTTAATCAGATTGATTTTAAGGATTTGAATCTAATAATTAACATTTGGAATAAACAAACATGTGTTTGGAATGAATAAATAAATACTCATGTGTAAATATTCACTGGTAAGCCAGGCCATGTGACTGGAGAGAAAGCAGATAATGAGCTGCCCTGGACAGAGGGTCACCAACTTCATTGTTAAGGAGAAGCCTTCTTTCTTCCCTCCAGACACCCTTTGATGCTCTTGGGTCTTACTCAGCTGCCACTAATTTTTATGCTCATAGCACCGGTTATGGAATTCAGGTTTTGGCTTGCTGGAGTGTTTTCTTGGAGTCAGGATAGGGAAGGTGTATGCGTGTATAAAACTCAGGCCTCCTCCACAAGAGATACGGGTGGTTACCTTTTGAAGTTGGATCTTGAAAACCCAGCAGTATCTTAGTGTGCTCACAGCATCTCAGCTGCTTGACTGAGTCTGGAACTCTAGGTCTGATGTGGAGCCGCTGAGGTGTGTGAGACCCACCACGATTGAGCTGACTGACTCATCACAGCCCTGAAGGACAGAACTGTCCGTGCGTCCAGAGCGATCATCACCACAGAGGCAGGCTGCCTCATCTTTGTTCTCAGAGCGGCTGGTTCAGACGACCAGCCTGTGGGTTAACAGTCAGATGCTTGAACTACTGTTCCGTGATCCCTTGCACTTCTGGTATCCTCCTGTCCTTCAGAGGTGACTGATTGTGGTTTTTATAAATGTCTTCTGCTTTCAGATGTCTTCTCTTTGCTCTGGGGTTAGCTCCGTATTCATTCTGGAATTTTCTTTCTAATGATTTTCTTAAAAACACTGATGACCTTTGATTTCTTTTTCACCATTTATTACAAGCCCAGAATAATAGGGAATTATTGGTTGTTTCTCTTGAATGGCGGTGTTTTTACATTTTGCTAGCTCTTCAGTTGATCTAATTTAAAGTTTTCTTCTCCAGTAACATTTTGATTGTTACGGAATTGTTGTAATAGCATTATATAAAGTATTTTACCTTTAAGAAAAGAACACCTGACAGCCCTCTGGAATGACTCTACCTCTCATGGTACCTCCCGTGCCCCTTTCTGCAGTTGCTTTTTCTCTGATGCAATAACTCTTGACTGTATTAACTAAACACCATGTGTATCATCTAAAGAAAATCTTCCTCAGTAAAATGAACTTTAAAGGTTTCAGAATGCATGAAGTTTGGTATGGAGAACATGAACTGTTGTTTTCCTGCCCAGTTGTCCAGCACTGCATTTGATAGGAAGCCTTTAGACAAACATTTAGCAATAAGCATCGGGACAGTCATTTTGGAAGGGCAGTTCAAAGGGCTGTGCGTCGGCACATTAGGTCCCAGGGAGAGACGGATGGAGGCGTGCTAGATTCTGAAACCGTTAGTCACGTCAGCTCCGCAGAGCTTGTATGAACGTTTACCAGCTCATAAAACTGTTTTATGACCCAGAAGGAATGCCAGCAATAAAACAAACCAACTCATAACAAATAAACTTGGCATGTAGCGGATCTTCATGCTGTGTGCGGTACCCTTCCTGTGAGGAAGAGGCTGCTGGGTGCTGTACGAGGAGTGGTGGATTGGATCCAGTCTTCCTGTTTCGAGTGCTTATGGAACTAAACTCCTTTCTTAAAACTGTCACAGCCAGTATCCTCCCTGCCACGCCCTCAGCTACCCTCAGTACCTTTTATGGGATGGTCCCGTGTATGAATGTACCACTGTTCCTTTTTTCTAAAGCCTTGAAGTTTTCTTTAATTTTTATAGACTTTACTTTCATAATCAATATTAAGAAATGATAGCAGTGTGAGACCTCAAAAAATTTGTATTATAGAAGCTTTTAAAAGTAGGAAGGCTAAGGGAGCTCTGGTGGCCTAGTGGCAAGAAGCTGCACTGCAATCCCAGAGGTACGTGGTTTGAATCTACCAGATGCTCTGCTGGAGAAGGAGGGGCAGTTTCCTCCTGTGCCAGTCAGATCTGATTTGACGGTACAATACAAAAATAATAAAATAAAATTAAAAATGAAAAAAAAAAAAAGTAGGAAGGCTAGGCTAGTAGGCCCCAAGTTTGAAAACTTACCAACTTTGCTCTTAGCTCGTGGCCAGTCTTACTTCATTTTTACCTCTTATTTTCCTGAGACGGATTATTTTGAAGCAAACTGTAGGCACTGTTCACCCAAAATAAATAAATAGATAGATAGATAGATAGATAGATAGATAGATAGATAGATTGAAGTGTTTATCTCCAGAAGATAGAAAAACTCTCTTAAAAAAACTGCACCATAATAACATTCCAACAGTGAAAGGCAAAAACCCAGCAAAAAGTAATTGTTGAGTGCCATCAAAATTTAGTCAATGTTTAAAATTTTTTATAGTTCATTTCTTCAGTAGGGTACGAAACAAAGCCTAATTAGCATTTGGTTTCAGTCTCTTAATTTTCTCTTTTAATCTAAAGACATTCTTTTTCCCATTTGCAATTTATTTGGTGAAGAAACTGGGTCATTTCTCCTGTCCTGTTTACACTACTTTCACTTACTTCCAATGTTTTTATGGTTGAACAAGGTTGACGTTTGACAGATGATTCCTTTGCAGAGTTATCTGGGGCTGAGTTTTAGTTCTGGATTTGTGACGTCCTATCCCTTCTAAGAAGGAAGTGAAAGGTCGATCTGAGTACTCTCTTCTGAGCGTGGTTTCGTGGGACACACTTGAGACCAAGTAGGAGGTGTGACTCGCATGCAGTTCAGAGGATGTGGTCCTTTGAAACCAAGTGGGGATGAGAACCCAGGATCCAGACACCATCTGAGACAAAAACAGAGAGGAAGGAGAAGTAAAAGATGCGTGGATGTGCTGTCCCCGTGTCCCGCGTCAGGATGACCCAGCACTGCACCTGGGGCAGGCCTGCCTTCTAGCCTTCCTGCCACTTGGCTGCTTGTATGACTCCTGGTACCTGGAGGGAAAGTCTTTAACGTCTAGCACTCATCATCTTCTTGTTCGGTGCCATTTAGTCAAGTACAGCTCACAGTGACCCTGTGAACAGCTCCGACCCTGTTGTGTTTGTGCCATCCTCCTTTCTCTGAGATGCTTCAGGGCACTACTGCAGTCACTGGGTCCGTTCGTCTCATTGAGGTTCTTCTCTCTCCTTTGCTGACCCTCCACCTTTCAAAGTATGATGTCTCTTTCCAAGGAATAGCCTCTCCAAGCAGCATGGCCAAAATACGGGAGGTGAAGTTTTATCATCCTTGCCTCTAAGCACTCCGGCTGCTTTTGTCATCATCTTACTACCAAAATATATGTAAGACCAGTGGCTGTGGGGTGGGAGTGTGCGTGAGAGAGAAGGATCAATCCCTTGGACTATGGTGTTGGTGAAGAATACTGACTGACGTGGACTGCCAGAAGAACAGGCCGGTCTGTCTCGGAAGAAGTGCACCAGCCAGCAGGCTTCGGGGAAGATGGAGAGGTGAGAGGGTGCCTCACGTATTTTGTACACATTTTCAAGAGAGACCAGTCCCTGGAGAAGAATGTCCTGCTTGATAAAAACAGAAGCACCCTCACAGCAGGGGGCTCGATCTTGGCATTGGTTGTGAGGATGGCACTGGGCAGGGCACTGTTTAATTCTGCCTTACAGAGGGTTTCTGACTGATGCCATGGCACCTAACAACAACATAAAATAGTGGTTGACTAACTAGATCATGCTTGAAAAAGTGTAGGGACAGCGCGGGAGAGCAAGACCCTGGATGTCATGGATTCACACAGTAACTAGGATAGTGGTGGTAGGTGTGTTGGAGACCGTGAGTTTGGCTCAGGAAGAAGCAGAGTTCAGAGCTATTGTACATGCGTCACTGTGAATCAGAGTGAACTGGACAGCGCATAACAATAGCGCAAGGGGCCTAGAGGTCAAAAACTACACTGTAGTCCCAAAGGCACATAGTTCAGATCTGCTGTCTGCTCCCTGGGAGAAAGATGGGCAGTCTCCTCCTACACAACTTACCTCTGAAAACCTGCTGGAGGGTCAGCTATGGATTGGTTAGGACTCAGATGTACACAACAGCAGGGACATTCTAGAATTGACATTAGTGAAGACTCGGTTGTTAAAAGGTGCTCTTAATAATAATCTTTTTTCTTCTTCCTCATTGAATTTATGAAAAATCAGTGCATACTCGTCCATCTCTACTCTCCGGTATTCCTAGATCCTTGCACTTTAAAAACATCCAGCTTTCCCTCTCAGAAGTCATGGGCTTGGGCGTCCTACACGTCAGTAAAGCCATGCAAAGGTACTATGCTTTGCAGATGTGAGGACAGAGAGGCCAGCTTCCTGGTGTTAAAGCGTTTCGGGAAACGCCAAGTGTGGGTGTGTAAATATTCAGTCCACTTAAAACCGAGGACATATTCTGGAAGGGTGCTATTTTTGTAATCAAATAACATTTGCAATATAAGTCTTCTCGTTTTGCTGAAGTTCTTGTTTAAGGAAAATATAATTTTGACATGTGAAGGGCAATGCAGATTTCATTAAAGCTAGGTGTCGAAATGTTAAACATTTACCAGCCTACACTAAAGTGGACTTGGTTATTTTGAAAGTGCTTTTCAGTTTCCTTGATTCCAGGCAGCCAGCGGACAGGATGGCACTGCCAGCTGACTAGTGGCTGTTTGAAGCCAGGTCAGTTGTTTGGAAAATTTTTAGCAGAAAACAGTCTTCCTTTATGTATTCCTTTAGTAAATACTAAATCGTTGGAACTAGGATATTGTCATTGTTACTGTGAGGTGTGCTAGTACGTAGCTTCTGGCTCACGTTGAACCCCGTCCCTCCCGTGAGGTCTTCCAGAGCTTGATGTTTACAGGAGCAGATGGCTGAAGTTGCAGGGTGGAAGAGAACCAACAAACTTTAGCTTATCCACTGACTGCTTAACCAGGAAAATATCCTCTTTCCAGATGTGTTTCGTCTCTTTTAGCCTGGTATTTCTTTATTATTGAAGAATATCAAGCGCAGGAGAGGAAGACCCTCAATGAGATGGATTGAGTCAGTCACTGGGGTAATGGGTATGGGTGTGTTCGAGACAGTATGATTGGCATGGGATAGAGCAGGGTTTAGGGCTGTTGTACACAGGGTCACTATGAGTCACAGGCAACTCAACGGCACCTAACAACAACATTGTAAAAGATGTGCCTCAGGCCTGTTAATGAACATTTTGGTCAAAGTGGAAAAAGGCAGAGAAGAATTTCAGATCTAGAATCATGGGCTCTAGACTTCTTGGGCATAGTCCATAGAGCGCTGTGCTGCTAGCCTAGAGGCCGCGCTGCTGGCAGTTCGAATACACCGGCAGCTCCAAGGGGAAAAGATGGGTAGGTAGCCTGTGTAAAGAGCTAGAGTCAGAGAATAACAAGGGAACAACTGCTCGTTCGGCATTTCTCAAGTTACAAAGCGAAAACAAGAAATTCATGCCTCAAGGTGCAATAGAGAGACACAACTGGGGAAAATTTTGAATGGTCCAGGAGACATATCAAAAGAAGACAGTTGGAATACACAGAGTCACTGCCCCAAAAAGAATTGGTTGACACGGAAATATTTCAGCAAGTAGTTTATGATAAAGAGCTAGTTGTAAAGAGGGAAGAAGTTCAAGCTGCATTAAAGGCATTGCCAAAAACTTAAGGCCCCAGGAATCAGTGGGACACCAGTTGACATGCTTCAACTAACAGATGTGGCCCTTCAGCCTGGTTTTGACAGAATGACAGTTTCAGGGTTTGGGAGTGTTTTATTCCTCCCTAGACTGCCTGGAGTCACAAAGGATAGCCAAACCCCTGAAACTATTGCCTTGAGACAAAAGTTTTTAAACTCTAAATAAAAAATATCTTTCAAAGATTCCTAAATATGAGCAGTTGTTGTTGTCGTTATGTGCCATCAAGTTGCCTGAGACTCCTGGCGGCCCTGGGCACAACAGCGCTGGACCCTGTCCTATCCTGAGCCAGTCTCACTGTCTCCAGCTCACCTGCTCCTGTTGCCCCAGTCACTGTGTCAGTCCATCTTGTCCAGGGTCGTCTTCTCCTGTGTTGTCCTTCCACCCTTCCTAACATGATGTCCTTCTCCAAAGACTGGTCCCTCCTAGTGACATTCCCAAAGTATGTGAGACAGAGTTTCAGAATCCTTCTTTGCCTTCAAAGAGTAACTTGGTTTCACCTGTTTGTTCTCTTGGCAGTCCACGTTATGTTCAGTACTCTTCTTCAGCACCACAACTCAAAGGCATCACTACTTCTTCTGTCTTCCTCTTTCATTGTCCAGCTCTCTGATGCATATCATGTCATTGTGAAAACCATGGCCTGGATCAGGTGCACCTTAGTCTGTAGACTGACCTGAGGCATCATCTCGGATTAGCAAGGGGCACTTGGGAGAGAGGTGCTGGTGGGACAAGGTGAGGGAATGAAGCAGGATGTTGATGGGGCTGGGCATTGGGGAATGGGATCACGACACCCGTGGCAAAGGGGGGCCAACACTGAATCTGTTAGTTGTGTAATGGGGAAAGATCTTTTGTCTGTTTTTCTGGGTGGAAGGCTTGTCTGTCAGATAGCTCTATAATGGTAGTTTACCTTAACTAATAAAGGTCTGCCTTGGGCATTTTGCTAGTTCAGAAACCCTTCGTATGAAGTCACATTGATGACAGCAGCTGGAGAGAATAGATCGGAACCTCAGGGGCAGTGAGTTTATGTTGATGGAGAGGAACAGCTCGGGGCAGGAGGGTGCTGATGGCTGCACAACTGCAAGGGTGTAGTCACTGTCCCCACGGGGTGCACCTGCCAACAGCAGAACTGGTGTGTGCTCTGCTGAGCACGTTCTCGAAGTATTCAACTTTAAAGGGGAAACAAGTGAGAAACGGCACAGGTCTGATTGGATAAGTGAAATCTGCCGTTTAAAATGGAGCACCCCGTCTGGCCAATGCTAATTAATGATTTTAGATGATATGACGCATTTGAAATGAGTGAAGCCAATTTTACCATAACCAGGATGCCTCTGCTGATCAAGTGATGTTTTAAGCTTCCTTTTCCTCTTTTCCCCCTTTTAATGTTTAAACTAGATTTTTCTCTATACGCGTAAGCATTTTGAAAGGGCACCATGTCCACTTCGACTTGTTAACCTGCAGAAGCTTTAGTAGCCTGTGTACTGGCTTGCTGAACGAGGTGACGCTCTCTTGGCATCTGTGTTCCCACTTTGGCCTGTCCCCTGAGGGGAGATGCTGGGTGACACAGGCTGGGAATCAGCCTGCCTGAAGGCCTAGCCAGAGCTGGGCTTCCCGAGGGGCAACGACTGATCAGTGTCCACTCCTCATCCCCACAGACAAGTCTGGTCACAGCGTCTGCAGGCATGTTTCCTTGTGACCTCGGGTACCGCTCTGAGCTCCACCTCCTTTTTTATAGGACAGTGATACAGAGATACAGCTCTGTGGCCCGGTGATAAGGAGATGCACTCCTAACCCGAGGCAAGTGCTTTCTCTGAAGGAGAAAGATATCTTGTATCTGTCCTGTGATTTACTGTAGCTGAAAACTCGCTGGAGGGTCAGTTAAGAGTCGTTTCTGACTAGACAGCACACAGAAACAACAGCAGCAGCAATGTCAGACTCCAGAGCTAGTCACAAAGCACAAGTTAGAGCTTCCAGGAATTTTGGGCAGTGAGAATTGCCGTCTTTTTTCTGTGTAGTTGAATTCCCCGTCTTATCGACCTCTGGTCCAGAGTGCCAGGCAGGCCAGGTGTCTGCTTCCGGGCTGTGTGCATGGCTTGTGTGGAGTCTCCTGATGTCAGGCCTCAGGTGGGAAGGACAGGAACCCCTGGTGCAGAGCTGTGTGCAGCTGTCACTCGTGGTTTCAGTTGTGTGAGAGCTTCAGTATGAACAACAGTACTGTTAAAAAGACTTCAACATCCAGGTGTCAGATGTGCGTGGTGGGTACATACAGACTGAGCAGGTGGCAGTGGAAAAGCCTTTCTCTTGTCTTTTTCAATCTCTTTGCTGTGATTTCAGTGAAAGTTTGCAGAGCAAATTGGTTTTCCATTCAGCAGAGCATCCACATTGCGTTCCGCACCGATATCACCTCCTCATCCTGTGATACTCTTCCTCCGCCCTGTGTTTACCACTCCGCAGTGCTGCTTCCTGTCCCTGCCTGCGCCTTCCGCCTGCTGACTGAGGAGCGCGTTCCTTCCTGCCGCTCCTCCTCACCTTACATAGGCCTGTCTGTCGTCGGCCTGGACATTGAGTCATGGGATGATTTCATGTCTAGGTTTCACTAGTGGTCGTCGTCGGATTTTGCCTTTTGATCCACAAGCCAAGAGGGACTGGTCCTTGGAGATGGACATCAGGCTTGGGAAAGTAGAGGGTCAGCAAAAAAGAGAAGCCCTTCACTCTGGTGACATGACACAGTCACTGCACCAGTGTGCTTAAACCCAGCAGAGGTCGGGGGGATGGCGCGGGAATGGCAGGGTCCTCGTCTGTCCTCTTGGGGTTGAGTCGAAGCCACCTGGGCAGCACCTAATGGCTCCTCGGTTGTGGTCCCTTCCAGAGCAGTGAGCAGGGGAAGGCAGCCCTGCCATTTCGTCCCGGGCGAGATCGTGGAGACAGGCGTTCACGGGGTGCGTCAGCCCTTTGATGGTCTTCGCTCTGCTCCGAATGGAGAGAGGCCTCATTCCACCCTAGATAGCCGTTCACACACATTTAAGGTTCTGCTAGCTGCTCACCAAAGTAGGATGTAGACCATTGTCTCTCTGGACCAGGCTGTGCATTTATGTGTGGCTAAGAAGGGAAGAGCCTTTTTGGAAGCACTGGGCTTTGTTGACGTTAAACGAGGTCAGTGCTTGACTATTTGTGGAGGGGCCTTCGAGGTCAGGGCCAGCTTCCTCCTTTCTCAGGCCTGGCCGGAGTGGTGTTTGTGCAGGAAACGGATGCGAGGAAGGAGCTGGGCAGCCTGCAGGGAAGTGGTGGCTGGTCCGGGTCAGCTCCCAGAGCCATGCAGGAAGGGCCTGCGCCCAGGAGAGCACCAGGTGTAGGATGGAAGGAGCTAGCTGTCCTGGACCTAGGAGCCTGACTGGGCATCAGCCCTGTGCCACTTGCAGAACAGGTCCTGCATCCTTGGCAGGAGCTTAGTCGTTCCCTTGTGCGGGTGAGGGACCTCCTGGGCCAGGTTTCCTTTGACGGGCATGCTGTGTCATTCGGCTCTAGTGGCTCCTACTTAGTAGCGCTTTCTGAGCACCCATCGTGCACTTCTTACAGCTGTGTCTCAGGTTGTCGTTGTTTGGTGCCCTTGAGTCGAGGACAACTCAAAGCGACCCTGTGAACAAAAGACCTGAACCCTGTTCTATCCTGTGCCATCTTCACATTTCCTGACACACAAGAGCCCATTGCTGCAGTCACCATGTCCGTCTACCTGGTTGAAGGTCTTCCTCTCCTACTGACCCTCCAGCCTTCCTAGCATCATGTTCTTCTCCTAGGACTAGCCCCTTCTAGCAACAAGCCCAAAGTATGTGAGGCAAAGCCTCATCATTCTTGCCTCCAATGAGCAGTCTGGCTGCACCCTCTCCAAGGCATGATAATTTGTTCTTTTGGCTGTCCATGGGATGTTCAGTGCTCTTCTCCAACATCACAGCTTAAAGGCATCAATTCTTCTGTCATCCTTATTCATTGTCCAGCTCTCAGATGGATAGCAAGTGATGAGAAAGACCATGGCCCGAATCACATGCACTGTAGTTCTCAAACTGACATCATTACTCCTCAGTAATATGGAGAGGTCCCTAACGGCAAACTTTTCCAGTGCAGTATGTCTCCGTATTTCCTGACTTCTGGTCCCAATCATGTTAATAGTGGATCCAAGCAAGATGCAGCTATTGACAGTTTCAGTTTCTTCTCCTTCCATCATGTTGATGTCTATGGATCTGGTAGTTAAGAATCTTTGATTTCTTGACATTGAGATGCAGTCCATACCAAAAGGTACATTCCATATCAAAAGCTGCATTCCTCGATCTTCTGCAACAAGTGCTTCAATTCTTACTCACTTTCAGCAGCAAGGTTATGTCATCTACATGCCATGGGTTATTGATGAGTGTCCCTCCAATCCTGGCGCCACATTCCTCTTTATAGAGTTTAGCTTCTCGAATAATTTGCTCAGGATACAGATTAAGTATGGAGAAAGAATACAACCCTGATGTCCTCTCTTCTCAATTTTAAACAATGCAGTATACCCCCTGCTCTGTTCACACAGCAGCCTCCCGGTCCTTGTGCTCTTAGACTCCCATTCTTCTCCGTGTCGGCCACAACTTGTTCGGATCCACACGGCCTTCACATAATCAATAAAACACAAACACACTTTCTTCTGGTGTTCTTTACTTGCATCCAGAATCCATCTGACATCGGCAGTGTTATCCCTGGTACCACGGTCTCTTCTGAATACAGCTTGAACTTCTGGCAGTTTCCTAGCTAGCCGTTCTTTAATGATCTTCAGCAGTATTTTGCTTGCATGTGATATTAATAATATTGTTTAATAGTTTCCACATTCATTTGGATCACTTTTCTTGGGAATGGGAACAAATATGGACCTCTTCCAATCTATTGGCCAGATAGCTGTCATCCAGATTTCCTAGCATAGACTGTGAGCTTATCCAGGACTGCATCTGCTCATTGAAACAAAGTTAATTGGTGTCCCATTGATTCCTGAGTCCTTGTTTTTTTGCCAGTGCCCCCAGTGCAGCTTTCACTTCCTCCTCCATTACCGTTGGCTCCTGTTCATCTGGTACTTCCTGAAATTTTTCAGTGTCAATCACTTCTTTCTGGTAGAGTGATTTACAGTGATTTTTACCTGTTGTCTCAGGTAGCCCCCAGTGACTCAGCCTTAGGCTTGCCCGTTATCTGTAGATGAGGAAACCGGTGCACACTTTATGTATCTGGTGTCACTGGGGACGACTGGATTTGAGCACAGTCGGCCTGGTGCACCTGTTCTCAGCCTCTGTACCTGTTGCCTCACCACAGCAGTGCCGCTGGATGAGTGAGTGAGTGAGCTGTGCGCCGAGCAGGTGTGCGCGCCCCTCCCTTCCTGTTGGGGCCCGTCCACAAGTTCACTGGAGCCAGTTTTACTCTTTGTCATCTGTACCAAAAACCTCAGTCATTGAGTTGGTTCTGACTCTCGGCAGCCCTTCCTCAGGTTGCCCGGGCTGTAAACCTTTACAGGCAGAGATGGCCCGTCCTTCCCCCTTGGAGCAGCTTGGGGCACTGAACTGCTGCTGTGTGGAGTAGCACCATGATAACTCTGGCCACCAGGGTTCAAATGTGCTATGTTGTTGATTGCCATCAAGTCGAGCACGACTCATGGCGAAATGTGCCGTTGTGTTTTAGTAAACTTACAAAATTGTGCCAAGTGTGTAACTTGGGGGCTTACATTTTCTTGGTTTGCTTATTTATCCAAAGAGGGTGAGGAATCTGTTACCTGACACACCTGGCACGCTTGTCAGTATTGAGTAAGGGGTCTCTGCTGTCGGTGATAATGTCAGCTGTGGACTCTGACACTCAGGCCATGTGGAGCACGGAGAGCCGCCCAGAAGGTTCCCACGGCTGTGAATCTGTGCCAGCACATGGCTGCCTCCTCCCTGTGGAGCTAAGGGGACCTCTGCGCTTGCCTGCTGCGCTGCTAGGCTCCCTGCCCTTAGTAGTAGGGGTGATTTAATATTTTACCAACTGCGTGGGGGTGTAAGAGAGGTTAAAGACAAGTTTAAAGAATTAATCTGTGCCAGGATTCTGCCTCCTCCACATGTCTCTTAGAAATAGAACTAGTTGTAAATGTGAATTCATTGTCGTGGTTAGAAGGTGACTTGTCAAAACTTCCCAGATTACTGATGGCTGAAATTTACATGCCTTCCTCTGAATTGTAGCCCTTTGCAAACTTGCAGCTTTCCTATTTCCTGCTTTCTCCCCACTCTTAAGTAGTGTTTCCTTTCTCAGTAATGAGATCATCATCGTCGTCCTTTCTTACATGTCCTGTGACCACTGTCTTCTGGAATGTGGGCAAAGCTCACTAGATTAGCAAGTTTCCGAGGTGGGATTCGAGCACCAGGATGAGCAACTGGTCTCACTGTGCTCTAGACACTTGGGTGCTTGCTTGTCCCGTTTCCCTTCCCTGGAGTCACACAGTGAAGCACACACAGCCTTCTGCGAGGACGACACAGACAGTTCCCGTGCTCACCGCAGCTCCTCTGGCACTTCCTGCCCTGGGAGATCACAGCCCCTTTAGAAATGGACGGCCCCTCTCTGTAATGAGAAGGCTCCTCAAGAGTGAAGGAATTCCTCACCTCTCCTGCTCATTCCCTGTGGTAGGGCCAGTCCCAGGGTCCCAGCGGAGCTGTGCTGACCTGAAGGGTGTCTGTCCATAAGTTGTGATCGTGTGGCCTGAGTGGGTCTGCTGGGTGAGAATGACACACAGCCATAGCCACACAGGGGTTGTGACAGCTTTTCTCTTCAGAGTCACTACACGAACTGCTCAGGGCAGCAGTGAGCAGTGTGAGACTCAGAGGAGCTCCAGATTACAGTGTGAGCTGGAAGTGGAGGCCACTGCCTGGGCCATGAGGCTGCAGTGCCAGCCACCTGCAATGCTTAATCCCCCTGCAGTGCCAGTCTCTGCAGTACCAGCCCCTACAGTCCCAGCTACCTGCAGTGCCAGTCTCTGCAGTACCAGCCCACTGTGCCCAGTCCCTGTTGTGCCAGCCCTGAGCAGTGCCAGCCCCTACAGCCCAATCTGCTGGAGTGCCAGCCCCCTGCAGTCCAGCTCCCTCAGTCAGCTTGGTGTGCTGGAGGTCTGTGCGCCTTCCAGACAGATGAGAACGATAGAATTAGACAAACAGATTAGTGTATGAACATGCAAATGGGTTTTCTTTTTCAAACCAAAATTTTACCCAATAGTCAAGAGAAAAAGATCCTGAAAAATTGCTAAAAATTCTTAGCTCTTACAAAGAAATCCCTGCATTCGGCTGATCTGTGTGCTTGCCTGTCTGGTGCAGGTGAGACACGCGTGATGCCTGTTTCCCAGCACAGGCCGGCAGTGAGTGCTGTGGGTATGTGTTTTAAAGGAATGGCTGGTCTGTTGATTGCTTGTTAGAGCCCTGGGTGTTAGTTTGGTAACTTAGAATGGCATTTTATGGTTTATTGCTAGCATCTCAGCCAAAGAAAGTGACTTCAGTCTCTAGCCTGCAGTGGTTGTGGGTGTGGACTTGGCCTCCCTGTCGTGCCGCGTGGGGAGGTAGCTGCATTACCGTGTGAGCACTGGTAGGAGTGGACCATCCTCATCTCCACGCCACGGTTAACGAGTGGTCGCGGTTCTTTAAAGAGAAAAAAAATTGATCAGAATGCTTTTCTCTAATCCATGGGTCTTAACTCTCTCCAGAGTGGTCTGTCTTCATGCCCTCTTTCCCCAGATTTCCATTCCCCACCACTGCCCCAAAACTGCTGCTTTTGTGAGGACACTTGTGACTGCCACATGCCAAAGTCATGGTTAATTCACACCCTCTTGCCATTTCCAGCATGCAAGTTCTGGTTTTCTACCTTTTTCCTGCTTCCCTCTCTTGTCTTACCCTCAAGAATGTCCATGTGGTCCAGGTCCAGCCCTGAGCTGACCCTCCTCTATGCTCTCCCCCCAGAGTCTCAGCTACCTTCACAGCTGTTAGTCCCACCTGATGTCCAGGGCCCTTGGGGTACAGCTCCCTGGGCCTCTTCAGGACCTAGTCTCATGCCCTGCTGCCCCTTAACTTCACCACCCACGGCCAACCCCTCTGCTGTTCCACTGGGCTGTGGGCTCCTCTGTCTTCCAGCTGCCCATGCCAGTGCCGGGCATGCCTTCCCTCCACACAGTCAGTTCAGTGGGAAATGTTGGTGGCATAGCTGTACCTCCAACTGGAATCTGCCAGAATCTCACATTTTCTTTCCAACAGCTTTCTCGACATAAAATTCATATGCTATTAAGATTCTCCCTGCAACTTGTTTTTTCAGTCTGAGGGCTCTTACTTGCTTGCCCAAGTAATATATTCATGATATGTTTCTTTGTCCCTAGTCTATTAGACGGTGAGGGCTCAGGAGGCAGGGAGGGCACTCTGTGGGGTGGCTCACATACATTTGGATTGGAAGTTTGCACTTCTCAGATCTTGCAGCCCGGGCTTAAAGTCGATGGGGAGGTTGAGAAATGACTCCAGGACAAAGTTGCAAAGCTGTGACCTCAGGTCACAGCAAAGGTCTACATCACGAACATTACGACCCCATGGTGGCCTGGCCTCACTGCGATGAATTACCAGTTGGCAGGTGTCCACTCTGTTGTTGTGTGCCATCAAGTCCATTATGACTCATCGTGACCCTATCAGCAGATCTGAGCCTTGCGTGCGCTGTCCTGTGCCATCCCCTGATCTCTGATGTCCTCGGGCATGTTGTACAGTCACTGTGTCTGGCCATCTTGTTGGGGGTCCACCTTTCGCAGCATAATGGCTTTATCTCAGTACTTCTCCATCCTGACACCTTGCCCAGTGTGAGAGGTGAACTTTTCTCAGGCTTGCCTCTGAGGAGCACCCTCGTTCTCTTCCTCCAAGACCATCTTGTTTGCTCTTTGGCAGTCCATGTTCATCCTTTTGGACTTCCACACTGTTTATTTGATTTGTTAGAGTGAAATTTCTTGGCCACTTTGCAGACACCACTGCCTCAGCAGGTCCCTTGTCAGTTCCACTCGTGCCCAGCCATGGTCAACTCCAGTGTGTACTTGGACATCATCATCGATGACAAACCTTTAGGCCACATCTCCTTTGAGCTGTTTGCAGATAAAGTCCCAAAGACTGCCGGAAACTTCCATGCTCTGAGTACTGGGGAGAGAGGAGTTTATTTCAGGGAAGGGTTCCTGCTTTCACACAGTCATCCTTGGGTTTATGTCAAGGTGGTGCTGACTTCACACACCATAACAGTACTGGTGGCAAGTCCATCTATGGGGACAAGATTGATGATGAGACCTTCATCCCTAAGCACACTGGTCCTGGATCCTGTCCATGGCAAATGCTGGACCCAGTACAAATGGTTCCCTGGTTTTGGTCTGTACTGCTTATACTGAATGGTTGGATGGCAAAGGTGAGAGAAGGCATGAACGTTGTGGAAGCCC
Source organism: Elephantulus edwardii (assembly GCF_000299155.1). Lineage (NCBI taxonomy): Eukaryota > Metazoa > Chordata > Mammalia > Macroscelidea > Macroscelididae > Elephantulus > Elephantulus edwardii. Next base: position 37,135,087 of record NW_006399752.1, on the reverse strand, counting down.
ATGGAGCACTTCGGGTCCAGGAATGGCAAGACCAGCAAGAACATCACCGTTGCTGACTGTGGACAACTCGGATGTGATCTGTATTTCATGTTTTCTCTTAATCACCAGATCATAGCTGCAGAGATTCCCCCCCCCCCCCCAGTGCACTCACAGGATCTTCAGTCTTTGTGCTCTTGCCACAGTGGTCTGGGGTCCTGGTTTTTTCTTCCCCTCCAAGTTTAGCCAGATTGCAGAGTTAAGTTTATGACTGTGAATTAAAACCTAGACAACAGACAACAAAAAAAAAAAGGGTGACATTTCTTCAGACTTAGAAGCTGTTACATTTGAAAAGTAATGTGGGTCAGGAAGAGTGTGGAAGATGCTGGTTTGAAGAAAAAAAAAACCCACACAAAAGTAAATAAAAGGTCCTACAAATCAAAAGCAGTGTTGGAAGGAACAAGAAGCTAATGATTGTTCAGTTGAAGAGATGATTCAACAAGTTTTTCTTATTTGTGGTTTGAGTGAAAATTTACAATCCATATTACTTATTGAATCGTTCACGCATTCATACATTATCGGGGATCCAGCCCCGATATGTCGGGAGAATTCCACCAAAAGGAGGCACCAGGTTGAACTGAAGATGCAGAGAGACTATTCGTTGATGACAAATAGCAAGTTTAATATTTTGGCAAGGGTGTATATACACATGTTTTAGGAACATGCCTGCAGGGGTAATTGCATTATCTCTTATCTGTCCAGAGATGTTGACTGGTAGATCAAACATTCCCAGACCTCAACACAAAACAAAGACATCTTCCAGGATATCCTATGATATCTATTGGAAAACAAGAAGGTATCACATTCCTAGAAATCTGAGGCCTTTGGTCCCTCCTTATTCATTAGCATACTGCTTCCTGGAGTTGTTTACTGCAGAATGGATGGTCAAGCCAAGATAGGTGGGCCTGCTGTTTTTACAATGATTGCTGATCCTGCTTTGCAGGTTACCCAGGCCCTGACAATACATTTTGTTTTATATCATTCAGGATAAAACCCACGATGTCTGATCATCCCCTTATTGTACAGTGGTTTTCCCTTCACCCATTTGAATAAACTGTTATCTATTTATTAGTTCTTACTTCATCCCTCTTCTGGAAACCACCGAGGAGGATCTTGTCTGTGTACACACCGGTAGTGGACTTTGACCAGTGCTTGCCCTTTCATGCTGAATTATTGCACTCAGCACACTGGCCTCTAGATTCATAGATTCATACATGTGGTCATGTGGTGGTTTGTGAATTCTTTGTTTTTTTAATGTTGCATAGTACTCCATTGTGTGACTGTGTCATAGTTTAACAATTCATCTGTTAATGGACACTTGGATTGTTTACATTCTTTGCTCTTATAAATAAAGCTGCAATAAACATGGGTATGCAGTTTGGATTTATCAGGTCTTTTCACTTCGAATTTAGAATCTTCTTCAGTCTTAAACATTCAAGCTGAAAACAAATAAAAACGAAAGAACCCAGACAGATTGCCATTATAAAATTAATTTTTTTGTGCAGAGTTAACTTTTGGATTAGGGTACATGGTATTGGTTGTTCGTAGGTGCCATTGAGTTGCGTATGACCTCTAGTGACCCTGTGAACAACAGATCTGAACGCTGTCCTGTCCTGGGCCGTCCTCACTTCCTGACACACCTGAGCCCATTGCAGTCTGTCAGTCCACCTGGTTGAGGGTCTTCCTCCCCTTCACTGTGCTTCCAGCTTTCCAAGCATGATGTCCTTCACTATAGAGTCACCTCTCCTGCAAAGCCTCGCCAGCCTTGCCTCCAGGGAGCACTCTGGCTGCACCTTCTCCAAGATGTATATGTTTATTCTTTTGGCAGTCCATGAATGTTCAGTATTCTCCTCCAGCACTATTGTTCAAAGGCATCATTTTTTTCTCCTCTCATCCTTTATTCATTATTCAGCTCTCAGTGTAGCAAGTAATCTAAAAGACCATGGACTAAATCAGGCACACCTCAAACTAACATCATTGCTCCTTTGTAATATGGAGAGGTTCCTGACTGCAGACTATCCTAGTGTAATACGTCTCCTGATCTCCTGATTGCTAGTACCAAGTGTATTGATTGCTGGATCCAGGTATATGAAGTTGTTGACAGTTTCAGTCTTTTCTCCATCTGTCAGTTTGAAGAGGAAGGTGAGCCTGATTCAGCCATGATCTTTTCAGTTACTTGCTGTCCATCTGAGAGCTGGCTAGTGAATAAGAATGACAGAAGAAGAGTTGATGTCTTTAAGTTGTAGTGTTGGAAAAGACTGCTGACACGGACTGCCAAAAGAATGAGCAGGTATGTCTTGGTGTTTACTGGAGGCAAGAACAGAAAAGCTTCATCTCTCATACTTTGGTCATGCTGCCAGGAGAGACTGTTGATTGAAAAAGGATGTCATTCTTGGAAGGGTGGGGGGTCAGGGAAAGAGAGGAAGACTCCTATTAAGATGGATTGATGCAGTGAGTGCAGCACTGGGCTCATGTAGATGAGAGACCCTGAGAATGGCACAGGGCAGGACAGGGTTGAGATCTTAGATCTATTGTTCACAGGGTGGCTGTGAGTCGTATTTGACTCGTCAGCATCTGTCAACAACAGCATCTTGTCATCGCCTATTGGTCCAGTGGTGAGAAATTTTTCAGTCCCTATTGAAGCTGCAGTGTTTGATCTGCAGCGAGTGTTCCATATCCTCATTTCAGCAAGCAAAAGTGTGTCGCCTGCATAACGGAGGTTATTGATAATCTTCTTCAGTCCTGACACCACGTTCTTCCTCATAGAATCCACCTTCTCGAATAATTTGGTCAGCATATATATTGAATAGATACAGAGGAAGGATACAAACCTGATGCATACCTTTCTTAATTTTTTAAAATATTTTATTATAATTGTGATTTTAATGAAAGTTTTACAGAAAAGTTGGATACTAATTCATTTATTGTTGTACATTTTTCACCTCCCCCAGTTCTTTTTTTAAAAAAATATTTTTAATTTTAAACTACACAATATTCCCTTGTTCTGTTTTCACAACAGCTTATTGGTCTAGTTATAGATTTCGCATGATCAAGTGTTCTGGGATTCACATTCTTTTCAATGTTAAGGCATAGTTTGTTACAATGCATACAATTAAATGCCTTTGCATAGTCAATAAAACACATAGACAGTCTTCTGATATTCTTTGCTTTCAACCAGGATCCATCTGACATCAGCCGTGATACCCACAATGAAAGAGGTGCTACAGCCTCTTCTAAACCCCAGTTGAACTCCGGCAGTTCTCTATCTCCTGTTCTAGCTGTTTTTAAATGATCTTCTGCGTTTTGCTCACCTGTGATAATAATGATATTGTTTGACACTTTCTACGTTCTACTCAATCATCTTTCTTGAGAATGGGAAGAAATGTGTATCTCTTCCAGTCGCTTGCCCTCCAAATTTCCTGGCATAGGCTAGTGAGCACGTCTCTGGTACATTACAGTAACAACATAAACTTTTTTGGGGTTTGTATTGGATCCTTACCCCCGGCCCCCTTCTTTTTTATATCTATCTTGGCCAGCATAATCCCTAAAAGCAAGACGTTAACTTGGATGTCTTCTTAGGATCATCCCAAGTCTTTGAATTTGCAAGAACTTATTAGAAATGGCCCTCTGGCAAATCCTTAACACCGTCTTAGCACATAGTTGTTATTTTGTGCCACCAAGTCAGAACCAACTCATAGCTGACCTTTCGGTGGGTTTTCAGAGGCTGTAAATCACACAGAAGGAGGTGGAGACTGCCCGTCTTTCTCAGGAAGAGCGGCTAGCCGACTCACACTGCGTGCCTCTGGATTGGCAGTGCAACTCCTTACACTGTCCTTCACTCTTCTACCTTCTCAGGCATGATGTCTTTTTCCAAGGAATAGCCTCCCCTCTGACAACACGCCCAAAGTAAATGAGACGCACTTTCCCCATCCTTTCCTCTGAGAAGCATTCTGGTTGCACTTTTCCCAAAAACATACTTGTTTGTTCTTTTGACAGTCCATGGCTTATTCAGTACTCCAGCACCACAACTCAACGGCATCGATTCATTGTCCAGTTTCCAAATGCATAGCTAGCAGGCACCACATTTTATTCTACTCTTAACCAGCTTCCAGGGCTCAGGGCAGAGTGCCACAGTACCCTAAAGACACAGACAGTTGACCTGACTTGACCTTTCACTTCCAGAAATTTTGCCGCTTCCTCTCCGTGTGTTCAGGGGATCCCTGACTTTCTGGCCCATAGATTTCTTACCTGTGAAGTAGGAGAACAGTCCTGACCACCTTGGGTGGGTGGGGAACAGTAACCAGCCCCCTCTGTAGTCACTCAAGATGTGAGTGTCTTTAATGGCATTTGTACTAGGATGTGCTCTAAATTGGAAAGTTAGTGTTTCAAACTCATGGTCCGTTTAGGTCTCATCTTGAACTTGTCTTGTTAAAATGAAGTCAAATAAAATATAACAATCGTGAAAACTTTCCTATTAGAAATTATATTTCTTGCAGGAAGTGAAAATTTTTCCTACAGCAGTACGATAACTTATCTTACTGTATTTCTCTGAAACTTGTCTTCATCTCATTTTCTTTCTAGTAGCTTCGCTGAGCCTTTGAACAAGCGGAGAAGTGTGTGAAGTTTAAAGGCGCAGCCTGGTGGAAGCCTGTCTCAGTGCCTGGCTCAGGCAGAATTGTCACTTTACGTGACCTTCCTTGTTTTAAATTTATAAGGAAATTCTTAAACTAGGTGTGACGGAAAAAAAGAAGTCATGTGTGTCCCAGTGTGAAGGTAATTAGAATAATCAGAACACTGTGCCACGCCTTCAAGCCACTCACCCAAACCCAGGTCACCACTGCCTCTGACGCTGGTTGTGAACAGATTGAAGCTGTGAATAGTGACACCCCATCCGTTAGGAGCAAGGAGAGGAGGGTGAATAACTAGGTGTGGCCATTTGAATTTGGCAGGTATCATCCTGTTCCCCGTTTTAGTGTGGCACACTGCTGCCCAGATAGACTGCCTTGTCAGGGCTTTGTCCACTATGCAAAAAGACGATGTGCTCCCTGTGGAAGGATAGAACTACTCAGAATGTTTGGTTGACAGCCCACTGTCCCCTGGCCAGTGTAGCAAAGCTTCTGGGCCGCCCTACCAATCCAGGCATGCTCGTGGGCTCCAGGAAGCCACTTCTCAGAAGGATCCACCTTCTGGGTCTGTTGGGGGCCCTTACATGCACACCTCTTCAGTGCTCCTTAGTGCGACTTGCCTGATAGGCCATGATTGGCAGTGTTTGTATTCTCGCGTGCTGACTTAGCTCCTTCTAGAGTTTATTTAGTGATTTGACTTGTTTGCCTTGTGTTAAGGCTAACATGTAGGTTGTTGTTGTTGTTGTTGTTATGTGCCGTCGAGTCGCCTGTGACTCATAGTGACCCTGTGTACAACAGCCCTAAACTCCACTCTGTCCTGTGCCAATCGCACTGTCTCTGCCACTCCCATCCCAATTACCCCAGTCACTGAATCAATCCACCTCATAGAGGGCCTTCCTCTCCTGCGCCGTCCCTCCACCCTCCCAAGCATGATGTCCCTCTCTAAGGACCGGTCTCTCCTCACAACATGTCCAAAGTATGTTAAGTAGTATGATTATAACAGATACAGACTGAAATGATCAGCTTGTGACTAACCATCAAGGTACAGCTCTTCCTGTCCATACATGTAGAGTGACAAGGGAAGGCAGAAAAGAAGACTCAAGGAAGGAACACCCTTGAGTCAGAACTAACTCCTAGCAGACCCTCCCTTGGGCTTCTGAGGCTGTAAATCGAATGAGAGGCGGTTGCTCACCATTCTCCCCCAGAGACCTTGATGGATTAAAGCCCTGGTCTTTGTGTTAGCAGTGTAATAGCTCATGGACTACATCACCACCGCTCCGTGATAGGATTGATGGCCTACATACAGCATGGCCTCCTTGACTCTGAGACCGGAAGAACTGAATGGTGCCCCATGATCATTACTGGCCATTGTGATTAGAGGACCATAATAGATGGGTCCTGATCGAATGGGAGGAGAACGTGGAACAGAACCTCAAATTCTCAAAATACCCACACGTAACTGAACCCATTAGGACTCTAGTCCCCTCCAGACCTATTTCCCCAAATACTCTTTAAACATTGAGCCAAAAGTAGCACCAGGGGCCATTTTATCGCCAAAAAGCAGATGGATTCACAAAGAATATCACCCCTGAGGACTGTACTCCTTTAAAAATCATCTCTGAAAATTATGGTACATTGACATGATGGAATACTACGCAGCATGCAGGAATAATGATTTTGTAAATTACTACCTAACTTGGGAGGGACTGGAGAGCATTTGCGAAGTGAACTAACCAGACCATTATTGTAGAACGTGTATGCGGATCCAAGGGGTGGAGGGGAGGAGCAGAGGGGTGAGGATGGAAGGGCAGGGGGAGGGGCATAATCATAGGGTAGAACTGTTTGATGGGTGGAGGGGAAGGGTGGGTAAAGGAAATGGAAAGATCCAGTGTGAGAAACAATGTATACGAACTTTATAAGTAAGCCAGTATAAAATAAAAATTTTATTTATTTATTTTTTTTAAAAAAAACTTATCTCTAAGGCCAGGTGGTCAACAAAGACTTTAAACCAAAACTGAGGTAGTGAGCGGGCAGGGATCGTAGATGAGCGGACATGAGCAGCCAATGTGGAACTAGCCTGTTCATGTGCTGTGAAGATGTAGCGGATCCACTGGACAGTTTATGTTGAGTGGAAGCCCAGACATCTGGGTAAAAACTCACTGAGGGGAGCTCTGGTGGCCTAGTGGCAAGGGGCTGCAACTACAATCCCAGAGGCGCACGGTTCGAATCCACCAGATGCTCTGCCGGGGAAGGAGGGACAATCTCCTCCTGTACCAGTCAGATCTGATTTGACGGTACACGCACACAAAAATAATAAAATAAAAAAAATTTTCTTAAAAAAACTCACTGAAAACAGTGAAATGCTTCAGGTTGGCTTTTTTTTTTATGTGTATGTGTGTGTGTACGTACGTACGTGTGTATACACTGTCAAATCGGATCTGACTGTTACAGGAAGAGATTGTCCCTCTTTCTCCAGCAGAGCATCTGGTGGATTCGAACCGGGCACCTCTGGGATTGCAGTGCAGCTTCTTGCCACTAGGCCACCAGAGCTTCCCGGTTTTTTGTTTGTTTGTTTGTTTGTTTTTTAAGTAACATGAAACTCCTAAATGGTAGTTTCTCATCAGGTGCCATCAAGTTGACTGTGACTCATAGTAATTGAAACCTTGCCTTACCCTGTGCCATCGTCAGAGTCTCTGCCATCTCAAGCCCATCTCTGCTGTCAGTACAGCCCGAGGCTCTTCGCCTTCACTGACTTTGCACTTTTCTGAGCATAATGCCCTTTCCAAGCACTGGAGTCCTGACAACATGCCGGACCACGGAGACACAGTTTTCCCATTCTTAACTCCAAGGAGCACTCGGGTTGTACGTCCTCCAGGCTAGGTTTGCTCGTTCCTTTTCATTGTGCCATCGTATATACAGTACTCTTCCCAGCACCGTAAGGAAATTCTCCCTTGGTCTTCCTTATCCATAGTCCACCTTTGACATGCACACTCACCTTGCTCTTTAGCTCTTTAAAGACGTCCTTGGAAGCACATTTGCTCAGAGCAACGCAGCTTTTGACTTTTTGACAGCTGCTGCACATGGGTGCTGATTGTAGTTCTGTATTGAGTACTTACAGTATGCTGGGGGCCCCGCCCAGTGCTTGGAAAGGATGATCCAAGTTAACACTCCCTGTGATGGACTCTGAGATAAACACCCTTGTTCTGCCAGGCCCCGGGGCGGTGGAGTGTGTGGAATTAGCACCCCACCCCAGGACCCCGGGCCTGGTCACAAAGGATGTGCCATCTACTTAGCCAGAAAGATACATAAGAGCAAGACAGACCTGTTGCTGTTACGTCAGTTCTGACTCCCAGCAGCCCAGCAGGACACAGTGGAATGGCCCCGGAGCGTTTCCACGGCTGCAGTTTACAGAAGCAGACCACCGCATTGTCCTCTCCAGGAGCACCTGCTGGATCCATACTCACAACCCTGTGCCTCCCGGCCGGGTGTCTGACCACTGCGCTCTGCTCGGTAGTGGTGATCCTAGGAGAGCGTCACTTGTTTCTGGATTGGGTTTACTCCTGTGACCAGGCCTCTCAAAGGCGAGAGTGCATCCAGATGACACGTAGAGCTTTTCAAAACAGATTGGGTTTCTGGTGCGGCACTGTGGGGTGGGGCTCTTGTCTGACTAGTTCCCAGGTGTTGGTGATGATTGGGGTGTCACTTGGCACTATGTGGGGTGGTAAGTCTGTCTGCCCCTGAGGCCTGATTTTAGTCAGGTGAAGCTGGGGTGGGGAAAGGTCTTGAACCCACAGGAGAGGGTGTTTGAGAAATGGTGTGCACTGTGGGTGGAGCAGTGTCATTTGTGAAATGAGGGGCCCTCCCTCACCTGGAAGGGCTCTGACTAAGGGAGGACCCTGGGAGTTCTGTCCCCGTCTCTAGGTTGCTGCTGCCGCTGGTCTCAGGAGCAGACATGGACCGCCTTGTTCTAGGAGAACGATGACACGTGATCTCCGGAACAGAAAAAGTGCCTAACGGCACAGTGCTTAAGTACTAGCCTGCTGACTGAAAGAAAGGGTGGCGGTTCAGACCCCCTGAACTGCTCCCTGGCAGAGTTGTGGCAGACTGCTTCCGTGAGGACTCTTGGCGCTGGAACCCTGTGTCCTGTCTAAGTAGATGTAATAGCAGTGAGTTTGGAGTGTTCCTCTCTGACCGAGCCAGCACGGCTGTAGAGTGGAGTGAAGGTGTCCCAGGCAGGGAGTCTGCTTCTGAAAACCCAGAGTTGGACAAGGACCTGAGAGACCACAAGTGAGGGTGCTCATGTGAGGGGAGCCAGAGGATGAGGGGGGTGAGGCTGAAAGACTGGACACTGGTGCAGGGAGGCCAGGGCTGTAGAACAGTGAGAGACAACAATGGCTCCAGGGACAAGAAAGATGACCAAGCCTGGCTGACGGGGTGTGTCAGGAAAGGTCCGGGAGTTTCCTCAGATAATGACACCGAGTGGGCAGCTAATGTGTGTGAGGTGCTGCTGCCCAGCCCCCCTGAGCCCCTCACGGGCCACCTCCATCTGTAGCCCCCATGGGTCGTCTGACTGGCACGTGGCAGGTGCCTGGGGCATGGCTGTTTGTAGCTTATAGTGTTTGTCAGTGGAGTGTGCAAAAGGGTCACTTTACTCTTCCTAAAAGTTATAATGAGGGGTATGGGTGGTCTCCCGGTTCCTGTCATCGTAAGATTAGCCATTGTCTCTACATGGTCGTAGACCTGTGCTCTCCAGTCTGCCTGGTCCTTGGCTGGCCTCCTCCAGACTGTGAGGCTCAGTGCTAGAGAAGCAATGACTCTCCATTGGCGTTCTGGTCAAGTAATCTGGCTTATCAACATCTGGAACGTTTTACGAGTAAGGCTATGTCACCCCACCAAACGAAATTCATAAAATATTCTAACACTTCACCTTGAAGAGCGTCCGAGCAATACATGAAGTGACACTGACAGGTTGAAAATGATTTTTAAAAATGTGATTGCCTGGCTTCCTTCCAGTTGCATTTATCTGTAATTGCTTTGAAATAGACGGGTTCTCCCACCCCCACACCTTTGCCTCCTGTGGACTGGGGGCTCTGCGCTGTCATTCTCTGAACACACAGTATTGCATTAGAATCTGAAAAGGAAAAAGAATCTGGTCTCTTCCCACAAGTAGATGCCGCAGTGTTACTGGCAGTTTGGTTGAGCTTTCCAACCACCACACCCCTCCCAGTCCACTGGCTTGTGCCTGGGTCTTTGCTGCCCCTGTACATGGTTCTCTGCTCATCACATTCTCCAGGCTCAGACCTAAACGTCCCTCTCAAATGACTTCTCTCCACCCACCCATGACAGGCATGAGGGTTCTACCCCCAGAGCCTGTCCTGAGTGCCAACTCCTCCTCCGCCTCCAACACCATCCTCGACATTCTGAGCCACCATTGTCACCACCTGCCTGCTTTGCCCTCCTCATCTCCAGCCTTACTCTGACACAGTCTGCTTTCCAAATTACAACAGCTACAGCATTTTAAAAAAGAGAAAGAATATCTGTACGTGTGTGTGTGTGTGTGTGTGTGTGTGTGTGTGTATTTTAAAGTTTGAGATAGTCCCAAAATTACAGTGAAGCTTCGAGTAACTGTACAGAAGACTCTCCCCCAACCTGGCAGCTGTTTGAGAGAGAGGTGTTTCTGCGATCGCCTTTTATCCAGAATACCAAGTGTGGGTTTCCTCTTAGCAGGGCTGCTCTCCGTAACTGCAGGAGCCTTCAGATGCAGGAACACGACAGCACTGCCTCACTGCCTTCAGATCCCCACGCCTGGTGGGGGGGCACAGCCTGCGAGGTTCTGTCTTTGTCGCCGAGGAGCCCTCCCGTCCAGAGCACTGTGCTTCCTTGTCCTTGCGCTGTCCACCTGCTCTTCCGCTGTGTCCGAGTGCTGCCTCTGTGATGGCTGCCCTTCATAGAGTGCCAGCTCAGAGCACTCAAGTGCTCTCCCTTCCATGCAGTTGTCACAGCATCCCGGACATAAGGCTGTTCCATTTCCACAGCTGAGAACGTTGAGGCTCACCGTGGTGGCTTCTACGGGAGAGACAGGGTTCAAAGTCAAGCCCAAATGATTTTGCACTATGCTCACCCTTTGTTGTGCTCTTGGGATCTTTTGTTGTATTGAGACAGTACACAAGCAGGTCGTGCACTAATGTGTGCATATGCAGTTCATTGGAATTGATCACATTTTCGGAGTTTTATGACCACTCTCATCCTCCTTTTCTGAGTGGCCTCAAGCCCTCCATAGCATAAATTCACTGGCTCCTAAGAATCCTGGCTAATCATTCCAGTTGCTGTTGTCAGTTTGATTCTGTACAGATGGCTCTTAAAAGAGCTTAATGCTGAAAGCAGACCTTTCTTACCAGTTAAGCTAAACTATTGTTTGATTCTGCAAGTCCAAATTGAAACTGAAGAAAATTAAAAGTCCACAAGAACCAAAATATGACTTTGAGTTTATTCCTCCTAAATTTAAAAACCACCTCAGGAATAGATTAGAAGCAGTGAACACTTGATCAGAGCCCGGATGAGCTGTGGGATGACATCAAGGCTGCCATCCATGAAGAAAACAGGAGGCCACTACAGAGATTGGGGGTGGGGTGGGGGCAAAGGAATGACCAAGATGACTGTCAGAGGAGAGTCTGAAAATTGCATTAGAACATCGAGAAGTCAAAACAAAGGGAAGAAATGCTGAAGTAAAATAGAAGACTCCAAAAGACAACTCAGGAAGGCAGAAAAGTACAATGAAATGTCCAAAGAGCTGGAGTCAGAAAGAAAAAAAGCAGAACACCGCTTGGCATTTCTGAAACTCAGAGAACTGAAAAACACATCCAAGCCTCTAATTACAATACTGAAGGATGCATTGGGCAAAATCCTGAACGATCCAAAAAGCATCAAAAGAAGACAGTCTTAGAAGGGGAATTGAAGGAGAGCGGAGGGAGGAAAGTGTGCATACATGAATGAGTGAATAATTTTTAAAAAGAAGATAGAAGGAATGGTTGAGTGACTGTGCCAGAAAGAATGGACTGACCAGGAACCATTTCAAGAAGTAGGTATGATGAAGAACCAGTTCAGGCTGCCTTGAAGGCACTGACAAGAAATAAGGCCCCAGAAATTGATGGGATCCCAGTTGACATATTCCAACAAACACATGCAGCCCTGAACGTGCTTACCAGTCTTTAAGCCAAGAAATCTGACTGGAAGAGATCCGTATTTGTTCCCATTCTCAAGAAAAGAGGCCCAACAGAATGTGGAAGCTATCACAGTATCACTACTATCACATGCAAGCAAAATATTGATGAAGATTATTTTAAAATGGCTAGAGCAGTACATTAACAGAACTTCTAAGAATTCAAGCCAGATTTAGAAGAAGCGGTAGCACCAGAGATACCATTGCTGATGCCAGATGGATCTTTTCTTCCTCAAATGTAACTTACCATATATCCAGTCTAGTAGTTACCAAAAGTGTTCCTGTGAGTGAAACTACAGCATCTTGGAAAGGATAGAGGGAGAGCAAACATTTCCCAAAACACTTTCTTTACATAGTTTCTATTACTATATATTTTCTTTCAGGTGTTCAAAAAGTTGAGAGAAGCTCAAAAGGTTTACAAGACTTAACACCTGTATTCTTTCTTTCTGGAGAAAGCAAGGGAGCTGTAGTGGCCTGGTGGCAAGAAGCTGTGCTGCAATCCCAAAGGTGTGCAGTTTGAATCCAGCAGATGCTCCGCTGGAGAAGGAGGGGCACCCTCTTCCTGTGCCAGTCAGATCCGATTCGATGGTGCACACCAACCACCTCCCCTCACCCCCCAAAAAAGGCTGAGAAAGAATAGATGAAGTTCTTATTCCTTATATGCATAAAGAATTTTCTACAGGCATAAGAACTATGATGGGAGGTCTTATGTCTAGTTGTTAGTAGGAGCCATTGAGTATGACTCCTAGCGCACCAGTGAACAACAGATCCGAACACTGCCCTATCCTGTGCCGTCCTCATCATCTCTGCAGTCACTGTGTCACTCTGTTTCACTGAAGGTCATTCTCTCTTTCGCTGACTCTCCACCTTTCCAAGCATGAGATCTCTTTCCAACGAATAGCCTGTCCTGTCAGCATACCCAAAGTATGTGAGATGAAACTTCATTATCTTTGCCTCCAAGGAGCATTCTTGCTGCATCTTCTCCAGAACATGTGTGTCTGTTTTGAGAATGGGATATTCCGTACTCCTTCAACACCTCAGTTCAAAGGCATCAGTTCTTCCGCCAGATGGATCGTGACTGAAAACAGAGAATACTAGGATGCCTGTCTATGTTTTATTGATTCTGTAAAGGCATTTGATTGTGTGGATCACTGCAGTTTATGACTAACATGGAGAAAAATGGGAACTCCAGACCACTTAATTGTGTTCATGCAAAACTTAGACCTAGACCAAGGGGCTGTTGTCTGAACAGAAGAAGGGAACAACACTGCATGGTTTAAAACCAAGAAAGGTGTGTGTCAAGATTGTGACCTTTCTCCATACCTAGTCAATCTGTGTGCTGAACACCTTATTCAAGAAGCTGGACTTAATGAAGAAGAATGTAGCATCAAGAATGAGGGAAGAGTCATCAACAACCTGTATTATGACATGACTTAGCTTACTGAAAGCAAAGAGGACTTGAGGCACTTGCTGAAGAAGATCAGAGACTACAGTCTCGAATATGGATTACATTTCATTATCAAGAAAACAAAAGTCTTTAACCACTTGGCCAATAGGCAACACTATGATACATACATGAAAATAAGACTGAAATTGTCAATGTTTTCATCTTCCTTGGATCCACAGTCCACAAACATCCTTGGTCCTAGCAGTCAGAAGATCAGGAGATGTATAGTCTTGAGAAGGTCTGCTGCCAGGGGCCTCTCCAAAGTCCCGAAGAGTAATGATGTCTGTGTAAAGACTAAGGTGTACCTGATTCCAGCCATGCTTTTTCCAGTCACCAGCTATGCATCTGAGAACTGGACAGTGAAGACTTAATCAGAAGACTCGTCAACAACCTGTGTTACGCAGGTGACACAGCTTTGCTTGCTGAAAGTGAAGAAGACCTGAAATACTTGCTGTAGAATCTTAAAGACTGCAGCCTTCAATATGGCTTATATCTCATCATCAAAAAGACAAAAATTCTCCCTGTTTGGCTAATAGGCCACACTGTGTTAGATGGAGAAAGAATTGAATTACCAACAATTTCATCTTTCTTGAATCTACAGTCAAGACACTTGATACCAGCAGTGAGGAGATCAGAAGACATACTGCCTTGGCTAGTGGTAAGAAGCTGTGCTGCAATGCTGAAGGCATGTTGTTCAGATTCACCAGCTGCTGCACAGGAGAAAGAAGGACAGTCTCCTCCCTCTGCAAACCCACTGGAGGGTCAGCTCTAGGTCTATTCTGACTCAACAGTACACAACAACAAAAACAACAGGAACCTTTCTGAAGTTCTGAGGGACGGTAATGTCAGTTTAAAGACTAAGGTGCACCCAACCTGATCCTTAGTCCTTTCAGTTACTTGTTAAGCATCTGAAAGTTGGACAATGAATGACAGAAGAATTGACTGCCTTTGAGTTGGAGTGTTAAAGAAGAGTGCTGCATATCCCGTAAACTGGCAAAAGAACAAACAACTATGTCTTGGAGAAAGTGTCTCTTCAGAGGCAAGGATGGTGCAACTTCATCCCATACACATTCAGCAGGTTGTGAGGAGCAGCCAGTTCTTGGAAAAGTACATCATGCGTGGTAAGTGAAAGTGAAGAAAACCCTCACTAAGATGGATTGACGCAGTGACTGTAACATTGGGCTCAGGTCTGTTGGAGATGAGGAGGATGGCATGGGACACGGCAGGGTGCAGACACACTGACTTGACCGCGTCTAACAACATTGTTGTAAGAAATCTTCTTGGGGATATTTTTGGCTTAAGGCTTAAAGAATATCTCAGGGGTTTATCCAAGTTCTGTGGTTCCAAAAGGTCTGGGGTCCATGAGAATGTTAATTTCTCTTCTGCACTTCCCTTCTTTTCATCACATTATTCTATGTAGTCTTTCATCAAAAGGTTCCGCAAACTAGCCAGGCTTCAAAACAGGTCAGAATTGGATGCTGAGGGGACTGTGGTTTCTCCAGGTCAGTCACTAACTTTCCTTCCTGCTCAATCTCTTGTATTAGCAAATCTTAGCTAAACAGTGAATTGTAAATTAAATTTGCTTTGGATCCACAATCAACACTCATGATAGCACCAGTAAAAAAAATCAGAAGACCCTACAACCAGGAGATGATAAAAGAAATGAATGGGACCATCTAAAAATCAAATCCCTGTGCACATCCAAAAACTGCTCCAGCAGGGTAAAAAGGGAAGTCATAGACTGGGGAAAAATATTTGGCAATGACATGTCTGATAAGGGACTTATATCTAGAATTCATAGAATACTCGAGAGCCACAAGAAGATAAAGGTAAACAACCCCATTGAAAAATGGGCACAGGATATGAACAGACACATCACCAAAGACATTCAGATGGCAAACACATGAAGAAATGTTCAAAATCCCTAGCTCTAAGAGAGATGCAAATCAAAACAACTATGAGATATCAGCTTACCCCAGTCAGAAGAACAAAATTCAGTAGAGCAGCAGACAACAAATACATCCAAGGTGTGGAGAGAAACTGGAACCCCTTATTCACTGTTGGTGGGAGTGCAAAATGGTGCAACCGCTATGGAAGGCTGTATGGCGCATTCTCAAAAAGTTGCAAATAGAAATACCATTTGACCCAGCAATTCCATTACTGGGAATATACCCCAAAGAAACCAGAACCGCTACCCAAGCAGATACATGCGCACCCATGTTTATTTCTGCTTTGTTCACAGTATCAAAGAGTTGGAAACAACCCAGGTGCCATTAACAAACTAATGGATAGAAAAGCTCTGGTATATTCACACAATGGAATACTACGCTGCATTGAAAAACAAGGAACTCATGAAATATTATTCAAAATGGGTGACCCTGGAGGACATTATGCTGAGTGAAGCATCTCAGCCACAAAAGGACAAATACTGCATGGTGCCACTGTTGTAAAATGGGACTGACATCGGGGTTTGGGAGAAACCTAAGAAAAGAGGGGATAAATAATGTATACTTCATTGAAACCCATGAGGGAGAGAACTGTTGAAAAGGAATATATGATTAGGTATTATTTTTATGACAAGATTCCAGAAAAAGAGCTGCATAGTAAAGTGGACTGTGGACTTGGGGGAGGGGCGGGATGGGATTATATAACAATGAAAGTTTTTCTTTTCAAAGAGAAAAGCGAACTGGGGGAGGGGTGAGCGGGGAGGAAAATGTGCAACAATGAATGAATGGGGGGAAATTTAAAAAAAATTAAATGGGAAGAATATACTGTAAAAAAATATGTATTCTTTTTTAAAAAGAAAGACATTAGAAGACATGTTGCAGAGGGAAAATCTGATGGCCAAGACCTCTTTAAAGTGCTGGAGTACCAAGGTTGCTTTAGAGGTGCGCCTGACCCAAGCCGTGGTGTTTCACTTGCTTCCTGTGTACCTGAGAGTTGGACAGTGACTAAGGATGACAAAAGAAGCCCACGTTTGAATCGTAGTGTTGGCAAAGCAGCTGTGCCATGGACTGCCGAAGAAGCAGACCTACCTGTCGTGGACGAAGTGTACCCCGGGGAGTGCGCCCATGAGGATGCTCTTCAGAGGCAAAGATGTTGAAACTTCACGTCCCATTCTGTGGGCGTGTTGTCAGGGGAAGCCCGCCCTTGGAAGAAGACATCAAGCTGGGAAAGGTGGAGCGTCCGGGAAGGGGAAGGCGACCCTCACAAGATGGATTGGTGAAGTGGTGACCGGAACACGGTGGGGAGCAGGGGAGGTTGTTCAGACGGTGCCAGACAGGGCGATGTCCAGACTTGTGGTTTGTAGGGTTCATCTCATCAACAGCAATACAAACTGTGAACATTGGGTTGAGTTAGTGTACTTCACTGTAGAAAAACTATATCTGAAAATGGACACATGAAGTCATGGCTTATTTGGAGAAATGAAACTTATAGTATGGCAAATCTTAAAGGATTAGTGGATTTGAGAAAAGATCTAGGTAACAAATAAAAAATGAGCATTAAGGGTTTGGACTTGAGCCTGGAAATGAGAGTAGAAGCAGGCGGCAGAGATTGTGCTGACTTGTGTGCCTGTCCACGGGCACAGGATCTAGTGGTGAGGGCTCCGCCGGGTGGAGTCCAGGCCTTGCCACTCACTGCGTCCCTGGAGCAAAGTCACCTGCTCCAACAGAATCCTGGCTCCACCTTCTCACCTGTAAAATCTGGATGATGAGGAGGATGGCATTAATCTCAAAAAGTTGGTGTGAGGAGTATGTAAGGGGAAGTGTGAGGTGACGGCTCCTGAGCATGTGGCTCTCGGAGAATGACTCCGGTGCCCAGGGGTACAGCTGGCACTTCTGAGAATGCCGTTGTCTTGGCCGCTGTCCCAGCTGCCCTTGTGGCACCAGCGTAGGCAAGTGGAGCTTGGAGCGCACTCACCTGTCGCGATGGTTCCTGGAAGGGGCCCCCTAGCAGGTGCTTTCTCAGTCAACACATCTTGGCTGTAGCGTTCTGACAAGGACATCTTTGTTGTATTTGTTGCATAAGGGAGTTTGTAATGTGATTTAATCATGAAAAATCCACACTTGTTTAGTTGAATATTGATTTTCTAAAATGTCTCAGATATTAAACACCTAGGAAAGTACATCTTTTAAAAATGGTAACTCGGTGGCCTCCCCAGTGGATTAATTTTTTTTTCCTGAAGTGGACTAAATGACTCTTTTCTTCTTTCTTTGTAGCAAAGCCATTCACACAGCTGGTGAAGGAGATGCAACTGCACCGGGAAGATTTTGAAATCATTAAAGTGATCGGAAGAGGAGCTTTTGGCGAGGTAAGAGGCACTTCAGTGGGCTCATCTCTGTTAGCTTGCTCTGAAGTAGCAACTCCCATCTACACATAGTCCTCACTTAGCGCCGTGATTCCATTCCAGAGACGGTGCTTGTTTGAAAGTTGGCATCGTATGAAAATGGTGCCTGACTAAGTCACATCACAGAGTGGAGCTTAACTGCATCATTATGTACCATAAATGTCACCAGTGCCTAAGTGCCAAATTACAGCATTATGTAACTACCAGATGTCATTACAGTGACCTAACCGCTGAGGATCGTGGGCCAGGCAGGTAGACCTGCCACTTCATCACTCATTGGCCTTGGGAGGTGAACCCATCACTTAGCCTTCACTAGAGAAAACCAGGATTACTCTTGCCTTGAGCCTCAGCATTCATTACTGCCATATGTACTGTGTTAATAGGCAGAATCACTAGAGAGGCTTTTTACTCTTGACCTAAATGCAGAATGTTAGGTAACAAGACAGTCGATAAGTGAGGAAGAGGTCGGTGTAACTTTGTTGTTAGGCTCGTGCTCTGGGATTGGTTGTGACTTACGGTGACCCTGTGGACGACAGAACAAAGTCCTGGCTGGTCCTCCCCTGTCCTCGGTCACTGCTGTGTTTGCTCGCATTGCTCCAGCCGCTCTGTCAGTTCCTCCTGTACAGGGCCTTCCTCTGTTTCACTCTCTGACCACACACGACATTCCTCCCCAGGAGCTGGTCACTCCTAAGGTAGTATGTCCAAAACCCCATGTGAGACAGCCTTACCATCCTTGTTCTTAAGGAGCTTTCTAGCTGTACTTTTTCTTAAAAGTTAAATCTTTTTGTTCTTCATGTGGTCCATGTTTTAAGCTTTTCTAATTAACTTTGGGATAATAAGTTGTTAATATCAGCTGGAGAAGTCTTACTGGACAAAATCCAAAAGAACTGAGAAGAGAAAAACAACAAAAGTTTGTGACAGACTAATTACCCCGTGTGTTAGGAAGAAACCAAAAAGAGTTTCTTACAGACTTAAAAGTTTCCAAAAGTGCATTTGTTTATTGAAAACTTTCTCAATAATCATACCCTGAAACGTGTAGGGAGGCCAGAGTCCTGGCCACTTTCACCACGTGCAGCTGGCCTGGCCTCTGTTTTCGAACTGTTTCCTACTCGAGGGAAGAGGGCGGGTGATTGGAAATTCAGCAGGAGCGGTTTATGCTCTTCTAGACAACTGGATAAGGGGGTGGTGGAGTGTAGAGCACGCTGGGGGGCAGAGTCTGGGCCTTTGTAAACCGCCACCATTCTTGTGAGACCCCAGTGCCGTCCAGCAAGGGCCCAGGACAAGTTGAGCTTCCCTCTCAGCCAGCTGCAGGCTGTGGCGTCTCACAGCCACATCTAGGGCTCTGCTTCTTAAACGTCAAGTCTAGGAACGCCTCTGTTAATCTTTACTTTCGGCTCTGAGGCTAGAGAGCTGTTCTCCAGAGTTACTGCTGGCCCCTCAAACACAGAAAGCCCAGTGCTTTGTCTTGACTCTGTCTGAGAGTTAGCCTACTGGGCATCCCCCTAAAATGCCTTAAAATGTGAGGTACAGGCCCTGCATTTTACATCGCAGAGACATGAGGAAAGCAAAGCTGTCATTTGACGATCTCCTCTTTGCTCCGAGGTGTCTCGGTGTATGATTACTGAGTCGAAGACAAGCCCATTATCTGTCTCAGAAGATCTTGTCAGGTTGTGAGGAAGCACTGCTGACACCTGCTTTACCTGCAGGAGTGTCGGGAGGGCGCAGCGGGCGCCAAGCGTGGGGAGCCGTCCAGGTCCCCGGGCACACCCTTTCCTTGGAGGAGCTCTCTGCTTGTGCCCCTGCACCAGCCTTCTTCACACCCATCTCCTTCCCTCGCCTTCAGAACTGCCCTGTGCGCCCCCTCCACCCCCCGAGAGTCGGAGGGGAAGCAACCATCCCCAGCTGTTGCCCTGGCATCACAGAGCGGCTGGCTTGGAGGGCACCTTGTCCTCTTACCCAGCAGCTCCTGCAGTGCCCATCTCAGGCTGGCCAGGCCTCCGCCATTTCTGCCAGCTAGCCCCAGCTCCAGCCTGTCCTGGCTGAGCCCACTTTGCTAAGAGCTGGCACGAAACCAAGCGAAGCCCATTACCGTGAAGTCGGTTCCATCTCACAGCAGCCCCACTGAACAGATCAGAACTGGGCTGTGAGGGGCACAGGAGTGCCTGTCGCATCTCACCCCTGTGGACCACCAGCCTTTTAGACACATCTGAGCACTTTAATCCCTTTGCCACCAGGGGCCCTTGGGTTTGAACTTTCTGGAGTGTGTTCTGACTCATAGTGACCCTCCAGGAAAGACATGGGCCATCTTCTCAAGGGCCCTGTGCATTTGGACTGTTAGGGTTGCAGACCACATCACCAGACAGGGAGCTTTACTTTAAAAATACTAAGATATAATTAACATAAAATGGACGACTTGAGCTGAGCGTACAGGTGATGCGTTTCCACAGGCATCTGCACCTATGTGGCCAGCACCCCACCAGGTGCAGAGCATTCCTGTCCCTCATGGAAGTTCCTTCCTGTTTATTTCCAGACACCCTGAGCCCCAGGCAGCCACTCTTTGATGGGCTCAGCCAGGAACTGTTTATTTCCTGGGGAAGACTCAAGTCCTCCCCCCACCCCCCCAGAAGTGTACATGCTCGCGCAGTTGGGGTGTCACCTGATGGTGGTGGAATGTGGTTATGAACGAGGTTCTTCCTCAGTGTGAAGGATACAGCCTTCACCTGTCAGCACCAGTCAGTCAGGAGACACCTCTCCTGGCCGTCCTAGTGCCAGGAGCTGTCCAGGCCCCGGAGGCAGAGGTCACTGAGCCTGGGCCGCTTGGTCAGCACGGTCCACAGTGTCAGGAGGTTGATGTTAGAGACGGAAGAAGAGAGGGCGGGAGAGGAAAAGTGAAAGAATGAGAATTGCTTTGCCAAAATACTTGACTATTTTTAGCATTCTTCCTTGCCAGAGAACTTAATGTAAAACTCAGTTTTACGAGTTTCAAAGAGAATCACTTCGCTCACCTCTCCCTCTCCTTCCAGATGGCCTCCCCGCCCAGGCCTCTGCTCGTCCGGGCTCTTCACTGTCCTTCTCGCCCTCCATCCTGATCCACTCCCTGCACTGACCTCTGTCCCCCAGGACTCTTCCCATCTCCTCTAGCCTGTCTGCGGCTGCTGAGGCACGCTGCGCCTCCACCCGCTCACCCCTGCACGGGGCAGGGCCCCCCCACACGAGCGAGGCCACAGTGCTGTGGACCCCCTGCACAACGAGGGGAGATGGTGTCTCCTCAAGCTCAGGCCACACTACCACTCACCCCTGCACCAGGCGAGGTGCCCTCTCATCCCTCAGCCGCACCACCACTCACCCCTGCACCAGGCGAGGTGCCCGTGCATCCCTCAGCCACACCACCACTCACCCCTGCACCAGGCGAGGTGCCCTCTCATCCCTCAGCCACACCACCACTCACCCCTGCACCAGGCGAGGTGCCCTCTCATGCCTCAGCCGCACTACCACTCACCCCTGCACCAGGCGAGGTGCCCTCTCATCCCTCGGCCGCACCACCACTCACCCCTGCACCAGGCGAGGTGCCCTCTCATGCCTCAGCCGCACTACCACTCACCCCTGCACCAGGCGAGGTGCCCGCTCATGCCTCAGCCACACCACCACTCACCCCCTGCACCAGGCGAGGTGCCCGTGCATCCCTCAGCCGCACTACCACTCACCCCTGCACCAGGCGAGGTGCCTGCTCATGCCTTAGCCACACTGCACTAGGCGAGGCCGGCCTCCTGCTTCCCACCTGCCGTGCGCCAGCATTGTGGACCCCCATGTGTTACCGCTGCTGCCCCACGCCCTCGCTGGGCTGTTTTCCAAATCCTTTCCTGAAGCGGACCCCGGATCTGCTTCTCTGCCCTGCAGGTCCTGAGCCATCCAGAGGCCAGACACCACCTTTGCCAGTGGTGGGACCAGGATATTTTTCACAAGAAACCCTTGAGGTATTTTTTCTTACTGATCAGCCAGGGATGGGAGGATCTGCTCCCACTTCTCTGCTGACCTTCCAAGAATCCCTTTTTCAAAGAGGAAACAAAGCTCTTTGGAAGCAGTTTTCAGTTTGTAGAACTCAGGATACTTCCAGAACAGCAGTCTGACCTCTTCCCCAGAGTCTGTTAACATTTGTCGGTTTGGTGTGTTCCCACTCTCTCAATCTCTTCCTCCTCCCCTGTTCGGTTTTGTTTGAAACCACTAAGAATAACTTGTCTGTCTTGACCCTTTACCCCTAATACTGCAGTGTCTGTTTTCTAAGAAGTCAGGGTAGACTTTTACACAATAGCAGTTTCATTTTCTTTTTTTTTAAATTTTCTATATTATATTTTATTAATTTTCATAAACATTTACAGAGATTTTGGGTTTCCATTCATTCAT
>NW_006399752.1:37076666-37108287 GCF_000299155.1 Elephantulus edwardii | reverse complement strand
TGTCCTTCCATTCCCTTCTTGCCTGCATGGTTTCTGCTGAGAAATCGGCACTTAATCTTATCTGTTCTCCCTTATAGGTTACTCTTTGTTTCTCAGCAGTTTCATTTTCAAGTCTTAATTTTAAAATGATGGAGTATGTTTACCTAATCTGCTCAGGCTAGTGTTGTCGGTTGCCTGTGAGGTCCTTCAGGACAAACCTGTTTTCCTTTTCCTTCCTGCTCAGGCTTTGCTCTGGCCTCGTGTATTTGCTGTAATTGTCATGTTGTACCTTGACTCACCAGACATCTGTTGAGTCATTAGCTCTTTGAAACAGTTGCATTTTGACTAGAAGGAAGTTTCTGGTAAACCAAACAATATTTTCTCGGCAGATTTTCCGCTCATTTTATCAGCTGTTACACAATAGCAAAAGTCTGTCCACCTATAGGTTGTGGGCGTTGGCATGTCCCCTACATAACGTACTCTTGATGTGACGGCAGTTTCTCCATGGATGGGTGGGTACACGTTTGCCTTCCGTATATTTGTTCATGACCATTTGCATTTTTTCTGGAATTAGTCAATGCCCAGTGAGCATCTTCTAAAGAATTCACTTCCCAGCCTCAGTGTGGAGTGTTCCACGTCTTCTCCAGTGCGTTCTGAGCAGTTCATGAGGTTTGTCGTCTTCAGAGAGTCAAGGTTAGGGTCTCAGGTTGGTACAGTGATGGTACAGTCTGGTTATCGATAGATTGGCTGTTCCAGCCACACTGTGGCACCACCAAGGAACCAGGCCTGGTGACCTACTTCCGGGACGATTACAACCAGCCCTGCCCACAGTCAGTGTGGTCCGCCCAGGTGGGCACACACAGAAGTCAGAATTGTCAGCTCTACTGTCCTGAGTTGCATCATTTCAGCGGGAAGTACTTCACACCCTTTTGTTTCACACTGGGACCCAGTTTTGCCCAGGTTTTTACACTTACCTATGTTGGTAGTGAGGCCTTAGGAGGAAGGAGCTGCTTGTCCGTGGGAGGGAGCATGCCTGGAGTTCTCAGACACAGGAGCACTGGCCTTTATCCAGGCAGTGAGTGCTCTGTCCACAGTAACACAGACTTGGTTTCTAAGACTAGCTGGCAGCAGCCCACTTGTGACCAGGGACCCGGCCCGATGCCTCTTAACCCTGGAGCAGGCATTGGGGTCCTGTTAGGGTGTGGCTTCACTGTGCTCCACCCTGACTGGGAGAGGGAAGGTGATCACTGCTCGTGACCAGCACGAGAGTGGAGTCTATGGTATGCGCCCAAGGCTGGGGAGGGAGGGGGTTGTCACTAAGCCTCTGTGAGCCTCAGGCTCAGGGTCTGTGCAGCTGAGGAAGTTCCCTGGGCTCTAGGATTGCTGGAGGAGAAGCAGAACATGCCAGCACCTTGCCAGGTACTGGACGAGTGTAACACGCATAGTCACTAGGATGTAAAGTGGTGGTAAAGAGTTCAGTCAGTGCCTGCTCTGTGCGGGGACACACTGGCTGGCTGTCATTAGTGACAAAAAATTCCAGAAGTCCCTTTAACAGCTGGTTAGTTGTGTACAGTGCTGGCTGGGAACTTGACCAGTGACTGATTGATTTAAAGAGAGTAGGGTGGGCCTTGGGATGGTGCAGGCACCAGGCCGTGCCTTGGAGTGATGAGAGGCACTGGGAAGTCCCGGAGGCCTTGGTGGAAGATGTGACCCTCAAGCTGGACGGTGAAGAGTGAGGCCTGCCAGCTCACATCCTGGATACCAGCTGTGTGCCTGCCTCTGCTCTGAACACTCATATGTCCCTCAGTGCTCTAAGAAGTCAGGACGACGCTGTCCCTGTTTCACAGGTGTGGAAACTGCGGCACTACCAAGGGACCTTGTCAATTCTCCACACTCCTCCAGAGGCCATACCGTTAACCATTGCCAGTGAAGAAAACTGCCCACTGAAAGAAACGGCTTATGCAGAGAGTGGCGATGGGGGAGAGGACAAGATAGCATGGGGCATTCAGCACAGGGAGGAAAGCTGGGACCCCCTGAGGGACGTGTCAGCATTACCAATGCAAAAATGTCTTAGTCTGACTTTGCATTTGAGTCATTTGAACCCTGGGTCCCTGTCACTCCAGGTTGAGATTTTTCTAAACAGAGCAGGTAACATCGTTAAGATTGCAGTGTGGCAAAAAGTATGTCTTGATGCTTGTATGAAGAATTTGGCTCATTTCCCCAGCTTTCCAGTGCCTCAGTTTCCCCATAGTTGCACTGAAATGTACTCGTCTTCAGTTCTGCGAAGGAAACCTTGATTAAACTGGCATTTCTGTTTCAGGTTGCTGTTGTCAAAATGAAGAACACTGAACGAATTTATGCCATGAAGATACTCAACAAGTGGGAGATGCTGAAGAGAGCAGAGGTCAGCACTGGTGGTCTCCACACACCTCACGACACCGACCCCCAATACACATCCAACACCCCACATTTCACCAATGGTCTACACACACCTCACGACACTGACCCCCAGTACACCCCTACACCCCACATTTCACCAATGGTCTCCACACACCTCACGACACTGACCCCCAATACACCCCCACACCCCACCAGTGGTCTCCACACACACCTCACTACACCGACCCCCGGTACACACCCACACCCCACCAATGACACACTCACACACCCTCGCCACACACCCCACCAGTGGTCTCCACACACACCTCACTACACCAACCCCCAGTACACACCCACATCCCACACCCCACCAATGGTCTCCACACACACCTCACGACACCCCCCTACACACTCACACACCCTCACCACACACCCCACCAATGGTCTATACACACACCTCACGACACCCCCCACTACATACCCACCCACACCCCACACCCCACCAGTGGTCTACACACACACCTCACTACACCGACCCCCAATACACACCCACACACCCTCACCACACACCCCGCCAGTGGTCTACACACACACCTTACGACACCGACCCCCAGTACACCCCCACCCCCCACCAGTGATCTACACATATACACCCCTCATGACACCAACCCCCAGTACACACCCATCCGCACACACACACCCCTGCACAACCCCCCCAGTGGTCTCCACTACCACTACACCCACACACACACACACACTCACCCCCTCCAACACCCTCCCCCTGGGAGGACGGTGCCCAGGAGCTGGTGAGCTGCAGTTCTCTGGAGCCAGCTCGGGGCGAGAACACGCGCTCAGCGTCACCCTGTGTGTTTTCCAGATGCTTTGCTCAAAGCTCGCCCCGGATCTGTGGGTCAGAGATTTATTGAGAGGCAAATTAAAAATCTCGATGGAAGTTTTGGATCTTTTTAGCAGTGCTGCCCCATATGCAAAAGAGATTATTGAATTTGGAGCCTGCTTTTATGTTGG
This sequence comes from Elephantulus edwardii, assembly GCF_000299155.1. NCBI lineage: Eukaryota > Metazoa > Chordata > Mammalia > Macroscelidea > Macroscelididae > Elephantulus > Elephantulus edwardii. Next base: position 37,104,903 of record NW_006399752.1, on the reverse strand, counting down.
AAATGTTTATACCTGCCTCTGGAAGAGAGTGAAGTGGCCCACAGGATTGGCGCTCTGGCTGGCTTTTCTTAGTGCCCTGTCAGGCCCTGGGGCCTGCAGCGTGCTCCAGCCCCATTTGCTTTAGTGTCCCTTGGTCTCACCCCTGAGCTGAGTCCAGCATGGTGACCCCAAAGCCCAGAATTCCTCCCTGGTTGTTTTCAGACGCCCCCTCCTGGATCTGTCTCCATATGCCCACCTGGTGTCCTTTTCTTCCTAAGAGGAAACTGCCGGTTCACAGCCCGCACAGTATGTCACCCTCTGTCCCTCTGTTTTGAATCCTGCCCCTCAGCACAATCTGGGGCTGTTACTTGGCCACAAGGTGACCTCCAGGAGTAGAAACATAGCTCAGGACTCTGATCTTCGGAGGCCCTTTAGTCTCCACTGGTCCCATAAGTCTGCTGGACTTAGGAGTCTGAATTTGGTTTTACAGTTTTCTGCCGTTCGGTCTGGGACTGTCTGTGCCCCTGTTCAGAATGGTGGTTGGTGGTGACGGGTCCTGTCTGGTTCCTGTGGAGAATCCAGAAGAGGCTGTGGCTCTCGTGGCCGTCAGTCTGGACAGATTTCTTCCACTTTTGCTCCAGACAGAAGGGACCAGTGGCTGCATCTTAGATGGCTGCTTACTGACCTGAAGATGCGGACACCACTGCAGAATAGGATGCGGGGCGTGGGCTTTAGGAATGGAGCTAGGCCACTTGGCCTGGGTGTCTTGCAAGCTTATGTCCTGGAGTCTTCAAACTCAGAAAGTCAGTCTCATTAAGAGTTTGGATACTGGAGAACTGTGCCTTCTACATTCTTACTCAGGTATTGGAACCAACTCATAGTTGACCCTCTCACATTAAATTGTACGGGAGGAGATTGACCGTCTTTCTCCCAGGGAGCAAGCAGCTGGTGGATTTGAACTGCTTGCCTTTGAGTTGGTACTGTGAACTTTTTGCCACTAAACCACCAGAGTTTATGAACACTCTATCAGACAATACTAGTGTTCATTCTACGACCTCTTTACCCCTTGGTGTCCGAGTCGCCTTTGAGGAGGGGTCCTGGTGCTTCTGGAACTCTCTGGGGACCTGTGCTTAGCTGACTGTTGAGCCCTTGAGGGCTCTCGTCCTGTTAGAGGTTGGTGGCATAGCACGTGTTTGTGTCAGTCATTCTGTTTTGAAACAGTGGGAAAGGCAGATGTTACACTGGTCATCAGGAGGCCCACGTAAAGGGAAACCCCAGCACACACCTCCTGTGTCTTCCCCATCGCAAGCTCTCAAAGCTTTGCAGACCCCCGCTACGTAGAGTAGGATCTAAAGCTTGTTTTTATGTGCGAGCCGTAGAGTTCTCTTTTAATTATGTTGGAGACCCAGTGATGTGGGCCTCTGCAGGAGGGCAGTGCTGGAGGTGGGCTAGCTATGCTGGCTAAGAGGAGTCCGTCAGGACATCCTAGCGTGAGGACCAGGCCGAGGGAGGGTGGGCCCAGCCAGGCCCTCGAATGGAAATTAGCCTGGCACCTCCTGGCACATGGAAGAAGGGACATGCCTGGCCTCTAGGTCCTGAAGGTGGTGGTGCCAATGCAGGGGTGGGTGGGCGCCTGCTGGAGAAGGCCTGGCCACAGAGCAGTCTCCACAGCCTGTCCCCTTCGGAACAGCTCACAGGCCACCGTTCAGGGGAACACAACTAATTCTGCCCTCTCTTCCCCACAGACGGCGTGCTTCCGGGAGGAGCGAGACGTGCTGGTCAACGGGGACTGCCAGTGGATTACGACACTGCACTACGCCTTCCAGGACGAGAACTACCTGGTGGGTCCCGCTCGGTCCACAGCCCGTGCTTTCTGACCCTTTGTTCTGTCACTAAGATGTGTGTCTAGCTGGGGAAAGCTGGGGGTTTGTTTTGTGGGAGGAACTTGTAAGAAATAGGCTCATGAAATCCCTGCCCACGATTTTCGCTAATCACTGAGCAAATGGATTATTTTGTTCACTTGACTTTGGTGCTTTTCAAATGTCTTCCATCTTTTGTTTTGGATCTGAGTTAGAGTTAGTTTATAAGGCAAATCAGTTCTTCATGCAACAGTTCACACACACATTAAAACATCCTGTCCTGAATCAAGGCTGAGAGGAAGCAGGCAGGGATTGACGCGTGGCCCTTCCTGAGTGTGTGTCTTCATGGTGGGCGCGCGAGGTGCTCCCTGCGGGGCCGTCAGTAAGGAGCCAGCGTGGCTCAGTGTGGAGGACCAGCCCCGTTCTCGTCCTCTCCCCAGAGCTCTGCCTGGGGCTGGGATGGCGCCTCACACACGGGCGTAGATGTTAGCGTTTGTGAGGCCTGGTTTAAACCCTCTGGTGTGTGGGAGTGAACCGTCTGTATCGCAGGACAACTCGCTTTAGAAGTAGAAAGGAAGTCAGACTTCTGGACTAAGTCAAGGGATGAGTCACGTGAGCTCTTTGCTCAGGAAGTTTGAGAACCTCCCGCCATTGAGTTACAGCGGGCAGGGCCTCCGTGGAGCAGTGTCCTGCTGTCTCGTCCATGGTGGGAGTGAGGGGCCTGCGCGCCCCTGTCACCTCAGCTTCAGGTCAGGTCTGACAGGCTCTGTGATGGTGTGCTCCGTCCCTTATGGCAGCTGAACTGGAGAGTCCCTTTTATTCTTGATGTTTTCTCCTCAGAAGTAAAAAAAAAAAACCCTTTAGAGTTTAGAGTCCTGAATTGGATAAATCAGCTTACTGTTTTATCTGTTTAAACCTTAAAGACAGGCACATTTTAGTAAGCGTCTGATTCATGTTGTTTTAAGATGCCATCAAATACAACCCATAGCAGCCCTGTGAACAGCAGATCTGAACCCTGTCCTGTCGTGTGCCGTCCTCATACTTCCTGACACACTAGAGCCCGCTGCAGCAGTCACTGTCCATCACCCTGGCAGAGGGTCTTGCCCTCCTCCACCGGCCCTCTGCCTTTGTGAGCATCATGTCCCTCTCCAAAGAATAGCTCTTCCTAGCAACGTGCCTGAAGTATATGAGGCAAAGCTTTATCATCGTTGCCTCCAAGGAGCATCCTGGCTACACTTTTCTTAGGACAAATTTGTTCTCTTTGGCAGTCCACAGGATGTTACGGTTCATGAGGCAGGGGAATATCTTGTCTTCCCTGTGACCCTGGAGCTGGGCATTCCCCGTTTTACCCCTTTATAAACAAAGTGCATTTCTGGACACAGAGGCTACACCACTTGCCCGAGGACATTGATAATGGGGACACAGCGGGGGCCCACCCACTATCTGCAGAGTCTGAGTGCTCGAGGCGTCTCCACAGGCCCCCTTAAGCCCCGTGGCCTCCAGGGCTCAGGGCGAGGGGAGCTCTCCATCCAGCTGCTCCCAGTTTTGGTAAGAGCTGGATGAAGGTCTTCAGGAGGACCATATAGCAGGTTAACATCAGTCTGAACAGGAGGAAGATACTGCTTTTGGTTTTGTTTCTGATCATTGCCCTGAAGTTAGCATGGCTGTGGCCCTGTGGGGTGTTGAGTGTCCCCCAGTTTATTCTCAGTTGGGAATCCCAGTGAGGAAGCCATCGTTTAAAGAAGGAGATGTTGGAGTTGTCCACATAGACATACACATCGCCTGTCCTTGTGTCCTGCATAGGACGTGAAGCGGGTGCTCTACTAAACCTGGTCTAATTAGTAAGGAATCTCGGTTCCACTGACTGCCCGGCACATGCCCAGCACACAGTTTCCTTCCAGGTCATCAGTTTTCATGCTGACCACCTTCGGGCTCTAGTCCAGGTTAAGAGATTTCACTGTGGTACCTTAACATGGTGTGTCATAAAAAGCACACCTGTTGCACCTGTACTCAAGGGTGTTGTCCTGTTGACTCAGTACACAATCTCAGGTTACATGACACAGGAGGAATGGTCTGATTCTTCCAAAATGAGTTTGTGCTTGTCTGCTTTTTGATAAGCCCCTGCAGTGTCCTTCTCTCACGGACTGTGTTCCAGGAGGCCGTCAGTCAGGCTCTGGCGTGATGCTGGAGTCCTCTGAGATGTGGGAGCCTGAGGGTCAGCTCTCTGCAGGCCAGGGGCACAGCTCTGGTTTAACCTCGGTGGCCATTGCAACCTCTTCCCCCGGGAGGACATTGCTCATGTCCTGCACTGTCCTCTCCTTCCTTCATGGGCCAGCGTCACAGCCCCCACGACCTGACTTGGACTCCTCTTCCCTCTCCCTTTCAGTCCATTCTCCACTGATCAAAGAGAACAGCCTGCTGTGTCCCCTCACTGCTGGCTTGTCCCTGCTCCCCTCGCTGACCACATCTGTGCATGCCATATGCCTTCTCTTCCTCCCTTCCTGCCACACATTGTCCCTCTGGAAAATGAGCCCAGACCCTCACACAGCAGCTTTGTAGGCCTCAGTTTGACCACCAGCTCCTTCTAGAGCCTTCAAGATCCTCCGTGCTGGGTAGCCTCCCAGCATGCCCTTCCACCCTGCATGGCTCTGTCTTCTCCCTGACACCTGCTGCTCTCGGAGACAACCATGTTGGCACTTGTGTTTGTGGATGGCCGGTGCTCCTCCCTAGATGGAAGCTCCTTAGATAAGGACCGTGTGAGCTGCACCCTCAGTGTCGCCTGAGTTCATGTCTGAGATGAGGAGGCAGCCAGCCAACAAGTAATCAAGTGAACCAGCTCAGCTGGAATCATGCTGGCCCTGGAGGGACAGAGCAGCGGCTCACTCTCCCAGCCCGTCGCTGGTTGGGAGAGCCCCAGGTCATAGTGCCTGCAGCCGGGGGCGGCAAGCCAGTGCCACCTGTGGGGTGAGGGCAGAGCAGAGGGACTGGGTGCTGCACAGAAGTGGGCCTCAGATACTGAGGCAGGATGGAAGGTGCCTGGAAAAAGCCTGCCGGCTTCGCTCATGTGTAGCACAGCTGCTCCCGTCTCCACCAGCCGAGGACGGCTTTTCTCCAGAGCTGGGGGCTGTCCTCCTTGAGGACTGAGGGCTCACGGGGAAGGGGTGGACCCACTTCAAATCCTAGCACAGGACACAGCAGGTGTTTGGTACGTGGTAGCTGTCGGCTGTCCTTCATGCTGGCTTCTCCGTAAATGTCGCACCACGTGCCACTGACTGGACGGGAAAGGCATGGCTGTTTGCTCATCCCTCCAGGCACTGCAAGGAGGTGAGAGAACTTGGGAGACCATCCCTCCTGCGTCTGCTGCCCGCAGTCCAGTGATAAAGGACTGACTGCACCCCGCCTGTGAGGATCCCTTCCTTGTCTAGGGCTTTGTGACCCTGGAAATGCCCCTCCTCTGGTTTTTCTGCCTCGTAGCCTCAAAGTGCTGCTTGGGAGTCTCTGTCCACAGCTGGGGAGTCCTTGGGCTGACCATGGATTATGCCGTGGGTTCTCTAGTGCCGAATGTGGTGACCAGCCGGCATACTTAGAGTGAAATCCAGTGCAGTGTGATTGGGAAGCCAGCTGGGGAGGCCAAGAGCAAGGAACAAGAGGGGACTTGGCATCTGGAATCCAAGATCAGGATTTTGACCATCAGCAGAGCAAGATGCTTTTAGCATCATGGAAAACAGCTTGGAAGTGGCCAAGAATCTTCATTGTGATGGGCTGGTGGTGGTGGTGGTGGTAGAGAAAAGCACTGACTTAAGAAGCACAGGGAGGAGGAGTGGTAAGGCCTTGGTACCTGCTGGACAGGACAGGGACGCAGAGGGAAGGAGGAGGCCGAGGGCTGGGATGGGACGTGCCGGGCTCTTGAGAGCCCCGTGGTTGAGGGTAGGGGCGCAGGAGGAGCAGGTTCTGAAGCGCTGAGGCATGCTTGGACTTTGGGCCCAGGGACCTCCCACAGCGATGAGTGTCGGGCTCCTGGATGTGCAGCTCCCTACGCAGGAGAGGGAGTTGTGTGGACCCCGCTCTGGCAGGATTTTTCTCTGTAATACCTGAATGCACGTCACAAAGCCCAGGTTTCTTACTGTCTTCCACTTGCCGGGTTACTGATGATCCCTCTTATTTCTGTGAGTGGTTTCTTAAAGCACTAAAAAATGTCATTACATTGAATTCCTTTGTTTACCGATCTACAAATGTCAGTTTCATATTATTTGATTGATTCCTAGCCCAGTCCTCATGAACACAGTTTTGTGTTACACAGTAGTTGGAGGAAAAAATCCCAAAGCCTGGAGTAGACTTGATGCTTGTGCCTTCGCACAACCTCCTTCCTCAGCTCCTGTTTCCTGCAGCCCGTTTCAGAGTGGGTGTTTCACCGTAAATCATCAGGCTTGTTGTTGTTCGGTGCTGTCGCGTTGACTGTGACTAGCAACCCTGTGAACAACAGATTGACACCTTCCCTGTCCTCCGAATCTGTCCTCCAGATCTCTGCCGTGCCCAAGCCCATTGCTGCAGTCAGTATGCTGGGCCAGCTCAGGGAGGGTCCTCCTCTTTTGCTGACCCTCGTCTCCCGGTCCCCACAGGACGTCTTTCCAAGGGTGGGCCCCGCCGGATAACATGCCTCAGTGATGACTAACACACACTTTCTCTCCTCTTCCTGGTTGGTAGTACTTGGTCATGGATTACTACGTGGGCGGTGATTTATTGACCCTGCTCAGTAAATTTGAAGACAGGCTTCCAGAAGATATGGCACGATTCTACATCGGTGAGATGGTGTTGGCCATCGATTCCATTCATCAGCTTCATTATGTGCACAGGTAATGAATGGATTTCTCACTTCCGTCTTTTATGGAAACCACATTGAATGTGTTAAGATACTGCCTTCTTAGTTCCTTGACGCTTAGATGTATGAGGGTGCAGGTCACCTCCAGAAGCCACGCAGGTGACAAGGCCTTCGTGGAGCCTCACAGTGCAGGGTACCCACTTGCATGACCTCCTTTAAACCCTGAACCCCTGGTGCCTGTTCGATACCAGCCTTCATTGTCTCTGTGCAGCGGTGCAGCTGAAACCACTGATCCTCTGATCCTCTCGTGATGTTGCCCAAGCCTTTCCCCTGCCAGTACCCCTCCCTGGGACCCTGCAGGGCCTGATCCCACGCTCCACTTTCCCATTTCAGCTTCGCAGGAACCCTGTAGGGCCCACAGTCTTGAACCCACCCTAGCCCCCTTCACAAGACAAGGATTGAATTGGGGAAGAGGGATGGGTTTCACAGGAGGAAGGACCTGATTGATGGTAGAGTGTCTGTCAGGGAGTCCAGTGCAGGGTGGAAGCGGGCCGGTGCCCTCCTGTTCCCGGCAAGGGGAAGCCCCGGGACACAGGGTGCCTACACCTTCTCTCCTTCTCAGTTTCCAGTTCTGGTAGTTAAGGCCCAGAGAATATGCTTGGCCTTGTAGTGGGGTTTCCCCCCTGCCCTATTAATTTCCTTTTTATCAAAAGAATTTTATATTTAAAATTTTTTAAAGTCATATGGCTTATGACAGAAAACCCCAGTATCCAGCCCCCATTGCATTTGCAAGGGTAACTGTAAACTCTTAGCTGCTTTCTCCAGAACTTACCTTCATGTGTCTAAATAGTGTGCTTATGTTGTTATTGTCATCATTTTTGTTTGTCTTGGAACAAACGTATTTTAAAGTGGCCATTTAACTCTTCACACACATGCACATTCATTCACCAAACTTGAGTTTACTCTGCTCACCCTTCTTCCCACACTTGTTCTCAAGCTCTCTCTTCCCTCCCCATCTCACTCTCCCAATAAAAATATTAACTTTTGCTTAAATCCGTGCTAGATGTTTGTAATACGGTTATGTGACTCTTTGCTTTGTGGTACTTTGTGGTGCACAGTAGTTAGGATTCACGTGTAGATTTTTGTCCTCTCTGGAGTTGATGCTTCCCTCATCTTTTCATTCATTTGCCTTTCTGTGTAGCTGTTCGAGGGGTGACTCTGTACATCAGACAGCCCTGTGTCTTGGTCCAGGTTCCCTCTGGAGCCCGATTGCTTTCTGATTTGCTTGCCCTTTCAGCCGACTGTGCTGTTCTCCTGCAGTTCCTTTCAGGTGAAGAGATTCCATCCTCAGCGCTCGCTCGGGAATGGGCTCCTTTGTTTGGTGACTCACATGCCCTCCTCTTTCGTGGCTGCCTCTCTGTGTTTGGATCCTCCTTCTCGGGAAGGACTGGAGGGAGGTGTTTTTGAGATCACGCCTTTGTTCCCTCTGAATGTGGTTGATGGTTGTGTTGAGGAGTTCGCCCCTTGAGACTCCGCGGTTTTCCTCAAGGGTTGTTGCCTTTGGAGTTTGATGCCGTCGTGGTCTCATGTCTTTATATTGTGAGGGTTTTTCTTTTGCAGATGCTCCATGGATCCCTGTGTGTTTGCAGGTCTGTTTTGGGCTTTTTTTTCTGTTTGTTTTGGGTTTGGGTTTCTTCCCCCAAAGTGTCCTGAAGGTTCTCATTAATGTGAGTTCTGTCAGGAGAGAAATGGCAGTAATTTGACAAGGGAGACTTAACGTAAGGACATAGGAGAGTAGGTGAGGGATTAACGTGGACACAGGAAAGCAGATGGTGAAGGGTCCAGGTAGGAGTAGCAGGTGCAGAGCGCAGATGCCGCCTGAGGCCGGGGTCTTGTTGGAAACGGCGCTCTCGCTCACAGGAGGGCAGAGAAGTCCTAGAGTATGTGCTGTGGGGATTGATGGCTGGAACTTTCTAGAAAGCTGTTCATGGAAGGTGTCTCCTGTGCTCCAGTACTTCCTCAGTCACACACTTCTCACCCCCTGCCTGCACCCCCTCATTGGTCACTCCATCCGGCCCCTCCCTGGCCCTGATGTGCCTATATTCAGGCCACCGCATCTCCTTGGGGTCAGGAGACGCTCCTGGAGGAAATGGCTCCAACACGGTGCCTCCTGACATTCTGTGCACCCCCATTGCAGGTGGGGAGACCGAAGCTCAGAGAGACACTTGTCTCTGGTCACATGGCCATTAGGTTCCAGAGTGAGGCTCCGACCTTCAGCCGCTGTCCTTGGCTCCAGGTTCTGTGACCTGCCGTGCGGTCCACCGGCCCACAGAACAGGCAGTTCCTTCAGGTCCTGGTGGGCAGTTTGGTTTGCTTTCCTGAGACTGCTCTGTGAGTGGTTACTGAGGCTCCAAGCACACGGGTTTCACGTCCCATCTTGACAGGACACTGCCTCGCTCACAGAGAGAGACTGCTTGTGTTTGTCACAAGTCTCAAGGGAAATTAACTTGACCACTTTTTCCGTAGTTGATTATTTCCTTCTTTTTATGTCTAATTAGAAGACTTTTCTTCTCCTTTTCTGAATTGATTTTGTGGCACTTCCGCTCTGTCATTTGACTTGTGGGTACGTTAGGAGACACTAAACTGTGTCATTTGAAAACCTTTCCTCTCCCCAAACACCTCATTACTCACACCAGAGGCTTGGATTGCCCAGTCTAAAAGCGGGTTTTAGAAAATTCAAAAGGGAGATTTTGTGTGAAGTGCCCTCAGCCCGTCTCAGGTGGGCGAGACCTCTCAGGAGGCAGAGCTGAGTGAGTTGGGGCTGTCACTGAGCGGAAGTGGGCAGAGCTCACGCCATGGCCCTGGGCGTCACTGTGTCGCCTCACCTGGGAGGCTGCGGCCCCGTGACTGCTGGCCTTCAGCAGACATCACAGCCCTGCCCGGCTTTGGCAGTGGCAGCCCACTTAGCCCCTCACCCCCTCCCTACCTCCCTCACCCCCTGCAGAAATATGCACAACCCCTCCCCAGAGGTCAGACGGGGACCCCAGAATCCAAGGACACCTCTACAGAGAAAGCAAGCTGCCGTGCAAACACAGCACCAGGTCACTTAGGTACATAGTTAAGGAAGTGAGGATTCAGGACACAAGAGGAGCAGAGAAGTGAGCCGTGTCCAAGTGCAAAGTCAGATCCCAGGGTTGGAGGGCAAAGTGGGGGAGTCCCAGAGAGACCACCAAGGAGGCAGGGGTTGCTAGCTGCTGTGCACTGGGTGCCACCCTCCCTCGTCCCCGGGAAATGGGGTGCTTGAGGACTGACTGTTCATCTGGGGGAGCAGGGCACTCGGGGACTGACTGGTAGAGTGGTGTTCTTTATTTCTCCCTCCTCGTTTCTTCTCTTTCCTTTTCTGGGGTGCGGGTATGACATGCAGAATAAATAATTGTGTACCAGATTTCCAAAGAATGCTGTCTTGAACTTGAGACCTCACGCTAGTACCAGAGGGAGGCTTGTTGAGAACATTCTACATCATGCTAAATGAAGGAGGCTAGATTCAAATCCTACGAAATATTCCTCCCCACACCACCCCAGAATATTACCATGCAGTCAGTTGTGACTGGGCTCACACCACCTGCCTTTCTGTCAACGTGGGGATGCTTTAACCACTGCGCGTGAGAGCTCCTTACAAACTGTAAAACAGGAAATTCATGGTGTTGGAAAGTTGTTGAGTTGATGCCTAGAACTGGGGGGATGAGAATGTGGGAGATGACACCTGGAGGGTGGGAGAGGGTGGTGGCTACCCCCATCTGTAAGTACCCTGAAAGCCATGGAGTGCTACAGCCCAACAGGTGACCTGTGTGCTGGGTGAGTTCGTTCTAAGTAAACCAGCACCCAACCTGGTGCCCTTAAGGGATTCAGACCATGTGACCACGTAGGATAGAGTAGACCTGCCCCATAGGATTTCTAAGGCTGTAATCTTACTGACGCAGATTGCCGGGTCTTTCTCCCGCAGTGCAGCCGGTAGGTTAAGTCCACCCGCCTTGCTGCTTAAATACTGTGCCACTAAGTCTCCTTGATTTCAGTGGAGCTGTTATTAAAAAGAAACTTGCAACATCCACTGTTGGCTGTGGCACCTGGAGTTGCCTGTTTCCTGTGACCTTCACCACGGCCTGTTTTCCAAGGAGGTGGATAATGGCTTCCCTTTCTCCAGTGCTGACGCAGTCTGTGGGGGACACACAATGTAGTCAGTGTTTGTACAGAACTTACTCCTTCGAAGTCAACGTCATTGAGACTCAGTTATGTATGTAGAGTAGGCAATTCCAAGAGGAGTTTTTTTTTTAACTAAAAAGTGTTAAGGTGTGTTGTAAAAGGAGGAAACAGAGCTGAGAAACTCTTGATAAAGTGCTAGGGGAGCTTAGACTTACAGATTGATAAAGGCAAAGACCGTGGTTAAAGGAGGTACATTGGGAGTATATTTGATGGGATAACATTTACAAAGATGCCGGTGGCAGGATCGTGGATGATCACCTTTTGCAGGAGGTGACCACTTTAGGTGACAAAATACTGTTCTTAGGTAACAAGGTATCTTTAGGAAACCATGAAACTTCCTAGACTATTTTAAAATATAAATGTTTTCAAGTACAGTGTGTATGGGAGAGGAGAATAAGTGTATGTATGTGTATGTGAGAGAGAGTGGTGTTTTGGGGAACGGCTGGCTGTTACGGGTCTCGCTCCATGTTTGGTGTTGGAGTTGGCTCTGCCTCCTTGAGGCCCTGTGTGTGAATGAGACACACACAGACACCCCCCCAAACTGTGTCATTCTCAGTCAGCTGGACTTGAATCTGTCAGTGCGTCAGGTCTTCTCATTGAGGGTCTCTCCTTCACAGACTGTTTTTCCTAGCATGATGCCTTTTCCCAGTCGTGGGCCCCTCTCCTGTAAACACCTCCAGTGTGTATGCGGTGAAGTGGGACCATGCTCACTTCCGTGGCCCACTCTGGCTGCACTTCTGCCCAGGCACATTGGTTGGCTCTGTGGCAGTCCATGGTTTATCCTTTACCAGCACCACGGTTCAGAGGCATCCGTTTCTTTCATAGTCTTCCTTATTCATTGTCCCACTTTCACATGCATATGAAACAATTGAGAATACCATGGCTTGGGTCAGGCTGTGTATCCCAATAAAAAGATCGTGGGTAGCAGCTTTGCCCGTCAAGCCCTCTGAATAGTAGTGAGATTCTAGCCCACCCCCCATCAGAGTGAACACTATGTCTAACACATTTTCATACTCAGTATGAAACCACAAATTTAAGATAACCCAAGTAAGATGAACAAAACTATAATTTTCTGTAAAAGCTAGTTGTGTATAGGTTAAAAGTGTAAAGGAAATTCTAGAGAACTGCCAGTCCCTCCAGAACTCTCTTAAATGGACTTAGGACCAGAAGAGATTTGTCCTCAACTTCAGCCTTCACAAGACTGAAAACTTTTGACCAAGATCTAGAGAAAAGATTTTTATTTGTGAAAATAAGATAATCAGCAGAGATTTTCATTAGTATTCTTTTCTGCAATAACAACCAGTTGGTCGGTCATTTGCTGTTGAGTCAGAACTGATTGACTGCTGACCCTTCCGGGCTGTAAACCGCACAGAAAGTCCATCTTTCTCCACATCTCCCGAGGAGCAGTGCGGCGGCCTTGGAGTTAGCAGTGCAGATACCTGCAGACTGTGGCCCCAGAGCGCCCTCTTCTGCAGGCGGGGAAGAATAATGCCTACGTCAGGACGCTGGTGGGAAGATTGGCTGCAGCTTCTGTAAAGATTACTCAACCTTGAGATCCCACGGGCCGAGTCAGCTCTGCCCTGTAGGATTGCTGAGTCAAAAAACACTCCTGGCAGTGTTTGTGTTTTGGTTTTGTTTTTCATAGATTCTTGTTTCTCCAATGACTTATAATCTGTCACTGGTTTTTAGTTTTGTACTCTACTTGTCCCGTTTTTGACCTTCCCTATGACCACTTTCTTGTGATATACCCTCATCATTTTTTGAGAACTCCCTTTTTTACGGGCTCATCTTGTAACACTCCCTGCCCCAACCCTGGAACTAGTCATTCTCTGGGGAGCCCTGTTATTTTGGTGGGAACTGGTTTTTCGGAGCAGTGGGTAGCAGTCTGCTTCTAGGCCCCTTCAGTGGACAGTAAATCCAGGCACCTACGTAGACATTTAATGAGTATACATGCTCTCTGGTGTGCCGTCCGCTTGCACGTAACTGTTACTCTGAAGACTGGAGATTTGAACCCCCGGACAGAGAGTGGTGTGGAGCTCCCCGATTAAAACAAGCTTGGAAGGAGGAGTGGCATCCACTTCCGTAATAGCTTGCCTCCGGAAACCCTATGAACCTGGAGAGAGGATGAGAGACACCCAGGCATTGAGGACTCTCCTTCATAGGGTCGCTATGAGTCGCCTGCGACTCGACGGCACTTAACAACAACAGCAGCAGTAGCAGCTGGAGGAAAGATGGGGCAGTCAGTCAGCTTTTGTAACGTTTCCCGCCCAGCCTATGGGACATTATTCTCTGTCATGGAGAGCTACGAGGAGTCAGAATTAACTCAGTCAGTATATCTCCCTTTTTCTACAATGAAACCTCCAACTCCTAACGTCACTCACACATTGATGTATTTGCTTAACCCCATAATACATACACAATAGTCTTACAGTTGCTTGGCCTACAGTAGTACAGGGAGCTGTGGTGGCCTAGTGGTAAGAAGCTGTGCTGCAATCCCAAACACACTTAGTTCGGATCCTCCACCTGCTCCAGAAGAGGAGAATGGGCAGTCTCCTTCTGTGCAGTTTTACTGCCTCTGAACACCTGCCGGAGGGTCAGCTGTGAGTCCTTCCTACTCAGCGGCACACAACAGCACAGCAGCAGCAGACAGGCTCACTGCAGTACTAGACCTTAGGATCTGCACCTCCCCCAGCTCCCCCGAGTCCTGCATCCACACACGCTCTGTGTTCACAGGTTACTTGGACTTGAGTTTTCCCCCCACCCTTCCATCCACACTTGTTATGTTGTTCACTTGATATATGGTTGGATTCGTTCCTATCAATCAAGTCTCCATTTTAGGCTCCTTGTTACCATCTTTAAGGAGCTCTGGTGGCACTGTGATTAAAGCATTCAGTAGCCTGTTCCTCATATGGTCAGTATTTGGAAGCTACCAGCCACTTTGTAAGAGAAAACCAGTAAAGTTTTCCTCTTTGGAAACCCCAGCGGGCAGTTCTGCTCTGTCCTGTATGGTTCCTAGGAGTCCACATTCACTTGATGACTGTAGGATTTTGGGTTGTTACCTTTTTGGTTGACTTAATTCTTGTTTAATGTACAGTCCTTAACATGCTTCAAAAAAATAATAACTTTCTGTATTTATACTCCTAAGGGTCACTCCTTTCCGTATCCCTCCCACCTCATTTCCCCATCTTTTCTAGGTTTTATCCTCTGTCTTTTCTGGTTTATCCTCTGTCTGTGTGCATGTGTGTGCGTGCATGGGCACAGATTTGAGAGGTAAGCAAATAAGCTGTCTTATTTCTCATTTCTTAAGTAAAAGGTAACATACTAAATATACCCTTTTGCAGTTTTTCACTTAATAACATTTCCTAGGGGTTATTCCTTATTGCTTTATCCTTGTTTACACCTTTTTCACCCTCTTCATCCTTGTTTTATGTAAATACTCTGTTCACCCAGTCTCTTAATAAGTGGCTATTTAGGTAGATGCTTTGTAGTGATAATACAGTAATGAATAACTTGATGTATATGTATTTTTTTTAAACTGATACATCTTCAGGATAATCCTTAGACATGAGACAGCTAGATCAAAAGGAAAGCCATAAATGGTTCTATACATGGATCCCTAGTGCTTAGAGTGCCCAGTTGCTTATGTGAAGGTTGGTGGTTTGAACCTACCTGCCACTCTGTGGGGGAAAAGGTGTGGGAGTCTATAAAAGTTTCCAAAAGCCTGTGGGGCAGTTCTGTTATGTCCTCTTGGGGCCTTTGAGTGAAATGGACTCAGCCACAGTGGGTGTGGTTTGGTTGATAGTTTGATTAGATGTTGTCAGATTCTCCTGTCTGGACTGAACCTTTTTTCATTCTTTCCCACCAGAAGTGCCTTTTTGCTATGTAGCCTCCCCGGCAGACTGTATTTTCAAACTTGAGAATTTTTGCGCGCGCGCGCACGTGTGTGTGTGTGTGTGTGTGTGTGTGTGTGTGTGTGTTCTGTCCAGTTAATTTTTTTTTCTATATTATCTGTTTGTCTAGAGGATATTTAGTTGGATTTTTTCCCATTTAATTAAAAAAAAAATTTGCTCTTTATCTGTGATAAATGTTGGAAATGTTTCTCAATTCGGCATTTGGTTTTTTTTTTATTTTGCAGATGACAGGGGGTTTTTTTTTTACCACCAGCTTTTTAAAATTCTTTAACCAAATTTATTGATCTTTAATTTGTAGTTTAATTCATAGTTATAAAATTTTTCTCTACCAGAAGAGGAGAGAAGGGACCACCAGAATTTCTTGTAATTCATATTTTTATTCATCTTTTCCTTCAGGGTTATTCCAGAAGAAAAACTTTTTTTAAATAAAAATTTTCAAAAAAAATTTTCTCCATGTGAAAATTCAATTTTTATTATTTTTTTTAATTCCTGGAAAACTGTCTTGGATTGTGATTTTAAATGTTACTTTTGTCTCTTTGATTTTTTTCTTTGGTGACTCTAGTTATGTTTAGGTGTGCCTGTCTTGTCCTCATTTCCCTTCACCTTTTCTCTATAATCCTTTTTACTTCTTTAACTCCTGTTTATCCTGTTAGGGATATCTTGCCCTCAATGTTTTTCATTAAATTTTTATTTCAACTTGTTCTTTGGGGACCTTATGCTTTAGTCTTCATTTCTAATTAGGTTTTATATTTTTCTTATATTTTTCTCGAGTTAAATAAATTCTCTTTAATTTCATTTCTTCCTATTTATGGTCTTAGTGTTTGTTCTATGATTCATTTAGAGTTTCGGTTTTCCTATTCACAAAGGCTTTTTGCTTACTGATATTTAAGTATGAAGTAAGTATTCTGTTACTTACTCACCTTTTTTCCCAGTTTTCATCCTTGGCACACATTTATTTGTGAGCCTTATCTGTGTTGTTGAAAGTAGTTGATAGTTTTCTTTCTTTAATTGTCATATGGTTTTTTATCACATGATTCTAACCCAGTTTATTTACCTTTCATCCCAAAGGTGCATATTTAGAATGCTTTTAATTTTAGAATATTATGGGGAGCAGGTGTCAGGGCTGTTGTACATAGGGTTGCTGTGAGCCACAGGCATCTTAATGACACAGAACACAAGAGTTGCTCCGAACACATTTGTACATGTCTCTTGGTGAACAGCTTCTTTGGTTAAAGTTGTATTCTCTTTCATACTTCTTTGTCACTTCTGTGAATTCTTCCAGTAAAGAGTTGGTGTTATTATTATTGTTGTTGTTGATGATAACCATCAAGTTGAGCCTGACTCGTAGCACCCCTTATGAAGAAAAGACCTGAAGCCTTTCTATAATTACCGTCATTTCTCAAAGTTCATAAAGTTTCCAGAGGCACGTTGTTGAGGAAGTGAATGCTGCTCCTGCTTCCAGCTTTAATGGCTCCTCCCACCACCTGCTCAGTGTCTGGTAATAAAGTCCATGGTTGATAACGGTGGATTGTGTTTACCCTGCTTTTTAAAACAGCTGCTTTTTCCTCCAAGTAGTAGAAGCGTATGGAATGGTAGTTAAGAAAGTGACCATGAGTGAAGCTGGCTTATGTCTCTTCTGCTCGACGTGTGGGCAGGCGACTCAGCTTTAAGCCTTCACACCCTCATCTGTAAGTTGTTGTTCTTTGTGGGCAGGCTGGTTTGTCACCCTGCAGTGGTCTCGTCTCTGATCTTCACATAACTCTTGACTTCATCAATCTCTGCCCAAGGCTTGCTTCCTCCTAGTGCATTACCTTGTTTTAGATTGAGTCTCAGAGGTCTCTAGAAAACTTAGCACATAGATAGTTCCACATTATGCCACCCAGACCTGCATTGCACAGTTATATATGCTTGTACATGTCCTGATCCTGCAGCTCGTTTGCCAGCTTGGTGACGTCCAGGATAGCACTGTCGCATTCACTGTTGTCGATGCTGGTTGACAGCAGTATTGTCGGCCGGGTCGGGACCGTAGAAGTGATAGATCCCAGGCCACCTGAAGATAAAGGTTGCTGACGCACTCACAGGTGGTGCTGGTGCTGTGCTGCAGCAGACGGCACAGGGTGGACAGCTCGCTGCCGCTGTAACACCAAGACGGTAGCATTCCCTCGGCCACTCCACCACTGATGAGCCTTCCACTTACCTGATGTGTTGCACGGAAATGGTTAATTTGTGTGTTTATTTTACTAACAGAGACATTAAGCCTGACAATATCCTTTTGGATGTGAATGGTCATATTCGCCTGGCCGACTTTGGATCATGTTTGAAGATGAATGATGATGGAACTGTATGTATTTTTGTTGAAGATTTTCCATTTGGTTTTGGGCTGTGCTTGCAATAACAAAGAGCTTAAAATGTCAACTTGAGGTCCAATTAACAAACCGTGCTCATTAACATCAGTGCAAACAGTGCATCCAGTTACTAGACAGCTGACACTTCATGTCTGGGGCTTTTGTTTTTAAGTTTGGAAATATCTTCAGTGTTTTTTTCTGTTTGCGAACGATGTATGCGTTCTACCACAGCACACTTCCAGGTGCCCTTGCCCCTAGGACCTGAGAACCTTCCAGCCCCGTGAGGAGGGGACAGCCTTCCTCACAGTGCCCTGTCTGGGTGGGCACACCCTGGCTGGGTTGGGTTTGTCATTTTGTGGGAAGAGTGAAGCAGGGATCCTGAACACTTACTGTGACAACGGTCAGCTAATGGTCACGTGGCAGAGCATGGACAGAGCCAGATTCACAGCCTCTCTCCTTGACCAGCGCCCTGCCACGGCACCCCCAGCACCCCAGCAGCGGCAGGCTCCCCAGTGTGCTCCTCGGGCAGCTGTTGGCGGGGTGCTACATCCTCACTGCAGGACTGGCCTCCCACCTCAGCTCCCCACCCCAGCACCCCAGCAGCGGCAGGCCCCCCAGCGTGTTTCTGGGGCAGCTGTTGATGTGGTAGTGCTCATCCTTGCTGGGAAGGGTTTCCTTCTTTGAAACCCATCCTTGTGGTGAAGTCCAAGGGGAAGTGCTCTCCAGACGTAGCGGTTCCTTCTGTTCTGATGGGCAGGTTTCCAGGCAGTGATTTAAAGGTCACGCAGAGCTGGCGTCAGTCAGCGGGGTTTGAAAGGAGGCACCGCCAGCCGTTTACTCTCCCGCAGAGCTGGCTGCCCTGGCTACTCGGTCTTCACCTCAGACGTAGTCGCTTGGTTACTTCTTTGTCCCCACCTGGGTGTTTCACCTGCCTTTCCTACCTCCCTGTCACTACCACCCCGTGGGACATTTGTCCTCTATCACTGCTGGCCTCTGGGTTTCCTGTGAACCACAAGGCCACCTGTTGCTGGGCCCAGCTGTGGGCAGGAGCTCTGTGGCCCCAGCTGCTGCTCTGTCTCTGGACCCTTTGCCCAGAGGGGCCAAACCTAGGCTGGGCTTAGCACTGCCTCAGGATCCTGCTGGCCCTCCGATTCCTGGAGGGCGGCCCCAGGCTCTGTGTGTGCCCTGACCTGCAGGGTCCTGCTTCATGAGAGCTGATTATCAGCACTTGAGCAGAATTGGGTGCTCAGTACCTGAGTCCCAGGACCAGACACACCTCAGCTCTGCAGACACATAGCCTCTGTGGTCATGGTGTGCCTTCCCCTGCTTTCCTGGTGAACTTGGAGACCCTTGCCAAGCAGCTTTCTGTAGCGAGATTGCTGCACTCTGCAGTGCGTGCTGGCCCACCTGGGAGCTCACACTCACTGAACGTTGGTGGAGCCCTCAGAGGCACCCCCATCCTGCTCTGCACGTGCCTTCCCCAGCTGGGCCCCTCCATAGGCACTGTAACTGCACCCAGCTGGTCTCCACTTCCCCAGCTGGGGAAAGCCTGAGCACCCAGCTGTTCCTGGGGTTCTTTCTGCTCTAGAAGTTCCAGCTGGGGTGACAGGGTGGGCTGGGGGTCAATAGCATCTACACCACTAGGAAGCCCCAGAATTGACTTTTCAACAAGAGCCAGGGGGAGGGCTGACCTGGACCCACCTGGTCCCCACATGACATTGGGAGCAGTAAGAAAAGGCAGGGAGACTGCCCACCACGGAGGTTCCCACCTGAGGACATTGCGAGATGCTGGGTGCAGGAGGACCCCACATTCTTGAGAGCACTGCCAGAGAGTGTGTTCATGCTGAGTTACGAGTTAATGGGTTTGGAGTTAGACTCACTGGCTGTTTCTAGGCTTTGGTCATTTCATTTCCTGGTGCCCCTGTTTTAAGGCAAAGTGACATTGGGCTGCACGATAAAAATGGAGTTAAAGATACCCCTAAACGCAGCGTTCTCCCCCAGGTCCAGTCCTCCGTGGCTGTGGGCACACCCGACTACATCTCCCCGGAGATCCTGCAGGCCATGGAGGACGGCATGGGCAAGTACGGCCCCGAGTGTGACTGGTGGTCCCTGGGGGTCTGCATGTATGAGATGCTCTACGGAGAGACACCGTTCTACGCCGAGTCACTCGTAGAGACCTACGGCAAGATCATGAACCACGAGGTGAGACGCTGGCTGGGCGCAGGGAGCGTGGGCTGGGGCAGGAGGAGGAAGGGCAAGGGAGAGCTAAGGGCCGTCAGGACAGGGAGATAGTGGTTCAGGAGACTCGGGTAGAGTCAGCACGGGCTGCAGGCTTGATGGATGTGGCGTGAGAGGCTCAGCAAGGTGGGTGTCTGATGGGAGAACCGTGGTCACTGAGCCTAGGACCCCTGCAAGAGGAGACCCTGTGGTGAAGGGGCTGGTGGGAGAGGACAGGAGGACACGAGGACCACGGTCAGGTGTCCGCTCTGGCCCAGGCTGCTCCCACGCTCAGCAGCTTCTGTGCCCCATGCCTGCTCCCCGCGCTGTTCTCCCTCACTCCACGTTGCCTGCCCAGCCTCTCCTCCATTCTCCTGTCCGTCTTTGGCACCTTTTTTCCGGGTTCTCTTCAGTCAGGTGTATCATTCTCCTTCTGTTCTTTGTCTTCATGAGTGTGCTTCCAGCACATTCTGTCCTCAGCACACCCCCACCCCCCACCGCATGCACGTGCGCACATGTGCACAGTTACACACGCACCCTGTCACACACACGTCCCGGGAGTGTATCCGGCAGCCGCGGCCAGTCCTCCAGCTGCTCTCCTGTCGGGGGCTCGTGGACGGAGAGACAGCACTAGACATAGTGGACGGTCGTCCCCCCCACACACACACACAGGCACCACTGGGCTTTCCCATTTTCTACAAGGTGGGAAGATGTCAGTTTCCTGTCAGTGAGGACTGCTGCGCAGTGACCAGCACCGTCAGAAGATGGTTAGGGCTAAATGCTGAGAGCACATGCGCCGCGGGGCTCCCTCCCGGCCTGCTCACAGCACCACCCCCTGCTGTAGATGAATAGTGAGGGCTGGAGATGGGAGGGCACAGGAACAGAAAGCTGTGGGCTGAGCTCTGCGTACGTGCCTGTGTGTGCGTGTGTGGGTGGTCATGCTCCATTGACCACCTGCCATTGAGTCAGCTCACCAAGCTGCCCCACGTCTGCCGGCGCAGGGCCGAGCACACCAGGTTTTCAGTGGCTCAGTTTCTTCACTAGGTCTCCAGACCTTTCTCCCGGGATGCTTCTGGGTGGAATTGAACCTCCAGTCTTTCCATCAGACCTTCATTCTTTCTGTTCTCTCTGTCTCTTTCTTTCTCTCACTCATACACACACCCCCTTGTATGATCAAGCCTCTGAAAGACAAATAATTTGCATTTTCCTTGTTTAAATTACAGCGTGATGTACATGTTGCATCTTCTCTGTTGGTATTTCTGTAGCATTTCTAGGCCCCAGACTGACTCAGATGTAGAGGAGACGCACTCGGTCAGCCTGTGCCAGTTTCAGGGCCTCCGAGTGTGCGCTGGCAACAGCCTCTGTCCCTTGGATGTTTGTTCCTGTTTCTGTTGACATACAGTGTGATAATAAGTCTGCTGGGAGTGAGCCCAAAGACCTACTAATCCTCCTATTTGCCTTCCTGAGTTAAAACCCGTTAGTTTTGGTTTACGGTTAGTTACCATGAAATAAAAAAATGACTCTTGCTTAGGAGCTAGTGAAAGCTAGAACCTGTCAGAGAAGGAAAACTCAAATATTTATATTCTCCTGACAGAGCCGTAGAAAAATGACAAGACTACACTTTGTCAAAGTAGAAAATGTCAAGCTGTGGAAAGGCCGTCCCATTGAGCCTGGCTCTTACAGGTTTTACTGTTTGTACTTTTTTCTTCGCCACGTTCGTTCATCTTCACTGTCTTTTCCCCACAGGAGCGATTCCAGTTCCCGTCCCATGTCACGGATGTGTCCGAGGAGGCCAAAGACCTCATTCAGAGACTCATCTGCAGCAGGGACCGCCGTCTGGGCCAGAACGGGATAGAGGATTTCAAAAAACATGCGTTTTTTGAAGGGTTAAACTGGGAAAACATACGGAACCTGGAAGCTCCGTACATTCCCGACGTCAGCAGCCCTTCCGACACGTCCAACTTTGACGTGGACGATGACGTGCTGCGGAACACCGTGAGTACAGAGGGGTGCCCGCCCTGCTGGCGGGTTGGGGCCGGGATGGGGTCAGGACACAGTCTTAGAGGGACATGGGTTTTGTGAGGGGGTTTGCCTCTTTGTTCTTTGACTTAGTACCTGTAGAAATTCACAGAGTCAATTCGAGTTACGGTCAACAGTTCTGTACGTCTTGTTTCTGACATTGGTTGGGGTCCCTCTCCACGGACCAGCAGTTGTCCAGCCTCTCCCCTAGTTCTGTTTCCATACATCCTTCTCTCCCGCCCCTTCCTGCCTGCCGAGCTTTGTTTTGGGGCAGAGGGGGTCCTGTGGTGGTTGTCCTGGACTGTCCGTCCTCCCCGGTAGTGGTATTCACATTACAGGCCTGCCGTTGGTTTTGCTAAATGATGGTCTCCAGAGGTGACTCCATTCCAGTTTGAAGGTCTCGGGGGTCCTGCTAGCCTCTATCAAACCAGCAAGCCTGGTCTTTTTTATGAGTTGGGGTCCAGTCTACCCTGTTTCCACCCTTTCTGTTGTGACCCTGTCAGAGCAGTCAGTAGAGATAGCTGGCCACTGTCTAGTGCTTATGCTGAATTTTTTTAAGTGTGACCCTTATCTAGAGGGAGTGCTCCTGCTTGGCCAGGTCCTGCTGGTCATTAAGTGTGAACAGAATTGACTTAAGTGGCTCCTCTGTTTTGGAGCTCATCAAAAACGCTCTTTCTTTTTACGACGCTCTGTATTCACACGTGAAGCCCCCACCACCCCACCGCAGGACGGCTTCCTCTGCGTGTCTGATCACTCCTTACTCTGTTACCCAGACAAGAAAGGGACAGCTTTCTGCACTCCTGTGTTTCCAGGGCCTGGGGTTTTTGTTCTTTGTCCATCAGGCATTCATGAGTGACCGTGATGATATGCAGATAGGGTCTCTCTGCTGACATTTCAAAATCGTGGGTTTTGGAAGTTGTTACGGCTCAGGGGCTCATGTCTGAGGAGCCTGCCGCAGAAGGCTGCCTTGGGCACAGTCAGGAGCACAAATATGTGACGTGATTTGGTGCCAGAGAAGCTGAGGTTTACCACTGAAGGAGCAGCCTTCGCTCTGCCCCTCAGTTCTGGGAATTTCTCTTACTAAAGCAGTGCCATTTGTTGGATGTTAGCTGTCTCTCCCACCTCTTGAGTGCACGGCCTAGGGAAGATTGTGATTTAACAGTGTCAGGACGCATCCGAGGTTCTTATAGAGAAAGTAAATGCCCCTTGAGTTCACGGAAAACTTTTTGTACACGTCACCCTTGGTATGATGACCCCATATTCAGCACAGAAACTGAGCTTCAGCAAAGGCTGCTGGTAGAAGGGACTGAGACTTTGATACCTGGAACAGGCTTTGCCTAGACTCCAGGGACAAGGATTCCATACCAGCTTGTCCCACATAGAATGTAACTTTGCATCTGTTTTGAGCAAAGAAGGGTCCTCAGATGGAAACATAAGAACTGTGATAATCCCTGAGGTGCATGGTTCAAATCCACCAGATGCTCTGCTGGAGAAGGAGGAACAATTTCCTCCTGTACCAGTCAGATCTGATTTGACGGTACACAAACCCACAAAACAATAAAATAAAAAAAAATTAAAAAAAGAGAACTGTGATACATTTTCCTGAAGCCGCCCCACCCGGGGTTCCAGCTCCTAGCCTGGGCCCTCTGTTTCAGGCGGGTCCACTGAGCTTTCCGGGACCTCTGCCCCATTTGTCTGAGCAAGCGACTTCACCCTTGTCCTGGTGTTAGTCTCTGCAGGATTTTGTTGAGTTTGTAACTTCTGTGGCATAAAAATATGTTTGCAGATCACTAAGCATAGTCAGGTTTGGCTTCAACGCCCCTGTTGTCATCAGAACCAACACACTCACCTCCTAACTGCATTTCATTCAGTGAGCGAGCCGGGAGCAAGGGGCGAAGTCTGCCACGACTAATGTGGTCGTGAGCAGGTGACCCCCCAGAAGCCACATCCTGGAAAGCCACGCAGCTCTCCAGCCCGCCCCCGCCCTCTCTTGTAACACCTTTCCATTTACCTTGTGTGTTTTCTTGTGCAGGAAATATTACCTCCTGGGTCGCACACGGGCTTTTCCGGATTACATTTGCCTTTCATTGGTTTTACGTTCACCACGGAAAGGTAAGTCCAGGTCCCTCCCTCCTGTGGGTGGACACGCGTGGGGAACGGGAGGTCAAGTGCATTGTTGAGGGGTTTCGTGGGTCCTGGTATTGTCCCTTAGCTGTTCCCATCACCGCAGCTCTGGTGATGTGATCGTAGTGAGTCACACTGCTGCCACAGTGCGTGGGAGTTTTTCTGTCAGGGGTCAGCGGACATCATCTGTGGGCTTTGTGGCCACTTATGTTCTGTCTAGTGTTACTACTAATACTTTTGTTTCTTCCTGTATGAAAATTGAACCTTGCAGCCATTGTTAGCTCGCAGACTGCTCTTCTCCAGGCCTGGGCGGTGGTTTGTCTGCTCTGATTTCCAAGCGGTCAGGGTCACTATGATTTGGTAGAAAGTCAACAGTCACAGACCTCAGTCCCTGTTCCCTGTCACCCAGGCCAGAGCCCTCTCCCCTTGGAGCACTGGGCTTGTCTATGTCAGAGCCTTTGCCTCCCTCCAGACCCCATTGGTGGAGCAGGGGAGCAGCCCTTGGTGGGCATTTTTGTAGAGGGTTTTCTCCCCCCAAAGTTATCAGGTTATATTAATTAAAACATGCCATGCAAAAGGACATAGTATCTTCTTTTAAAAAAATTTTACTTAAATTTATTATTAATTTCGGTAAAAATTTAGAGACTTTGGATTTCCATTCATTCATTGTTGTACTTTTCTTCTCTCCCAACCCTCCCCCCTAGTACACTACCCTCTTGGAAAAGTAAAAGGGAAATTCTTTCATTGTTTTACAAACCTTCCCCCAGGTCCACTCCACTATACAGCCTTCGCTCTGGACTCCTGTCATGACAAAAATACCTAATCACATATCCGTTTGAAACAGTTTTCTCCCTCATCTGTTTCAATGCAGTATACATTATGGAGCCCATCTTTCTCAGTCTCTCCCCAACCCCAAGGTCAGTCCTGTTTTACAACAGTGGCACCATGCAGTATTTGTTCTTTTATGACTGAGATACTTCACTCAGCATAATGTCCTCCAGGGTCACCCATTTTGAATAATATTGCATGAGTTCCTTGTTTTTCAGTGCAACATAGTATTCCATTGTGTGAATATACCACAGCTCCTCTATCCATTCGTTTGTTGATGGGCACTTAGGTTGTTTCCCACTCCTTGCTATTATGAACAAAGCCACGATAAACATGGGTGTGCATGTACCTGCTTGGATGTCAGTTATGGTCTCTTCAGGGTATATTCCCATTAGTGGAATTGCTGGGTCAAATGGTATCTCTATTTGCAACTTTTTGAGAAAGTGCCATACCGCCTTCCACAGTGGTTGCACTCCCACCAACAGTAAATAAGAGTTCCAGTTTTTCCACAACCTTGCCAGCATTTGTTGCTTGCTGTTCTGTTAAATTTTGCTATTCTGACTGGGGTGAGATGATATCTCATAGTTGTTTTAATTTGCATCTCTCTTAGAGCTAGGAATTTGAACATTTCTTCATGTGCTTGTTGGCCATCTGAATGTCTTCTTCAGTGAAATGGGACATAGTATCTTCTATAAGAAGAAAATATTAACAATAATGTTAAATAAAACCATGCTGTATGCTGAAGACAGAAACATGTAAAGACAAAACTATTCAATTTGTGCAGGTGTAACATCTCACAGAATATCAGTTAACATATGCATCTTTGATTATCTGTTACCCTCAAATGGTTTGTGGCCTAAGAGTCACCTGACCCGCATAAATAAAATCGTTTCTGGAAGAAACATTGGGAACCTCATAAAAAGAAGGAAGGCAGAAGCAACTCACTTAATGACACAGACTTGAAATACAACTTAAAAAAGGCACATTTTGTAAACTGCGTTCCAGCGTCTTCACACAGGGCACTGTCAGCAGAGTTCTGTTACAGAGTTTTACTCCTGGGTTAAAGTTCCTTGTGCTGTCGTCATCAAGGTACAGGATGAACAAGGAAGAGCTTCGTTTCCCAGCTTTGCTTCAGATGAAGATCACATTGACGTCTGCTAAGGGTTCCACACTCACACTGACCACCTACAGGGTCTTTTCACTCACTGACTCCAAGGGGGTTCAGGCTGTCGTCACTGCCTTAGCCTCACGCTGGGCGTTTTGTCTGTCAGCCTTCACCCCAGGTAGTGCTTCCTGGGGTGGACATACAGCACTTAAGCCCGAGTGATGGCCGGTCCTGTTCAGCCCACAGGAAAGCTTCTTAGGTTCAGTGGGCATATGGACCTCCTGTCCCCAACACACAGGCCCTTCACCCCCCGGTGCTCTTTTACATGGGGCCACTCATTAGACATCCCTGGGCCCCCTCCCCTGACAGCCCCACAAAGCGTTAGAGGGACAGCGCCCAGCCTGGACCTGGCTTAGTCATTTAAAGATAAATTCAAGGGAGCTCTGGTGGCCTAGTGGCAAGAAGCTGTGCTGCAGTCCTGAAGGCGTGCTGTTCAAATCCACCAGATGCTCTGCTGGAGAAGGAGGGGCAGTCTCCTCCTTTGTCGGTCGGATCTGACTCAGTTTGGTACACAACAACAACAAAAGAGGTAAAGAGAAGATGTGTACACACATGCTCCTTACCTTTGGTGGTGCACGAGGAGTGACTTTCCTGAAGTCACTGTGGCATAAACAGCTAAGCAGAACTAACAGTTTGAAAATTCAGCTGCTGAGCAGATGACTGCCTTGTGGGCCCAGCGTGCGTTTGTCGGTCAGCCGCTCGTCAGTCGCTCCTCTGTGCTTGGCAGTGCTGGTGCCGTGGGCCAGGCTGCGTCCTGTAGAGGCAGATGAAGAAGGGTGTCCTATACATGCAGAGGAGCTGGCTCGGGTCACCCGGCCCGGAGCCCAGCCTGCGCTCCTCCATGCCTCTGTGTCCCGGCCGGCCCAGCGGAGCGCAGGGACAGTTCAGAGCGTTCCCTGCCTGCCCAGCAGTGTGCAGTGACAGTTCAGAGCGTCCCTATTGTCCTAGCGGAGCGCAGGGACAGTTGAGGGCTCAGCTCCTCTCCTCTCCAGAGGTGCCTGCCCTGGACCAGCCCTGCGGAGCCTCTCGCTCAGGCCCCTGCTGTGGTTTGCAGTAAGGAACGCTTGTCTAATTCTGATAAGCAAAGCCACCTTTGCACGTGGGCTTTTGTGGCGTTCTCAGAGGCTGGCTTTGGCCAGGTGGGAGGTGTGCAGTGCTGGTGTGACCGCCGCCAGCTGGCAGAGGTGTCACTAACCCCTTGCCTGTCCTGCAGCTCCTTCTCAGACCGCGGCTCCCTGAAGAGCATGATGCAGTCCAGCACGCTGACCAAAGATGAGGATGTGCAGCGCGGCCTGGAGAACAGCCTGCAGATGGAGGCCTATGAGAGGAGGATCCGGAGGCTGGAGCAGGAGAAGCTGGAGCTGAGCCGGAAGCTGCAAGGTGGGCAGGCCGGGCCCCTGGGTGTGCTGGTGCCACCCCAACCTACGCCCGGGCTCACGTTGGTGTCTCCTCACCCCAGAGTCCACACAGACAGTGCAGTCACTTCACAGTTCCACGAGAGCCCTGGGAAGCTCCAACCGAGACAAAGAGATCAAAAAGCTGAACGAAGAAATCGAACGCCTGAAGACCAGACTAGCAGGTGAGTAGGTCAGAGTCCACTGGCCACATGCAGGTCGGTTCTCAGGCCTTTCCATCCAACAGAAGGGAGCTTCAGCCAGCCTCTGGAGAGCTCTGCTGTTTTGTCAACATAACGCCTCCACCCAGTTTGCATCTGATGGGCTTTTATCATAACGTCATCAGTACCTCCTCCATCTGCCCCTGACCTGCGTCTTTCAGCATGTTAGGTGTGGCTTCTGTTGTAGTCATCTTTCCTCTATGGTGGTGCTGGTGGTTGTGTGCCGCTGAGTCCGAACCAGCTCACCGCTGACCCTCCAGTGTTCAGGGTCAGTGAATGTCACAGGAGGCGATGGCCCATCTCCTGCAGAGCGGCTGGGGGATTGGAACTGCATGACTTTGGGATTGCTGCACAGCTTCTTAGTGGTGATCAAAGCTTCCAAAAGACGCTGACCGTTTTCACCCTCAGCCCTAACCCGACCAGCCGGCTGCACCTCAGCTCTCCACATCACCCCTGAGTCTGTCCTCGTCTCTTTCCTGTTTGACCTCTTGCATGTCATCCAGAAGAGGCCTCAGTTTGAGGGGCTCATTTGGTCCAGCCTCGTTGCCTCGATGAAGAGGGCGTGCAGCCGAGGCCAGGGTCTGGGAGGGACGGTGCTCGGCATGCCAGCGGAGGGAGACACCCAGTCACCTGCTGGGGCGGGTGGTGTGTGTGTGTATGAGACGCTTGTGAAGGATACTTCATAGTTCACTGCCAGAAAACGTTGGGTGCCTGCATTTAAAGGTGCATGATTTGTTGTCTCCTGTCCAGATTCCAGCCGGCTGGAGCGGCAGCAGGATGCCACGGTGCTTCGTCAAGAGCACGAAGATGCCGTGCAGCGGCTGAAGGGGCTGGAGAAGCAGTACCGCGTGGCGCGGCAGGAGAAGGAGGACTTCCACAAGGTAGCGGGGCCACGCGGTGTCGGGGGACCAGGACA
Source organism: Elephantulus edwardii (assembly GCF_000299155.1). NCBI lineage: Eukaryota > Metazoa > Chordata > Mammalia > Macroscelidea > Macroscelididae > Elephantulus > Elephantulus edwardii. The sequence continues at coordinate 37,076,846 of NW_006399752.1, read as the reverse complement.
CGCTGGCGGAGTGTGTGAGCTTGAGCTGGGGCAGCTCCTCCCAACACTGGCTTGTCAGGCCTGTCACCTAGCTGCCCCCGCCCCACCCCTCTGACACACGGTCCTGGGCTGGCTGGCAGAGCTGATTCTGCCCTGGGTGATCCCAGCCCCGGGGTGATCCCAGACCCGGGGTGATCCCAG
>NW_006399752.1:37040326-37076495 GCF_000299155.1 Elephantulus edwardii | reverse complement strand
CCCGGGGTGATCCCAGCCCCGGGGTGATCCCAGCCCCTGGCCTGCAGCCAGCATGCTCATCATACCACCATCTTCCTCCACCCACAGTCAGTTTCCTTTAAAGGAAGGAGAGGCATATGGGAGGACAGAAGGGTGCCCCACCTCTCACAGCGTTCACAGCACTTGACCGCCCTCATCTGCCCCATTGCCCTGCAGCCACCTTTGCCCCTTCTCTCAGAACGGCAGCAGAGTTGGTCAGTTCAGGTGTAGGTGATCCCCTCATAATTGCTTCATAGTCAGGTTTTTCTGAAAGTGTCCAACTGTATGTTCAGGTACTTTTACACACCTCTCTTAGGGTCATGCTTTCTATGTACACCATATATACACTTAAGTGGTTGAACCTGTAGTGGGTGATTCATTTCTTAAAATATGTAGGCTTTAAAAACTAGGCTCCTGTGAACTTACATGTCAAGGAGTTCAGGGGGGGTCTGAGCGAGACCCCTGCTCTGATGCAGTCCCTCTCTAACCCTGATCTAAGCCCAGGGGACCAGGTAGAGGGAGGCCCCACCTCCCCAGGCAACTTAAAGCAGCTTCAGAGCAGCAGGTGGTGATGTGTGTGGACAGCCCATGTGTGACCAGGCTGCAGGGGCCAGGCTTATGAGTGCTGTGGCCAAACCGAGGTGTGGTGCCCCTCAGGGCCCAGGTGCAGGATCATCCCCAGTGATCACATTGGCACCTGTGCTTTACTGGCTCAAAAAATTTAAGTGTCAAGCATCTCCGTGTGTGTCTGTTCTTTCTGCTTCAAGCTGAGTTACAGTTACTAGACTGAGCGCCCGCACTCCTGGTTCATCCCCTCGAAGTTGTGTAGTTGGAACCGGATGCTTTAGGTGCTTCCTTGTGGCCAGCTGCTCCCACGTGCAGGGGGGGCATTTTTGCTGTGCCGGCTGGTGCTCAGCACCTGGTCCTGGTAGACCTTCCAGCTGCCCGTGTGGCTTGCTGGGCTGAGAGAGTGAATGTGAGACTGTGAGGCTGTGATGAGTAATCAGGGAGTCTGAACTTGATGCCTCTCTGGTCTTTGCTGACCACACGTAAAGTCTGTCAATTCTCCTTGTTCAGCAACTGGTGGAAGCATCTGAGCGCCTGAAGGCCCAGGCCAAGGAGCTCAAAGATGCCCACCAGCAGCGGAAGCTGACGCTACAGGAGTTCTCAGAGCTCAACGAGCGTATGGTCGATCTCCGGTCCCAGAAGCAGAAGGTTTCCCGGCAGCTGCGTGACAAGGAGGAGGAGATGGGGGTGGCCATGCAGAAGATCGACTCCATGCGGCAGGAGATGCGCAGAGTCGAGAAGTCCCGGAAGGAGGTACCTGCCTGCCGCTTGGCTTGGGGTGGGACTGTGGCGGCAGCAGCCTGACGGAGCTGCAGGAAAGCAGCTTTGAAAGCTTGACTGTTAGCAAAGCGGTTTTACCATGAATCTTCAACATTGTGTGAGGCCAGGCTCATCTGCCAAACCTACCTTGTGTAGTGCTCACCCGTCCAGTGTCTGTTTCTGAAATTACGTAGAGGCTGATGCAGTGTGGATTCTTTTCATTCCCTTTCAGGGGAAGCAGGATATTCACACATAACGAGCTCGCGGACGTGCACTGTGCTGTGAGTGGCCCTGGCACGTCCGAGTGCTGCTGTGAGCGTAGACCTGGGGACCCGGCAGGTGTGCTGAGACTCGGGGACCCAACAGGTGTCCGGCTCAGTAATCCCAGGTTCTTTGGTCTCTGACTCCTTTACATGCTCAGCAGTGTTGAGGACTCTGCCTGTTCGATCTCTGCATTAAGATTTTGGGCATTTGTTGTTTTGACAAGAGAGCCAGCTCCTCAAAGAAGCCATTAGTAAAGGAGGGGCCCTGCGGAGCCTCTGAGGTTTCTCAGGGGACACCCCCACATGGCTCTTGGGGAGCCCCAGGACCCTCAGGCCCACTCTGAGAACCACTACTATAGATGTCCCATAAGTACTGTGCTCCCTGCCGGGACATCTCTCAGCCAGTTGTTAAGTGCTGTCATTAGGTTTCAGCTGATAGTGACCCCAGGTACTACAGAACGAACCACTGTCCAGTGTGGACTGTCCACCCCCTATCATGGCAGCTGCCAGGTCAGTCTAGCTCACTGAGAGTCTCCACATACTCACTTACCCTCAGCTTAACCAAATACAGTCTCCTTCTCCAGGAATGGTCCCTCCTGGAAGCATGCCCAATGTATTGAAACGAAGTCTCCCATGCCCACTTCCAAGGAGTGCATAAGTAGTACTTAGTTTTAAACACTGCCAAGATATCTGGAGGACATCCACTTGGTCAGCTAACTGAAAGAGATCTTTCCAAAGAAAGGCGATCCCACAGAGTGTGGAAATTATAGAACAGTATCATTAATATCACATGCAAGCAAGATTCTGCTGAAGATTATCCAAAAATGACTGGAACAGCACATCAGCAGAGAACTGCCTGAAGAGCAAGCTGGGTTTAGAAGGGGTCGTGGTACTAGGGATATTGTAGCTAATGTTAGATGGATCTTGGTTGAAAGCAGAGAATACTAGAAAAATGTCTGTGTTTCATTGATTATGAAAAGGCATTTGACTGTGTGGATCATAACAAACTGTGGCTGACTCTGAGAAGAATGGGAATCCTAGAACACTTGATTGTGCTAATGCAAAACCTAAACTTGGACCAAGAGGAAGTCTTCAGAACAGAGCAAGGAAACACTGCATGGTTCAAAATTGGGAAGGGTGTACACCAGGGATGGGTCCTATCTCCATACCTTTTCTATCAATATGCAGAACAGATTGTCCAGGAGGTTGGGCTGTATGAGGAGGAATGTGGCATCAGGATTGGAGGAAGATCTATTAACAATCTGCGTTATGCAGATGACACAACCCTGCTCGCTGAAACTGAGGAGGACCTGAAGTGCTTGCTGCAGAAGGTCAAGGACTGTAGCCTTCAATATGGATTGAGGCTCAAAATCAAAGAAACAAAGATTCTCACCACTGGGGCAATTGACAGCATCATGATTGGTGCTGAAGAGATTGAGATAGTTAACAGTTTTAGTTTACTTGGCTCCACAATCAACACTCTTGGCACCAGCAGTCAGAAAATTAAAAGACATATTGCAATGAGAAAATCTACTGTTAGAGACCTCTCCAAAGTACTGAAGAGCAGTGATGTCACTCTGGAGACTAAGGTGCATGATACTGGTCTTTGCAGTCACTTGCTATGCATCAGAGATCTGGACAATGATAGAAAATTAATGCCTTTGAACTGTGGTGTTGGAAAAGACAATTGAATATACCATGGACTGCTAAAGAGAACGAACAGGTTCATCCAAGAGAGGGTTAAACCAGGCTGCTCCTTGGAGGCAAGGATTCTGAAGCTGCATCTGACATACTTTGGACATGTTGGAAGGAGGGACCAGTCCTTGGAGAGGGACATCATGCTTGGGAGGGTGGAGGGACAATGTAGGAGAGGAAGACCCTCTATGAGATGGATTGATTCAGTGACTGGGGTCATGGAAGTGGGTGTGTTGGAGACAGTGAGATTGGCACAGGACAGAGCAGGATGTAGGGCTGTTGTACATAAGGTTGCTATGAGTCGCAGGCAACTCAATAGCACATAACAACAAGATTGGCTTGATAAACCAATTGGAAGTCCTATAAATATGTAAACTTTATTCTTATGAGTTTATGTCTGTCATTGAACCTCAGGCTACCTATTTTGTGGTTTCTAAGATACTTAGTTTTGCAATTTAGCTGTATTTGGAGAAATAGCTAACTACCACTCAAGTTAGTGGAACCGCTAATGATGATATATACCAAAATCTCTATTTAAGTTAAGAGTTTAAGCCTATCTTGTTATTAATCATTCTGTGTAAGAAGTGAAGGCTATTTTTCAACTTTTTTTGTTGTTGTTGGTTACACTTTAATACATCAGATGGGCTTTGGGGGACAGTGGGGCACATTCAGTCCTTCTTGGCAGCTGCCTTCCTCATGGCGGCCAGGACATTGCTGAGTTCTTCTCACTTCCTCTTGGCGCGTATGTGTGTCCCCACCCTTTTCTTGATGAACTTGAAGGCCCGCTTGTCCTTGGAGACCTTGAGCAGCTCCATGGCGCGTCGCTCGTAGGGCGCGAAGCCACACACCTCCCGGATCATGTCCCGCACGACCTTGGTGTGCTTGGTGAGGCGCCCGCGGCGGCGGCTGTGCCTCCACTGGCTCACGTTCTTGGTGACTTTGTGGCCCTTGTTGAGGCCCACGGCCACAGGGTAGCGCACTGCCATGGCTGCTGCACGTCGATGGCTGCCGTATTTTTCAACTTTTAACTTATGATAAAATTTTATGAAGGCTAAAGAAATACACAGATTTTGTTGCCTGGGAGACCCTTTGAAGGAGAGGTTACCACCATGGTGCTGGTTTTGTGTTGATAAAAAGTGGATTTACTCTTTTTCGTAGCTGGAAGCTCAGCTTGAAGATGCTGTTGCTGAGGCTTCAAAGGAACGCAAGCTGCGAGAACACAGCGAGAACTTCTCCAAGCAAATGGAGAGTGAGCTCGAGAGCCTTAAGGTAGCCCTGGGCCTGCGTGCTGGACTGAGAGGGAAGATGCCCCCGCCCAGCGGAGACTGCTTTGCGGGAGGGAATGTCCAGACGGGATCCAGGGAGGTGGGAGGAGCCCAACCCTGCCTTCGTTACAGGAGTTCATTTCTAAAGCAGGTGTTACTGCAGTGGGTGCCTTTGGATTGACTGTTGGGCAGCAGCCCCCTCAGACAGGGCGGCTCGGTGCCGTTGAGTGTGGACGGCTGTAGCCTCCAAGGGTCTGACAGCGGGACTCCGTCCCTCAGAGCTGTTGGTGGGTTCAGTCCCCTGACCTTTCACTTAGCTGTCTAGCCCTTAATCCTTGCGGTACCCAGCTGCCTTTTTCTAGCCCCTTTGTGTTGATTTAATTCCTCACCCGAAAGTTTTCAACACTTTCCATTAATCCCAGCAAGCCCACACTTGTGCCTTCTTTATACCTTGATTTATAAATTCATCACCGGCTCTAATCCGGGAACATTCCTAAAAGCCATGAGAGTGGAGCCTAGCTAGGCTGCCGAGCCCGGCCAGCGCGCAGAGGGAGTGGGCAGAACATGAGAGCCTGGCGGCTGGCAGCGCGGTGTGGCTTAGCCAGGTGGCCTCTTCCACCACACCCTCATGTCTTTGTGTGGAACGTGGAGACCATGAGACTTCCTTCTGCACCCAGCCCAGTGCGTCCAGGGCCCGCCCTCCAAGGATTCCTAGTGCTCCCAATCATCTCAGCCACCCTGGCCAGCCACACACCTCCTGACGGGTCTCCCTGCCGCTTGTCACGGTGGCCGTGTGAGCTGAAGTCAGCACGTCCTCTGCCTCACACGGCCCACGGGCCCTCCCTGAGCTGCCTCGTCAGTCCCGTCTCTGGCGTCTCCCCACCTGGCTCACTCTGCCTCGCTACCCCCCTCAGTTCTTGAGCATCGCAAAGCCCAGCACTTCTCTCTTCCCGCGCTCATGCCTTTGCCCATGTGAAGCTACCCCAGCTTCATCTAGTTCACCTGTCACCCTGAAGATGCCTGCCCTGCTGTGTCCCCTTTGTCACTTTATCGCTTGGGGCTGCCTTTTCTGCTCACTTGCTGGCCATCAATCTTTACCCCCCTCCCCATGAGAGCTGCCAGGCTGCCCTGTTTCCAGATGGTTCTTGTGCCCAGTCAGCCTTGTGTGAGTGAATGCACGAGTTCAAGTGGGCCAGGAGAACTCTTGGGCCCAGGCATCCTCTCTGCGGGGCAGGTGCTGTTAGCCAATACCCACCCTGCAGTGATTGTGAAGGTTGTATTTCCAGGAGGTCCCCTCTGTCATGAGACCCAGTGCTTGGATGTGGCAGAAACAGAGGCGTCACCATGAGAATCAGGAAGCAGAGATGGCCCAGTGTAATCACGTGGGCCTGGGTAGAGGCATGCCTCTCAGGGGACCTCAAGACAGCCTGTTGCTGTCACCTTTGTCTCTAGATGAAGCAAGGAGGCCGAGGGTCCGGCACCACCTTAGAACATCAGCAGGAAATCTCCAAAATGAAGTCTGAGCTGGAGAAGAAGGTCTTGTTCTACGAGGAGGAGTTGGTCAGGCGCGAAGCCTCCCACGTGCTAGAGGTGAAGAACGTGCGGAAAGAGGTGCGTGACTCGGAGAGCCACCAGCTGGCCCTGCAGAAGGAGGTTCTGATGCTGAAGGACAAGCTGGAGAAGGCCAAGCGCGAGCGGTGAGTCTCCACAGAGCCCCCTGTGCACACCGGTCCTGGGAGCTGGGACCCTGACAGCCTGTCCCTTCACTCCGTAGGCATAACGAGATGGAGGAGGCCGTGGGCACCGTGAAAGACAAGTACGAGCGAGACAGAACCATGCTGCTCGAGGAGAGCAAGAAACTAACGGCTGAAAACGAAAGGGTAATGCCGTGCGCCGCCTCCGCGTGAGGCACCCAAGGCCCTTCCTCGTTCCTGTGTCTTCAAAGCTTGGTGGTGTCTGTGTAAAAGTGTTTACCTTTCAGATGAAGGAACAAGTTTGATAGGTTAAAATGTCTCCTTTTATGGCATCAGTTTACCTCAATTCAGGAGCGTTTTGACTTCTAGGTTCAGGTTTAAACTGAAATTCGATATAAGTTCGAGGTAAGAAAGTTCAGATGATGAGCTTCGGTTGGAAAAAAATCTCCTAATCTTCGAGACAGCTTTCAAGATCTTAGAAAGAACTTAATTGTTTATTTTCCTCAAGGTGTGTGTCAGAGCAGAACTGCGCCATGTATGGTTCTTGGGTTGGGGGGTGGTTTCCTTTTTACCCAGGTTTGAGTGGAAGTTTCCAGAGCACACAGGTTTTCCATTTGATACTTTACCCATAGTGTGTTGAGTGACACTGATAATAGTCACAGCCGCACTCCCCCTTCCTCCCTCTGTCTCCTATTTCTGTTTTTCCTTCTGTCCCTGCTGCCTTCTGACCTTTAACCTGGGAACCTGGGCACACACTGCCCTCTTGATCTTGCGTCTTTGGTCGTTCTTTCACAATGATCACCTTAATGGGCTTGTCCATTGTTTGGTGGAAGTTGAGTTAGAGAACAAATATAGGTGTAGTTACGCTGGCTCCTGCTGTAAATACGCCAGATTGCATTAGGCCTGTGTGGCAATACGATTTCGTTTCAGCTCTGTTCCTTTGTGGATAAGCTGACGGCTCAGAATAGACAGTTGGAGGACGAGCTCCAGGATCTGGCGGCTAAGAAGGAGTCAGTGGCCCACTGGGAAGCCCAGATCGCGGAGATCATCCAGTGGTGAGTGGTGAGCCCAGCAGCTGGCTGGCCCTGTGCATGCGGGACTGTGCGCCTGCCTTCCACTCACCTCTCAATCTCATTCTGTCATTGCCCACACTCTGGTCTTCTAAGGTGGAGGTTTGGCGCTCGTGGTCATCCCCCTGATACACAACGCTTGGGCCACGTCTTGTCCCCTGACTGTCACACAGGACCAGCTGTGGGGGTTGGGGGCACAGCCACCTTCTCACCTACAGACTTGGCTCAAGCTCTTGATTCCGAGACAAGTGGAAAAGGAGCAGAGGAGACAAGAAGCATTAGCTCAGCGCCCTGTGAGGCTGGTGTCTGGGGATAAAGTCCCTCCTGTCCTGCGAGGATGGGGACATCTCACCAACGGCCACAGTCAGGACACCAGCCCAGCCCTGCCCGCTTCCCTTCTCTAGGGTCAGTGACGAGAAGGACGCCCGCGGCTACCTCCAAGCGCTTGCTTCTAAGATGACCGAGGAGCTTGAGACTTTGAGGAGTTCCAGTCTGGGATCAAGAACGCTGGTAGGTTTTTTCCAGAGCTGGCATTTTTATTACTACAGAACTCTTTCGAGGGGTTAAGCATGACCTTGTCAGTGAAGAATTTTCCAGACAGTTTGGCAAAAGATTTTGAAACCCAGAGACGGGAGCCTATCCTGCTTTCAGGAACATCATGAGTTCTCTCACCAGCAGATAATTGTCAGTCAGCAGATAAATGACCAGAACCCATCAGACGCTTGCATTTTCCTCATTGAATGTATCCATTCTTAGGTGTGTTTGTTAGTTCCCAGCATGTGGCAAGCATTGAGCTCAGCCTGGCTGATGCTTAAAGCTGGGAGCTGAAAAGGGAGTTTAAAACACCATCCTTCTAGGTTTAAGATTCTCACCGCTGGGCTGCTTGGCAGCATTATGATAGATGGTGAAGAGATTGAGATTGTTAACAGCTTTACTTTTCTTGGCTCCGCAATCAAGACTCTTGGCACCAACAGCCAGGAAATCAAAAGTTGAACTGCACTGGGAAAGTCTGCTGTCAAGGACCTCTCCAGAGTACTGAAAAGCAATGGTGTTAGTCTGGAGACTAAGGTGCACCTGATCCAGACCATAGTCTTCACAATTGCTTATTATGTGTCAGAAAGCTGGACAATGACTAAGGGTGAATGAAGAAGAACTGATGTCTTTGAGCTGTGGTGCTGTAGAAGAGTGTTGAATATACCATGTACTGCCAGGAGAACAAACAGGTTCATCCTGGAGAGGGTGAAATCAGTCTGCTCCTTGGAGGCAAGAATTCTGAGGCTTCATCTGACATACTTCAGGCATGTTGCAAGGAGGGACCAGTCCTTGGAGAGGGACATGATGCTTGGAAGGGTGGAAGGACAGAGAAAGAAAGGAAGACCATCGATGAGATGGATTGAATCAGTGACTGGAGTAATGAGGGTAGGTGTATGAGAGACAGTAAAGTTGGCACAGGCTAGAGCAGGGTTTAGGGCTGTTGTACATGGGATCACGATGAGTCGCAGGTGACTCGACGGCACATCAGACTCTGTGGTGGGCCCTGCCAGGCACTCACTCCTGAGTTCATTTTATCCTGTCTCAGTATTATTCAGAGGCAGTACATGACATAGGAGGGGATGGCCTATCTTTCTCCCGTGATGGCCTGGAACTGACAGTATTGCTTTTTACAGGGTTATATTGAAAATAGCGAGCAGGACACCTCCCCTCTCCCAGTTCGTTGGGTCTGGCACATAGACAGCATGGTTGTTTGATTCAGAATTACTGAAATGTAGGCTGTTGATCTTCACGTATTCCGTTTCTTTTCGTAAACTTACCGTAATTACTCATGAATGTATGTTTGCAGCTGTTTCCTCTCCTTTTCCTGGAGTTGTGTTACAGTGAAGGTCCTGAAAGCTTTAGTCCTTTGACTCCGTTCAGATCTTCTCCCCTGTGAGTAGCCCTTCCCCAGTTGTTTCCAGTGTGCCGACCTGCAGGGCTTGTCTCCTGGGGCTGTGGAGACCATGTCCCACTGCTGCTCAGATGGTTCGCATTGGCCCGTTTTTCCAGTTGCTAGCCAGGCCCCTCTTCCTCGTCTGTTTTAGTCTGGAAACTTACCATTTGTCAGTTTGTCCTACTCTGTTGTCTTGCATGTTGCTGTGATTTCGGAAGTTACGCCCCGGTATTTCACGTGCCAGCTGAGTCACCCACAGTGGGCAGTTTGAGCAGAACTTCAGGTAGAGTTTGCAACTCCTGATGTTTACATGTACACCAGCACTTGGGAACTTCATCCAGCAGGTTGTGTGCACAAAACCCTCAGGAGATGAAAGCACATCACCATGCCTTTTTACAGCATTGGAGGACGGGGCCTCTGTTGCGTGTAGCACACGCATAGCTCATATTTATGTTGCTCATTCGTTGGTGCTTGAGAAAACCCGTGTTGGTTGTGGTCCTCCCAGGACCCCTGGCTGCTCCCAGCCCGCTCTCGCTGTCTTCACAGTGTGCAGGTGCCGCCACCTCTGTTGTCCGCACGTATCTTCTTGTGGTCTCAGACTCACTGGCGTTGAGTTGATGTGGCCTCGCTGTGACCCTCTGTCTGGCTTCTGAGGGTCAGTCTTGAGGAGACCCCCCCCTCTTCTCCCACACCCTCTTGCCTGGTAACTGTGAAATGTCACTTTGCTTCTGTTTGATGCGTGGGTACAAAGGAACATGGTTGCACTCTCAGCAGAATTGACGAAAAGCAAATCAAGGTGGAGTCTCTCGGCTGCGTTTTTATCTTCCTAAGCCCTCCTGCCTGCGATAGAGACGGTTAGCTTCCTTATTTGCATCCGTTTAGGACGTTCATCACTCTCCGTTTTCTTAGGATATTAGTCTTTGTTTATCATTGCACAGAGTGATCGATGAGAAATGTAATGACAGGATTCTTGGTCAGGTAAACGAAGAAAATGTTTGCAGATACAGGAACACCAGAATAAGGTCACGTCATGTCTCTTAAAGGAATTGAGTAGACCGTATTGAAACTACCAGTTAGAATCTGGTGGGATTTTCTTTCCCTAATTTTTTTTTTTTTAAGTAACTCTTGGGAAGACTCTTTTGAAAGAAGAAAGTATCAAATACCAAATTAAAGCTAGTCCAGCATACCGATACTACATGAGGGCTAATATGTAAAGTAATAGGCGAGAACAGGGAATTGCTGGTTTGTTCACTTGTTGTCATGTTCCCCCTGGTGTCTCTAGGACCCGCTGTGGAAAGTCCGCCGTAGCCAGAAGCTGGACATGTCGGCCCGGCTGGAGCTGCAGTCGGCGCTGGAGGCTGAGATCCGGGCCAAGCAGCTAGTACAGGAGGAGCTGCGGAAAGTCAAAGACTCCAACCTCGCCTTTGAAAGGTGCGGTGTGTGCTGCGGGCTCTGGGCCAGCGTGTTTGGGGTGGGAGCCGAGATGTGATGTGCTGGGCCCACCGTGTTTGGGGTGGGAGCCGAGATGTGTGCTGGGCCCTCTGTGTTTGGGGTGGGAGCCGGGATGTGATGTGTGCCGGGCCCGCCGTGTTTGGGGTGGGAGCTGGGGTGGGTGCAGTGTGTTTGGAGTGAGATCTGGCATGTGGAGGTTGCTGAGATGTGCAGACCCTGGGAAGCACATATACCCGAATCACAGGGCCATGGTGTGAATGGCCAAGGACAGAGGCCAGTCGGGACAGTGAGCTGCTGGGAGGCTGGGGACAGGTACCTCACACACCATGAAGGCCCTGTGAGGGCTTCGGGGGACGCAGATCTAGCATTTGGCTCTCTGAGGTGAGAACGTGGTGCTTGTCGTCCACATGCTGCAGGACGCCCACAGGCCCCTGCTCTCTCGTCACCTCAGACCAGGTCAGTTCACTGGGTGAGAAGCTGGAGCTAATACTTCAGATATAAGTGGAAGACGGTGAACCTGCTCCAAACTTCATTTCCAGCCTTCAGATGTCAGAGCTGTTTTCACACAGCAGATCCAGCCCATGCTTGCTGAGTCTGCCACCTCTAGGGGCCCTGCCCTCTGCTGTCCCTCAGACCCTGTTCCCTGGACCCATGGCGCCCTCTGTGTTTTGTTTTAGTAAACTAAAGGACTCCGAAGCCAAAAACAGAGAATTACTAGAAGAAATGGAAATTTTGAAGAAAAAGATGGAAGAAAAATTTAGAGCAGATACCGGTAAATCTCAGTCATAAGCTTGGTTATTTAATTATGAGCCTCTTTGAGTTGAACTTACTGATATTTTCTCTTTGAGTCAGCTGTTTGACTTGTTACATGAAGCACTGGTGGTTCCAGAGGCGGAAGGAGGAGGCGGGGCCCGCTGGAATCTCCTTCCCTCCACAGCTCCACACCACAGTTGTCCCCCATACACACACCCCAGTGGTCTCCCCCCACCACAGCGGCACACACCCACACCCTGCAGCCACCCCCCAACAAATACCACAGCGGCCCCCACCTAACATACACCATAGCCACCCAACCACACACACTATAGCTGTCCCCCAAAAAAGCACACCACAGCTGTCCCCAACACACACACCACAGCTGCCGCCAACATCCACACCACAGCACCCACACACGCAAATACACACACACTGCAGCCATCCCCCAACACACACACACAACCCCCCCATGGCTCACACACACACACACACCCCCACACACCCCCACCTGCAGCAGTGGCCCACACACTCCTGCAGCCACCACTGTGTCCACCGGGGCGGGGAGAAAGGTCGCCTTGTGCAGACCCCATGCGATTTTCTCAGGAGCCCACTCGTCCATCAGTGTGTTTAAGGGCATTTCGATTTCTCCTTGGGGGGTGTCAGTGTCTTTTGTCCCCTTCAGACCATCAGCTTGTTCTGACTGAGTGGAAGCGCTGTATGGTTGGACCTCCGACTTGGTCTTTGCTTATGGTGCTTTTTTTGTCCAAGCAGGTGTTCTTAAGCTTTCCTGGAGAGTCAGATTCTCTAGGCATTTACTTTTTTGAGTCATGTTGTTGTTATGTGCATTTTGAGTCATATGTAGGGAAATACCCCCCACTCTGAGTTATTAAAAACCCCACCCTTGTGTTTTTCTAATACTTGTACAGTTTTTTCAAATTTCAATCACTGGGCCATTTAGAATTTTCCCCAATGTACAGTGTGAAGGATGGGACCCCATTTGACTTTTTTTTCTTTTTCTCTCTCTCTCAGTTCTTTCTTTCTTTGTTTAAATAAGATTTTTCTTTTATAGTGGTTTACTTACAAAGTTCTTATACATTGCTTTTCACACCAGATCTTTCTCATTTCCTTTACCCACCTCTCCCTCCACCCATCAATCGTGCGACCCTATGATTAGCCACCTCCCACCCCAGCCTATCCTCACCACTCTGCTTCCCCCGCCCCCTCTTGGATCCTTACACACCTTCTACAATAATGATCTTAAACAGTACTTGTCCTTAAGGGGACTGAGTTAGTTCATTCAGCATAATGCTTTTCAGTCCCTCCCAAGTTAGGTAGTGACTGCATAGTATTCGTGTGAATGTACCATAATTTTTCAATCCATTTAATTGTGGTTGGACATTTGAACTCTTTCCATATTCTTGCGATGGTGAATAATACTGCTATGAACATGGGTGTACAAATCTCCATTTGTGCCTCAGTTCTCATTTTCTTGAGGTATATTCCAAACAATAGAATATCTGGGTCATATGGAATTTCTATGTTCAGCTTTTTGAGGAAACACCAAACTGCCTTCCAGGGTTGTTGTATCATTTTACAATCTCACCAGCAGTAAATAAGAGATTCTATCTCGCCACATCCTCACCAACATTTATTACTTGCCGTTCTGTTAAACTTTGGCACTGCTACTGGGATGAGCTGGTATCTCATTGTGGCTTTGATTTGCATCTCTCTAATTGCCAGTGATTTTGAGCATTTCTTTATGTGTCTATTGACCATCTTCAGTGAAGTCTTTCCATGTCTTTTGCCCATTTTGTAATTGTTACCAGTCTTTATCTTGTGGAGGCCATGTAGGATTCTATAAATTTTTGATATGAGACCCTTGTCTGAGATGGTATTGCCAGATGTTTTTCACAGTCATTACACTTTCTTTTCACTCTGTTGGAAAAGTTTTGATGTACACAGGGGTTTAATCTTTAGAAGGTCCCATTCATCAATTTTATCCTGTCCAGATTGTGCATTTCTAGCTGTATTTGGCAGTCTCTTTATACCATAGACTAGGCCATCTAAGCTTGGCCTCGGTTAGTCTTATGAATTTTACGTTTTTCGGCTTTATTCCCAGGTCTCTGATCCACCTTGAGTTGTTTTTTGTACATGGTGTGAGATGTAGATCCTGTTTCAGATTTCTGCAGGTAGTAGTCCAGTTTTGCCAGCACCATTTGTTGAGAGATTGTCATTTCCCCATTTGAGAGGTTTTATTTCCTTGTCGAATATCATTTAACCATAGCTAGGTGGGTCCATTTGTGGGTTCTCGATTCTGTTCCATTGATCTAAGTGCTTGTCGTTGTACAGTACCATGCTGTTTTGGTTACCACTGCTGTGTAGTAGGTTTTGAGGTCAGGGAGTGCAATGCCTCCCACTTGGTTTTTGTTTTTCAGAAGTGCTTTGCTTATTTGAGGTCTCTTTCCTCTTCAAATAAACATGAGTTTCCCCTTAGATCGCCTTGAAAAAAGAATTTGGTGTCTGTATTGAATTGAGTTGAACATGTAGATTGCTTTTGGTAGGATTGTCATTTTCACGATATTGAGTCTTCTATCCATGAATAAGGCACATTTTTCCATTTCTTTAGGTCTTTTATTGTGTCTCACAAAAATATTCTGTCATTTTCTTTGTATAGGTCTTTTGTGTTCTAGATAGGTTCACTCCCAGGTGAACCTATTTTTGTGGTTGACTGTTGTAAATGGTATTGCTGTTTCCTTCTCTTTGTTACTGTAGAGGAATCCCATTGATTTTTGGATATTGATCTTATATCCTGCCACTCTACTAAATTGGTCTACTAGCTCTAACAGGATCTTTTGTTGAGTCCTTGGGGTCCTGTTTGACCTTTTTGTGCCTGTGCCCCAAGAACATTCTGGAGCGTTCTCTGTACGCAGATGCTGTTCTTTCTTAATCTGTTAAGACAAGTTCCCCCCAGGCTCTCAGGTCCAGCCCCTCTCAACAGCATGTCCTCCGTTCTTTTCCTTAGACTTTCCAACGTTGTCTTCCTTGGTTGCTCTTCCATCTGGAAGGGGGGTGGAGAGTGTTTGTATGTTTGCAAAGGGTCATATGCCATTTTTACCATTTTTTGCATTTACAATTCAGTGAAATTCATTACATTCATACTGTGCAGCCATCACCACTATTTATTCTTATTTTCTGATAAAATCTCTCTTCTTTTTTGTTATTTCTGTGGAGCACATACCTGGAAGAGCATAGACCAGTTCGACACTTGATGCAGCCAGTCGAGTGACCTCAGCTCTGTCCTTAGAGTTTTACGGCCAGTCTCGCTCTCCTTTTTCAAATTAATGCTCTCCAGTCAGCGAAGCCCCGCTGTCTGCTGAGCTTCCCAGTCAGACTTTAAGATTGCTATTTGTTTGATCCTGTATCGGTAGTTCTTTTTTTTTTTTATTCCTTTAATTTTATTTTATTTTGTGTACCGTCAAAGTGGATCTCACTGGTATAGGAGGAGATTGCCCGTCCTTCTCCAGCAGAGCACCTGGTAGATTCAAACCACAAACCTCTGGGATTGCAGTACAGCTTCTTGCCAGTAGGCCACCAGAGCTCCCTAATGTATCGAGTTGTTAAGAGAGTACAATGTTCAAGGCCGATAGTCTATACTGACTAGTCCAGCATTTGTACAGAAAGTCAGGAGCTCTTAGTAATGCCCCATCTTCCTCTCCCCCAGCTCCTGGTGACCGCCAGTCAGTTTGGCCTCCTTGCGTTGCCTCTGCTATAGATTACGTACACATGGATCGAGCTCCATTTGTCTTTCTGTGTCTGAGTTACGTACCTGTTTTCATAGGTCATCCAGACTATGTCTGTATCAGAACGTCATTTCTCTTTTAAGGCTAAGTAATATTTCATTCTGTGTATGAATCACGTTATGTTGATCGTATCATCTCCCCGTGGACACTCAGTTGTTTTACCTGTTGGCTATTATGAATACTACAGTGAACAGTCACATACAAGGATGTGTGTTCAAGTCTCGTAGTAGACTTGTGGGTCTTATAGTAATTCCATGCTTAACTTTTTGAGGAGCTGCCACCGGGCTTCTAACTGGGGTGTGTGTGTGTGTGTGTGTGCATGTGTGTGTTTAAGAGTGTAAGATTTGTGTGAAACTTTGCAAACCCAGTTGGCATTCCAGTCCGCCATTTATTCACATTCTGTGTTGTGACATTATTTCTGGTACACATAGGGAAGCCACCCTCTTCCTATTTTCTTCTCTTATCTTCCACCTCCTGCCTTCTAGTTTTGGGAAAATGCTGCCCCTTGGATCCTCTGTGGTTGATAATTCCCAAGTGAACTTCTAAATTGACTTGTGTAGCTCCAGGAAGAAAGCCTCGTAGTAGTTTTACTAGGATCACACAGAATTTATCTGTTAAGCTGGGGGAGAATTGGCATTCTTACTTATTACTTACAACACTGTCTTTTAATAAGATGACTCATTTTATTTCGTTTTTAGGGTATTTTGTGTGATGAAGGCGTACAGACCGTATTGATTTTTCATACAATCATTCATAGACATCGTTTTATAATTTTAATTGTCATTGATTACTGTAATTCATTAATGACAGTGTCTGACCCCTTACTGAATATTGCTTGTCGTGTCGCTTATAAGATGCACTGTTTTTTTATTTTACCTTTGACAGGTCTTTGTTTCTTACAGGTCTAAAACTTCCTGATTTTCAAGATTCTATTTTTGATTATTTCAACACTACACCTCTTACACATGATCTAACGTTCAGAGTAAGTAAGCATTGTTTTAAAAGTGACAATTATTTATACATTGAAGATCGTGTACTGCAATTTGATTAGCTGTGGGATCAAAACGCACACTGTCGGTTAATGCCTAAAGGGCTCTTGAAGCTGTGCTGCCCACCTTCCTTGACCTTGGACAGGAACCTGAGAGTAGGACATGGGAGGTCTTTGCTTCTGGACAGAGCTCAGTGGAGGCTCATTCCGGAAGAAATGGACCGTGTTTCCTGATCGAGCACTTACGGCAGCATTTCTCTGACCAGTTGAGAATAATTCAGTCATGTTACCATTATGATCAGCTTTTCTCTGGCTATGTATTTGAGTTCAGCTTTGGTGTAGTTGAGGTTCATTTATAAGCAGCAGTCGTGGCTAGGTGGCCTTGTTAAGGGCCTGGAGTTGGTGCCCTCTGCTCTGGAAGGTGGCTCGTCTGCACAGCTCAGAGCACATTCTCAGGACATCAAGCCTTCCAGAAGTGCTCTGCTCCGGGGAACCACCCCTCACTCCATGAGCTGCCCCTCCTCAGGGGTTCCAGCGAGGTCAGCTGTTCTTTCCCTTATAGGGCAAACCCCTATCAAGCTGAAAGAGTCCCCAAGTGGAGCACGGTTCCATCAAGGCAGGTCTCTAGCGGGCCCTGTTCATTGCTGCTATTTGTTTAATAACATTTTGAACTAACAGGAGAGTCCAGAGGCTACCACAGTGAGCACATAGTGGGCCTCTCTAGTGTTTATCCTCGTTTGTTTTCTGCGTCTCACACTAAACACACTGGTTACCATGCAGTCGACGGACGTGTGGCGACTCCTGTGAGCCGAAGCAGAACTGTGCTATATCAGGGTTTTCGTGGTTAAGTTTTCAGAAGCAAATTCCAAGTTTTTCTTCTAAGGTGCCTCCGGGTAGGCTTGAACCCCCATCTTTTGGGTTAGCAGCTTAACACATTCCTGTTTCCCCCAACCCAAGGCCCTTTCTCATCATGCTCTTTCCTTCCCTCAGCTATTTGAAAGTAAGTTAAAAAAAATAAACCCAGAAAAGAAAGTTGCAGGCGTTAGTAACCCCTAGATTCTTGAGCATCGTTTTCCTAAGATGAGGACGTTCTGCATACCCCGGTCCCCCGTCATCCACGCAGAAGGAATTGTGCACTGTGGTGCGCCGTACTCACACCCCGCACTCAGTCCCTGTTCAGATGGCCCTGTGGCCCCATCCCGTCCCCCGAGGTAGTGTCCTCCCAGGTTGACGTTAAGCTCTGTGCCTCTGTCCTCTGATGCTAAGCGAGTCCATCTTTATGGTCACCGAGCACACACGTCGTCTTGTGAACCATCCACACCCTGGATTTGCCCGTGTTCTCTGCCATTAGATGTGGTGGACACTTGGCAGGCCCTACCCAGGGGCGAGGGTGTCCTTCCTCAGGAGCTGGGGGTCCCTCTGCCTGCACCTGGGGGTGCTGAGTTCAAGCACGAGGTCAGGGTGGTGGCTGCTAGCCCTGCCCATGGAAAAGGGACCTCCCGTTGTAAGTAAGGCGCCACCTGGGAGTGACCATGTTACTGGCTGCCCTCAGCCTCTGTCCTGGTGCCCTCAGTGGGCGCTAGCAACGTCCAAAACCTGAGCCATTCATGTTATTTCCATCCTTTGCAGCCCAGAAACGTTGTTCACAAGGGGGTGGTGCCATGCTCCCCTGGCAGCCTCGGTGCTGACCTGCCGGGAAGCCCATCGTGGACAAGCCCCCACTGCACAGCCTCTCGGGTGGCCAGGGAGCAGCAGCTTTTGGTCCACTCCCGATGGAGCAGAGTTTGGTGGCTGCTAGGTTTGGGGTGGTGCACAGAGCAGGGTTAGTGGTTCACAGTGGCACGGCTCATCGGTCCCCCAGCTCCGTGAGGAAGGATGTGTCAGACTCCTTGTCAACACAGAGCACCCGCGGTTGGTATGTCCAGACTCCGAGGGTGATTCCTAAGCGACTCGTGTCCCTTCGTTAAACCCGAGACTGGTTCTAGAGACGCTTTGCACAGAGATGGAAGCTCCGCTTGTCACGCACGTTTTCACTGGTGGAAATGATCTTTTTCCCCGTCTGTTGCACAAGGACTCTGTGTCCTCTTCATCCACGTCTTCTCTGCTAGACTTGTGGGAAGAAGTAAGTTACCAGCAGCGCTGGGTGTCAGCGCTCCCTCCCTGCAGTAGTGATGGCTCCTCTCGTCATTTGCATCCTTTTGATTAATTAATGCACTAAATGAAGCCAGTAGGGCTTTACATGACTAAAATTAAACTGCTTAATATTCTTACGTTTCTCAATTATGGAGAGATGGAACTCTAACTCATCTAACCAACCTCGTTTACGGGAACTGAGCTGCTCTGTCGAGCCCCATAACCAGCTAATTGACGTAGCTTCTCCCTCGAGCCTTTGTTTACGAGCTGGGATGTTGCAGTCAGAGGCGGAGCTCCAGCAAACAGTGCCCATGGCAGTTCCCATTTAAACTTTCAGAACTGGCGGGGAACTGCTCGTTGACACCCCTCCAGTGGCTCAGGGCACCTGCCGCCCTCCAGGCTGTCAGCTCCACCTCTGATTGCAATCTGCGGTACACAGGTGCCCGTGTGTACGTGCCGCTCTGCCTTCACGCCTGAGTGAGGTGCCCGCTCATCCACCTCCCGCTCTTAACACCCATTAGGAAGCACCTGTCGTTGTCTTTGGTCCATCGGGGGTCTGAGAGCAGACACCCTAACCTGCAGGCTGCTCTTCAGGAGCCTCCGAGCTCCCTGGCTCCTCTGAGGAGTTTAGAGGCTCAAGTCATGGTCTCAACTGTTAACCTGAAGGTTGGCATTTTGAACCCACCAGCCACTTCTCTGGGAAGGCAGTGGCATTCGGCCTCTGTAAAGCTGCTGGCCTCAGAGACCAGCCCCTCCCGGCCGTTCTGCCTGCCTCCAGAGTCACGGGCACTCAGGACTGACCGGCCACTGGGAGGGCAGTCGCTGTTCCCACAAAGCACGACCACGGCACACGTGCACCTGTGTCAGGATGACTGGTGGTGGCATGCTTGTTCTCGGGGTGTTTGTGTCACATGCAGTTGTTTACACTGTCGACTCAGTGTCAGCTAGACAACTGTGGAATTCACTTAGAAATTGTGGGAGCTTAGAGCCGATCACAGCTATGCTTCCTGGCTCCGCGCAGCCTGCGAGGTTCTTCCCTCCTTGGCAGTGACCTGGCGCACACCTTGGCCCCTGGAGGGAGGTTACAGAGCACTGGCTAGTTCACCTCAGGGCTACCAGGTGAAGATAAAGTTACCTGTAGATACCTTCCAGTGAGTGCCATTTCCCAGTCCACACCCTGTAAGTGCCCAGGAAAAAGAGGGGGTGTGAGTGGGGCTCACGCCAGACCACACCCTGTGAGTGAGTCAGGAAGAACAGGGGGCTCTCAGATTTGGACCCCCCGAGCCTGAGGGCAGTGCAGGAGGCGGACTGGCTGTGTGGCCAGGGCACTGTGCCCTCAGGCTCGGGGGTCCTGCGGGGGGCCTCTGAAAAGTCTCCGTGGCGGGGTGGCCCATCCTCGGTGGAGATACCCAGCCTTGGTGGAATGATGAAGAGGTGACGAACCTGAGGTGAGGGCTGGGTCTTGCAGACGGAGCCCGCCATCCTCCTCTTCCCTCTGTTTCCACAGACAGGCTCAGCCGGTGAGCAGGAGGCCCACACAGCAAAGCCAGAAGCGTCCCCGTCGATGTCCACGCCTGCAGGCATAGACCAACCGGAAGTAAGACTCTTGGCCAGGGGGGCTCCCGGGTCCTTGGTCCCCCTCCCCTGCGTTCTGTGTGCCTCGTGGCAGCAGCACTCTGGTGTTGGGCTGCTTGGCACCCGTGCCCAGCTCAGCCAGGACTCTGCTTTCACGATTCCTGACAGCTAGGTGAGGGGCACCCTGACAGCTGTCTCTACAATGTAACTGATTAAAGATGCATAACTGTTCATTATTAATACGTTCTAGAAATTACTCCCTGGGGTGCAGCACGGCCAGGAGTGTCGAGATCAGCACAACACTCACGGTCTCTGCTTGTCTCCCAGGACATGGCTCGTGCTCTGCCGAGGCCAGCCGCTGTCCCCCTGCCTGCCACACCGGCCCTCGCCCTGACTGGACCCAAGGTAGGCCCTGCCCCGAGCCCTCCGTACCTTGTTGGTGTCAGAAGACGCTTCTGTGTAAACTTGCCTTCTGTGCAGGGCCTTGGGCACCTGTGTTTTGTCTTGGGTGCTCTGAGTGCCACACCCTGTGACATTCTGGAACTGCGTGTACCTGCTCTGAATGTGTCATGACAGAGCGGTGCTCCCAGAACAGTCCTGGGACCGTGTGCATCAATCAGTTCTGGGGCTGTGTACACCCCACTCCGTGCGCATCAGCTCGGAGCTGTGTACCCAGAACAGTCTTGGGGCTGTGTGCACCCTACTTTGCGTGCGTCTGCTCTGAGAGGTGCACCCTGCTTTGTGTGTATCTGCTGTGTGCAGTGCACTCAGAACAGTCCTGGGCTGTGTGCACCCTGCTCTGCTGTAGGTCTGGGACCACATGCGCCTCCACACCACATCAGGCTCCTCCGAGTCCAGCCTCTGTCCCCTCTACCCTTCGCAGGAACCACTCTGGGATGTGCCCCTGCCCAGCTCCTTCTCCCCTCATCCGTATTCACCTGTGTGGGCACATACAGAGCCCTGTGGTTTGCAGATTGGGGTTGACAGACTCTCGCCCTAACAGAACGCATTGTACAGGCGTGGCCTGTCGTACAAGCCCCGTGCAGATCTGGAGAGACAATGCTCAAACCCCATGCAGATAGAGTACTGTGGAGGGACGATGTTCAAACCTCGTGCAGATAGAGTATTGTGGAGGGATGGTGTTCAAACCCCGTGCAGATAGAGTACTATGGAGGGACGATGTTCATACCCCATGCAGATAGAGTGCTGTGGAGGGACGATGTTCAAACCCCATGCAGATAGAGTATTGTGGAGGGATGGTGTTCAAACCCCGTGCAGATAGAGTACCGTGGAGGGACGATGTCCAAACCCCGTGCAGATAGGGTACCGTGGAGGGATGGTGCTCAAACTCCGTGCAGATAGAGTACTATGGAGGGACGATGTTCATACCCCATGCAGATAGAGTGCTGTGGAGGGACGATGTTCAAACCCCGTGCAGATAGAGTACTGTGGAGGGATGGTGCTCACGACGAGTCTTTGCTCTTGAACAGACGTAGACTCTCCTCCAGTTCAAACGTCCACAGCCAATAAGAGACCCAGAGACTTGGTTCAGATGGAGGCTAGTGGTTTAGCGTTAGGTTCTGGTAGTCAGGAAGACAAATGGCGTTCCTTTGTGTAAGACAGGGTGGTTTGAAATGTAACCACAGCCTTGGGCTTTTTGTCTCCACACTGGGCTGCTCTGGGGACCACCTGTCCCACACGTGGCCCCAAGCACCCTAAGAGCAGGCCGGTGTGGGTCCTAAGAAGGAGGCCCAGGCCCTTTGTTGGGGGCCAGCTGCTCCCGGGTTGACCCTGCTCTGGAACGTGCCTGGCCAGCAGTAGAATTGGCAGCTTTCGCGATGAGGCCAGCTTGTTGCTCACCAGTCGACTGGCCCCCTCGGCTCTCAGCTGGAGGCTCACCCTGCTGCTCTCCTTCAGCCCAAAGCGCACCAGTTCAGCATCAAGTCCTTCTCCAGCCCCACGCAATGCAGCCACTGCACCTCGCTCATGGTGGGACTCATCCGGCAGGGCTACGCCTGTGAGGGTGAGTGCGGGCCTCACTGGCACGTCCCTGGTTTCTGTAAATGCTCGGTCAGGTGGTGGGCTGAGATCGTGACCCCCAGGGCAGTTGGACAATGCCCTACTGCAGGGCCCTGGTCATCCACTGTCCAGCATCCATTGTTCAAGGCAGCACAGCTGGATTCTAGAAAGTCGGGAAAGTGAACTCACCCAGAGAAAGGGCAGTTGGGGTTACCTCTGACAACTGTCACCGTTATCATGATATTTGGGGTCCCCGCCCACTGTACCAGGTGCTAAGTGGAGTTCCATGTCCACCTGGATGCTGTGGCCTCATCCATTCACACCTGGGCAGGGGCACTGCCATGAAAGGCCCCCTCGGAGAGGCCTGCTGCTTGGCTCTGCACATGCCCTCCCTTGGGTCCGCGCTGGCCGTCATCCAGAGAAGCAGTTCTAGTCTTTGCTTCTTGCATCACGTGACAGCACAGTGCATCCCTGTTACTGAAACTCAGTAAGCACGTGGGCGGGCTGCCAGGGCCCTGTCCCGCTGTCGTCACCTTGCAGCAGGCATGTGGCATGTCCCCTCCATGGTGACACTGAGCCTGACTGGTCTCTATGGCCATGCTGCTGGTCATGGTCAGTGTGAGTTCACACGTCTTGTGTGTGCTCTTACACGCACATTCATTGACCGAAGGCCAGGCCCCCAGGCTCCTGCGCCGTCCAAACACTCACGTTGGCTCCCTTCCTGTCAAGCCTTTGTCTGAGCCCTGAACGCCTCACCCCCCATTCACCTTGAGCTGGGACCAGTTCTAAGGCACTGCCCTTCCCTCCCAGTGTGCTCCTTCGCCTGCCACGTGGCCTGCAAGGACAGTGCCCCCCAGGTGTGCCCCATCCCTCCCGAGCAGTCCAAGCGGCCCCTCGGCGTGGACGTGCAGCGAGGCATCGGGACCGCCTACAAAGGCTACGTCAAGGTGGGTGGCTTGGGGGACATGCGCTGTCTACCCTGGACCTCAGTGCCGAGAGGTGAACGACATGGTCCCCCAGACCCCATGGTGTCTCCCGGGCAGAATGATGGGGCTCTCTACCTCCAGAAGAGGCAGCCCACGCACAGGCCCAGCTCCAGCCACACCTGTGCCCTGAAGGCTCCTCAGAGGTTTTACTGCCTGGTGATCTGTGTCCCTGCTGGTCTGCAGATCCCCAAGCCCACCGGGGTGAAGAAGGGGTGGCAGCGAGCCTATGCGGTGGTCTGTGACTGCAAGCTGTTCCTGTACGATCTGCCTGAGGGGAAATCCACGCAGCCGGGCGTGGTCGCCAGCCAGGTGTTGGACCTCAGGTCAGTGACGCCCCCGGGGAGCCTTTCCTGCTTTAACTGTTAGCTGGAGTGATAATCAGTCCCTGTGGAAACCTTTTGTCCCATTTGCATCTTTGGTTAGTGCAGTTCCAAGAACAGGTAATGCTCAGCTCTCAAAAACGTGCTGGGATCATTCCAGCTTTGAATAGTGGTGGTGGTGGTGGTGGTGTTGCTAAGTGCCGTAGAATCATAGACTTATAGAGACCCTATGAAAGAAAGACCTGAACAATGGTGTAACTTTCTTCATTTCCCTAAGTCTGTAGGGTTTCCGGAGGCAAGCTATTTTGGAAGTGGATGTCACTCCTGCTTCTGAGCTTGCAATTAGGAAGCTCCACCAAACACTGTCCACCATGGGTGACCGTTATCACATTTGGCACATCAGTGTCACAGTGTTCAGCTTCACAGCAACCACGAGTTACCTCTTTATGGCAAGTGGACAGACCACTGCTATACCACTTAGAAGAATGTTTGACCAAAAACAAAACCTGGTCTGAGTGCCACAGATTAAAATCACCCACCTTTGTCTTGGTAGCATAATTTTCTATCCACTAGGCTAACAGAGCTCTCTCTCTGACTCACAGCAATTCTGTGAACTAACCCTTGCCCCATCCTGCATCATCCCCACAATCTGAGACATGCTTGAGCCCGTTGCTTCCATTGATACAGTCACTGTATCAATCCTTCGTGTTGAAGATCTTTTATTGGATAGTATAGCATAAAAAATACGTGAACATCAGACAGCAGTGTTCCAAGAACAAGGATAAGTTGTGCGAAGGAGCTAGGCAGCCTCGCGGGCTGTGGGCACTGTGACCACTGAGGCCAAGGTCCGTGTGTAACCATGCCATCCCCCGCACGCGTTGTCCAGTGAGGCTTTCCAGCACTCGACTCCACAAGGACCGTCTCTTCCACCCCTTCCCCTAAGTTAGCATCTCTGCCCTCGGTTTCCCCACGTGTGATGTGACGTGAATTGGACCCATAAACAGGCCTAGCATGTTCACACCCTCATCCCTTCCTTAGAACGAGAGCCCCTGCCTCTGTGCCCTCACTCCCAGCAAAAGGCAGCCACACTGCTGAGCCAGGGCCCGCCTCTGGACCTCGGAGTCTTCAGCCCTGCTTCCTGAGGGCGGGGGTCCATCGCAGGTGCCGTTGACACACCAACAGAGTCCCATTTCCCAGTGTCCTCATCCCACGGGACAGGCATGGTAACCAGCTGGTCTGCTCTGGAAATGTCCCAGTGGCCTTGCACCAGCCCACACACTGCCCTGGCCTAGCAGCTAAGTGACTGTTAGCCCAAACCCACGGGCCAGGGAGCACTGGCCTCAGAGCAGCCCACGGCCCACAAGGAGCTGGATGTCCAGCGTGCTGGGAGGGGCATTTCCCAAACTGTACCCTCGACAGGCTTGCCCTGCAGAACTGAGTACAGGCCAAGTCTCAGGCATTCAAAGCTGGGCTGACACAGGTGCATGGGTGCAGTGTGAGAAGGGCTGCCTACCCTCTAGCACCCCCAACCATTCAGCTACCCACTCAGCAAGGGCCTGTGAGTGTTTGTCGATGGGGGTCCTCCGTTCTGGAAAACAGACCCATGACAGTGTCCTTCTTCGGGAGGGAAGAAGGAGGGGTGCCTGACACCAGCAATGGGGGAGAAGGCATGAGTTAAGAGAATGAGAGTCCTCAACATCACCTCTCTTACAGAGACGACGACTTTTCCGTGAGCTCAGTCCTGGCTTCAGATGTCATACATGCTACACGCCGAGATATTCCCTGTATATTCAGGGTATGGTTTTTCTTATTGTTTTGTCTGCCCCTTTTCTCCAAGTCAGGTGGTTAGGATAAAATGACTAACTTGAGCTCTCTGTTGCCCCCTTGGGATGTGCTTACACACCCGTCATCTGGTTTCTCCCCACCCCGGCCTGGCGTACACACTGAGCCTGTCCGCTGTCAGCGTGTCTCAGCCTGTGGGTTGGGCATCTCCCCTGCAGGCTTCCTCCTCCCCTCACGTCACCCTCAGGCGCCCTCCTCCCCTCATTGCTTCTTCAGGCTCCCTCCTCTCACCTCTCCCCAGCTCCTCCCTCAGGGATCCTCCCCTAACTTCCCCCTCAGGGGTCCTTCTCCCCTAACTTCCCCCCTCGGGGGTCCTCCTCTTCTCACCTTCCCTACCTCCCCCTCCTTTTTACCTGAACCCCCTTTCTTGAATCTACACCTCCTTCCCTGACCATGGTCACTTAATGCTGGACGATGCATGTGGTGCGGATTATTGAGACCCGCGCAGACCCAGCTGAGCCTCTGGGAGCCAGACCAGCACAGAAGTCCCGCAGCCCCATTTATACAGCCTAGAAATGGAGGCCACCTGCATAGTGGTTGACGTGGTTGTCCACACTGGCCCACTGTGTGGGTCAGGAAGAGGCTTCAACACCCGCACTGGGAATTTTTTTTTTTTTGTGGTTGGGGGTTTTTTGTTTGTTTGTTGGGGTTGTTTTTTTAAATGAAAATTTACAGAGACTTTGGATTCCATTCATTCATTGTTGCACATTTTCTTCCCTGCCCAACCCTCATCCCCAGTTCGCTTTTCTCTTTGAAAAGTTTAAAAAAAAAAAAGAAAGAAATTCTTTCATTGTTACACCCCCTCCCCCCAGTCCATTCCATTATGCAGCTTTCATTTTGGACTTGTCATCACCTTAATACCTAATCTATTCCTCCTAAACAGTTCTCTCCCTCATCTGTTTCACTGCAGTATACATTATTTATCCCCTCTTAGTTTCCCCGCAGCCCCAATGTCAGTCCCACTTTACAACAGTGGTACTGTGCCTTATTTGTCCTTTTGTGACTGAGATATTTCACTCACCATGTCCTCCAAGGTCACCCATTTTGTATACTGTTTCATGAGTTCCTTGTTTTTCAATGCAGCGTAGTATTGCATTGTGGGAATAGCTTCTCTGTCCATTCATTTCTTGATGGCACTTGGGTTGTTTCCAACTCTTGCCTGTTGTGAACAAAGCAGTGGTAAACATGGGTGTGCATATATCTTCTTGGATGGCAGTTACGGTCTCTTTGGGGTATATTCCCAGTAGTGGAATTGCTGGGTCAAATGGTATTTCTATTTGCAACTTTTGGAGAAAGCGCCATACCGCCATCCACAGTGGTTGTGCCTCACTGGGAGTTTAATGAGCACGGTAAAATATGGAGTTTCCACAGGGCCAAGTCTCTGAATCATGTTCTACTAAATCACTTTTTATTTAGCCCTCCCACCCTCCCAACATGTGCTAAAACAGTGACTCACGGCAGCTGGGGTCCCGCCGGCCCCTTGAAGCACAGTTCAGGCCTGCAGTTCAGTTGACTAGATTCCCCAAGCATAATCTAGAATCTGTGGGTATCTTCTTGTTGTTACTATAACTCTAGACCATATTTTGGGCAAGAACAGTTGGCCAACCTCTGAAACCCAACATCCCGCCATCTGTGGAAGTGATCAGGTTATACTCTGCCCTTTGTCGAGGGTCTCCGTCAACGAGGTGGTCGAGGAGCCGACCAGCCTGGGCAGCTCCAGCCACCCGCCAGGGTCCTGGTCCTGCGTCTTCTGTGGCAGCAGCCTGGCGTGTTTGGTCTCACAGCTGTTCTCTGTTTTGTGTTTTGTTTCCCGTTACGAAGGTGACGGCCTCTCTCCTAGGTGCACCTTCTAAGATCAGCTCACTGCTCATTCTAACAGAAAATGAGAACGAAAAGAGGAAATGGGTTGGGATTCTGGAAGGCCTCCAGTCAATCCTCCGTAAAAACAGACTGAGGAACCAGGTGGTGCACGTGCCCCAGGAAGCCTACGACAGCTCACTGCCACTTATCAAGACCATCCTGGCGGCGGCCATCGTGGGTACGTGCGGGGAGGCGGCCCTGTGGAGGCCCTGGACAGTGCGGACCGTGAACACACTGACCTCTAGCTCAAGGCTCATGTCCCCCCCGAGGCCTCTCGGAAGAAAGGCCTGGTGACCTGCTTCCCGAGCGTCGGGCTCGCGGCTGCCTCGGAAGCTGCCCCCCCAACTACACTGCTTTACACGGTCCCCCTCTCTCTGCTTCTGCAGATGAAGAGAAGATCGCCATCGGCCTGGAGGAGGGGCTGTACGTCATCGAGCTGAACCGTGACAGTAAGCGTGCTGTGCACCCCAAGTCCCCTGTGGGGAGAGCGGCTGCCATGTCCCCGGCCTGGAGCCCCAGCCCTGGCCTCTCAGTACCAAGAGCACAAGGGGGCCTTTCAGGGAGCCACTGGGGCGATAAACTGAGTCATTGCCTGTGAAATTCATAAGGAAAGTCAGATCACTGGTAAACAGATGGGCCATGGGCAGGACCGGTGTGGGAACAGGCAGCGGGGTGGGGCACAGCCCTGCTCAGGAGAGAGGGAGCAGGAGACAGGTGTGCCCCACCTCTGAAGAGGTGTCTCTGTGGCGGCCATTGGAGGATGTGGGGTGAGCTGGGCAGGGAGCTCTGGACGGGCACCGGTGTGAGGAGCTGGGCCCACCCCTGACGCCACCTCTGCCCCACAGTCATCATCCGAGCGGCCGACTGCAAGAAGGTGCACCAGATCGCCCTCGCACCCCGGGAGAAGATTGTCGCCCTGCTTTGTGGCCGGAACCACCACGTCCACCTCTACCCCTGGTCAGCCTTGGACGGGGCCGAGGGCAGCTTTGACATCAAGCTTCCAGAGACCAAGGGCTGCCAGCTGATCACCACGGCCACGCTCAAGAAGGGTTCGGCCACCTGCCTGTTCGTGGCTGTGAAGCGCCTGGTGCTCTGCTACGAGCTGCACAGAACTAAGCCTTTCCACCGAAAGCTCAGCGAGCTGGCCGCCCCCGGCCCCGTACAGTGGATGGCCATGTTCGGGGACAGGCTCTGTGTGGGCTACCCGTCCGGCTTCTCCCTGCTCAGCGTCCAGGGCGACGGGCACGCCCTCAGCCTGGTCAGCCCGGCCGACCCCTCGCTCGCCTTCCTCTCGCAGCAGTCCTTCGACGCCCTGTGTGCTGTGGAGCTGCGGGCCGACGAGTACTTGCTGTGCTTCAGCCACATGGGGCTGTACGTGGACGCGCAGGGCCGGCGGTCGCGCACGCAGGAGCTCATGTGGCCGGCCGTCCCCGTGGCCTGTAGTATGTATCAGTTTTCTGTTGCCTTTTGTCCACTGCTGCCTCCCCACCCGGGGCCAGCGTCTGGGTGCTCGCTGTGACTTGTCGTCCGGTGGTCCAGGGGCCACACAGCTGTGGAGGTGGGCGCCTGCTTCCTGAGGGGGGCTTGGGGCTGCAAGCCTGGCACCTCCAAAAGCACAGGCACCCCCCACTTGTGCTCTCATGCAGAAACTCAGGGTTCCCCACTTCATATCTTCTCCTACCCAGGAAGTCAGGGCTCCCACCCCACCTGCTCCTGCCTGGGCACTAAAGGCTGTTCGAAGCCTTTGCCAGTGCTCCTTCAGCTAAGGACCCTGTGGTGGTCGCTGGCCTTCCCAGGCGGAGTGACGTGAATAGGATAAGGGACAGCGTTTTGTCTGTCTACGACGAGGTTGTAACAAACATGGAATGAAATCGGGGGCTGGGGTGGCAGAAAAGACCTGGCACTTGAGTCCCCGTCATGCCCCTTGGGACACGTGTGTCAAAGCTGCCCTGGACACCAGCAGGCGTCTGGTCACTTGATGGGATCATTCTGTGTGAATGTCATGCTGGGCTGGGTCCGTGGGGAGTCACAGGAGTCCTGCGTTGGGTGGGGACGTGGACGGGTTCAGGCTGAAGCCAGTGCAGCTAGCCGGAGTCTGTCGTGCTGACCACTTCAAGACCCCAGGCCTCGAACCTGTCCCCAGCCCCTCAGGGACAGCACCACCAGGCCAGGTGGGGGCCACACTGTCCTCCCCCACCAGGTCGGAAACCAAGGTGTGAAACAAGTGGGGTGGTCGTTCTCTTCAGTTGCCTGAACCCACGTCTGAGTGCCGTCTCCCTGTTGGCCAAGCTGAGTGCATAGATGCCTACTCTGGGGGTGGCACCCACAGCCTCGGGGCCACCACACCTCTTTCCTCACCCCTTCACTGTCACCCTCCCGTCACACGGCTGCATGCTGCTCCGTGTCCCCTCTCCACCACACGCCCTGTCACCTTCCTATCACATGACCTCATGCTGCTGTGTCCCCTCTACCTCACGCCCTGTCACATGGCCGCGTGCCGCTCAATGTCCCCTCTCCACCACACGCCCTGTAACCCTCCCATCACATGGCCACCTGCAGCTCCGTGTCCCCTCTCCACCACACGCCCTGTCACATCACCACGAACAGGCCCTGCTCTTTGAGGTCCTTTCTGCCACAGTGTTAATTTTGACGTGAAGGAGACAGCCTCTGACAGCGGCTCCAAGGTAGCAACATCCATGCTGTGCCTCTCGCCTGGCACTGCCCACCTGGGCAGATGGCTCCCCCTTTCCCACGCACAACAATCAGCTGGAGAAGACACCACATAACCATGGGTGGTGGAGCGAGGGCATGGTGCCTGCAGGGCCCATCATACTGCTCCCAGCGGGTCGTCAGTCTTCTGACCGGCCCACAGTAACTCAGCTGGTGTGTGTTCCTCTCAGCTGACCAGTCCGTGTATCACCAGACACCTGCCACCTCCTGTGGAGAGTTCTGTGCACCCAGCCTCACACACAGTTGGATCATCATGCCAAGACATCTGGGGCCCGTTGTACTTCCTACCCAGGCCTGTTTCTTTTTCTTCATGGTGAAAAGGAAAGGTCTAGCAGGCAGGCAGCTTGGATTCCATGCTAGAAATCCCGCGCTGTGTACAGCGAGCTTTTGAAAGATACCTCTTCAGTCAGTAGGGAGCTCTGGTTGCCTAATGGGGAGGAGTTTCCAGCCTGAAGGTACATGGTTCCAATCCACCAGCAGCTGCACAGAAGATGGGCAATCTCCCATGCGATTCACTGCCTCTGAAAACCCGCTGGACGGTCAGCTATGAGTCCGTTCCCGCCTGACAGTACACAGCACCAGCTTCAGTCAGTGTCTTGTGGTGTGGTGACCACATGCCTGTGGCCTGGGGACCTAGACCCTCGGACAGAGCAGCCACCATCACAGCTCTCAGACACTGGTCGCACCGAGTAGGCTGTGCGGACACTGGCCGGTGGCACGGCAGTGACCATCCCTGAATGCTCTTAGATCTGCTGGGCATTGTCCTCCTATTGTAACCGACATGCTGTCCAGCCAGAGATGCAGAGTGGCCAGCGGTCTCTGCCTGGTGTCTGGTACATCAGGCCAGCGGCAGGGACAGGAAGATGAGAGTGTTCTTACCCAAAGTCACACCTGGACAGGCCACAGCAGAGGTCTCGGGCCAGGTGGAAGTAGACAGGTTGGGCCAACGGCCCCAGGCGTTTCTCCTTAGACATACATCCCCTTCTGGGGACCTGGCCAGCTGCTCTCCCCTCAGCTCCACCCCTCCCTGGATCCAGGCTTGTGTGATGGGAGTGAATGAGCTTTTACAGTGGTGACATGCTGTAGGAAACTAACCAGCAAAGGCTTGGAAAGGCTGCAGCCTCCAGAGTGGTAGGCGAAGCCAGGTTGGTTGCAGGGCCATTGCACACTCGTGGCCACACTGATCTGTGACGTGGAGTTAACTGGAGTGGGGACAGGAAGAAGCGCATGGCCCTTAAGCCTCTTTCCCCTCCAACAGCTCCCCGATGCCCCAATGTCCCTGTGGCTGGAATGCCACTGCCCTACTCTCACTGTTTTGCTCCTTCGTCTATACAGGCTGCAGCCCTTCCCACGTCACTGTGTACAGCGAGTACGGTGTCGACGTCTTTGACGTGAACACCATGGAGTGGGTGCAGACCATTGGCCTGCGGAGGGTAAGACTAGGCGGGCGGCTCCCTACCTCCCTTGCTCCCTTCTGGGCACTGCCACTCAGGCCACCAGGTCACTGCTCTGCCTTCCTCCAGATCCGACCACTGAACCCAGAAGGCAGCCTCAACCTCCTCAGCCACGAGCCCCCGCGCCTCATCTACTTCAAGAGCAGGTTCTCGGGTGAGCCACGGCTGGTGGGCAGGGTCAGAGGGGCTCCCCGGGCTCTGTTCCCTGCCGTCCTCTCACACGGGGCTCCTGGTTCTGCAGGCACCGTTCTCAACGTGCCCGACACCTCGGACAACAGCAGGAAGCAGATGCTGCGGACCCGGAACAAGCGCTGGTTTGTGTTCAAGGTCCCCGAGGAGGAGCGGCTGCAGCAGAGGCGGTGAGGACAGCATGGGGCCCAAGCACAAGCTCTCCTGCTGGGCAGGGCCAGGAGCCCCTCGTCCCAGCTGGCGACGTGGCACGGAGTGGGTTCTCAAAGCTCTTCTCCTTCCCCAGTGAGATGCTCAGAGACCCAGAGCTGAGGTCCAAGATGATTTCCAACCCGACAAACTTCAACCACGTGGCCCACATGGGACCCGGCGACGGCATGCAGGTGCTGATGGACCTGCCGCTGGTGAGTGTGGCCTCATAGGGCCCGGAGGGGGCACATCTGCAGAGGCCCCAAGGCCAGTCACTCTACTTTGCCCGTGGGGCGGAAAGTCTGACCTTTTCTCTGGGGCCTCAGTACTGCCTGGTTGCCCACTGTCTGGTGGCTACCTGTCAGCTGCCCCTGCTGGGTGGGAGCTCACGACACCACTCTCTGCCCAGAGCTCGATGCCCTCCACGCAGGAGGAGAGGCCCGCCTCTGCCAACCTGGCCCGGCAGCCCCCAGCCCGAAATAAGCCGTACACCTCCTGGCCGTCATCAGGTACAAGGGGACAAGGCTGGTCACATTGCCCAGGCAGAGGGCAGGCCTGAGCCCTGGCGGGGTTAGTGGAGGCCACTCTGAGACCAAGTCCTTTTCTACAGGTGGATTCGAGCCTGGCGTGGCTGTACCCCTGAGGAGCATGTCTGATCCTGACCAGGACTTTGACAAAGAGGTGAGACGGGGTTTCTGTGAAGGATGCCCCCTTAACACATGAGGGCCTGTGCGGGGAGCAGGAGCACCTGAAAGCGCGCACGCGTGTGTGGGTGTGCCTGGGCACAAGCGGGGGGGGCAGCGTCCCAGACGTGCGTGCACACTGGCCATGACTCTTTCCCTCCAACCTGTGCTGCCTCCTTATGTAGAACCTCACATCTGCTCATGGCCGTGACCAGAACCGCCACTTGATTCTACTGCAGGTGGACAGTGTGTGGACTTTGGGGTTTGGCAGAGCAGATCAATCCTAATTTCTCTTAGTGATTTCTTAGCTACTTTTAATCTCAGCCATCAAATAAACCATAAGCTAGCTTGTTGACCCATCAAAAGAAACTGAGGACATACTCCTCCCCCTCAAGACCACACGGGGTCGCCCCCATTGAGAGTGTCCTGGGTTGTTGGAAGGCATGTTTAGAGAAGCAGACTTGTTACCAGTAGACTGTCCTCACGTACTCACGTGAGTGGTGTTCACACAGCTGTGACTTAGGCCTAGGATGTGCACAGACACTTCCCAAGTGCTGACGGGCCCCACGTCCCTTTGGTGGCTTTGCATATTGTGGAGTTTTCACAGGGTCCAGGCCCGGCGTGTCCACCTGCCACAAACATGCGTGCTCACCTGTCCCTTCTCCGCCCGCAGCCGGATTCGGATTCCACCAAACACTCAACCCCATCCAACAGCTCCAACCCCAGTGGCCCCCCCAGCCCCAACTCACCCCACCGGAGCCAGCTCCCCCTGGAAGGCCTCGAGCCGCCGGCCTGTGACGCCTGAGACAACGCCACCCACACCAGCCTGTCAGTGCCAAGACTGGACTGTCGTCTGAGGAGACGGGCAAGTGTGCAGATGGGAGACGCAGAGCGCCTGACAGGCGAGCTTCAGAGCTGTGCCGATGGCATCTGTGCGCCAGCCCACCGCCCTCCGGCCCCCTCTGTGTCCAGGGCTGCTCCAAGGCTGAAGAGGGGACACAGAGGGAGGTTGTGGCCTTTAACGAGTCACCGCAGGCTCCGCTGCAGAGGGCTTTCTGCCATCCTCCCAGTCAGGGACCAGGCTGCCTGCCCACCCACCACCTGCGTGTTCGCCAGTGTCACCGTGTCCACTACTCCAAAGTCCACTGCGTTGTCACCCACTCACCTGGCTGCTGCGACCGCTGTGTGAAGCCCCACACCCGGGGCCAGCAAGCAGGCAGTGGTGCCGGGACCCCACCTCGTCCACCCCGCATGGAGACCCGTGATTCGTACCCCAGAATCGATCACGTAGACGCCCCACACACTCCGCGCCGGCTGTGGCACAGTGACGCTCATGTGTATTTAATCCCACCCTCTGTACTATATGTTGAAGGCTTGTAATTAACTGGCAGCCAGCTCCACCTGTCGTCGGCTTGGACAGTCCTGGGCACCCCCCAGGGTTCACGTCTGGGTCGGCGCAGAGCTTTGGGGCTCCCTGACACCCTGCCCACCCCCTGGACCTTCTGCCGGGGCTGGCACCGGCTGGGGGTTGTGGTTTTTACTTTTTAAATGTAAGTCTGAGTCTTTGTAATTATTGAATCGTGAGGACATTTTTGAACAATTTACCTGTCAATAAAGAAGAAGAGGGCAACTTTCAAGTTCACAAGGTCTGTCCTCACGTGTAATGGGGTCGCCCTGAGCTATCCTTTTTCCTAGAATCCTGAGTTCACCCAGACAGGAGAGCCACCTCTCAGGGTCGCTAGGTGGGCTGACCGGGGCCTCTACTGGGCCCGGGCACCCAGAGGCCTGGAAGGGGGCTAATGTGTCAGCCCCAGCAGGGAGATCCGGGGCTGGACAGTGTCCTGCCCTCCCCAAGGGCCCAGTGAGAGGAGCTGGACAGGGGACCTCCCTGTCACACAGCACGCTGGTCCCAACCCCATGTGCGACAGGATAGGGCAGGCAGTCACTGAGAGGGGACGGGAGTTTAGGGCCAGCAGGTCCCCCTCAGCTTCACTTCCCAGGGTCAGAGGCTGGCCGTGTGGGTGGGGTCAGTGTGCTGAGGGGGGGTGGGGCAGCACCTGGGCAGGTGATTCAGGTGTGCAGTGCAGGTGAGCTCTCAGGGTGCTGGCTTCACTGGATGTGAGTCCCAGTAGCCCTACAAAGGTCCCCAAAGGCATCGCTGAGCCTGGAGGTGTGCAGCTCAGGACATGGGGTGGGTGCCATGCTGGGGTGCAGACAAGTGGGGAGCACACGGTAAAGCCCAGCTGGTCCCAACTGTGCACTCGAGGGAGTTCCATACCGTCCCTTGGGGTAAGTGACCCTGTGCCGTATCATTCCTGACAGTAGGGGCAGCACAGACACCACGAGGGAAGCCTCCCAAACTAAGAGATGGCAGCCCCAGAAAAGCTGAGGAAACGCTAGCATTGTTAACCCGTGTTTGGGAAGAAGAGCGGGACAGCGCTAGGGGTCTACCTGGATTGAAGCAAATTGACTTGGAGAGGGACCGTCGTGGGTGCTAGTTCTAAAAGTGAGGTGCGTGTGGCTGCAGCAGTAGGGACTGCTGACAGGCACACACACTAAAGAGCCTTGGTGGTGCAGCAGTTAAGCACTGAGCTGCTTATCAAAAGGTCAGTGCCTCAAACCCACCAGCCCCCCTGAAGATCCACCAGCTCGCTGAAGTGCAGGCAAGCACTGGAGTCTTGGCTCCAGTGTTACGGGTTTAGCTATGGATGGGCCATTGGACCCCAGAAACCGTGAGGAACAGGACCCACCAGGAAGTGTGCAGGAAAGACACAGCCCACGACTGGGCTGTGAATTACTGAGAGGGACTCAAAACAAGCAAACGGACCCATATCAGAAGTGGAGTTACTGGATAGAGGATGGAGACTGCTTGTCTCCTGGCCTACTTTCCTGGGCTCCTAGGCCACCTGGCCAGGTCAGACCCCAGGGGATGAGGACCTGGCAGAAAAGGCCGGGGCACTCGCCTTTCCCACCCCCACACAGGATCTCTCTCAGCTGCTGGGTGTTAGCTTCTCCCACCAGGCTCTGCTCCCTCCGGTCCAGCTCCCCAACCCACCCAGAGTTGTGGGTTCTATAAGCACTAACCTGCTGGTGGCCGTTTGCTCAGCCAGGCCTGACCAGAGCCCATCGTACGAGGTGAGGTGAGGTGAGAAACAGGGTAGGTGTATACACGGCAGGCGGGTGCAAAAAAGTCCTTTATTTCAGGGCTCTTGAGCCTCCAACAGGGAAGGGGTAGGACAAGGAGACGGGGACTGGGATTTTCAGAGCCCAGGGCCAAGTCACCCAGGAACTGCAGGGGTTCAAAAGGCTCAGGCCTCTGCCTCCTCCACTGTGAACAGCGGATTGACGAAGTAGGTGCTGCTGGTGGTCCCAGCGTCCATCTGTGGGCTGGGGGGCTGGGACAGGTGTGGAGTCAGCGGCAACCAACGCTGCAAGGAATCCCGCTCCCCCAACCCCCTCAACCCTATGGACTCACCTTGCACTCCTCAGGGCCCACAGAGCCGGAGCCGGATGAGTCAAACACTGGGTTGTCGAAGCCCTGCTGGGGTTCAGCTGATGAGGCTGAATCTTCAGGACTCCGCCTCCACCTGGGAGGAGGGAGTGCAGTGTGAGACCTGGAGATGCAACCCTCTCCTTCCCCTGCACACCTGAGCCGCTGCTCTCCAGGAGTACCCAAAATCCATACCTGAGCCCCCCACACACATCTGATGCCTAACCCCCATGCACAGTGTACTAAGCCCCTAAAGCGCCTGACGTCGCCCTGGGGCCTTAGCACAGCCCCCTCCCCACCACCCCGTGTTCTATTGCCTGAGCTGCCCTCCCGCCCTGTGCCTCATCCTCCATTCCCATCACCCCATCCGCACCCAGCCTTTTCCACCCCGGTATACCTGAGCACCCCCACCTGGAGTACCTGAGCCTCCCACGCCGTACCTGAG
>NW_006399752.1:37039047-37039556 GCF_000299155.1 Elephantulus edwardii | reverse complement strand
GCTCCGGCCCCGCTGCCGTCCGCGCGCGCCCCACGCGCCGCACCTTGGACACGGCCACCTGCAGGTCCTGGTACTGGGGCTGCCGGAGAGGGGCCGGGTGGGCACCAGGGCAGAACCCACCCGCCCGGACTCGCAGGGAGCAGGGTCGGGGGGGTTGGGGCGCAGAGCAGAGGCTGGGGGCCAGGGTCCCCCGTGCCCCGAGGCTGCGGAGGGCCGAGCGCGCGTTACCAGGAGGAGGAAGGTGTGCAGCAGCCGTGCCCGGTACCGCTCCAGGTCGAAGGCGGCGCCGTGGGTCAGAGAGAGGACGGCCCCTGCGCGCGGGGGTGGCGGTCAGCGGGGCGCAGGGGCAGCGGGCCCCCCAGCCGGCCCAGCCGGGGCGGGAGCTCACCGCACAGGTCGCAGCACTGGCCCTCAGGCCGCAGAGCATCGCGGCAGGCAGCTGGGGGACAGTGGCCGCCCAGGGGCTGGAGCAGAGCTTCACAGACCTGCGGCTGCACCTGGGGAGGGGC
>NW_006399752.1:36888815-37038781 GCF_000299155.1 Elephantulus edwardii | reverse complement strand
GGGGGAGGGGGCAGGGAAGGGGAAAGAGGCAGGGAAGGGGGAGGAGTAGACCAGCTAGAGAAGGGAGCGGGCCGGCATGGGAAGGGGCGTGTCCGCGAGGGAAGGGGCGGGGCCAGCGAGGGGTGTGGACTGAAGGGCATGTGCTGGCGGACAGGGAACGGGAAGGGACCCCTGGTCTGAGGATGGTCCCCGTCGGTCCCGAGCCCACCCCCGCTGACCTCGTCGTTGCCGCAGACGCAGCCCGAGGGGTCGGCACAGGCCTCGGGGGCCACATGCAGGGCGCCCGCCCCGTGGAAGCGCAGACGGCCGGCGCGGGAGGCCAGGAAGGCGGCCAGGTCATCGTCCCTGGTGAACGTCTGCGGGCCGGGATGGCCGAGAAGGGACGCGCTAGTGTCGGCGTCCACGTGCGCGGGCCGTGGGACCAGGGACCCCACCTCACCTGGCCCAGGGCCGACACACTGCGCACAGTCAGGTCACCGGGGCCCAGGCCCACACGGAAGGAGGTGGTGGAGGGAAAGACGACGTCGTCATGACGACAGGGCACTCGCTCAGCGTCCACAGAGAAGAGGCCGTGGGTCATGTCCTCAGAACGCCACAGGTTCGGGTCGAACCATGAGAAGCGGTCAGGGTCACGAAACAGTACAGGTACACCTGGTCAGACACGTGTCTGAGCTGCTCAGGGGACAGGGTCCCACGGAGAGCCCCGCCCTCGATACACCTCCTGGAAGCCCCTTCCAGGTAAGCTTTCCAGGAAGCCCCTTGCCAGGTGTGCTGTCCTAGAAGCCCCGCCCCGGACACGCCCCCTAAAGGCCCCGCCCCAGGCACTCCCTGACACTCCTAGACACGCCTCCTGGGAGCCACGCCCCCGGACGAGCCCCTGGAAGCCACGCCCCAGGCACGCCTCCTGGAAGCCACGCCCCTTACAAAGTCCTCTTGAAACACCACCCTGGACACGCCTCCTGAAAACCCAGACCACTCACGCATCCTGAAGACCACATCCTCCTATCAAGCCTCTGAGGACACTCCCCCTCTACCCCTCGGGGACACTCCTTCTCCTGAAGCCCCGCCCAAGGCTTTACCCTCCCATAGAGCCTCCCCTCCGCGACCCTGGACCGCAGAAAAACTGCTACTCCAAGTCTATTCTGCCACTATTTAAAGATCATCTCAGGAACAGGTTTGAGGCATTGAATACTAATGAGCAAAGACCAGATGAGTTGTAGGAGAATATCAAGAATATCATCCATGAAGAATGCAAAAGGTCATTACAAAGACGAAGACCAAGAAGGATGTCCGAAGAGACTCTGAATATTGCACTAGAGCGCTGAGAAGACAAAACAAAGGGGGGAAACAAGAAGTTAAGGAGCTGAACAGAAGATTTCAAAGGGCAGCTTGGGAAGACAAAGTGTTATAATGAAATGTACAAAGAGCTGGAGTCGGGAAATCAAAAGGGATGAATTCACTAGGCATTTTTTAAACTGAAGGACAAGTTTAAGCCTCGAGTTGCAATACTTAAGGATGCTTGCTGAGGGCAGACTGTTGAATGACACAGGAAGCATCAAAAGAAGATGGAAGGAGTACAAAGAGTCACTGTACCAAAAAGAATTGCCAACAGAAGAATTTCATGAAACAATGTATGACCAAGAGGCAGTGGTGATGAAGGAGGAAATTCAAGCTGCTCTGAAGGAATTGGCAAAAAACAAGACCCCAGGAATTGATGGAATACCAATTGACATTTTTCAGCAAACAGAAGCTGCCTTGGACACACTCACCCGGACATACCAAGAAACCTGAAGGACAATTACCTAGCCCACTGGTTGGAAGAGATCTATATTTATTCCCATTCCATAAAAAGGTCACCCAACAGTCTGGTAATTATTGAATAATATCACGCGCAAGCAAGATCCTGCTGAATATTATCCTGAAACAGTACATCAGCAGAAAACTGCCAGATGTGCATGCTGGGTTTAGAAGAGGCTGTGGCACTAGGGACATCATAGCCAATGTTAGATGAATCTTAGCTAAAAGCAGAGAGTACCAAAGGGGTGTCTATCTGTGTTTCATTGATTATACAAAGGCATTTGACTGTGTAGATCACAACAAATTGTGGTTAACCTTGAGAAGAAGGGCGATCCCAGAACACTTGATTTTGCTCATGTGAAACTTATACTTGGACCAGGAAGCAGTCATCAGAACAGAGCAGGAAAACCACTGCCTGGTTCAAAATCAGGAAAGGAGTGTGTCAGGAATGCATCCTATCTCCATTATTATTCAATCTACATGCAAAACAGATCATTCAGGAAACTAGACTTTATGGGGAGGAATATGGCATCAAGATTGGCGGAAGACTCCTCAGTAACCTGTGTTATGCAGAGGACACAATCCCGCTTGCTGAAACTGAGGACCTGAAGTGCTTGCTGCAGAAGGTCAAGGACTGAAGCTCAACATGAAGAAAACATAGATTTTTCACCACTGGGCCAATTGGCAGCTTCATGATAACAGAAAAGAGATTGAGATTGTTAACAACTTCAGCTTGCTTGGTTCCACAATCAACACTCCTGACACCAGCAGTCAGGAAATCAAGACTAATTGCACTGGGAAAATCTGCTGTCAGGGACCTCTCTACAGTACTGAAGAGCAATGATATCAGTGTGGAGACTAAGGTGCACCTGATACAGGCCATGGTCTTAACAATTACTTGCTATGCATCAGAGAGCTGGACAATAAGGCTGACAGAAGAAGGATTAATGCCTTTGAGTTGTGGTGCTTGACAAGAGTGCTGAACATTCTGTGGTCTGCCAAGAGAACAAAAAGGTCTGTCCTGGAGAGGGTAAAACAAGCTGCTCTCTGGAGGCAAGGATTCTGAAGCTCCTCACATACTTTGGGCATGTGACCAGGAGAGACCAGTCTTTGGAGAGGGATATCATGCTCAGAAGGGTGGAGGGGCAGCAAGGCAGAGGAAGACCCAGAATGAGATGGATTGACTCAGTGATTGGAGAAATGGGATTAGGTCTGTCCAAGACGATGAGATTGACTCAGGATAGGGCAGGTTTCAGAGCTAATGTACATAGTATTACTATGAGTCACAGGGGACTCAGCAGCACAGAAAAACAAGAGGACACATCACCACACCCATCTTTATTGCTGTGTTGTTCACAATAGCAAAGAAATGGAAGCAACCCAAGTGCCCATGAACAAAAGAATGGACAAAGAGCTGTGATATAGTCACACAATAGGATACTATGCAGCATTGAAAAACAAGGAACTCATAAAATATTATACCGAAGACGACATTCAGATGGCTAACAAGCACATGAAGAAATGCTCAAAATCCCTAGCCCTAAGAGAGATGCAAATTAAAACAACTATGAGATATCATTTCACCCCAGTCAAAATAGCAAAATTTCACAGAACAGCAAGCAACAAATGCTGGCGAGGTTGTGGAGAAACTGGAACACTGATTCACTGTTGGTGGGAGTGTAAAATGGTGCAGCCCCTGTGGAAAGCAGTATGGCGCTTTCTCAAATAGTTGCAAATAGAGATACCATTTGACCCAGCAATTCCACTACTGGGAATATACCCTGAAGAGACCATAGCTGACATCCAAGCAGATATATGCACACCCATGTTTATTGCAGCTTTGTTCACAATAGCAAGGAGTTGGAAACAACCTAAGTGCCCATCAACAAACGAATGGCTAGAGAAGCTGTGGTATATTCGCACAATGGAATACTATGCTGCATTGAAAAACAAGGAACTCATGCAATATTATTCAAAATGGTTGACTCTGGAGAACATTATGCTGAGTGAAATATCCCAGTCACAAAAGGACAAATATTACATGATGCCACTGTTGTAGAATGGGACTGTCCTTGGGGTTGGGGAGAGACTGAGTAAGATTGGGTTCAATAATGTATACTGCACTGAAACAGAGGAGGGAGAAAACTGTTTAAAAGAGATATATAACTAGGTATTTCTGTCATCACAGGAGTCTAGAGTGAGGGCTACATGGTGGAGGGGACCTGGGGGAGGGTTTGTAAAACAATGAAAGAATCTTTTCTTTTACTTTTCCATAATTTTTGACTCATGTACTTATAACTTGTTAGTCAAATTTGTGTCTTCTGGGTTGCAACACCCCCCATGATACATCTTCAAGGATATGAACATGTACAGCCAAGCACAATCAATAAGAGTGCATCTAAATTCCAAAATCAGTCTCCATAATAGTCTATGTGTTTCCTACTGCCAAAGGGGCCCTTTAGAGTAGTGAGAGAAGATCTTCACCCTGAAACCCACAGCGTCCCTTTTCAGCAGGAAGTAGCTAAGAGAATACGCCATCCCCTTTTCCTTATGAATCAGGGTGAAGTCTCTCTCAGGGAGGAGTGATAGGGAATGGCAAAGGACACACTGACAAAGAAGATTAATCAGAACTGGCTTTGACAAGCACTGTGGCATTTGGACAAGAACAAACTGGGAGGAGGGTAGAGAGAATAGTGCAACAATGAATGAATGGAAACCCAAAATCTCTGTAAATGTTTATGAAAATTAATAAAATATAATTATAGAAAATATTATATAAAATGGGTGACTCTTGAAGATATTATGTTGAGTGAAATATCTCAACATAAAAGGACAAATACTGCATACTTCCACTGTTATGAAACAGGACTGACGTTGGGGGTTGGAGGACACTAATAAAAGAGGGAGTAAATAATGAACTCTACATTGGAACAGATGAGGGAAAGAATTGTTTAAAAGGAATATATGATTAGACATAATTTGCATGACAATAGTCCAGAATAAGAGGTGCACAGTAAAGTGGACTAGGGTGGGGGGTAGGGAGGAAAATGTGCAACAATGAATGAATGGGGGAGGGGAAGAGGACACATCACTCAGAAATCTGCCTCCCTGACCCTCCCTGCTGGCAAGCCCCGCCTATTGTCTTGCCTTGCACCTGACCACACTCTTCCTCCTCACAGGGTGCTTGACCATTCCCCCACTTACCCCATCTGTGATGGTCACCCGTGTCCTGCCCAGCCACCAGTCCCCACCCACAACCACACTACTCTCCTTGCTGGCCTCTAGGAAGCTGGTCCACTACTGCCTGGCCTGACCTGCACTGCAGACTGGATCCCGAGTGGTGCCTGAAGTGCTGAATGCAGCTCCAGAGTCCAAGATAAGTTCTCCATCCAGTGGCAAGAGCTGTGGAGACACAGGTTGAGATGGTGGCACATGGTGGCCTGGGAGCCCAAGGAGTCCCATCCTTTTTCACCCCTGGGGTCTCCCAAGAACTGAATCCAGATGACCATGGAGAGGGCCAGGGGGAAGCAGGGCCAGGAAAATGGGATTAAGCCAGGGAGAGAATGGGCATGGGTGCACTAGGGAGGGACGGGTTTGAAGGGAGACCCCAGGGATCCTGAGGGAACGGGGTGATGTAAAGGTCGTGGACTCCAGGAACTGGAGCAGCCTCTGGGGAGGCTGCTGAACCATGTTAGGGGAGGAGCAGGCTGACAGAATCAGAGCCTTGAAGTCAAAACTCTCCTGCTCCCAGACCTGAACCCAACATGGAACCCCTTCCTCCCAGAACAGGCCACAGCCCAGGCCTAGGGTACAAGAGAAGACATGAAGCAAAAAGACCGAACTTAGGACGTTGACTCCCTCACCCAGCCCCTTACCCCAGGACCACTGCCCCCCTCTCATGGTTCTTCCTGAGGAGTCAGAGATGACCCCTGAGTGGCAGGTGCCAGTGTTGTCAAGGCTATCTACCCAACAAGATTCTACAGTCCTTCTCCTGGCACCAGAACTGACCCAAGTGGGACCTCACCACTAACACTATGACTTGTTGGCCTCTCTGTCCTCGCGACTGGACCAATAGGCAACATCATGACAGAAGGAGAAAAGATTGACATTGTCAGCAATTCCATCTTACTTGAATCCACAATCAACACCCTTGGTACCAGCAGTCAAGAAATCAAGAAACATGTTACGATGGAAACACCTGCTGTCAAACACCTCTCCAAGGTGTTAAGGAGTAATGAAGTCAGTTTAAAGACTAAGAGGCACCTGTTTCAAGCCATGGTCTTTTCAATAATTTGCTATGCATCTGAAAGTTAGATAATGACTCAAGATGACAGAAGAACCAATGCTTTTGAATTGTGATGTTGGAGAAGAGTAATGATATCCCACAGACTGTCAAAATGTATCCTGGAGAAGGTGCAGCAAGGGGGCTCCTTGGACGCAAGCATAGCAAAACTTTGTCTCACATATTTGGTGCATGTTGTCAAGAGGGACTAGTCCTTAGAAAAGGACATCATGTTTGGAAAGGGGAGGAAGGCTTTCAGTGAGATGAATTGACAAAATGGAATAATGGGCTCAAATCTATCTTGGACGAAGTGCAGCCAGCATGCTCCTTGGATACAAGGATGGTAAGATATCGTCTCCTATTCTTCAGACAAAGCCCTATGAACAGTACTGAGGAATGGTGGTTCTTATTAGTACAGCACATCTCTGTTAATTTGTTGTAGTAATTTCTTGGATCACCTTTCTTGGAAATAAGAACAAATATGGATCTCTTCAAGTCATTCAGCCAGATAGCTGTTTTCTAAATTTCCTGGCATGGACTGATGAGCACATAGAGGGCTGCATCTGTCATTTGAAACATATCGATTGGAATGTCACTTTGCTGTATTGGGGGAATTCACAGTTCTCATTAGTACAGCTCTTGTCTGTCAGTTTGCTGTACTTATGTAACTTGTGAGTTTCTGTAATGCTGAACACTGTGCCACCAGTGTGTCAGATGCCACAAGGATCAGAGCTGGTGGACCAGGTTTCAGCAGAGCTCCCAGGTTAAGGCAGACTAGGAAGCAGGGTTGACCATCCATTTCTGAAATAACAGGCCTCTGAAGTAAGGTCTGTTGTTCAAAGGGATGATATGAGTTGTACTCAACTCAGTGGCACCTAACAACAACAATAACAACATACTTTGGACATGTTATCAAGAGACCAGTCCCAGGAAAAGGACATCATGCTTGGAAATGCAGACGATCAGAAGAG
Source organism: Elephantulus edwardii (assembly GCF_000299155.1). Lineage (NCBI taxonomy): Eukaryota > Metazoa > Chordata > Mammalia > Macroscelidea > Macroscelididae > Elephantulus > Elephantulus edwardii. The sequence continues at coordinate 37,031,731 of NW_006399752.1, read as the reverse complement.
GAGACCCTCTGAGGTATGACCCAGGACAGCGTCGGCTGTGAAGATGGTCTTGTGCACAGTTCTGAGTCAGCGCAAACGCCGGGGCCCCTGACAACAAAACTCGCCTCACTGCCCCCAAGAGCCAGCCCTCTCTCCATGGCGGTAACTCTCTGCTAGAGGAAACCGCCCCCTCCTGCTTCCCCGAAGCAATGGTGTGTTCAAACCTGACCTTCCAGGTAGTGTAGCGTCCCTGGGCATCTGGCAGGCCACTTGTTGCTGTTTGGTGCCATTCAAGTGAGATCCTTGGAACCTGAATCAGATCCCATCCAATCCTGCACCAGTTTTACCACCTCTGCCACGTCATCGTTGTCATGATGTCAGTCCATCTTGTTGACGGTCTCCTTCTCTTTTCATGTCCCTCTACTTTTCCTGTCAAACTCAACTCACTGCCACCAACTCAGAACTGACTCATAGCTGACCCTCGATTGGGTGTCTAAGCCTGTAAATCACACGGAGGAAATGGCCCATCTTTCTCCTGCTGATCTGTTGCTGTTAGGTGCCGTCGAGTGGAACAACAGACCTGACCTCTGTCCTATCCTGTGTCATCTTCATTATCTCTGACACACTTGAGCCAATGCTGTAGTCACTGTGTCAACCCATCTTGTGGAAGAGCTTCCTTTCTTTCACTCACTTTCTATCTTTCCAATCATGATGTCCCTTTCCAAGGAGTAGACTGTCTAAGCACCATGTCCCACGTATGAGACAAAGTGTCGTCGTCTCTGCCTCCATGGAGCACTCCAGCAGAGCTAAAGGCGCCTGCAAACCCCCAGAAACACACAGCCTTTGAGTTAACTGTCTACCAGAGGTTACCAGAGGCTGCAAGTATCACACTTCCCAGCAGGTGGTAGTAGAGAGTTTTGTGCCAGTAACATAGGTATCAGGCAGTGAAGCTCCTGAAGTGTCAGATTTTATAACCCAGGGAAGGTGTCAGGAGAACATGAGCCTCGCAAAGACAGTCCAGTCTCAGACAACCTCACCAACAGGCTAATGACGCAAAACTGCACCTCAATCAACATAGAAAACTATGTTGATAAAGTGCAACCACATTTGTGATTGTTTAAGAGATGCTAGCCAGAAACTAGAATTTCCCAGTGGGATAAAATGAATATGCCAAAAACCTACAGCAATGAGATACACTCAATAAAGAAACGTCAAATGCTCTCTTTTTAACATCAGAAGAAAAATAAAAGGATGCCTGCTTTCATCACTTCTGTTTTACATAGGAGTCCTAGTTAGTAATACCGGGAAAGAACAGAAATCAAGGGAAAAGGAAGAGAAGGCACCAAGCCATATTATTTGAAACAATAACCAAGTGGAGGAGACAGTATTTGTAATCAGGGTGCCATTCACAAGAGCAGCCCAGCCTGTATTTACAAAGTAACTGACAATATACAAGAGGCAAGGGTGAAATGAAACAAGAGGCAAGGATGGTGAAACTTTGTCTCCCATGTCTGGAGGAGCCAGACCTTGAAAAAAAGACATCAAGCTGGCAAAGGTGGAGAGGTCACAGGAAGACTTTCGACAAGATTAACTGACTCAGTGACTGCAACGATGTTGTTTTTAGACGTCATCGAGTTGAGTACAACCCACGGTGACCCTATGAACAACAGATCTGGACCCTGGTCTATTCTGTGTCAGCCTCACACCTTCTGACACACTACAGTCCATTGCAGCAGTCACCATGTCAATCCACCTGGTCAAGGATCTTCCTCTCCTTCACTGACCCTTCACCTTTCCAAGCATCCTGTCCCTCTCCAAGGTATAGCCCCTCCTAGCAACATGCCTAAAGTATATGAGGCAAAGCCTCATCATCTTCACCTCTGAGGAGCACTCTGGCTGCACCCTCTCCAAGATGTACCTGTTTGTTCTCTTGGCCGTCCATGAGATGTGCAGCGCCCTTCTCCAACACCACAGCTCAGAGGCATCAATTCTTCTTCTGTCCTCCTTGTTAATTATTAATTGTCCAGGTCTCAGATGCATACCAAGTGACTGGAAAGCCCATAGCCTGAATCAGACACACTTTTGTCCTCAAACTGACACATGACTACTGTTCAATAATTTGGAGAGTTCCCTAACTGCAGACTTTCCCAGTGCAATACATCTGATTTTCCTGAGTGCTGGTCCCAAGGGTGTTCATTATGGATCCAAGTAAGATGAAGTTGTAGACAGTTTTAATCTTTGCTCCATCTAGCATGATGTTTGTTGCCTATCGGTCTAGTGGTAAGAATTTTTGCCTTCTTGACATCGTGATGCAATCCTGTTGAAAGCTGTATTCTTTGACCCTATGCAACAAGTACGTTAAGTCCTCCTCACATTCGGCAAGCAAGGCTTTGTTATCTGCATAATACAGGCTCTTGATGAGTCTCCCTCCAATCTTGATGCCACAGTCCTCTTCATAGAGCCCAGATACTCGAATAATTTGCTCAGCATACAGATTGAATAGGTATGGAGAGAGAGTACAACCCTTACACACTCCTAATTTTAATATTTCCTTTGCTCTGTTTGCACAACAGCCTCCTGGTCCAGGTGTAGGTTCTGCATGAGCACAATCTAATGCTCTGGGATTCCTATTCTTCTCAATGTCAGCCACAACTTGTTACGATCCACACGATCAAATGTCTTTACATAGTCAATATTAGAGTTACAAATTATATGGTCAGTTTGTTGTATTGGGGGAGAAGATTGTTCTGACTGGTACAGTACTTGTCTGACAGTTTGCTATATTGAGATAACTTGTGGGTTGCTGTGATACTGAAAGCTATGTTACTGGGGTGTCAAACACCACAAGGATTACCCGTGATGGACAGGTTTTAGCTGAGCTTGGATTAAGACAGACCAGGAAGAAGGACTGGTCATCTACTTCTTAAATAGCAGGCCTCTGAACACCCTATGAACAGGAGAGGAATGCGGATAGTTATGGTGGTAGAGCCCAGATTGGAAATCAGTTGAAATGAGGAAAAATAATGGCATACATCATTTACTAACTGAACATGGAACGTACACAGGCTGTAACAATGGGCTCAGGATATCAGAGAGGGGAGGATGATGCCGAGTAGGACACAGTTCAGATCTGTCCATGCGGTCACTATAAGTTGGTTGACTGGATGGCCCCGTTCACGCAGTCAGGGAACTCTGGTGGTGTATTCTGCAGGGAGGCGCACTGCTAACTCCAATACCCGACTCTGGCATCTCTAACCCATCAGCAGCTCCTGGAGGAACTCAAGCAGTCTCCTCCCATTGGAGTCACAGCCTCAGGAACCCACTGCAGCGTCAGCTCTGACTTGGCTCCACCTCAGCCATGGTGAGTTGAGCCTGAGTTGTTCATACAAGCAGTCAGGGAGCTCTGGGGGGCCTAATGGGAAGAAGCTGCGCTGCAATTCCCAAAATATGCAGTTCAACCAGCTGCTCTGCGGGAGAAGGACGGGCAATCCCCTCCCATGCGATTTACTGCCTCTGAAAGCCTGCTGGGAGACCGGCTCGTCGGTACTCACCAAGCACACACAAGAATCAAGAAATCAAGTTACATATTGCACTGGGCAAATATGCTGCAGGAGACCTGTAAAGTGCCAAGAGCAACGATTTCACTTTGAGGACTAAGATGTGCCTGACCTGAGCCATGGTATTTGCAATTGCCTCATTAAGGCCATGGTCTCCTCAATCACTAGCTATGCATGGAAGAGCTGGACGATGAACACGGGTGTCAGAAGAATTGGTGCCTTTGAGCGGTGGTGTGGAGAAGAGCACTGAATATCCCATCGACTGTCAAAAGAACAAAGACACAGATATGAATTGGAGAAAATGTCGCCAGAGGGCTCCTTGGAGGCAAAGATGGTGAAGCTTTGTCTCACATCCTTCGGGCAGGTTGCTGGGAGAAGCTGTTCCTTGGAGAGGGGAACTATGCTTAGGAAGGTGGAGGGATGGAGAAAGAGAGGAAGACCCTTAACCAAGTGAACTGACACACTGCCCGCTGCAATGGGCTTGAGCATGTCTAAAATAATGGGGAAGCCACAGCGTGGGACAGGATTCAGCTCTGGTGTTCGCAGGACGGTGTGAGTCAGCGGCACCTAAGAGCAGCAGCAGAATCTGCGTGTGAAAGTCGAACAATGAATAAGAAAGACTGAAGGACTGATGCTTTTGAATTGCGGTGTTGGGAAAGAGCATGAAGTATGACTGTCAAACATCCTTGTGGTGTAATCCGTAGGAGCTGTGCTTCCAACTCCAAGACGGCACCTTTCTGACAGTTCAAATCCACCAGCAATTCTGAGGGAGGAGGATGGGTGATCTTCTCCGGGGGATTTACGGCCTCTGAACCTCGCCGGAGGGTCAGCTATGAGCCAGGCCCACTTGACAGCACTGAGGTCAGTGTGACGACTGTCAAAGGAGCAGTCTGTCTTGGAAGGAGTGCAGCCCGGATGCTTCTGGGCAAAGAGGTTTTTTTGTTGTTGTTAAGTGCTGTCGAGTTGTAGGCGACTCATAGCGACCCTATGAACAAAAGTCCTCGACACTTGTGTGCGTGACTTTCATCCTTTCTCCAGGTTCCTAGGGTTTCCAGAGGCAAGCATGGGTAACTATCATCACATTTGACACATCAATGTCACAAACTACAGTTCAAAGGCAATGGATTTGTACCAGCCGTGCTAACCCACAGGGCAGACGTCTCTGGAGGTTCAAATCCACCAGTGGTTCCACTTGAGAAAGATGGGCGGTCCCTTCCCTGGGATTTACAGCTTTGGAAACCAGCTGGAGGCTCGGCCCTGGGATCAGCGAGGCAGCAGTGAGTCTGAGTTTTTTCGGGAAGAAAAGGAAGGGCATCCATGCAGATACTTTGATGGGGCTGCTAACACAGGGTGGCAGTCTGAACTCATCCCAAGGTGCTGCGGAAGAAAGGGCCTGGTGACCTGCTGCTGTACGGGCTGAGCCGAGAAAATCCCGTGGGGCAGTTTTGTTCGATAACACAGGGAGCCAAGGAACAAGACTAAAGTGAGGGGTTTTCCGGCCAAGGAGGGACGCTCCAGGAGGGGAGACTTCAGATCTCCAGCCAAAACCACTGAGGAGAAAATCCGAGACCCTGAAAGCGGAAACCCCAGCAAAGCTCCAAGAAAGACGCATCAAACTCGAGGATGCCAAGGAGGGCTTCTGTGCGACAGCGCCCCGAGCTTGCCCGGTGCAGTGACCCCCGCTGTTAGGCAGGTGGGGGTGGCCTGGAGGCGATGTGCCAACCTCAGGCTTGATCCCACCTGGGCCTGGAGGGGAGGGGACATGCCCAGCGGTTGTGCGCCCAGACCAGACAGTGGAGGGGTCCCCTCCTGGCCCAGACCAGACAGATGAGGGGTCCCCCCTGGCAGAGGGGCACGGGCGAAGGGCCAGGCTGGAGGGACGCCAGACATATCTGAGGAATGAGTGTGACTGCAGACCCCTCTAGAAAAGACACGAACACGGGGGAGCAGGAGGGGGCGCGGCGCGGGAGGGGCCCCCATCCGACTCCTCCCCGCGCCTTTGGGGCTCCGTCCTCACCCAGCTCTGGGTGGTCCTCCTCCACCCTCCGCCCAGCCCGCCGGTTGCCATGGAGACTCATCACTTTGGAGGCGGGGTCGCAGCTGCAGCCCCCGCCCCCACGCGCCCCTCCGCCGGCCGCTCCACCCCGCAGTCGGGGGAGTGAGGGGGTGTTCGTGGCACAGCGCCCCGCGGTGACACCCCACCTCCCCAGCCCTGCCCCGAGCTCCAAAAGGAACTCATACACAGAGCACCCTCGGAGGGGAGCCCAAGGCCCGCGCCCCCCAGAGCCTAGTGGGGCAGATGGAGCCGCATCACCTCCCACTCTGCCATTCCCGAGGCTCAGAATGGGGGTTCCTGTCCTGGAACCCTTGGCCCCGCGCACAGGCTGGTGACCAGCAAGGAGCGAGGACTCCCGCGGGGCGTGGCAGGCTCTGGGCAGGGCGCCCCACACACACCCTGGGGACTCAGGTCCGAGGACCCAGCGGTCGGTGAACCCCGACTCCGTGCAGGTGGCCAAGAGGCCGTGGAGGAACGCTGCGTTTCCGTCCTGCGCATGTGCCAAGGAGCTGCGCTTGTAAATTTGTCCGAAGCTCTGATGCTGCATCCGTTTGTGGCGGGCTGCTAACCGAGAGGCCGAAAGTTCGAACCCACCGGTTGCTCCCAGGAAGGGGCACAATCAGCTGCAGTAAAGATTCCTGGACGTTCCAGAGCGGCCCGCTGCGGCCTCACGCTCCGCCTGGCTTTGCTCTAACGGCGGTTCAGTGAGGGCTGGAGGGCCCCGCTTCAGGGAAGATGCCAGCCACGCCCCCCCAGGCCTGCCCAGAGCCCGGGAAGCATGGCAGGCAGCAGGCAGCGCATCCCAAACCCAAGTGGGTTCCTTCACCCCGGAATTCACCCTTCTGTAGAACACCAGTGCACCCTAAAGCAGTCTGAAACAAAGGGGCCCAGAGCTCTGAGGGTGGCTTCCAGGGAGAGCTTTGATCTGGGGGCGCGATGTGAAGGCCAAAGGGGCATTAGGGGAGACAGACTGGGTCAAGGCAATGGGCAGAGGCGCCCCATCCGCTGCCCGCTGAGGCCATGGTTGTGCCTGGCAGCCCTCTGCCCTCCAACCTGCGTGTGACCACCCATCCAGCCTGTGATGCCAGCAGAGGCCATGAGGCCAAAGGCCAAGGAGAGGGCTTCGGGGCCACTCAGGTTGGATTCCTCCTCATCAGGCCCCCTCTTCACCGGTCCCCGCCCCCACGAAGCCCCCACGGATTCTCCTCCTCACCATGTCGGAGACGCTGTGACTTGTCCGCACCCAGATGGACACCATCTGCAGAAAAAGGGTGTCAGCGTGGCTGAGTGAGTGACCTGGGTTCCCCTCCTGCGCCCTGCCCCCCACCGCCTGGCCTAAGCTCGAGGTCTCAGGCCAAGGTCCCCCGAGGACACCAGGCACCTTATCAGCTGGGAATTCGATGGTGGCACCGGCGCACGGGGTCCGGTTTTGGCTCCAGTTGGAGGCGTCGTCAAAGTCGGTGTTGGGGACCCAGACCTTGTAGGCGGCCTGAGTCAACGCTGGGGGATGGTGGGCTGAGTGTCCCCTGGGGCCGCAACACCCTGGGGTGCCCGTGGCAGCCCAGCCCGGAGCCCTCAGCCCTGCTCATTTCCCACTTGCCCCTGAGTGCTCCCTTGATCAATTCCTACACTATCTGCAAAGCCCTGGGAAATGTCCCCTCCTCCCTACACCCTCCCTGGTTCTCCCTCCTTTCTCTTAATTGAAGGGGTGAGAATGCAGTGGACGGGTCAAGGGTGGCCTCTGCTCAGGCTGCTCATTCCAAGTCGGGTGGCCGCGGGTGCAGAGCAGGAAGGGTACAGAGCAGGAAGGGTGCAGAGCCCTGTGGGGTGCAGAGCAGGAGGGGTGCTGAGCCCAGTGGGGTGCAGAGCAGGAGAGGTGCAGAGACTAGCGGCTGGGTGCCGCAGGCTTGAGGGGGGAGGTCTTTGGAAGAGGGATGAGGACTGGGCTGCAGTTTCTGAAGCTGGAGGTGAGGACAGGGCAGGGGGACGGGGGCGCTGTGGGGTCCACTGGCACAAGCTGGCTGAGTGCACCTGGTGGCCTTTGCGGATGGGGAAATTGAGGCAGTTTGTGGAGCTGCCTGCTGGAGGCCAAGCCCTCTGCTGTCCCACCTCCTGCTGTCTGGGCGACCCGTGCAGTGCAGGGCACTCCAGGCCTTTGCCGCCCACCCCTTGGGGTCCCTGGTGGAGCCTGGGCCCCGGGTCCGTCTGTCCAGCCGCCCCCTCCCCGCCATCTCCCTGCAGGACCGGCCTACCGCACAGCCCCAGGCTCAGCAGGACGCAGCCCAGGGTGCCCATCTCTCCGCAGATGGGACTTTGCCCCGCTGGGCCCAGGGGAGGGTCGGTGGGGGCCGCAGGGAGGGTTACACATTTACCTGCAGACCTGCCCCGCCCTCCACCGTCCGAGGACCTTGCAGAAGACAGACTTGTCCCAAGTAACGAGGAAGGCCCCATGCCCTTTGGACCCTTTTCTGTGCCAACTGTGGCTCCCGCTGCCCCTGGCCCCCCTCCCCTGCATGCGGGCCCCCCTTCCCTCCTGGCCTGTGCGGGCGGTTGGGCGGTGGTTACTACCTGCATGAGTGGATGGCCGCTGGCCAGTGACGGGTGACAACGGGGAAGGGTGCAGGGCCAGTGCTCTGTCCGAGTCAGAACCGACTCACGGCTGAGGCCCCAGTGGGTTTTTGGAGATAGTCAATCCCATGGAAGGAGACTGCCTGTCTTTCTGTTGTGGAGCAACTGATGAATTCGACCCCCATGCCTCTGGGTTGGCCGCACAGCTCCTTACACGAGGCCGGCTGACCTCCCTGTAGGACCACAGTGAGTGCCGTTGCTGGGTGGTGTTTGTATTGATGGATGGGGCTTTACAGTTGACTCAATGACTGGTTGACCCCACCAGAGGCAGCCTGGAAAGCAAGCCCGGCAGAACCGCTTCCAAACGGCCCTCCCAATGGAGCTTCCTGACACTGGAACCAACAACTCAGGAGCCCCTGACAGCATGGTGTGCGGACCACAGGGGGCGGAGGGTGGACAATGAGCCATGGGTGATGGCTGGAAGACGAATGGTGGGCTTGTATACGTCAGCACTGACCCCTAGAACCCTGCGCATAAGAGTAGATGGCCCTTCCCAGGCCCTCCTTGCGGCCCCTGCTGCGTTAACCCTCCACTGTCTCCGTCAATGCATCGGTCCCTCAGGGCCTTCCGGCCTCTGCTTTTATACAGAAGATGCCCTTCTGCCGGGGATTGGCCCCTCCCGGAATGAAGCCCTAGTGTGGTGAGGAGGAGTGCTCTGAGCATTTCCTCCAAGACAGATTTGCTTGTTCTTTCGGCAGTCAGTGGTAAGCAGTGTCTACACCATGATTCAAAGGTATCAGTTCTCTCATCTTCCTCATTCCTCGTCTGACTTTCACATGCATATATATTATGTGACCACTAGGCTCAGCCCCAGGAACAGAACTGAACCTCTCTCTAGCCTGTGCCATCCTCTCATTCGCCAGCATCCTCAAGTCCAACGTCACGGTCAGTGTATGAATCCATTTTGTTGAGGGTCTTCCTCTCTTTCACTGACCCTCCATTTGCTCAGCAGAATGTCTTTTTCCAAGGACTGCTCCCCCTTCCCCGACAACATGCCCGAGGGATGTGAGAGGACGTTTCACCACCTTTGCTCTAAGGAGTCTTCCTGTCGCACTCCCTCCGAGGCAGACCTGTTTGTTCTCTTGGCTGTCCATGGGCTGGTCAGGCTACGTGATATGAAGCAAATGCAAATGCGCGGGCAGGTGCAGACAGCGGGCAGGTGCAGACGGCGCTCACCGCGTCTCACTTCACAGCACGGGGCCGCACGCCTGCCCCTTGCAAGATATCCTTGGATTTTGTATCTGTTGTTTCCAGAGGTGATGGCTGTAGATAGAAGTACAATGAAATTCTTACAATTTCTATCTTTTCTCCATCTTACAGGGTTGTTGGTCCAGTTGTGAGGCTTGTTGTTTTTTTTCTTGAATTTGAGGTACAATTTATACTGAAGACCAAAGTATTTGAACATCATTAATTAGTAAGAGCTTAAAGTCTTCTTTTTCTACAAGCAAAGTTGTGTTATCTGAGTAATGCAGACTGCGGATGAGTCTTCCTCTAATCCTGATGCCACATTTTCTTCATATAGTCCAGTCTCTGCAATTTGCTCCGCATACAAATTGGATGGGTTCGGTGAAAGAGTAGAACCCTGATGCGCACTTTTTGTGACTGTAAAGCATGAAGGATACACTTCTTCTGTATGAATGAGTATTCCTTGGCTCGTGCATGGTTTCCATTATCATGACCTCAATAACATGCTCTGGGATTCCCCTCCTTCTCAATGTTAACCATCATTTATTATGACCTATATAGTCAAACTGGAGAGAGGATGAAAGGCACCCAAGAGTTGAGGTCTCTCCTTCATAGGGTCGCTAAGAGTCGTCTGCGACTCGATGGCACTTAACAACACCACCAACAACATACAGTCAAATGCCTTTGCATAGTCAATAAAACACAAGTAAACATCTTTTCTGGTGTTTTTTGCTTTCAGCATTAACATCCTTCATTCCACAGACTTTTCTGAATCCAGTTTGAACTTCTGGCACCTCCCTGTTCCTGTACTGCTCCAGCCATTTTTTAACAGGCTTCAGTAAGTGCTGAAGTGCAAAGATGTCAGTCTGGAGAATAAGGTGTACCCGATACAGGCAATGATCTTTGCAATCACTTGCTATGCATCAGAGAGCTGGACAATGACTAGGGATGACAGAAGGAGAATTGATGCCTTAGAGCTGTGGTGCTGGAGAAGAGTATTGAATAGACCATGGACTGTCAGGAGAACAAACAGGTTTGTCCTGGAGAGGGTGAAGCCGGGCTGCTCCTTGGAGTCAAGGATTCTGAGGCTTTGTCTGACATACTTTGGACATGTTACTAGGAGGGACCAGTCCTTGGAAAAGGACGTCATGCTTGGGAGGGTGGAGGGGCAGGAGGAAAGGAAGACCCTCTATGAGATGGATTGATTCAGTGACTGGGGTAGTGGGGATAGGTGTATTTGAGAAGGTGAGATGTGCACAGGATAGGGCTGAGTTTAGGGCTATTGTACATAGGGTTGTTTTGAGTGGCAGGCGAATGGACTGCACATAACAATAACAAGAAGAACAACAAGAGTTTACTGGAATGTGACATTTTTTAATAGGCTTCAGTAAGACTTTACTGGCACATGCTATTAGTGACATTGCTCAGTATCTTCCACGCTGTCTGATCATATATTTTTTAATGGGCACAAATATGATTATTTTCCCATCCGTTGGCAAGACAGCTTGTCTGCTAGTTGTTGGCGCAGATGAGTAAGTACGTCCAGGGATGCCTCTGTTTGTTCAGATGCCTCCGCTGGTACCCTGCCCTTCCTAGCCCTTGTTTTTTGCCAGTGCCTTCTGTGCAGTGCCAGCCACATCCGTACAGGAGACTAGACTCAGAAGGCTCATGAGCTCTTTCCACCCAGAAGGCCTCATCCTCCAGGATTAGCTACAGCACGATGTCTGATGCTCTTCCGTGGGGTCAGAGGATTGTAAATGGTGAAATGAACTGAAAGCAGCACTCACGGAATGGAACCAAGGGCGCTCTGGTCACCTAGTGGCAAGAAGCTGCACTGCAGTTCCAGAGGTATGTGGTTTGAATCCACCAGATGCTCTGCTGAAGAAGGAGGAATCCGATTTGATGGTATGTTGTTGTGGTGGTTATGTGCCGTCATGTCGCTTGTGACTCATAGTGACCCTATGTACAACAGCCCTAAACCCTGCTCTGTCCTGTGCCAAATGCACTGCCTCTGACACTCCCATCCCAATTATCCCAGTCACTGAATCAATCCACCTCACACAGGGTCTTCCCCTCTCAAGCATGATATCCCTCTCTAAGGACCTGTCCCTCCTTACAACATGTCCAACGTGTGTCAGACGAAGCCTCAGAATCCTTGCCTCCAAGGAGCAGCCTGGTTTAACCCTCTCCAGGTTGAATCTGTTTGTTTTCTTGGCAGTCCATGGTACATTCAATACTCTTCTCCAGCACCACAGCTCAAAGGCATCAATTCTCCTTCTGTCCTCCCTAGTCATTGTCTAACTGTCTGATGCATAACAAGTGATTGCAAAGACCATAGCCTGTATCAGGCGCACCTTAGTCTCCAGAGTGACACCATTGCTCTTCAGTACCCTGAAGAGATCCCTAACAGCAGACTTTGCCATCGAAATAAGTTTTTTTATTTCCTGGCTACTGGTGCCAAGAGTGTTTACCGTGGAGTCAAATCTCTTCACCATCCATCCTGATGCTGCCAATTGGTCCAGTGGTGAGAATCTTTGTCTTTTTGACATTGAGCCTCAATCCATATTGGAGGCTGCAGTCCTTGACCCTCTGCAGCAAGCACTTCAGGTCCTCCTCAGTTTCAGCAAGCAGAGTTGTGTCATCTGCATAATGCAGATTGTTGATAGATCTTCCACCAATCCTGATGCCACACTTCTCCTCATAGAGCCCAGCCTCTCAGATAATCTGTTCTGCATACAGGCTGAAAAGGTATGGAGATAGGACACATCCTTGGCTTACACCTGTTCCAATTTTGAACCATGCAGTGTTTCCCTGCTCTGTTCTGACAACTGCCTCTTGGTCCAAGTATAGGTTTTGCATTAGAACAATCAAGTGTTCTGGGATTCCCATTCTTCTCAGAGTCAGCCACAGTTTGTTACAATCCACACAGTCAAATGCCTTTGCATAATCAATGAAACACAGATAGATATTCTTCTGGTATTCCCTGCTTTCGGCTAAGGTCCATCTAACATCAGCTACAATATCCCTATGACCGTGACCCCTTCTGGTAGTTCTCTGCTGATGTGCTGTTCCAGTTGTTTTTGGATACTCTTAAGTAGAATCTTGCTTGCATGTGAAATCAATGATATTGTTCTGTAGTTTCCACACTTTGTTGGGTCACCCTTCTTTGGAATGGGAACAAATATAGATCTCTTCCAGTCAGTTGGACAAGTGATTGTTCTCCAGATTTCTTGGCACAACTTGGTGAGCACATTCATGGCAGCATCTGTTAGCTGAAATATGTCAATTGGTATACCATCTATTCCTGGGGCCTTGTTTTTTGCTATTTCCTTCAAAGCAGCTTGAACTTCTTCCTTCATCATCATTGGCTCTTGCTCATATGTTATTTCATTAAATTCTTCTGTGTCTGCCAATTCCTTTTGATACAGTGACTCAGTATATTCTTTCCATCTTCTCTTAATACTTCCTGGATCATTTAATATTCTGCCTAAAGCATCCTTGATTATAGCAACTCGAGGTTTGAATTTGTTCTTCAGTTCCTTGAGCTTAAGAAATGCTGAATGAGTTTGGCCCTTTTGATTTTCCGACTCCAGCTCCTTGCATAAAATAATAAAAAAACCCAAAATAATTAAAAAAAAAGAAATGGAACCAGGGAGCACGAGGGGGCGAAGCTGCTTCAGATGACTTCCTTAAAATGTTAAAATGCAAAATACACCTGAGCCCAGACTTGACGTGTTCATTGTTGTCTAAAGCAGATGATAACTAGCCGAGGAATAAAGAGGGCTGAAGGAGGGTTGATGCACTTTGAATTACGGTGCTGGAGAAGACCATGCACCATCCTGCTGACTGCCAGGAGAATACGTCTTGGAAACACAGCTAGGATGCTCCTTAGAAGCAAGGCTGCTGGGATTTCGTCCTATGCATCTTAGACTTGTTGCTTAGAGACATGAATCCCTGCGGGAAGACATCCTGCTTGGTAAAGGTGAAAGTCATCAATGAAGGAGACTCTGGATTGGACGGGTCGACGCTGGCTGCCGTCATGGGCTCAAGGTGGCTGCGATTGTGAGCATGGCCCTCGCTCCACAGTGTTTTGTCCTGTTTGCACAGGAATCGACTCGCTGGTACCTACCACAGATCAGTGCAGGCGTGTGGTAATGATGAAAGGATGGTGTATGAATAAGTGAGGGGCTGTAGGTCAGTTGGTGAACGGGTGCGTTATGGCCGGATGGCCAGACGGATGATAGATGACACTGATCAGTAGAGAATGGATCATGAATGGACTGTTGGGGGGCAACGATGGTGGTTGTGTGGCTGGAGGGTAGAGAGGTGACTGGACGTGCGTGTGTGGGTGGACTGGCAGCAGGTCAAGCGGACAGAGGGTGCTGGAGGGATGAGGATGGGCGCGGGTCCTGGACTTTCTGCCACTGGTGCTGCTATCAGATAAACCACATGTACTGAACAAACAGGAATGGTTCTCTTACCATTTAGGATGCCGGAGTCCACATTCAGAGCTCCAGTGTCAGGGCGAGCGTCTCTGCCAGCTCTGGCGGAGTCCTTCAGCATCTGCAGGCCGGGAGTTCCCTGGAGATAGTGCCAAGGAACAGCCCTGAGCAGGGCCCCAAGTCCCCAAGAGGCACTAGACCCCGAGCCATTCTTCCTCGGTGGTGCGGAGGGTCACCCCTCTGGACTCATTGTCCTGCCCTTCTATCTATGGTGACATGAAAGGTATTACAGACACACCCTAAAGCAAAACACCCTTTTCACATTGGATTAGGGCTGTGAGGGGACTCTTGGGTCCTTGTATTGGGTGGTGGATGGTGGATTTGTAGATGACGGGAGATGGGGGTAAGATGGCAGATGGGTGGAAGGGAGGTACACAGCAGATGGTAACGTGGCCGAAGGGTGGTGGGGAGGACAGAGCTTGGATTGGCAGGAGGTGGGCTGCCAATCAGTGGAGGAAAGCCTAGATGCGTCTCTCAGGAGGCTGAGCGCTCCTTCTGTGACACAGAAAGTGGACTGCCTGAGGGTGAGGAGTGAGGGGACAGGCTCCCAGACGGCTGGACCTGAGGGAAGTAGATCCTTCTGGCCCCACCTTCCATTCCCAGAGAGGCTGTGTGGCATGGAGAGACAGCTGGGCCAGATGGTCATGGGGCACACTGATGTCCACCTTCCCCACCCTGAGGGGACTCCCCGAGAGGGTGGAGGTGGCGAGCTGTCTTTGGCTGGCCCTGGGAGGGGCTATGAGAGGTTGGAGGGGGATTGCCAGCAGGGGTCTCCTGCAGCTAAAGAACTTACTCTGAAGCAGGGGGGTCTAGACATCACGAAAGGCCGGAGGGTGTGGACACGTGCAGAACTGACGAGGACACTGAGTGGGCAGTGGGAGAAATGCAGAACCCCAACGGGCATGTTCTCAAGAAGCTAGAAACCCTTTGGGCAGCTGCTTCAGTCATGGCTGGATCCAGGGGTTCCTCTCTCTCTGCTCCCACCTTCCCTGGCCGAGCTGTCCACTCACACAGCTGTCACCTGGCAGAGTCCTATGGTCCCTGGTCCTATCGCTGCACCAGTCACTATGGTCACTGGGTGGGGAGGGAAGAATGGAGCAGGGTGTCTTGGGCACAAATCTGGACGATTTTGGACACACCACTCCCCCTCTCTGGATGGAGGTGCATGAGTTTCCCCAAGGTGGTGCAGGGCTCGCGGGTGCCGCGTGGTGGAGAGGGAAGGGAAGATTAAGGGCCTCAGTGGGGCTGACAGGGCCGGGACATTGGAGTGGACATGACACGGGCCACTCTGGGGCACTGGTTAGGCTGTGAGCAAGCGCCCCACTCTTCAGTGATGTGCCCTCTCACACAGGACCTTTGTCAGTGCAGAGGGCCGAGAGGCCATGGCTGAGCCTTCCAGAGCATCAAGTCACGGTTCCACACTGTGCCTGGCTGGCAGTGGCCAGCGACCCCTGAACACAGATCCGGTCCTAGGCCAGGCGGGGTCAGGAGAGGGCCTCCGGGTCTGTGCCATGTCCCACCTACACCAGGTGCTCGGGTCACCTTTCCGCTCAGGGTCACCTCTTGGCAGACACGGCCATTCTCCAGGCTGCTGGTCCTGCTGTCTTGGCCTGTCCATCCCGAACAGTGTCCAGGGCCTTCCCGTGATAGAGCTGAGGTCCACCGCAGCCCTGCCAGCAGCCTCAGCTGCGTGCCTGGCCTAAGGGGCCCACATGGCTCCCCAGACCGTGGCATTCCCGTGTCCAGCCAGAGGCAAGAGTGGTGCTGTGCCCGCCAAGCTCGCCACCCAGACCCCATCTCTCCACTTGCTGGGCTTCGGCTCTGCCCTTAAGGGCAGCTGTGGTGTAGGGTGGTCCTCTACCAAGGGCGCTGTCCCCACGGACCCTCCAGGGGGTTTGGGGCGCTGGGGGTGGTGATGCTGAGCTGGAAAGCTTTCTGCTTCTCCACTGGGCACCTCCATGTGTCCTCCTCGGCATCGGGGCAGAGCAGGCCTGTCCCCGGGGCTGAGCGGGAGGACGAGCCCAATAAGCCACAGGGCTCCTTCCTGCCCAGCCTCTCCCAGCCAGGGAGCCCCTTCTCATTCTGGGCTCCCACTCACTGATGGGTCACCCCTTAGTCCCTCTTACCCCCTTCTCCTCAAGTGTGTGTAACTCGGGCACACCCAGCTCCTGCCCTCACCGTGCAAATTCAAGGGTGATGGCCTGTCCCGAGCACTCCCGGTCAGGAGTCAGGATGGAGGGAGGCTGGGCCTGTCCCTCCTGGCCTCCTTCAAGGGAAAGCTGGGGTTTGTGGCTAGAGGACAGGAGATCGGGGTCCCCATTTCTTCCCAACCCCTGACTTTGCAGAAGCCGCTCTGGCTGGTGTTCATTCACTGTCTTCCCTTTCAGGGGACATCACTCAGATGGGAATAGGGTCCCTGCTCCAGTGCCCACGTGTGGACATCCTCAGGGTCCAATTTCCAAACAGGCCCACGTCCATAGGTATGAGAGAATGAATGGTTTGGGGCGGCACCTTTCAACACATGACAGAGCCCATTCTCGGAAGAACCGGCTGTGACCTATGAGGTCATCTGGAGACCTCACTCAGCGTCCAGGGTGGCTGCCCTGCATGGCCTGCAGTGGTCACTGGGTTGTGGCAGTGGCACTCAGTGTCATGGAGACTTCTGGGAGGCAAGGGGATGCCCTGGGCAGAGTAGGGGCCTCCTCGCTGTGGGGACCTGGTGCTTCCTGGCCAGCACTGGCTGGCAGGGTCCCGAGAGGGCTAGTGGTCGTCCAGGGTACCCGTCAACTGTTACTGAGAGCAGTGAGGGCTGGGCTGCTGTCTGGCTAGAACCCTGGGAGGGGAGCCTGGGGGCTTGTTCCTGCCGTCCCCTGGGAGCACACGAGGATGAGCCGAGTTGGCCACTGTGATGGCCAAGAAGACTGCTGGTGAGCAACAGGAAGTGTTGGGGGGCCCAGTGGGGTCCAGCCTCCTGGCTGTGGTGTCAGAAAGCAGCTCCCACTTGGTACTTTGAGGGGCCCTCCAGGGAGATGCAGGTCTTCCTGTTCCGGGCCAACTGCAGTGACCAGAGTGGATGGAGTGCTGACCTTGGTAGCAGCTCACAGCCGTCATCACACCAGAGGCACTGCCTGGACCCTACTCCTGTCCCCAAGTGCCATCTGGCTTCCACACCCACCTTATTCCAGAGATGGGAAGACTGTCCTTCCACTTCACAGGTGATAGCTGGAGGCTTAGGAGGACCAAGGAGCCTCCCCCAGCTCCCCAGACCCGGGCCTGAGGGGCCCACCCTTTGCCACAGCTCCCCAGACCCAAGCCTGTGGGGCCCACCACACACTCCCACGGTTCCCTAGACCCAGGCACGCAGGGCCCACCATCCATTCCCATGGCTCCCCAGACCCAGGCCTGCAGGGCCCCACCCACTCCCACGGCCCCCAGACCCAGGCCTGCACGGCCCACCCCTTTCCATGGCCCCCAGACCCAGGCCTGCACGGCCCACCCCTTTCCACGGCTCCCCAGACCAGGCATGCAGGGCCCACCATCCCTTCCCATGGGTCCCCAGACCCAGGCATGCAGGGCCCACCATCCCTTCCCATGGGTCCCCAGACCCAGGCCCGCGAGGCCCAACCCCCTTCCCATGGCTCCCCCACCACCCACTTCCACAGCTTCCCAGACTTGGGCCTGTGGGGTTCACCACTCCTTCTGTTAAGACTGACGCCAGGCAGCAGGCAAAGACTGGGCCCAGACCCAGGGCCCCCGCCTGAGGACAGCCAGCGGCTACAGGCAGGCCCAGCTCCGGAACAGGCAGGCCCAGGGCGAAGCGGGAACATGGGTCAGGGCTCTGGGCTCCTCCGCAATCTCCCTGGGAAAGGGCCTTTCAGAGTGGGGGCTCCTGCTGACGCCCCGAGAGCCATGGAGGAAGAGGCCAGACTGCTCAGTCAGGTTTATTTTCCTCTAATAGACAGGTTAGCATTTCAGAGTTTTGCATTCTACACTCTTACAAACTTTAGTTATTAGCATCAGAAACACAAAAACATTGCAAGACCTCAAAACACAAATAAATACCAAATAAAACCACACAGGATGTACAGTAAACAGAAATTCACCAGGTAATAATGCTGTCGGAGTCAGGCATGTGGCTACCAACACCGTTATTGCTGCGGTCGCTCGCTCTGGCCGCGGTGGTGCCTCTCAGCGGAGCGGACGCGACGGTCACTGGTCACATTCACTTGGACTGTCAAGATGGGCCTCACAGCTAATGGCGACTACAGACGGCAACTCGGACAGGGCAGGTCGGAACGTGAGGGGCGGGACTGGCCTTCTTTGGTCTTTGGGTGGAGAGAACTGAACACTGGGGGGGTGCGCCATCCGAGGACGCAGCTGGCGGTGTGCACAGGCCGGGCGGCGCCACCCCTCCTGTCACAGGTGCTGTTTCAGACAGAAATCCTGGAAGCCACGGGGCTTTGTGTTTTCCAATTAAGTCATTGAGTTTGTTGTCTAAGGGGACTAAGGTATAAAAATCGGTCCCGCGAGTCACAGCGAGCCCGGACGTCAGCCTTTTTCACTGAGAAAGTTCAAAAGATGTGCTCTGAAGACAGCAGCTGGGGGCGGGGGTGGGCGCAAGGGTCATGGTGTCGGGGCACCCCCTGGACTTGGGGGGACCCACCTCGAAGGTTTGCCCTGAAACTCTTATCACTCACACCTCAGTGCCAGAGAGAAACGCACAAGGGGCTCAGATGGTGGTCAGCCTCCCCGCCTGCCCACCTCCAAAGCCCCCCGGCTCGGCCTGGTCGCAGGCTCGGACCCGGGTGAGGATGTGCTGGGGACGGCGGTCAACAGAACGCCCTGCAAGGAGGAGGGGACACGTGGGCGCAGAGCTGGGGCGGGGTGGCAGGCACGCCCACGGTGCAGGTGTTCTGGAACCTTCCAAGCGCCATCTCTCACAGCTACTAGTAATGACTTGGGCCAAACAGCTTCTCACTCTGCGCCCAGTGGCTGTGCAGAAGGGACATCTGGAGGGCTGGAGGCTGGACAGTGCCCCCACTGGGGTCCGTGGCCCTGACTGGTGTGGAGGGCCTGGCGTGGCACACACGTGGCGGCCCCGTCACTGGGTGGACACGTGTCCCAGGTGCCAATTGTGCTGGGGCTGCGCCAGGCCCTAAGTGGCTGGGAGCTGACCTTTCCTGCCTGACACCACTGCCACCCATCATTTCTGAGGCGGAGGGGCCACTTCCCTGACCAGAGCGAGGGAAGCTGGGGGCCAGTAGGGAGCAGGGCCTCGCCCCTTCATCCAGGTGGGCCCAGGAGGGGCCCTTCTGCCAGCTAGCCTTGCTAGACCCCAGGGGGCAGGCCAGAGGGTCCTGGAGGAGCTGAGGACACGACAGTGGATGGGTTCTGGCAGCCAGTCCCCTGGGGTCACAGCTGAACTGAGCTGGGGGCAGGGACAGGGAAAGTGGGGAGAGGGTGGCTCAGCTGTGCCCCGTTCGCACCAGGCCATGCCGAGGGCCCTGTCAGCACCAATGCCAGCCACCCTCCTCACTCAGTGGACTCTCTCGGGGACTGCACCAAACCACTTCCAACACGTCAGCGCCTGGACGACTCCTGGCCTTGGGGGAACTAGGTCAACTTGGAAAAGGGCCCTGGGCTGTGTCTTCTGGGTACTGGGCCCCCCCCCCCCGGCAGGGGCCTACCCCTTGGTTCAGACAGTGTTCCTCTCCAAGCCTGTGCCTGAACCCCCAGAGTGGGCACAGACTCAGGCTGGGGAGACATTAGGTTTAGGGGCCGCGCTGGACATGAGGAGACTGGGGTCACCCTCATGTGGTCACAGTGAGGAGGGGCACGGCGAGTTCAGGGTGGAGGGACGGCTTCTTCATGCCCCAGTGCAGGCCTAGGTGCACGCCGTCAGCTCAGTGTGGCCGTGCGCCCCGTGGGCACGCTGGCACCATGGTCAGCGGGCAGAGTGAACACAGGCCCACACACCTGAGCCTGCACCTCTCTGGCTGCTGGGAGGCTGGGAGGGGGGCTGGTTCCACGAAGAGGCAGCCAGGTTGCACACGCAGCCCACGCTGTGAACAGCGGGTAGAAGCACCTCACGCACCGAGGCGGCCTCGGAGAGCAGCCTGAGATGCGGTGTGATGGACGTCACACCCCACCTGAGACCTGCTCTGCCAAGAGGCCCTGAGCACCCAGAGAGAAGCTGCCACCAAACAGGGACGCAGCGTCTGCCTCCATCCCACGGGACACAGCTGGATGTACTTCCTATCCAGAGTGAACACCGCTGGACACTGTCCCCATCCCACAGGACACAGCTGGACACACCACCTTCTACCCCACAGGAGCACAGCTGAATGCACTATCTTCTATTCCCAGTGGACACGGGTGGACGCACTGACCCCACCCCAAGACAGTGCTGCCTCTGTCGCTCGGCTGGGGTCAGCTGGGAGGGATGCTCAAAGGGGACACGCCCAGGAGGCAGATGCCCAACTGGGTTCTAAACCCAGGGAAGGGAAAATTTTTCTCCAGGCCTGAACGGTTGTCTATGTTTTTAACCATATGGGCCTTTTTGTAAAGGGGATGGGAGTCACAGGCAGGAAGCCCCCTGGGACATGGGAGGAAGGGGACAGCCAGGTAGCCCTCAGGCCTGTGGGAAGAGCCCGGGCAGGCGGAGGGTGTGGGCCAGCACTCTTTTGAGGGACCACCAGTCCCCACCAAGTCTGCGGAAGTCCTTCCTGTGAATGGTGACAAGACTCAGGACTTGGGAGGGCGGCGGGGGACATGAACTCACCCCCAAGCAGCGTGGAGAGAGGAGAATGGAGACCAGCAAGCACATTACCACAGGACCACGGCGGAGCCAGGACGGGCGAGGATGGACGCGGCGGGGGCGCCTCCAGCAGGCACTGGGGCGAAGGCACACCCAGGACAGGTGGCAGCACCAGAGACGCGTGGGCCATCGGGGCACCAGCCCAGCTGTCCCGCGCGACGAGGTGGGGGCCCGGGGGCAGGCAGTGGGGGCGCGGCCGCCTGGCCGATCGCGGCGCGCCTTTGAGCGAGTGGCACAGATGCGGTGGTTCGCGCACGGTGTTTGCCGGGAGCACCCATCAGGTGTAGCACCCATCAGTGTAGAGAGCACCCAGAGAGCGTGGTGCATAGCGGGAGGGACTAGGGCCGCACACTCCGATCACAGTTGGACCATGGCAAAGTAAACAGAGTTGAGACGGTGCCGCTGGGGGGCGCGGGCCGGGGGGCGCTGGGGGCCGCGGGCGACCCGGGCAGCCCCAGGGCAGGGTCTCCGGAATGCTCAGGGGACTCCGCATCCAGCAGGGGGGCATCCACGGCCTGGGGTGGCCAGGCGGGGGGTACCGCTTCCTGTCCACATCAGCCTTTGGGGGGTGGCCAGGCTCACGTGTGGGGCCTCGCGATTTGGAATCTGTGACAATTCAGCGGTGCAGGGGAGTCTAGAGTGACAAGGAACACAAACCCAGGGGCGAGGAGCAGCATGTCACGTCTAAGGCACAGACAGGGATGCCGCCATCTCTACGGAGAAATGTCGCCACCGGATCCCTGCCAGCTCCGTACCAGGACGGGGTGAGCCCGCTGTGGCCTCCTGGCGGTCCCCCGGCCACCGCGTGGAAGGGTCTGGGCGGGCAGCAAGAGAGCGCATCGGACAAGTGGGGCAGAATTTTAAAAACCTACAGGCTTTTTGTTTAGAACTCCAAAGTTCAACTAATGCCCTATTTTAGGGTGAAAACAATTATAAATCTGACATGATGCACAGCATCCATGAGCAATTTCCCTCTCGTAATAATTTTGAAGTAGTGTCATTAACTACAACAGAGATTGAAGGTTTACATTTCTAACGAGAAATAACAACAGATTGAATATATTCTCTTTCCTATCACAAGTGATAACCAGTGTTTGATATTTTACAGTTTTCTTCCGAGAAATAGCAGTCTATCAACGTTTTAAAATGTTTGCCATTAACAATTATCTGTAGAACTTCAAATTAAAAAAAAATGATTCTGAATTTAGAGACTTAAAAAAAAAAAAAAAAAAAAAAGAAAGACCGAGGTGTACTTCTGGGTCTTCTGACAAACAAATTATTAAAACAGAGACCAGGTGAGGCCTTAAAAATAGACAATATACTATATTTCAAACAAGATTGCACTCCTGACTTTTAGGGTGAATATATCCGAACTGCATAATGACTTCATAAATTCTTCTTTGACTTAACATGCTGACATGTCCGGCTATCCCACGCGTTTGTATGGGTTTTTTTTTTTTTTGTTTTTCTTATTTTGTTGGTGTTCAAGTTTAAGGAAGAAAATAAAATCTGGTTTCTTTTTGGGTAATATATATGTTTTCCACCTTAATTAACTAGATCTTTAGAAATGGAAATGAGAGCCTCCTCTGATGGGGACCCTGGCCTCAGTGGAGGACAGGTGGGTCTTCAGAGTCGAGCGTGGCTAAGTCTATACAAACATGTGAAGATGGTGTGGACGTGGGCGCCCCTGGGCCGGGTGGGCCGCCTTCTGCCGTTCTGTCATTCCACAAGGTCCTTTCTGAACGCCAGGACCTCCCCTCTGAGGACAGACCGGTTCAACCCCCCCAGCGGAGTTACCTTCTGCGGATTCAGCTCCCCGGCAACGTGTCAGGGGTCGGGCAGGTCAGAAGTATCCACTATCACTTTAATAAAAATGGTATCATCTTTAATATATGTCCCATTTTCTAGAACAGTTTGGGCCACGAAGACTGGGCAGCCGGAGGCGATGTTCATCTCCCCGGTGGGTTTCTTGAAGCTGCTGCTGTTGGGGTCGGGCTTGAAAGCGTCCCCCAGGTGGCGCCGAGAGGAGCCCTGGTCCATTAGCATGAGGGTCACCTTCTGCTTGAAGGGCCAGGGCAGCAGGGCGTCATACTCTCCACGCATGATGACAAAAAACAGAGACAAGTGCGTCCCCTTGCCCATCCCGTCCCCGTTCAGGTAGACCCGGGCACACATCTTGTAGCCAAAGTAGCCGGTGTAGAAGGGCTGGCTGTAGAGGGACAGCGTCTTGCCCATGACCGCCTCCTGCTTCCGTCGCTTGTAGTCGCGGATTTTCCAGATGAGCACTCCGTTGTAGCTGGCGGTCTCCAGCACCTGGAAGCGCAGGTCCATATCGGCCAGGCGGATGTCGTGGACGCTCAGCATCTGGTCGTGGCGGCTGAGCTGGGACTCCAGCAGGCCTGCCGGTGAGGGCGGAGGGCAGTTAGGCAGGCCAGAGCCTGGACGTGAACCGGCAGACCCGAGGGCCAGGAGACAACTGATGGGGACGATGGTCACAGGACACCTACCCAGGAGTCTGCGGACGGCCAAGATGGCAGCCCTTCTCCCACCCTGGACTCCTGGATGGCGACTTCCCAGAGGCCTCTGCAGCTGAGCCAATGCTGCATCCACCCTGCCCTGTCGGCCTCACCCCAGACCCGTGTGCTCCGAGTCTGTCCTCCTCCCATGAGTGGACAGGGCAGGGGATGTAGAACCTACAGACAGGTCAGCGTCTGCTGTCCACCTGGGGGGCTCCTGAGACACACTCCCTGACTGGGAGAGGACACTCTCAAAGGGACGTGTTTCTGTCTTTATTGGGGGACTGCAACAGGTCCTGCAGTCAGTGTGCCACTTGAGGGCCCACTGGAGCCACCCGAGGGCCCGCTGGAGCCACCTGAGGGCAGCCTACAGTCACCTGAGGGCTGCTGGAGCCACCCAAGGGCCCGCTGGAGCCACCTGAGGGTCCGTTGGAGCCACCCGAGGGCCCACTGGAGCCACCCGAGGGCCCGCTGGAGCCACCCGAGGGCAGCCTACAGTCACCAGAAGGCTGCTGGAACCACCCGAGGGCCCGCTGGAGCCACCGAGGGCCCGCTGGAGCCACCCAAGGGCCAGCTGGAGCCACCCGAGGGCCCACTGGAGCCACCCGAGGGCCCACTGGAGCCACCCGAGGGCCAGCTGGAGCCACCCGAGGGCCAGCTGCAGTCACCGGAGGGCTACTAAAACCACCCAAGGGCTGCTGGAGCCACCCGAGGGCAGCCTACAGTCACCCGAGGGCTGTTGGAGCCACCCGAGGGCCAGCTGCAGTCACCGGAGGGCTGCTAGAACCACCCGTGGGCCACTGAGGTCACCCAAGGGTCTGCTGCAGTCACCTGAGGACCAGCTGCAGTCACCTGAGGGTCTGCTGGAGCTCACAGCAGCTTCTGATGCAGGCCACACCCAACGGCCTTCCAGCCCCATCACGTGACCTGCTGGAGCCGGCACAACTCTGTCAACCATCAACCATCTGGCTCGTTCCTCACAGCCCAGCCTAGCTCCCCACCCTCTTTCTCACTGCTCTGGTCTGCTCCTCACAGTATTTCACCTCGTCCCTCAGAGCCCTGTCACGCCCCTCACCCCATTCTTCATCCTGTACTTTATGCTGTCCCTCAAGAGCCCCGTCTTATCCCTCACAGTCTTGTCCCTCACAGCCATGCCCTGTCCCTCACAGCCCAGCCTCTTCCCTCCCTCACCTGTGTTGCGTGCGGCCTGCCCTGCACTCTTGTCCACGCTCTCCAGCTCCGTCACTCTGTTCTGCAGGGACTCCACGCTGCTCTTCATGCTGTCGGCCTCCTCCCAGTTCTGCCGGAAGGGACGGATCTCCTTGTCCAGTTCTTTCAGTTTCTCTGCTTGGCTGTCTATCACTCGCTGCCAAGTTCAAGGTGAGAGGAAGGGAAAAGCAGTTAGGTCTTGGATGCAAGTAGGGGAAAAGGCACAGGGCAGGAGAGCTCCAGTGAGAGTGTCCCATAGGGGTGTCCAGGGCCACAGTGACGGAGGACGCCCACCCACAGTGATGGTCTCGGGATGCCCCAGCCATCCTAGTGCAGGGGTCAGGACTGCCATCTGCTCACAGACCATCTTCACTCTCCTGTCTCCTCTCAGCACCTCTTCAGCTTCCAGAACTCACACTCCCTGAGTTCATCTCCAGAAATCTTGGGGAGACCAGAGGGGAAGCTGAGTCACAGAGACGTCACCCCAAGTGCGGGGCTCGCTCGGGGTCTGAAGTCCAAGAGCCGAGGCCAGGCCTGTGCGACCTTCCTCCCAGGAAATAAGGCCTGTGTCTTCTGACCCACCAGACAGGGCAGACAGCAAGCACTTCCTCCTCCAGCCCCTGTTGTCTGAGGAACCGCCCCCCCCAGAACTCCACCCTGGTCCCAGGAAGGACAGCTGCCCCTGAAGGGCTGGCAGGTGGCAGAGGCCTTGCGGGAAAGCAGGGCCCATCCCTCAGTCCAGCCTCCTCCACTCAACCCCCAGCTCATCTACACTATGACTACAAAAACACTTTCCCAGGACCCAGGACCCTCTAACGTTGTTAGTGTGTGACAGTGAGGGAGCTCACAGCAGCCCCACCCCTGGAGGCGGCCTGTCAGCTGGGGTCCAGCTGGGCACAATGGGACCATGGAGGCACAGGCCCACAGCCTGCCACCTTACACACTTCTCCTTTCAGACTCTATTTTTAAACACACAGGTTTCGTCACCTTTGCTGGCTGTTAATAACACAAGGCACAGACACATGTGTTCGGTGGCTGCTCTGGGGTAAAGCGTAGCACCCTTGTCCTCACGAACAGACTCCGGCCAGCTACTACCACTCAGGAAGCGGAAGGCTTCTCTGAGACCCAGTTCTGGAGACTGCAACCCTGTTTTCTCTTTAAACAAGTACATATGGCTAGAGAGGTATTCAGTTAATCCACAAAATCTACTTCCTGGGGATGATGTCAGTGTATTAAAAAAGACATGCACCAAAAGTGTCTTCAATGACATGCCTGGTCCTGCGGTGGTAACTTTGGTGCAGGGACACCGTAACTGAGCTGCGATGGACGCTAACCAGAAGAGGCAGGTTAATGAAAAGTATGACGATCTTGGCTGGAGGTAGACTATATCAAGAAGCTATTTACCTAGGGGAGCTCTGGTGGCCTAGTGGTAAGGAGCTGCAACTACAATCCCAGAGGCGCACGGTTCAAATCCACCAGATGCTCTGCCGGGGAAGGAGGGACAATCTCCTCCTGTACCAGTCAGATCTGATTTGACGGTACACTCACACAAAAATAATAAAAATAAAAATTAAAAAAATTTTTTTAAAAAAAGAAGATATTTACCTGGATTTTAGTGCCTGCTGTTGCTGTTGTGTGCTGTTCCATCTACTCCAACTCATAGCAACACTGTGCACAACAGCTCTGAAACTTGCTCTATCCTGAGCCTACTTCACTGTCTCTGACACACCTGCCTCATTACCCCAGTCACAGAGTCAATCTCATCCAGGGTCTCCTCTCCTGCACTGTCCCTCTACCTTTCCAAGCATGACGTCCCTCTCCGAGGACAGGTCCCTCCTTGCAACATGCTCAAAGTATGGAACTTCAGAATCCTTGCCCCCAAGGAGGAACCTAGTTTCACCCTCTCCAGGATGGACCTGTTTGTTGTCTCAGCAGCCCACGGTATGTTCAATACTCTCTCCAGCACCACAACTCAAAGGCATCAATTCTTCTATCATCCTTAGTCACTGTCCAGCTCTCTGATGCACAGCAAGTCATTATGAAGACTATGGCCTAGATCAGGTGCACCTTAGTCTCTAGACTGACATCACTGCTCTTCAGGACTCTGGCAAAGTTCCTGACAGCAGATTTTCCCAATGCAATTTGTCTTTTGATTTCCTGGCTGCTGGTACCAAAAGTGTTGATTGTGGAGCCGAGCAAACTGAAGCTGTTAACAGTCTCAACCTCTTCACCATCTATCATGAAGCTGCCAATGAGCCCACTGCTGAGAATCTTTGCTTTCTTGATGTTGAGCTTCAATCCATATTGAAGACTGCAGTCTTTGATCTTCTGTAGGAAATTGTGTTATCTGTATAAGCCAGGTTGTTGATGAGTCTTCCTCCAATCCTGATGCCACATTCTTCTCATAGAGCCCAGCCTCCTGGATAATCTGTTCTGTATATAGAATGAAAAGGATGCATTCCTGGTGTACATCTTTCCTGATTTTCAACCATGTAGTGTTTCCTTGCTCTGTGTTCTTGGATTACCATTCTTCTCAGAGCTAGCTACAGTTTGTTTGTGATCCACACAGTCAAATGCCTTTACCTAGTCAATTAAACACAGATAAACATTCCTCTGATACTCTCTGCTTTCAGCCAAGATCCATCTAACTTTGGCTATAATATCCGAGTACGAGAGCCTCTTCTAAATCCAGTCTGCACATATGGCAGTTCTCTGTTGATATGCTGTACCAGTTGTTTTTGGGTAATTTCTTCATCAGGATCTTGCTTGCATGCGATATTAATTCTATTGTCTGATAATTTCCACAATATGTCAGATCACCTTTTTTTTGGAATGAGAATAAATATGGATCTCTTCCAGTCCATTGGCCAGGTGGTTGTCCTCCAGATTTCTTGGCATGACCTGGTGAGCCCATCTGGGCTACATCTGTTTGCCGAAATGTGTCAATTTGTATGCCGTCAATTCCTGGTGCCTTGCTTTTTCTGCCAACTGCTGAGAGCAAAGTATTCCACTATGTGCACCTGAAGTGGACTGTGGATATTATTGCAAAGAATGAGAATTCCAAGACACCTAACTGTGCTCATGTAAAACCTGCCCATAAATCCAGAGGAAGTTCAAGCAGAGCAATGAGACAGAGGAAAGATGTACGTCAGGGATGCATCCTGTCCCTCACTTATCTGTGGGAGCTCTGGTGGCTGGTCCACAGGGAGTTCCAGTGCTATAGTCATGCCTGTCTGGTGGTTCAAGTCCACTGGCTGTGAGAAGGAGAAATAAGCACTCCTCTCTAGTTCACAGCCTCGGACACCCAATGGCGGGTCAGACACGAGTCAGTGCCAACCCAAAAGCAATGATTTGGAATTTTCCATTTAATCTGAGAAATGGAAATACACAAAGAATGCACCATCAGGACTGGAAAAGACTTAACCTAGGATATGTGGATGACACAATGCTGCATGCAGAAAATGACAAAGACTTGAAGCACTTAATGATGAAGTTCAAAGTTATAGCCTTCAGTATCGATTATATCAACATAAGAACAACAAAAATCCTCACAACTGGTCCAATAAATAACATGAGGAACAGAGAAAAGACTGAATTTGTCAAACACTGCATTTTACTCTGATCCATAATCAACACCCACGGAAGCAGCAGTCAAGAAATCAGACAGAAAAAGCACTGCAGTCTTGAAGGTACATGGTTTGAATCCACTGATGCTCCGCTGGAGAAGGACGGGCAATCTCCTCTTGTGCCAGTCGGATCCGATATGACAGTACACACGTGTACACACACACACACAGAAATCAGACAGCATACTGCAAAGGGCAAATCTGCTGCCAAAGACCTCTTTAAAGTTCGAAAGAGCAAAATTTCACTTTGAGGACTAAGGTGTGCCTGACCCAAGCCACGGTATTTTCAACTGCCTCATACATATAAGAGCAGGACAATGAACAAGGCCAATCAAGGAACTGATGCCTTAGCATCTTAGTGACGGCGAAGACTGCTGAAGACACCCAGGACTGCAAACAGAACACAAATCTGTCTTGGACGAAGTGCAACCTGAGTGCTCCTTAGAGGCACAGATGGAGAAACTTCATCTCACACAGTTCAGACATGTAAACGACACCATGCTCAGTGGTCGTTGTTGTGTGCTGTCGAGTACGAAGCCACAGGGTTTTCAGAGGCCGAACACTGCACGGGAGGAGGCTGTCCATCTTTCCCTCCTGTAGTATGTGGTGGATTTGAACTGCTTGCTTCCTGGGTGGCAGTGTGCCTCCTCACCACGAGTCCACCAGGTTCCCCATGTGTGGTAGAGGGTCGGTGAAAACGAAGACCCTCAGGGAGATGACCTCACATCGTGACTCCATCGACAGGCTCACATACAGCAGAGACTGAGAGGACGCTGCAGGCCCAGGCTGGGTCTGATCTCAGTATGTGGCATCACTACACTCTGGTGCCAGCATGAAGGATCGTAAGAACAGCCGACACTGTAATGAACAAGGACGTGACTGGAGCATCTTCTAACCAGACTGATGGAAACCCTTGAAGTAGAAAAGGGTGATAAGAAGTGGCCCCTCCATGCCGGGGTGTCCATGGAGCTCTAGGTGTGGAGGTGTGTGGGCACGACTGAGCCCACCAACAGGACCTGGTGCCTGAGATGAGACCTCTTGTGCTCACAGGCAGGGCACCACCAAATGTCACACAAGTGCGCGAGTGTGCGCACACACACACACAACCAGAAACAGGACCCAACCGACTGGAAAGGAGTCTTCCAACACACCATGTGAGAACGTGCTGTTTTCCAAGCAGCAATCTGTTTCACAGGGCAGACCCAAGGCAGAATGCAGACCAAAACCACGCCCTCTGCAAAATGCAGCACCCAGTTTCCTTCCTCAAAAGTGGGCTACACCTCAGCTGCCACAGTCTTTCCAGAAAAAGAAGCCTTAGAGGGACTTGTGGGATGTTACTAGAAAAGAATTCAGGAAGCAAGGTGGATGTGCTCCCTATAAATAAACCCTCGTCAGAGAATGTGCTCTCGTCAGTCCCACGGCCACACTCTGCAAGGCTGTGGAAGCCCCTCTCGTGGCATCTCCAGAGCACAGCCCACATGTGGCACTATCTGTTAGACCAGCAGGGGTGGCCCCACCCTCATGCTGCAGGCACCGGCTGTACCCTATGCTCTGGGCATGGTAGAGAATGAAAGCGAAGCCTTCTCCAGGGCCAGTGAGGTTCTAATGAGGCCGTGGTGAGAGGGTGAGGACAGACAAATGGACGAGTCTGCCTCACAGCACCCAGGGGTGCTCCGTGCCCCCCACAGCATCGTCCCTTCCCACCTGCCAGATACCGCTGGCCACAGGGCGACAACAGAGCAACGGCTGTGCAGACCCCATGCTTCCGCAGGTGACTCTCCCCACGACCCCGGCCCCGTCCCCATCGTAAGGGAGACCTTGGGAGGTGGCAGCCCCGAGTGCAGGAAGTCTCACCTGTAGGTGAAGTATTTTGGATTCGTTATTCCGCAGCATTTCCTTCTGCCGCTCGATTTCAATTTCAAAGCTACAGATCTGATTGTGCAAACTCTGGATGCTCTTATTCTTCTCGACACTTTCGTTCTGCAGCAAGGAAACCTGCAAAGGAATTCTCCAATGAACCTGAGAACGCGGGCTCCACACTCATCAGCGACTTTAATGACAGGAGTTACATCACTGTAACAGAGCCCTTCGGTTAGCTCCCTGCGGGAGTTCCTGGAAAAGCCTTCCTCCAGCAGGAAGTGAAGCGGGCGGGGGGGGGGTGATGGGGGGGCCTGATGGCGCCTCTCAGAACCCATCCCAGTAATGAGGGGAGATGAAGTGGTAGCTGGGGGCAGGTCAGGAGGAACGGGATGCTTCAACTCTGCCCTGAGAACAGTACCCTTTTCACGAGAAGCAGCTTCCTAACTCACCAAGGAACGTAGCAAGAGACACCTCACCCCTCTGTGCGTGTGCACCTGAGGAACAGGTTTTCCAAACCGCACCTGCCCAAATCAATTCACTCCACTTCCCTTTTGGAAAAGGCCTGTTGGTTGTAATGTGCTGAGCTATTTCTCAATCCCCAAAGGCCACACCCTGAATTCTGGGAAGCCCTCACAAGAGGTGAGTCTGCAGGTGGGAACAAGAACCTGTCAGTGAGGCAGAGAGTTCTCAGGAGCCTGGGAGCCGCTGCAACAAAAGCCCCACAGCGTCCACGTGCACTGCCATCCCCACCGTGGTCACCGCACACCTGTATCACGGGGTTCACCTGTAACCCCTTTAGTGCTGGAGACATGTGCCTGTGGCAGGGTCCCACCTGTAATGCCCTAACACCTGCACCTGGCATTTACCTGTGGTGCCCACACCCTGGCCTTCAGCTGAGTACCCACACTAGGCTACAGGATGGACACACAGAGTGGACACTTCCAAACCCACTTCTGACTCGGAATATTCTACAAAACAATCCGTTCCCAAGGCCACATCACACGGTCTGAAAAGGGTAGGGGGAGAGGTGGGGGACACTCTTGCAAACCTCATTTGCACAAGACTCCTACAGAGGATGTGCTGACATTCCAGAATAGAGGTCCTCTGGCGCTGTGGCCTGGAGGACAGCCACTGTAGAGTCCGAGGAGCTGACTCCGCCTTGACGGCTCTTCTAACAAGGGGACTCCAGACCCTCGGGGCAGCTCGGGATAAAACTGCTGCAGAGAGAACCTAGTCCAGCTGTCTGCTGTGCAAAGAGCAGCCTGCCTCCAGACAGGGCCCCTTCCACGCATGATGCGCATCTGCTGAGGCCAGCCATGCTGGGGTATGGCACTGGGGAGCTGTAACAAGCATTTAGGAAGGAGTATGGGGCCTGAGAGGCAGACACACAAGAGGACCCGCTTTTCCAGGACTTTCCTCAGCAAAAAGCGAGTTTCCTGCCTTGAACAGAGTATCTGAAATGTCCATCAGCAATGATCTTGTTTGGACCCAGGAGGAGGTCCATGTGCCACCTTTATGCTTAAGGTTACAATTCACACAGAATTCCGAGATTCCAGCCTCACATTCCTGAGACACCACACCCACCAGCCCTTTGGAGGGACAATCTTAGCCTGCCAGAAACGCTGTCAACGTTCATTTCTGAGACAATTCAAGCACCTGAGAAGCAGCAGAGCCCTGTGTGTGGAGGAAGACACACATGTCTTGTCTTGGGACCATTTTAAGCTCAGCACGGCTGCTGGGTGCCCAGCGCTGCTCCACACCTCTGAGATAAACACCGCAAGTACAGAGAAATCCACCTGGCAGATGTGTCTCCAGAATGCCTGGAGTCACATCTGCGAAGCACTTGCAAAGGGGACCTCTGGCTCTTAGGTTTTCCATCCAGGGATTCTCTCAGTCCACACACAGGGCCGTTCCCTGAGGACACTCTCACATAGCCCTTTGGCTGTGGGAACTTCCCTTCACAATTCCCGAAAACCAAGAGCCGTGTTCCTCTGCCAAGATTTCAGGACAGCTTCCTTAGCTGAACCGTAAGTACCGTAATCAGACCTCCCCAGCTAATGCAAACATTCTACTTCTGTCACAGTGAACAAAATAACCTAAGAGAGTCCAGCTTATGGATACTTTTTTTTTTTAAATTATTTTATTATTTTTTGTGTGTGTACCATCAAATCGGATCCGACTGGTACAGGAGGAGATTGCCCCTCCTCCTCCAGCACAGGATTTGATGGACTTAAACTACATACCTCTGAGATTGCAGTGTAGTTTCTTGCCACTAGGCCACCAGAGCTCCCTCAGCTCGTGGATACTTTAAGGGACAGAGACTTCATGGACATGTCAGGACATTTAGTATCACCACACTGTTACCCTCCTATGGGCCCAGTGAGGGGAAAGCTGGTCTCAAGATCACAGACCAGGCTGCACGGAGATGAACTGGCCCTATGCCCATATGGGGACACATGTCGATGGACATCAGAGTAAATCTCCAAGTGATACTCCAGGGGAAAGTCTTCCGAAGCCCTGAGGCCCCTGTGCCCACAGATCCCCTGCCTGCACTCTGGCCATTTCCGTGCCAGCGTGGTCAATGAGTAAATGCGCCCGGCACCTGGATGTCTAGGGTTTCCAGTGAGACCATTCACTCACTCTGAGTGGGGGAAAGGCCTCAAAGCAAAAGTGATGAGATGAACAGAGTCCATCAGACACGCCCAGACAGATGGACCAGTATGCTGTCCACTGCACTCCAGATGCCTGGACCACAACTTGCTAGGTGACACATCCCCAGGGGGCCTGGGCCCAGGTAAGGCCTCACACGTAAGTAAGGTCTGTGATAAACACAGCACCACGAGGGGCAGGAAGCCTGGAGATGTCAGTCTATGGCTCTTAAAAGCCAATATCAAGATGTTCTTCAAAAAGTGTGTGTGTGGGGGGGGATAGTGTTCAAGGTAAACACATACAACTCAGGTGTAACCCTGCAATCAGATTTCAAGAAAATCATGATGATATATTTCACTGTTGAACGGGGAAAATAAAAAAAAAAGCCTTCTTTTGCTCCATTCGTGTGTGTGTGTGTGTAAGCTCTGGTGGCTTCGTGGTAAGAAACTGCACTACAACGCTAATGTTACTCGCTTCCAATCCACCAGCTATCCTGCGGGAGAAGGATGGGTAATTTCTTCCCGTGCAATTAACTGCCTCTGAAAACCCACTGGAGGGTCAGCTACGAGTCAGTTCCAACTGGGTGGCACACACAGCAACAACATAATATAAATATATAACACACCAATTTTTAATTCCTTCTCAACTCAAGCATTTGTACTAAATGATTTTTTATGTCAGATCTTATGATAATCACTTGATTAAATATCTTAATTTAGACAACTCCAAAGCAGCTTTTTTTTCAAGTATGTTTAAATTTTTAATTGCCTGGATTTAAACTCAAAACAAGACCTTCGAAATCTTCAGAAAATGCGGCCATTTGTGCCCGTGGTGCGTCTCTGTGCCCCTGCCCCTCAGCATGTGTCACTGTGTGTGCACACGTGCAGATTCTCATTATCTGTTCACTGAATACAGAACTGTTTTTATTTCCGGAAATAATCCACAGTGGGAGATTCTCTAACGACGCTCAGGTTCAGAGGTTTCAGCCCTTTGCCTGTGAGAAGCTGACCCAGTGGACTAAAGTACCGCAGAATTGACTCCTCTGGTAAGAGGTGCAGCGGTGGGCGGGGGCCCCTTCTCTGTGCAAACAAGCTGCGCAGGGGTGCTGCCCAGCAAGGGGTCCTGCAGGGCACCGAACGGTAGGCCAGCTTGCAAACGCCATAGTCCAAACTACTGACGGATGTAGCTTCTCTCAAAAGACAAAGTACCGAAAGCACTCAGCTTCCGCCACCGTCCAGGGGAGAGCTTGGCAAACTTTGTTTTTGGGGGTATTTTTTTCATTATTATTATTCTTTTAATCACTATCTAAGCAAGAAAAGAGAAAATGATTTCTACAAAAATAGTAGGTTCTTCTTCCAAAGGAGTAACTGTTCTGCAGAAAGGCAGGCCCATCCCCATCCACAGCAGCTATCGCTGCGGTGTAACTGTCACTGCCATGCATCACCACCGTGGGGAGCTCCCCAGGCACAGTCTCTAGCGGACTGTGCTCCTCCCCAAAA
Source organism: Elephantulus edwardii (assembly GCF_000299155.1). NCBI lineage: Eukaryota > Metazoa > Chordata > Mammalia > Macroscelidea > Macroscelididae > Elephantulus > Elephantulus edwardii. The sequence continues at coordinate 36,997,648 of NW_006399752.1, read as the reverse complement.
GGCTGTGCATCGCTGGGGTTCCAAACAACCAGCTGCTTCTCCGAGGAGGATGGGCAGTCTCCTGCCTGTAAGATTTACAGCCCTAAACACCCAGTGGGGGTAAGAGTCCCAATCACTTTGATGGCATCTAGGGAATGACTGTACTGTTGAGTCAACTCTGACTCATAAGGGCCACGTGGAACTTCTCCAAGAGAGTGCTGGTGGCCTCGTGGGAGGGATGTGTGTTACCAGCCCAAAGGCTGGTGTCGAAGCCACCAACTGCTCCACGTGAGGAAGCTGGCAGTCTCCTCCCATGTGACTTTACGGTCAGCTCGGAGTCAGTTCTGACTTAAGAACAATAACCAGAGAACTGCGTCCGTGGGGTCCCCTGGTCTGCACGTCTTTACAGACGACTAGGTCCTCTCTCCCACAGTACCATCCGTGGAGCCAAACTGTGCTTGTGCCTCCAGGACTCCCACCAGGATAACAGAATACTAGAATGATGAACAGTGCACTGGGTGTCCGACTGGCCAACTTTGTAAAGAGTTGGACGGAAGTATTCTGGGCTGTGCGGGTCACAGGTCTCTGCTGGAGCTGCTCCAGTCTGCTGCTGCAATGGCACCGGCAGCGGAACGAGAGGATGTGGCCAGGCCCTCGGGAGTTTGTGTCCACACAGACCAGGGGCTGCACCCCAAACAGAGTGGGCTTTGTGGGCCAGTGAGACTGTGCCCCCCAAAAGACCAGGGGCTCTCCCCTAGTGAGACTATGCTCCCCCAAACAGACCTAGTCAAGGTAGGAAGGGGCTGTCCTCCAGGGAAATTCTATTCACAGAGACAATCAAAAGCAATCGGGGGGTGGGGGGGGATACGTGCACATGTGCGCGTGCGAGAGGCAGGCAGGGAGAGAGAGCCGGAGGCAGACTGTGTACCTTCTTCTCCAGAGAATTACTCCACTCTTTCAGCAAGTTCACGTGCTGCACTGCAGAGCTGGCCTCGTGTGCCTTAATCTGCTGGTTTGTTCCCTGGAAGAAGAAAGACACAAAGCATTAAGCCAATTCACGCCCCTAAAACATCCAGCCATCACTCTATGACCACCTCCATCCGTGAGAGGGTGCTGGCCAGAGGGGCAGGCTGTGGCCGGCGTGAGGGGTGGCTCCGCAGTGGCTGTCACTTGCCCTCATGCCAGCCACGCCGCCCCAGCCGGCAGCTGGCTTCCTTTAGCATTTTGAACAGATACTTTAAGGTTCCTGCAATTACAGCAAGATACTGATAAAAATGTGAAATGTCATTAAATTACTATTCAAAGTAACTGACTGGGGTAGTGACGTGTGGGCTCAAACACACTGTATCCAAGATGGACTGCTATTCACCCTGGCAACATACCCAGAAAGTTACGTACAAAACACAGAAATTCTACAGAGTACGTAAGATGGAGACCATTTTACACCATAACAACCACATATGTTGAAGGATGTGATGGGGATAAAAATAGAATTTGTCCTGACAGCAGAGAATTAAGCAGCCACACAAAGTATTTTCATGATCTCCAAAATATATACTCTGTACATAGACTAGTCATATATATATATGTTGATATAAGTGTTGACATATATAAACATATATATACACATACACAGAGGATGAATGGTGCTACATCAGACGTCACAGTGGTGAAGGCCCAGTCTCATTAAAGACTAAAGCAAGGGGAAATGCTGCTGTCATTCTCAACCTTTCCACTTTCCAGGAAACTGCTAAGATGCCAACGCTTTACATTGATTCCGTAATCATGTACTCATGAGACACAAATGAAATAGAAAATACTGTGCTTGCAAGATACACTTCCCTTTGATACTTTAAAATGAAGATAAACATTTAAATGAGAACTCAGTTAAAACTCTCTAGAAGTTTCAGATTGTTGGGGGGAAAATAATCAACAGATAGACCAAGCAGAGAGCTTCTCCCACCGCACGGGGGGCTGGAGGCTGGTCTGGACGACGCTGTCCCTGGGGCCGGGCTCCGGTCTGCGGCCATTAGCTCAGGTGCTCTCGAAAAGTGGACCTGGCACACACTGGGGAGCTGTGTCCAGCCAGGTGTTTACTTATATGCAAATAATATAGATTTTCCATAACAATTTCCCTGGAAACCCCCAAACTCTCATTGCTGGTTTGAAGTAGCCTCTTCTGAGGCCAGCGAGCTGACCCGTCCCTCAGTGGAGGGTCCATCTGCAGCCTGGGAAGCAAGTGCCCACGCCTGCTGCACGGGGTGCTCGCCGTCTGTGACAAAGACCAGAAGAGTCCAGAACTTGCATGTTAACCTGTAATATAGCAACTTTTTCTCAGTGCAGAATGCCAGTGACCGGAAGACAAATGTTGGATACTGACCTGAAAAACGCAGCCATAACGCTTAAAACTACAGGTGCTGGGGGCATTGACACACTCTGACAAGTGTGCACTCAACTGCAACGGGAAAGAGACGTGAGTTGTGGCACGAACGTTTGCACCAACAGTTTAAACACATTCAGGGCACAGACCGCGCTGATGCCATACGCGCTGCACGGGACAACGCGGCTACACACGGGCGCTTGTTACCTGCGTCCGAGACCCATGGCCAGAGATGCAGCACAGCCACGTGAACACACATACACACCGTGTACAGAAATACATTCACGCTAACACTTCTCAAACGTGCCCTTTGATTTTTCAGAACTGCAAAATGTGACATGCTTTCTATAGCGCCAGAATTCAAAGAAAGAAAAAAAAGCAAACTGAAAAGCACATTTATAGACTATAAACAAAAATTGCATGAAACACAAAAATTATAAAGCATTCAGAATGCAACTGGGTTCACACACCTAATGCAGAGTACACGCTAGAGACGTGCTCACGCCACGGATGACGGACCACACCCCTCAGGAGGGGCTGCCTTCTAGAGCATCTCTGGGCATCTGTCTGCGCGTCCCTGAGACTTTAAAGACCTCCCAGGTCCCAAGGCTGGGGCTCTTACAGCTGGGCGGAGCGGGGATGGGAGAGGACCTTCCTGCAGGCAAAGCCCCAGTGCACTGGCCACGGAGAACCGCTCTGGAGGAAGGCAGGGGGCTGGGGTATCAGAGTCTTACAGCCCTGCTTATACATGGGCCCAGCCCTTTCCTCAACGAGGAGCTCTCTTCAGGAAGCTCCAGGCCCTGCACAGCCCGGGGGGCCCATGCTGGGAGCCTCTGTGCTTTCCTGGGAATGGGCACGTGGGGGTGGCCACCCAGGAGGGTGCCGCTAGTTCCCACAGCATCTCTCTAGGTCCTGGGACTGGGATGGGCCTGCTGTGGTCACTCCGGGGCACAGGGAAGGTTTATGCTCACTTCTTACCCTGTTTCTACTCCCCATGATAAACACATGTTTAAAGATCTTTTTTTTTTTCTTAAACAAAATGAGACAAAACAGAGGCACACCTTGCTCTCAGTTTGGGTCACCCTGAGGGATAAAAATTTGAAGAGTGTCTAAAATGCTGCAGGAACGTCAGCAGCACAGCCCCTTCACACTTGAGCTGCCATGGCAGAGACTCTGCACGGCTGGGGGCCAAAATCGAGTGGATGGGGCCAGGGGTGGGGTGCAGTAACAAGGTCTCACCCACCAGTGCCAGCAATGGGGGCTCCCCATCTATGCCCTGGTTTTGACCATACAGTCACTCTCTATCTCAGCTGGGGACAGCAGACTGCTCAAGCCCCAAGGTCTCTTGCCTTGTCCCCAATATCCAGCGAAATCGTGGCCTGGTGGAAAGACGGGGCGAGGCAAGGTGCACCACGGGCTGAGGGCCTAGGAAGCCCCGCCACAGTCACAGCAGGGACACCAGCCCGGATCAGGGTCTTTTCTGAGCAGGTGAAGCCCACCTGGTCGGGCTGTCTCCACAGAGTGCTGAGGGAGGTGTGGGCTTAGCCCAGGCCCCCAGTCTCCTGCCGTCTGCTCTCACACACACCCTGACAGGCCTGGGAGGCTCTATGTGTAGTTATTCTCCTGATATAATCTTGTCATAATGCCCCACCTTATAGGTTTATATGACTTTAAAAATATTTTATGTAGAAAATGTCATCTTTGCTTGCATCATAGCTAATGGGGGGTCCCATTTTCTTTATTCTTAGAAACATTCTTTAATTGCTTGCTTCCAAAACACACACAAGGATCTCTCTGCACATTCCTTGCTGTCAGATTTCAGCTCTAGGGGACTGGACCTGGGCCCCCCATCCCAAAGCCCCACACCACAATAGGCAGGCAGTGACCGCAGCTCTTACCTCGCTCCTCAGAAGCGTCTGGACACTGCACTTATGGGGGCATGAGACCACCACACAGGGGCACTCTGTGTCCTCATGTTTCTGTGGGAGAGAAGGGACAGTGATAACGTGGGAACACAGCAACGTCTTGGGCCCCCACACCTGGTGTCCCCACGTGGATCTGACAGCTACGTCACCACTGCCACGGCCTGCGGGAGTGCCGAGCACAGGTTAGCAGTGGCTGCATTCCACTGCTGTGCAGGGCTGGGGTACGATTACTGGTGGGGTGTGCACACTTCTCTAATGAGTCCAGCGAGGTGCTGACCGAGAGGACCCACAGACCACTGCCTGCCTGTACACATCGCAGCCCAATGGGTCCCTTTCCCCCGACACGGATCTTTATAGCTCTGGCTTTTCACAAAATCAATCCAAGTGTTTAAAGGCATTGATATACGATAATTTCTAGATTAATTGCAAGAGAGGATTTGTGTGTGTGTGTGTGTGTCTGAGACTATTAATATTACATTGATCTAAAGGTTTAAAAAAACTGTTTAAGTATCACATGGAAATTCTCAAATAAACCATGGTGAGCTGAGTGTCACTGCCTCATCAATTGTCTTGGTAACCCGGCCCGTCTGACCTGCTACATGATGGGAGAGGTTGGACAGCCAGAGTGGCCTGCAGCGTCCTGGCTGCTGAGACTGGACCACGCACCTCAGTCAGATCTGAGAACCAATGACCAGGGAAGCCCTCCCACTGCCCACAGGGTGGGCAGCCCAGGAAGTTTCTCGGCACAAGAGACAGTGAGTATCTGACTGCCTTGCCAGTTCAGGGTGCTGACTGCAGTCACGCCAGGCCCGAGAGGAAGGGGCTCACGGCTTACGGCGTTTACTAGAATCAAGGCAGAAGCTCTGCTGGCCTAGTGCTAGGAAGCTGCACTGTAATCTCACAGGCAAATGGTTTGACTCCACCAGCTGCTCTGTGGGAGCAGGATGGGCAATCTCCTCCTGTGCGATTTACTGCCTCTGGAAACTTGCTGGAAGGTTCCGACTCTACAGCACACTACAACAACAACAGTATTGAGGATGCTGAAGCAACAAAAATATTTTTCATCACAGGATTATTTACTCTTCATTCATACGGCTCAGGCCTCCACATCTGCTGTCCTCCCATGCGCTCACGCCTGCTGGCCTCCTTCTCTAGCTGACCCTCTGAGATCCAGGTCAAAGTTCCCTCCCTACCGGAGCCTTCACTGATCCCATCACATGACAGAAAGCAGCGTCCTGCTGGCTCTTTGCCGGAAGGTAGGTCCAGCATTTCCTTGTTCAGCTGGCTGTCTCCTGCCTCGGCTGCAGTCTGATGGGAGACTGTGCTGTTCGCTCCGGAGTTCTGGCACAAGCCTGGTGCCAGCTGGTATCGCTGGCTGCCTGGTGAACACATGAGCTGTGCTGGCATTTTAAAGCCAGATTCTGCACGTTCTTTCTGGGCCCAGAACCAGTCATTTAAGTGGCCGCTAACAGGCACGCTCTGTATGCCTTCTCAGATGGAAATGAATTCCTGGATTCTGTTCTCCAGACAGAGGCTAACGATTTTTGCAAGAAGCAAAGTATGTACCAATTACAAATCCTTGCTAAAGAAGATCAAAGAATACAGCCTTCAATATGGGCTGCGTGTCAAGATCAAGAAGACAAAAGGTCCTCACCGCTGGACTGATAAGTAACATCAGGACGGATGGAAAAAGGACTGAAACTCAATGGTTTCTCTTATTTGGATCCACAATCAAGACCCTTGGTACCAACAGTCAGGAGATGTAGCGGGCAAGCCAATATTGTCAGGGACTGTTTCAAATAACTGCATAATGATGAACGATGTCGATTCAAGACTAAGGTGCACTTGATTCAGGCCACGGTCTTTTCAATCCCTGACTATACATGAGAGCTGGACAATGAATAAGCATGACAGCAGAACTGATGCCTTTGCTTTGTGGTATCAGAGAAGAGTACTGAATACCCCATGGACTGCCAAAAGAACCAAGACATATGTCTTGGGCAAAGGGTAGCCAGAGTGCTTCTTGGAGGCGAAGACGACAAAGGTTCGTCTCACATACTTTGGGCAGGATGCTGGGAGAGGCTACTCTTTGGAGGACATCACAGTTGGAAAGGTGAAGGGTCGGTGAAGAGAGGAAGACCTTCAACCAGGTGGACGGACACAGTGACTGCGGTGAAGGGCTCAGGCATGTCGGAGACGATGAGGATGGCACAGGAGAGGCCAGCGTTCACATCTGTTGTTCACAGGGTCACTGTGAGTCATACTCGACAGCAACAACGTGTAAGGTTGGGAAGTGTCCACTGGGCCTATGTGTCCTTCACCTGAATCTAGTAATTGAAGGAATTACTCAATTATGGCAAAGAAATCAAATGACAAACCCACTGCTGTCGAGTTGACTCTGAACCATAGAGACCTATAAAGACAGCACAGAGTCCTCACAGGGTTGGCTAGATGGTAAATCTTTACAGAGACTCACTGACGCATCCTTCTCCCTAGGAACTGCTAGTGGGTTTGAACTGTCAACATACTGCTTAGCAGCTGAGGGCTTAACCACTGTAGCTCAGGGCGCCTTGATTATGGTAAATGTTACTGCTGTTTTCAAAGGGAAAAGCCTAGATGTGAAAGTTCTTAATAAGTGGGCTGGGGCCTTGAACCCATCTGAATAGTCATCTAAGGTCCAGTATCAGTCACGCCTTGTCTGGAACAGAGATGAGGGAAGAAAAGCAAAGCTGTAGGCAAGCAATCAGTACAAAGGACAGATGACCACAGAACCCACAGACCAACAGTTATGACCCTGAGACCAGAGGCTAGATGGGGCTGGGTCACCACTGAAGCCACCACCAGGCTGACAGGAACCATGAGGGGTGGGAAGTCAACGGAACAGATCTCAAAAAATAACAAGGTCAGGCTTACAGGTCCAAGACAGGCTGACGGAGCCCTGACACTCCGGCTCTTGCTCTCCTTTCAAACCTAACAGTTCTCATTCCTAGGGCTCACCTCTAATCAAAGGACAGATGGGCCTACAGGGCGAGCTCCACCATCGGGAAGGCACTCATTCCTTAGAACCACCAACCACAGAAGGTCAAAACAGCAGCATCTGCCCAGGGTTAAAGCCCAGAAAGCAGACGGGGTGGGTCAGAAGGATTAATGGAAGCTGAACTACAGGAAGGGAGTGGGAGAGTGTGATCACACTGTTGTTGACTGCCACTGAGTCGAGCATGACCCATGGTGACCCTATGAACAGAAAGCCCCTCTACAACTATCGACATTGATCGAAGTTCACAGAGTTTCCAGAGGCACGTGATTTAGGAAGTGGATGCCACTCCTGGGTCACACTGTGCAAACTGTAAATTAATGTTATGAATAACCGGTATGAATGGTGAGATGGAAAATCAATTTGCTTTGCATACTCAAATAAAAATTTAAAAAAGAAATGAAAGAGAAGTTCTTAGTAAGATGTAGACCATCGAGCGGCAACGGACTCATAGCTGACCGTCCAGCAGGTTTTCAGAGGCAGTGAATCGCATGGGAAGAGACTGTCTGTTCTCCAGTGGAGCAGCTGGTGGATTCAAACTGCATGCCTTGGGATTGCAGTGCAGCTTCTTACCACTGCGCCACCAGTAACTCAGAGAAATGTCTGTATTATATAGGAGAATGAATTCACAATGGAGTAAAAGTCCCAGGCACGGGGAAGCTATAGTGTAAGGAACCAGAGAGATTACACAGAGAGAACGTCTCATTTCACAGAGAAGCAGAGATGAAGCTTTATCAGGGTCAGTTCCCAAGCTGTCCCACAGCTCCCCAGACACCGGGCAGTGGCGGCATTTCCTGGCTGTACTCCGGAGCCCCTCCTTCCAGCTCATGGCCTTCAGGAGTTGCTGCGACCTGCATCAGAGACCCCTGCCTTGACCCTTTTTGCCTTCCTGGCCCCACCTTGGCTGGATGACCCCCTGGCATGGTACGTCTCCAGGTGTCGCTTCTCCTCACTCACTCCACCTGTTACCTCTGCCCTGAGGCTGGACCACTGCAGGCCTGAGGCTGGTGAACAGCTACCTCAGTGCTCCTTCAGCCTGCCCTCCTCCACAGGCTCTCCTCGGGGAGCACCCTGTCATCCGGGACCCAGAGAACGCTAGGCATCATCCTCAGCTCTGTGGTGTCTTTGTTTTGGGTACTTTTTCTAATTGCTTTTTCATACAATTCTTCATATACACGGAGTTCCACTCATGTATACTGTGTTTCATATGATTAATTACTATTGAGCAATGCCTTGCTCGTCAAATCCCACTGCGCCCTGTCTACTCCTTCACAGGCCACTATCGATCCACCATCTCTGCTGAGCTGGGGTGCCCCCTCCTCCTCCTTCCTCTCCCTTTCTTGTCTGAACAGCTGTACATATCCTGTTCCTATCTGCTAACTGAACTACCAATATTATCATTTCATCAATTCCCCCCAGGCTGCTTCTCAAGTTTGCTGTTTCTTGTACACCATATTCACGCCAAAGGCCAATCTGATTGGCTCCACTGTCACCATGGACACCAGCACATTTGGTCCTCTCCTCTCCTCCCACCTTTTACCCCCCCTACAACCTGTTCCTGTGCCTGACAGGTGATGCACCCCCCTGGATGGCTCTGCCTTCTGGCCAGGCCACCCCTCTGCCCTCTCCTCTGCTCAGAGCCCCACAGGCTCTCCTGGAAGAACCACGCAGGTCAATCCCTCTGCTAGAGTGGTCCTCCCCAGTGATGTTCAACAGATGGAGGCTGACGGGCCTACAGAGGCCCTGGGCCTCCTCCGACCTCTGACACAGGGTCACCTCTCCTCACGGTGCTTACCATCCGGTGTTAGGTGTTTGTACACGATGGAATTTAGGATTTGTTTCTCATTTTTTCTGCAAAGATGCAGAGTTGAAGGATTTTTTCTGCTTAAAACCATACTTCTTTGGGTAAGCGAGGTCTTTGCTAGCAGTAAACGCTAAATGCTAATTGCCTCTCCCCACTGCAGCTAGGCGTCACTGTCCCTCTGAGGGCAGCTCCTGGGTCAGGGCCTAGCACGTGGTCAGCACGGTAAGTATCTGCAGTGAGCAGACAAACACGGAGTGCCCCCACAGCAGGGCAGCTGCTGTAAATGCCCGTCCCCCACACTCGCTCCCTTTCCCTTCACCTGCAAGCGTTCCTAACTGGATCCTGACTGCCGCCCCAATAACGCAGCCAGTGTAGCCCTAAAAGCCCATCTCCTCCACGACATTCTGTCTCTGAACACTATGGTCCAGAGGGGCAGCAGCTTGAGGCGCCCAGCAGCACTGGCCAGGCCACTCCCTGGGACATGTGGAAAGGACATAGTTTGGTAATTAGTCTTCAGTTCTCTGATTCTCCCCAATGGTATTCAATCATGAACTGGGAATGCCAATGGCATAGACCAAAACAGTGAAAAACAGATAAAACTCCACTGTGAAATGGAGTCAGACAGAAACAGCTACTAGTCTCATGTTTTTTCTCTGTTCCTGCTAAAATAGTGACGTAAAAAGCTATTTGGTAGAGAGGTGGCAGAGGAGAGATGGACGGGGGAGGCGGACGGGAAGAGGTGGTGGGGTGAACTAGAGGGGTGGGTGGATGCGGAGGAGGTGAGGGGAGAGGTGGACGGGTGGTAGGGCCGAGGTGGGGGTGACAGGGATGAGCTGGAGAAGTGAGATAAATGGAGGTGAGGTGGATGAAGGAGAGGTGACAGGCGAGGTCAAGGGGAGATGTGGATGTGGGTGAGGTGACGGGTGAGGAGGACGGGTAGAGGTGGCAGAGGTGAGACGTAAGGGGAGAGGTGAGGAATGAGGTGGAAGGGGGAGAGGTGGCAGGGGTGAGGTGGATGGGTAGAAGCAGAGGAGTGAGGTGAGTAGTGGAGCGGTGACAAGTGAGGTGTAGGGGTGGGGTGGCGGGCAAGGAGGACAGGGGGTGGTGGAGGAGAAAGGTGGTAGGGGCGCAGGGGAGGAGTTCGGTGGCAGGGCAAGGAGAACGGGACAGGGAGCGGTGGAGGGACGCGGTGGCGGGGCGCGGAGGACAGAGCAGGTGTAGGGACGAGCATGCTGACAGCACCGCACCTGTAAGGTGATCATGGGGACCTGGCTTTTGCAGTGGTTGCACGTGGCCTCGCGGTATTTACAGGCCTTCTCCACGTGGTCGCGGAGGTCCTTCCTCAGAACCTTTTCCTTGCAGTCAGTGCGGATGCACGGAAGTTCTTCAAACTGGCAGTCGTTTTTTAAATGTACCTGAGGGACAGAGGATTCCGAATTCTCACTCGGCAAAACTTCAATCTGAAACACTAGCCTCTAACCTGTGGACATTACAACTGACAGACAAGCTTCTAATCTGCCACTTGACGAGCTCTCCACATCGGGAAGTGACAAGCATGTGGAGAGACAGAGCCAAAGGCTGTGATTAGTGGTGACTTGAACTTGACTGCTTTGGAAAGAGCCAGTCAACGCTTTCTCTTGGGTCGGGAGAGAGGTAGCCTCCAAATGCCTGGTGGTGTTCCAACTGAGCCTTCCACGATAAAATAAGGGACTCCTCGAAAAACCTAACAAAGTACAGAATTTCATGGTAAAAGAAGAATAAGCTGCTAATGGGTTTCCGAAACTAAAGCTAAATTCAGCTTTTTTTATTCTGTACGGGGTGAGGTGTTTAAAGCCAGATGACAGGCCAGTCAATGATGTTTGCGCAAACTGAGTTCCTTTCATATGGATTTTTGCTTTGGTTCTTTGGAAAAACAGTTGGGGAGAATCCCCCCTCAAGCCTCTTTCCCTATACTCTGGAGAAGTAACCTGGGGAGGAGGCGCCTGGCTTTCCTACACCTGAGAAGATGTTACTGCGAACTCTCTGGGTTGAAAGACAGTCCCCAGATAAGTTGCAAACAACTTGTAGTCTGAGGTTTTCAGGGTCCTTGACTGCCATCAGCCATGTGACTCTTCTCTGCAAAGATTGGTCAACTGGCTATGCAAACAGTGGCTTGAAAATCCACCTGAAGGACCTTACCTTGCAGCCCACTGGGGACTGGCGGGCTGGGCATTTCTGCTGAGAGGGCCATGCTAGGAAATTGACAAGGAATTTGCTTATGAAAGTGGCTAAACCCACTCTCTTCTGAGAGAGGTAAAGTAGGGGTGAAGGGCTGCATCCCTGAGGACGATGAGAGGCCCCCAAGGACCCTGCAGCAGAGCTGGCTGGCTTGGAGGAAAGTGGGAGCTGAGCAAGCTATTACCCTGGCTGTGAGTGGGGCCTTTACAGAGGAAAGGCCAAGGAGGGGAGGCTGAAGGTGGGAAAGGGTGCGCCAGAGGCCCACAGAGAGAGTGGCTGAGGAGGTGGTCCCAGCTGGAAGCTCTCCTGCCTAAGGATGGGAGGAGAGAGCCTTCCCCACTTGGCCTGTGTGCCCCACGCCAGAGCCTCTCACTCTAAATACAGTTCATGAGTTCTGAGTGGCTCTGTGAGGAATTACTGAACCCTGCAGAGAAGCAGAGTGGCATGGGGCGGGCTGCTCTCAGATATGGTGAGTAGAAGGCCCTCTGGCTTCCAGCTCCCAGGAAATGCTTATGCTTGATCATGAGCCCTCATGGGGAGAGCTTATTCTTCATGATGAGAGACTGGTGTCTAAAAGGCAACATTCTACGGCCAGGTAGTTCTGACAGGTTTCACTGGTGGTGTTCTGAAAGATCAATGCAGATGTGGTTTAGATACCCTGTTCAATCTACCCAGCCCTCTGGCTGCCCAAGGCCCAAAGCCGTATTTCTCAGTGTAAACCTGCAGCAGCGCCTACCAGCAGATGCCCCAGGGTGAGCTGCTCCACGCAGCCCCGGCTTTCATTGCGACAGTAGATCTGAAGGGCCAGGATCTCTCTCTTGCAGCAATTATCCTTAAACACCTGAAATGGAAAGATAGTTATTTTAGAGGATTAATATTTCTTCATCTCCACATGCTACTACTTTGGACAAGTAAAACCACTTTAAAGAAAGTCAGAAGTGCAGCTCTTAAGTGGACCTCAGGAAGCGCTGAGGACCGTCTTAATTGCAACGAAGAGCATGAAGGCGCTGCCCCACTACAAGGTATAATCTAAACAGATTTGGACTACCCCCTTTGATGAGATGAGCCCAGAGGAAATGTGTATTTCAAGAAGTCAAAACATTTTAGCTTAACTTTGGCATAATCTCAAAACAAGGGCACAGTAGGTAGCAGGCTCACAGGGGGAGCGAGTCCCCAGTCCCGCTAGGAGAGGGCAGGGCCTGTTGCAGCCATCTCGGCTTCTAGAATGCCAGCCAAGAACACAGGAGCTACTGGCAAGGAGCCTGTCTTAGGAATGGCTTGTCAAATACTCATGCGTTCTGCTAAGGTGCTGTTGCTTATTGTTCTTTTTTCTCCTCTCAAAAGAAGGAAAAACAAAACTCCAGGGTTACCCTCATAATAGAAATACTCTTCTTTACAAATGAAAACCTTCCTGACTTTATTTCATTTTCTTCTCCCCTTGGAAAACATATTTGCTACATTTTAATTTAATTTTGCTTTCCCCTTGGAAAACAGTCTTGCTACTTATAAATTTTATTTTATTTTCCCCTTGGAAAAATATATAAACTCTTCATTATTCTTTCTGAAGATACAACCTGCAACCTCTCAGTCCTCAGGCACTTCCAAAAGACGCCTACCTGCCCACACTCCAACACAAGAAAAACAGACAAGGATCTAATAGTCCTTCCTCAACTCCACAGGCAAAGAAATAGAAGCCGCAGCTGTCAAGAGTTAAGAATAAACTAATTTGGAGTGGAATCTAATACTTCATAAACATGACTTTTAAATTTAAGGTACCAGAGTCAACAAGACACATTTTTAACCACTAAGAAATGTGTTCCTTTTCACGCCGTTACGTCATTTGCAGGAGCTCTGCTGGCTTGTTGTTGTTGTTAGGTGCCAAAAAGTACCACTCACAGCGACCCAGTATGGACAATTAGACCTGAGCCCCGCCTGGCCCGTGCTGTCCTCACAACCTCCGACACCCTGGAGCCCACTGCTGCAGTCACTGTGTCAATCCTTTTTGTGGGGGGTCAGTGGTGAGGAATTATGTTGCCAACTCAAAGGCACATAGTTCAAACCCCCAAGCTCCACAGGAGAGAGATGGGCCATCTCCTGCCATGGTTTACTGCCTCTGAAAATCCGCTAGAAGGTCAGCAACTAAACGGTACATAACAACAATGACAAGATAAACAACAACACATCATTAGTTGAGAAGCGCAGCATAATGAAAGAACAGAATTTCAGAAGCTGAAAGACCCCAAAGCAGCTGCCCCACTTTCTAGGTGAGGAGTCTGGGCTCCGATGTGGCCCCTCTCTGTCTCGCTGTGCTATCAATCTCTGAATTCATCAACAAAACTGAAGTCTATTCCTCAGCCATCAATGCCACTGGGGAACAGGGACCGTATCTCTGAATGACAAATACAGAGGGACTCCACCAACCCTCTCTGCCCTCTGTCCCAGGTTTCTTGCAGTCCCCTGGCAGGAAACTAAGCAGCATAGTGGAGTGACTATTCTTGGAAACACTTTCCTCTGTTGGAATGGTAACCTTCACCGGCAGATGGGTGAAGGCTCGTGGACAGGTGACAGTCCCGATCGAAGCCAGGAGGGCAGGTGCCATCGTCTCATCCCACTCACCTGGTAGACAAACCCAGTGTGTAAGGAGCCTGGAGCAAGAATTCCATTACAAAAGGTGGTGATTTACATTTAAACAATGGGGAGAGCCAGCTATCAGAGTATAGAGGTACATGGATCTTTCCAGCAGTTTAAGAATGAGTCTTTCAAACACAGTGAGTGCCGGGTAGGACAGACAGACCCTGAGAGCCCTGTCAGAGGTCAGGGCTGGCTGGAAATGTCCTCCTGCCCTGGGTCTGCAGTCATGCCCCGGAGGCTGTGTGCACACAGTGTAGACCTGCATTTGTCGACGCACACGTCCATACGTGTACACACCTCGTGTGTGCAGCCGCACCTGTGCACGCACGTGTGTTGTACTGTGTACTATGTGTGTATATCACGTGTATGTATATCCTATATATGTGTGTGCATGGAGGGGCTGAAATTTCACATCTACTCATTGAGATTTACTCACTGTCCAGTTGGACGATGAATAAGGATTATAATAGAAAAATTATTGACTCCTTTGAGCTGTGGTGTTGGAGAAGAGCACTGAGCATCCCATTGACGGCCAAGAGAAAGAACAGATATGGCCTGGAGTGGGTGCAGTCAGAGTGCTCTTTGGAGGCAAAGATGACAAGGCTACGTCACATACTTTGGGCATGTTGCTAGGAGGGGCTATTCCTTGGAGAAGGACATGACTGGAAAGGTAGAGGGTTGGCGAAGGGGAGGAAGACCCTCAACCAGGTGGACTGACATGGTGACTGCTGCAACAGGTTCTAGCGTGTCAGGAAGTGTGAAGATGGCACAAGATAGGACAGGGTTAAGATCTGTTGTTCAAAGGGTCACGATAGGTTGTACGCGACCTGACACCTAACAACAAATAGCAGCAATGATTTAGATGGAGCTCTGGTGGCTGAGTGGGTAGAGAATCAAGCTGCCAACCCAGAAGTGTGCTGTTCAAATTCACTATCTGCTCCATAGGAGAAAGATGGGCAATCTCTTCTGATGCAATTTATTACCACCTGTGAAAACTTGCCAGAGGGTCAACTGTTAAGTCAGTTCCAATTCAAGGGTAATTGGTGTGCGGATGATTTAGAGCTATTGTTTGGGGGACAAGGAAAGAAGAACTGCTCAGAATTGCTCAGATGGGCACACTTTGGACATGTGTCACTGACACATACACACACACACACACTTCTACCCTCACAACTGCCCACAGGTCCATGAGGTGGTGTGTAACGGGAGATGGAAGCTGCCTGTGGTCTCAGAATGAGGGGGAATGATCCATCCTGATGTGGATTTGAACCCTTAGCCACCTGCCGGGTGTGGTCAGCTGTCAACACCCCGGTGAGGTCAGAGTGCCAGGGCGCAAGGACACATCCTAAGAGAGCACCATCCAGCTTAAAACAGGCAGCAAAATGGACAGAAATCAGGAGTACCTTCTCTTTAACGATGCTTTCTTGACACGCCGTGCACTTTGGACTGGGGGTGCTGCGGAAGAAACACAAGGACATGT
Organism: Elephantulus edwardii; assembly: GCF_000299155.1. Lineage (NCBI taxonomy): Eukaryota > Metazoa > Chordata > Mammalia > Macroscelidea > Macroscelididae > Elephantulus > Elephantulus edwardii. The sequence continues at coordinate 36,982,198 of NW_006399752.1, read as the reverse complement.
TAGCACAGGGGCCCGTTTGATGTGGAACCACCAGATACAGCAGGCTTCTCAGCTCAAGTTCATGGTGCAGGTGGCTGTGTGGAGCTCTGAGCAGCCGGAGCGTCTGTGGGCCACGGTGGGGCTGGTCTGCACAGAAGCCCTGGGAGGAAAGGGCTGAATGAACAACAAAGGAACCTTTTCTGGAGGAAGTTGGTAAGCAGTGCAGTTTAGTCCAGTCCCCCTTGGAAAGCCCCTTTCCATTAAAATAAAAGTGAAATTTTATCTCAGAAATCAAAACAAGTTGTCTGCGGATGGGTTGTACAGCAGTTACATTCATTAGAAGAGTCCTGGAGTGCTCGTCTTTTTAAAAATAGCCAATACTTTACCCACAAGCATTTTTTTAACCATCTATTAAAAATGTGAATGCAATTCCAGACTGTCAACACCGCAGGAATTTGAAACTGGCCTGTCTAAGGAAACCACCAGGCTCCTCTGTCATTCTTGTCCCTAAACTTGGGACACAACCTGCTTCTCTCAAGCTGTTCTTGTCTGGTCTTGGCTCTGAGCCATCCCCCTCGTCTGGAAACCACCTCCGAGAGATCAGAAATAACAATGAGATGGGAGCCCTTGCCACCTCCAAACTGCCACTCGGCTCAGCCTCAGAGCCGAGGGAGGCCAAGGGGTACGGGCAGCGAGTCCTGAGCACCAGTGGGCACAGGTGTATGAGGAAGGGCTGTGGCAGAGGGGTCTCTCAGCTCCAGACACCTGGGAACGCAGGTGAGGGCTGACTGAGGGCTGGGAAGTTAACTCACTTTCCATGCTAGCATGGAACTCACGTGGAACCCTGAGGGGGTGCAAGTGCTTAATGCGTTGGGCTACTAACCACAAGGTCAAGAGGTTCATATCCACCCAGAGGCACCTGTAGAAAGGCCTGATGCGCTACCTAAAAAAAAAAAAATCAGCCGCTGCATACCCCGTGGAGTATAATCTACTCTGAAAGCCTATGCCAGACCTGCTCCTCAAGGGCCGAGCAGTCCCAGAGGTCCCAGAGGACAGGGTCTGAGAACAGTCCTCGAGGAGGCCCGGGCAGCTGCAGGACAGGCTGAGGATGACAGTGGGGGTGGGGGAGCCAGCATCAGGTGGAGGGCCTGGAGGCGTCAGAGGAGGAGTGTCCCCTTCTCCATGTCCAGGGACCCTCCCCAGGCTCACACACGGCTCCTCCTGAGTTCTAAACGGCTTGCTAGTCTGAACATTGTATTCAGACCTCTTCAGGGCTTCCGATCTTTAGAGGGATTTTTGAGAGAAATGAGTGAGCACAGGGGTGGGTGTGGGAGGCGGGCACAGCCGCTGGGGCCCCACCTCAGCAGGGCGGCCATGCAGGTCTCGCAGAACCGGTGTCCGCACTCGGTCTGCCTCGGGCTGCACAGAACGAGGCGGCACTTCTCACACTTGTACTTGTCCTCCACAGCCTTCACGAACTTCTCCTTGTAGCCCCCTTGCTCGGGGACAAACACGGCTGCCCCAGCACTGCGGTCAGTCAGCTTCAGCAGCGGGTTGGTCTGCAGGGACCCCGGGGCATCCATCTTCTTACTGGACTCCATCGTGGGAAGGAGGACGTCTGCGGGAAGAAACGGCTGTGAGATGGGGGGACACTGCTTGCCACATCTCCTCCTGACAGGAGCCAGCCGCACCAATGTGTCCCATGCTTCTCCCCATCCAGATGCCACTGTCCCTAGCGCAGATGCCACCATCCCTTATTCAGACACCCCTGCCCCTCGTCCACATGCCACTGTCCCTTGTGCAGATGCCACTGTACCTCGTGCAGATGCCCCTGTCCCTTGTCCAGACTCTGCTATCCCTCACCTAGACACTGCTGCCCCTTGCCCACACACCACTGTCCCTTGTCTGCTCAGAGCTCTTCAGAAGTTCCCTCTCACAACTGGATGGCCACTTTGCTGCTGTCACTTATGGTCCACTCACCCCCTCTGGTCCTGGCTAAGCAATGAGGGTCCTTAGCCAAATCCACATTGCTGTTACCCTTACTGTGGGGGCTTGGATGCAGGAGCACACGCAACATCCCACCCTGAAGGTCCAGATGTCATTTAACGGCAGTGCTACTACACCGGTCCCCACCTCCAAGGACAGGCCACCAGGAGGACTCCATGCTGAGCAGCCAGGACAGAGGGACCCCAAGAGAGAGAGATGAATCACACAGGGCGTGAAGGATGGGAAAGAGGTGCATGAGAAGCGACAGCTTAAGTGAAGCCACGCCATGCGTTAATACATATGCATCAGTAAGCTGATTAATGATCCTAAATATTTATTAACATTTATATGCTGCAAAAGTAAACAGCTTCCAACAGAGGGGTAAAGGGTTGTTGGCTTTGCTGTTACACTTGTCTTCAGTCTGGGTTTCCCACCGTCAGTGTCTCTCACAATCACAAGCTCTGGGTGCTGGACAACGTTAAGATGCACTGGCACAGGGGGCCACACCTCTGTCTGCTCCAGCCCTCTGCCCAGCTGCCCGGCACATCGCAGGGTGCTGCAGCCCCGCTCTACCACCCCGTCGGCCCTGCTCCCACGTGCACACACCTCAGTCAGCAGAAGAGAGGGACCCACGGGGCAGGTAGGGTCGGTCAGGGGCTGGAATCATTGCACAGGTGCCCGGCAGGCCCCTCGGGCCGCAGCACGGACATCTCCACACGGGCTCTGACCGCCCCTTCGTTCTCACACCAGATGGCGATACACCTGCTGAACTGCCCAGGGATTTTCTTCCAATTCAGCAGCACTCATGGTGATGCGGTGCTCATGCCCAGTCCACCTCTGTAATAACCACATTCCCTCGCTCCTGGGCATCCTGGCCTTTCCCCGTGAGGCCTGGGACGGAGATCCTGCCAGCTAGGACAGGTATGCGGTCACCTCTCCCAGCCGTGGCCCTTCCCTCTATAGGCAGCAGGGGGAAGCAGTGTCTTGGGTTGGGGTAGCAGGCCCAGAGTGGCAGCAGGACCTGCTGCGAGGAAGCCAGTGTCCCATGGCATAAAGTACCACATTACTGTGCAAAGCGGGGCCTCCTAGAAACTCACCTATTAGAGAAGAGGTTTCAAAATGACCTCGAAAGGCTAATGACCCTTTATGAGCACACTAATCAAAGCTGTTTGCTAAAATGCCACATACCCGTCCCAGCAACTGGAGAGGTAGGGAGGCCGGCCTTGCGCTGAGGAGGGGCGCAGATGGGGGGCCAGGAGTGCACCTGCCTCCTGTCAGCCACCTGAACTCCCTCCCCCATCTATGCCCCATCTACCCCCTCCTGGAAAGTGCTCTCACCCTCAATGCTGGACTCTCTACCTTCTCAGGCAGCTGGCTGGGCTACCCCACCTATCACACCTCACTCCAGAAGTGTCAACACCACTTTCCCTTGGAAAGACATTAAACTCCCTGCGATACCAGTTCTGATCTGTTTGGTTAGAAAGCTCCCAACACACAGAAAGTTCTAGTGCCAGAGCACAGGTCAGCTCCCCGATCCCTCTCTCCTAGCCTCACTCCCACTTCTGTCATCGATTCATGACCTTTGTGCACTCCTCTGTCCCCATGCTTCGGATGCTGGACACACCCCAGTGTGTGATGAGCAATGTTAGTTTTTTGGAGTGAATCCTCCTTTGACACATGAGGTAGAACTTGGCTCAGCTCACAGTGTCCTCCTGCAGCACCAGCAGGAGTGTTGTCCTGGGCCCCATGTGACTACAGATCCCAGAGAGAAACATGGCCACGAAAGGTGGCCCAGTGCCCCAAGGCGGCCTGTCCTGACAGCACTGAAAGCCCGTGGCTGGCAGGTCCCTGGGCTGTCCCATGACAGCAGCAGCCACCAGTGCTTACACTCAGCCTAGCCGGACTGTACATCGCCACTCTCCAGTTGAGCTCAGTAATGGAGTCCCACAGGGCCACCCATGTCCCCCAAATGCACCCAGTGACAGTGACCCAGAAAGGGACTGTCCAGAGCAGGCACGTTCATGCAGGTGGACAGCAGTGGGGCTGCCAGGCTGTGGGGCAGGGGATTTCAGGGGTCGGTAGCAGACTTCCCCAGGTCCCTGATGAACATACCAGACTGAGCAGGCATCCTTCAGGGGTGAATTGTACGGTATGTAAGCCACATCTCTCAATGTGCCAAGTCCACTGTGTGACAAGGGACTTGAGCAGAGCAGTGAACTTGAGGACGGGGGGCCAGGCAGCGTCTGGGGGTGTGGTCCGAGGGGTCACTGGGTGTGAGAACTGGAGGCATGGAACACTACCATCTATTATGGGGTTGGTGCTGTTACAGTACTGACAAGAAGCTGTGCTGCAATCCCAAAGGGACAAGGTTCGAAACCACTGACTGCTCTGTGGGAGAGGGATGGGCAATGGCCACCTGTGTAATTAAGTGCCTCTGAAAACCTCCTGGAGGGTCAGCTATGGGCTGGTTCTGACTCTATGATACATAACAACAAGAACAACATGTAAATTGGTCTGGTGGAGCTCTGTTACTCAACTCACTGCCCTCCAGTCTGAACCAACTCCTAGCTGACCTTCCACTGGATTTGAGGCTGTTAATCACAGCCTAGTGGTAAGAAACTGCACTGCAAACTTAAAGGCATGTGGTTCAAATCCACCAGCTGCTGTGCAAAAGAAGGTTGCACAATCTCCTCCCATGTGATTTACTGCCTCTAAAAACCTGCTGGAGGGTCAACTATGGGTTGGTTTTGACTTAATGGAACCCACCACCACCAATCATACAAGAGGGGATTGCCCATTTTCCTCCCTCAGAGCTGCTGGTAAATTTGAGGCCCCAGCAGTCTGAATGTGGTTAAGTTGTGATCATTATGAAGACAGACTGTGTCCCTTTCTTCAAACGTAAGATTCTGAAAGAGCACTCCCAGGGCACACAGCACTGAGGACATGCAGGAGAACAACCCAACCCCGACTAGATAAGATGACAAGGCCCAGACCATCAGCGCGGCCAAACTGCCTCCTGAAGAGTCTGTTCCATCAGTGAGTGTCCCCTCCTGTGGCCAGTAACGGGTGACTGGGATTTCACAGGAGAGCACCCCTCTCACTCAAACCTGATGCTTCTGCTTCTTCAGCCTCCCGGTGTCTTCCGGAGCGCACACTTGGTCGCTGTGGGGCCTGGCCAGCAGGTACTGCTGGCTGCCTCCTTTGTGGATGCCATCCCACCCAGCCCTCTCTCTGCACCGCAGATGTCAGAACTGTCTGAACCAGGATTCTGTGAAGCTGTTTCAACTGACCAAGTGCACTGGTCATTTCTGAGGTACCCAGCTGGGTGCCAGCACCCCACAGTCACAGGACTGGGAGGTGGTCCCTGCCTTGGAGAGATGTTGAGGGAGATGGGGCTGCAGGGAGCACACGGCACAGCACAAGATCAGTAACCACAAGAAGCCACAGAGTACAGGAAACACCACCTGACCCCCATGGCTGGGGTCTTAGGAGAGGTAGGCAGTGCCTCTGGTTTTGGGTGGACCTGCAAAAATAAATATTCTCCTGCCAAATGGGACACGGAGGGCCCATGAAGATGAGACTGTCTCATCTCGGACTGCTCAAAGCCTCTGTTCAAAAAGTTCCCTCTTGGCAATTAGGCAAGAAAAAGAAAGAGAAGGTACTTGGCCTGAAGAGAAAGGAGGAAAACTGTATTTCAGTTAAGGAATTACCTAGGGAATTCTAGTGGCCTAGTGGCAAGAAGTTGAACTGCAATCCCAGAGGCGTGTGGTTCAAATCTACCAGATGCTCTGCTGGCGAGGGAGGGACAATCTCCTCCTGCACCAGTCAGATCTGATTTGATGGTACACACACACAAAAATAAAAATAAAAATAAACAACACTTTTTAAAAAGGAAATACCTAAAGGCAAGACAGCTGTTGCTGATAAACTGTACAGAAGGAGAATATTTCTTATTCTTTCACTGAGCAGCTGGTGGATTCGAACCACGTACCTTCACATTGGCAGTAAAGCACTTTACCATTAGGCTACCAGAGCTCCCTATCCAGAGTCAGTCGAACTAAAATCCATTTTCAGCAAGGCTGCAGAATTCCAGATCAAAACGTCAAAGTTGGCCGCAGGTCAGGTGACAGCTGTTTGCAGTGTAAACGGACTCTGAGGTTGTCCCTAAAGTGACAGCCCAGAACGCCCTGGCATCCGGGAGAAAAGTGCAGGGGTGAACACTGATCCTGCGGGGGAAGGGGGTTCATCACGGCGGACAACCTGAAGATATTCTTGTATAAAAAAGTTGCCAAGTGTTGAGGGACTCCTCGCGATTGTTCTGGGAGTTGGAGTGCCTGTTATTAGAGCGACCAATGATCACGTTCCAGAGCAGGGTCGGACACCTGTCTGCTTGTCTACCTGTGCTGCTGCAACGGCCCAAGGCAGCAAACTTGGACTCTCAGTCAACACAAGTACTATCTGTTACTATAACACTTACCACGTGGTTCAATTTAATCGTCTACCTTTGGTGGTGAGTTTCATAGCCAGCAGCAGTGCCAATACAGGACTGACTGTGAGCCTAGAAAAGCAACTTGCTCCATTCCTTGAAGAACTGAGACAAGCTGTGGAAGTGTCTTACGGTGGTGTGTCAACTCAGCAATCTCAGACGACAATAACGCCTATGTCTGTGCACTCAAGGAAGGGTCTTCTTTTCCATTTTATGCTAAAACTATCAACTGTGAGTATAATTTCTGAACAAATTGATTGATATATTTCTTTGTTTAAGGTCTTCTTTAAAGAAGAATCTCATTAATGAGATTCGGGAATATCACAAAATGGTCAGTCTATCACAGCCCCCGTGGAGTGAAGTTTGTTTAGTCACTCACTATGGATGAGAGTCTCCTCAGTGGATCAGAACCAAAATGGTACATTGATCCACTCGAATCTCTGCAGTGTTGCCTATTATAAATATGCCCAGGCCTGAAAAATGAAGCAGGCCGTTTTTATTGTGAATAGTAACAAGGACATATTTTTCTTCATATGTTTTATTTCTTTGCGTTGAATGCAAGAAAAATGGCTTAGCAAAAGTAATAAAATCAGTACAATCGCTAACTTTCCTATTTATATATTATTTTATGACACAGGTGACTACTATGAATTGATCTGGCTCTTCTCAGAGGGTGCTGTTCTTTATCTAAAATGAAAATTGCAGGTAATGATTTTCTCTCCCTGCACCCCACTATCTATAACCAATCAGTGTTATGTTTAATGTGTTCTTTATAAAATTTAGATGTGATTCATTATCAAACTCTCCCAGTATTGGTATGTATATAAAACTAATGCATCCTTTTTTCATATATAATAAATAAAATAGTATTTTTTAGAAGTATAGTTTGAACACTAAAAAAAACCCACTCCAAAACCATAAAAGTCCTTTTACTTCTACATATGAGCAACAAACAATCTGAAAATGAAACCGAGAAAGTAATGCCTACATCAGCAAAAAAGAGTAATACCAAGGTAAGTACAAGGCCAGGGCCCAAAACCCACAAAACACTGCTGAGATCTAAATCAAAGCACAAAAGACCTAAATATACAAAATGGTATGCTATGTTCATGGAGCAGAAGTTTTAACACCAATAAACTGGCTACAGATTCAATGGCAGGCCCAGTAAACCCGATGGTTTTCACAGAAATTAATAAGCTGACGCTCAAAATGACAACAGCAACTTCAAAGACCAGGCGGGAAATGCAGGGGAAGTCATTTAGCTCGTTTCATTGGGTGTGGAATCCTTGAGAAAAGGCAGGGGAGAAAGGCTGCATAAAGCAAATGAGGTAATCAATCCTCACCAAATGCTACACATACAAGTTTTATGTGGCACATGTTTTGCTGAATCTGTTTTCAACAATTTAAATACAAAAAGAAAAACAGGTCCTAGGATTCATATGGAAGTGCGAGGGACCCAGAAAGGACAAGACAATCTTTAAGAACAAACTTGGAGGGCGCACACACCCTTATCCTCACATTCAGTAATTAATGCTAACTTAACCTAAACAGTAAGTAATTCTTAATAAAGTTAAGCAGTCACACAGTGTGGCACTGGCATCAGAACAGCCATGCCAATCAAAAGAACAGCACTGGAGCCCAGAAATCAAGCCTGCGGAAAGCACACACTGGGAAAGGACGACCTTACACACGCGTTAAGGGAGGCCGCACCGCTGGCACTCTCTACACCACAGCAGCCGCTCCTGCCCTCTGTGGATGTGGTGGGGAAAGCACTGCTTCGGCGAGGTAGGCCGGACGTTCTAAGCCTTCTCTGGCCACAGTCTTTGCTCATCGGTCAGAGAGCGTGTGGTCAGTCACTGTCTGGTTGGCTTCGACTCACGGTGACCTCAAGGACACAGGAAACCCACCTCCTCACCGTCCTGGCTGCGCTCAGGCCCCTCGCCGCGGTCACTGAGACAATCCATTTCGGGAAGGGTCTCTCTCTCCCTCCCGACCCTCTACTTTCCCCAGCACAATGTCCTCCTCCAGGAGTGGCCCCTCCTGGTAACAAGCCCAAAGTCTGTGAGCTGGAACCTCACCACGCCACTTTCTCCAAGACAGATACATGTGTTCTTTTGGCTGTCTATGATATAGTCAATATTCTGCCCCAACACCACTATCACTTGTAGAACCAACAATTTATTAATGGCAAGTACCTTTTTTTTAGAAAAACCACCATAAATGGCAACTGTATACACAGATCTCACCGGACGGAATACACAGGCATCAAAGTGATGACATCGATGGTTAAGAGCGTGGAGAATCTCAGTATCATCAGTCAGAACAGGGCCAGGGGCCGACTAAGGAACAGCCATCAACTGCTCACATGCAAGTTCAGCTTTAAGCTACAGAGAATGAAAACCAGCCCGCCAGAGCCAAAACACAACCTTGAACACGCTGCTCAGGAATTTAGAAAAAATGCAGCATGTGCTATCTGGCACACACAAAGGGTCATGTGTAGGTCCATAAGCACTGTACAGAGGGACACAACAAAGGAACCCCAGAACCACCCCAGTGAGCCCTCAGCATCCCCTGGGTGCCCCTCCCCTCCCCTCCCTCCTGACTCTGCCCCAAAGGAAGCAGCAGCCTGGACCAGCCTGAACGTGGCCCTTACAGCTCGCCAGCGAGCAGAGAAATGGTTTTCTTTGTAAATGATATGCTTGTGCTTGCCTTTTACCACCAAAAAACGTCACAGCCGACGCCGTCCTGTGGGGCTTCTTTCACCACAGTGTTTGAAATCTCCACTTCTGTCATGTGTGGATGGAAGTCATCTCTTTTTGCTGCTGCTCTGATCCTGGCACACGTCTTCTGGGGCTCTCTCTAGGTAGATACCCCAGGGCTGGGGATTAGCAAACTATGGACTGTGAGTAAAATCCAGTCAGTGGTCTGGGAGCTAAGGATACTTTTTAAAGGGTTGTATAAAACAACCCTTTAAAGGATTGTGTAAAATAAATAAAAAGTATTCAACAGAGATTGTATGTGGTTGGCAAAGTCTCAAAAATCAATGAGCCAGCAGCCCCTACCCTGAAGTCCACATCCAGAGATGGAGAGGGAGTGGGGGGGGTGTGTGTGCGTGAGGTGTGGGTGTGCATGCAGCTGTGCGTGAGGCGAGGGTGTGCGTGCAGCTGTGTGTGAGACATGGGTGTGTGTGCGGCTGTGTGTGAGGGGAGGGTGTGCGTGAGGCGAGGGTGTGCACGTGGCTGTGTGTGAGGTGTAGGTGTGCAGGGAATGCCCAATTCCACAACAAGAGTAGGGTGCTCTCCAAAGCAAAGGTACCAGCAGCACACGCGTCCATTCACCCACGTCCTCACCGGCGCCTGGGGTCAGCCCACATCTTCCTTTGTGACAACCGAGAGAGTCAGACTCTTTATAATTTAAAAGCTGAACATCTCTTCCTAGATTCATGGGCGCTTGTACTGGATCTTCTGAGAAATGCCTGACTTTCTTGTCACTGTTGAGCAACGAGTTACTTATCTCCTAATTACTGACTCGTGGGGCTTCTTCACACATTGTGACGACTGGAAGGCAGCTGGAATCCAAGAGAGAAGCCTCTAATGAGGAGCTCTGGTGCTGCAATGGTTAAGCGCCGGCTGCAAAATGAAGCGGCTGTGGTTTGAACTCCCCTAACAGCTCCATGGGAGAAAGACTCGCTCTGCTCCCACGAAGACTACAGCTGGGAGAATTCAATAGGGCAGTTCTACTCTCTCACATACGGTTACAATGGGTCAAAAACCAACCTGAGGGCACCTGACAATAACCCTTAGTTAGCTACATTGTTAGGTGCCATCAGTGGTGTACAGCCCACAGTGACCCTATGAACAACAGGTCTGAACCTGTACTACCCTGTGCCATCCTCTTAATCTCTGACACACGTGAGCCCATTGCTGCAGTCACTGTGTCACCCCACTTGGCTGAGGGTCTTCCTCTCTTTCTCTGACACTCCACCTTTCTAAGCATGATGTTCCTCTGCAAGGAACAGCCTCTCCTAAAAACATGACTAGAGTATGTGAAATGAAACTTTATCATCTTTCCCTTCAAGGAGCACTCTGGCTGCACCTTCTCCAAGATACATCTGTTTGTTCTTTCAGTGGTTCATGGGATATTGAGTACTCTTCTCCAACACTACAGTTCAAAGGCATCAATTATAACAACAACAACAACAACAGAAGATTAGCATCCTTATTCACTGTCCAGCTCTCAACGGTATAGCAAGGGATTGAAAAGACCATAATCTGAATCAGGTACACGTATTAGTTATTTATATATATTGTAAATGTCCTTTCCAAATTTGCAGCCTATTTGTGTTATCTTTTTTTCAATTTTTAATTTTATTTTGTGTGTGTGTGTGTGTACCATCAAATCAGATCTGACTGGTACGGGAGGAGATTGTCCCTTCTCCAGCAGAGCATATGGTGGAGACGAACCACGCACCTCTGGGATTGCAGTGCAGCTTCTTGCCACTAGGCCACCAGAGCTCCTATTTGTGTTATCTTTTAAAGAACATAAACTTGTAGTTTTAATGGACAAGCATTTATCCCTATCTCAACCTTTTAAAAATGCTCAGTTTGGCCAATGGATGCTATTGATGAAAGAAAAAAAAAAAAGAAGCCAACTAAGTATATCTGAAACCAAAATAGAAAGCAGTTTTATCATGGAATTATTTTTTAAAAAGGGGAATTTTGCTCAAATAAGATTAGCAAATGAAGTGCCAACTATTTAAAACAGACTAGCATTGGTAATGGGGGTAGGAGTGTCAGAGACAAGGTTGGCTCAAAGAACAGGGCTCAGAGCTGTTGAACATAGAGTCGCTATGAGCCTCAAGCTACTTGACAGCACATAACAACAAACAACACTGCTCAAGACAGTCATACTCCCTAAAATTCCAGAGTGCACCTTGGAAGTGAAGCTGATAAGACTCTCTGGCACACTGGACGTGGTCTTCAGAGGAATTGGACTGGGAGCAGGGCATTATGCTGGTACAGTAGAGGGCCAGGGAAAGAGAAGACCTTTGAGGAGACAAACCACAGAGGCCGCAACATGAGGCAGAATGCGCAGCCATGACTGTGAGGACGGGCAGGCCCAGGTAGCTTCTGCTTTGCTGTACTCAGGGGTGCTGTACTATACTCCCCCATGGGGGACTAAATGGGACCGAAGAACAACAACAGCAAACAGACAGTTCCACAAGAAAGAAAGGACAGGAGTCATGGGCAGAGTCCAGCAGCTGGGCTCGTGTCCCTCTGTGCCAGTGCGGTGACCAACAGAGGCCGCAGCAGGACCCAGGACTGTAGTTTTAAGAACAGTCTGAGGTTCGGTTCCATTGGTGAAACTCAAAGCCTGAGTCAGAATTCCACAAGCCCACTCTCGATAGAGCAATGAAAAATTGTCGGAATGGGTTTCCAGGCACTCTGGAAATGAACCAAATCTTGCAGCAACCAGGGGAACAATTAATTAGAAAATATGGCTGAATCTGGTAAGAACAGCAAGCTTTGTGGCAGTCTAATTTACACGTGCCACATTCCCAATACAAACAGAAGGTGATTGTTTTGACAGGTCTACTGGCTCCCGGGAGGAAGAGCTCAAAGGGCTGGCCTTTATCTCTCTCAACTGAGAACTCTCCCAGGCAGTAGTTCAGGGTGTCTGCTGAAAGTATTTAGAGGTAAATGCATTAGTCTCCGCTACCCGGGGCAAAGAATAACAGCTAGGGCAAACAGCAGACTGATTAAATATTCCCATTCCCAGGAAATGCTTTGGGAAACAAAGCTCCCAGTGTACACAGACTCTGGGAGTCCATGTACCTGCCTGGGGCCCCTGCAAATGCACAGCGCAGCCCTGGGAAAGGAGGATTCCCTCCTCTCACTGGCCCTTGGCCTTTGTGCAAGGAGGACTCGAAGGCCAAGGCTGAGCTGTACACTGCTTCACACCCATCTGTAAAAGCTGGAGAACTGATTTTTTGGTGCCAGTCATTGAGCGAAATCGCATTAGCTCATCACTAACCTAATCAAATACAGAATTCAGTGGCCATACACAACAAAAGAACACAGAATTTACAAAGTTTGTTCAAAAAGTCACTAAAAGTGGTCTCAATTTGGTGGGTGGAGGGTGGGGGTAAGTGAAATGGGAAAGATCTGGTGGGGATCTGGAAATATAGGGTAATGGTAGGCATAGATCAATTGTGATCAATATTATCAAACACACTGAATGGGAATGATTGCACAAAACACAATGTGAGAGGATGGTGTGGAACACAATGTTTACAAACCTTGTATGCCAACCAATATAAAATACACATTTTTATAAAAACTCACTAACAGATATCAGCTACAACATAAAACAGTAACAAATCCTAGGAGGACACTGATTTCTACATTATGACATTCAAATGCTCATTTTTCAACAAAAAGTTGTAAGGTATGAAAAGAAATATGAAAGCAGGAATCACTGTTTGATGGTTGCCCAGGATGAGAGAAGGAAGAGGAGAAATCCACTAACTAGATGGTGGGCGCTCTGGTGGCATCACGGCACTCTGGCACCAATATGAAGGTCCCTGAGAACAGCTAACATTATAAGGAACAAGCATGTGACTGGTGCATTTTCTGCTGGAGACCCGTGAAATGGAAAACAGTGATAAGAAGTGGCCCCTCCATGCCGGGGGTGCGGGGGGTCTACGAAGCACTGGATGTGGAGGTGCGTGGCCACGCCGATTTTGACTCTGCCATGCAGATGGGTGAGAACGTACAAAGAGGGTGTGTTGGTGTATCCACAAGGGAATGGGCTAGACTCACGATTCAATTGAGTGGATTCAGCAGCAGAAGAGGGAAATCTCAACAAAACCAGGAAACGGCAGCAGAACACATCCTTCGGGGCCAGAGATCCACACAAAAGCCAAAAGCAGTCTCGGCAGGGAACCAAAGAGCAACATGAGACAGAGCTGGTTTGGGACCACTGCCTCACGGAACCAGAGCCCAGGGTTTTCACCTAAGCTTGACAACGAAGTGAGGGACCACATCACAGCTGGCAGGACTAAGGGGACTTTGTAAAACTTATCTAAGCTATGAGACTGAAGGTCAAAGGGTCTGTGACCACGCCTGAGAAGCTGTCTGGACTGAGGAAGTGTACCCTGCTACCAACCGGAATTATAACCTGTTAACATCCCTAATAAACCCCATGCCCGTGAGGACGGATCTGTAAAGTCTGTGCAGTCCCTGCACCAGGTTTCAGACCCAGCAGAGCAGTTTGGTGCTGGCATTCATAAAAGTAGGTGCAGGAGTGTGGGAGGCCATGCCTGACTTTACAGGAATTAGTTTTGCACTTTGGATGCAGCTGACGCAGACAGTTCCCCTTTATGGCGTTGGTTGAAGTCAGACTTGGCCATCCCCATGCTGCCTACGCTCATTTCACAACACTTCAGAGAGGATGGTGCAGGCAACTTTGAAGGGTCTGTGGACTAACACTTAACAGCCTAATTGGGGGACTCAAGGCATAGAGAGCAAATGAGCACCCTCTGGTTAGATGTCACACCTACGATAAGACATTGGGACCAGCACAGGTATTTCACCTGCCTATTGGCATTTTACCTGCCTATTGGCATTTTACCACCAAGCGTAAGAAGAGGATGTTTGCTGACATCACATTACAAAAAATATTGGATTGTAGCAGCATATAAACTGGGCAAGAAGAATGTAAAGGAAAGGGCAACAAAGGGAACAGTATAACTAAGAAAGAGTTATTAATACAATTTTCAATGCCTGGTTTTGGTTTTTACTCCCAGAAGTCGATTGCAAAAACTTTCTAGTCTATCCGAGATGGGAAATGCCACTAACATCTGTCCACCATGAGTGGCCCTGCAGTCACTGCAAATACTGGTGGTAGATCTTCTAGCAACACAGCAACACCCAAGTCACCACCACATGCCGAACTGACAGACAACTAGCAGCTCAGATGCACACTGCACCAAGCAAATAGGCCGCGAAAGACCTCTGTAAAGTGCTAAAAAGTGTAACCGTCACTGAGAGGACTGCAATCCCAAAGGCATGTGGTTCAAATGTACTAGCTGCTCCAGAGAAGGATGGGCAATCTCCTTCCATGCGACTTCACTGCCCCTGAAAAATCGCTGGGGGGTCAGCTAGCTGTGAGTTGGTTCCAACTTGACGGCAAACAATAAACATGAATGTGAAAGCCAGACAATGAATAAGGAAGGCCAGAGAAGTGATGCTTTTGAATTATGGTGCTAGTGAAGGTTTTCAATATACCAGAAAAACAAAGAAATCTGCTTGGGGGAAAATGCTGTCAGAATACTCCTTAGACATGAGATGACAAGACTTGGTCTCACATGCTTTGGGCATATTACCTCGAGGGGTCAATCCCTGGAGAAGGACTTCACAGTTGGTGAAAGGCCAGTGGGACAGGGGCAGACTCTCAATGACATGATCAGCAGAGTGGATGCAACAACGGGCTGCAGCAGGTCTGTAAGGATGGTGCAGAACCTGACGTGTTCTGTTCTGCTGGAAACAGAGTGGCTATGACCCGGAAGTGACTCGATGGCACCTAAGAGTACGAAATAGCACCAACATGTCAACACAACAAGGAAGAGGAGGAGCTGAGACCAGGAGCCACAGATCAAGAAAGCAGCAGCTTGAGGTGGATCTCACCCAAGGACCAGGGCTGCCACTGCGGGACACCCTGAGTCCCAGACACTGATTCTGCACAAGGAGTAGAATTATTACTGTATTAATATGTGATGTATGGTTTGTTACACTTTTTAGTAATGTGTTATACACACAGAGGTATATTTAATAAGCACAATGTTACATTTAGAGAAGAACCGAGCAGAGAGAACAGAGAATTCTCACATAGTCCCTCTGCCTCATCCTCTAATTTTTCTCTTATTAACATCTTGAATTGGTGTGTGTAACCTGCTTGTGTATTCATTAACAGTCTGTGTTAAGCAGATGACAAGCTTCCCGCTCATTTGGGAAGGTATACCGAGGTGTGGCTGGTGGGCCACATGGTGAGACTCTGCTCAGTTCTGTGAGATGCTGCAGAATCGCCTTCCCCAGTGGCCGGACGCATCTGCACTCCTGCAAACAGGGCCTGCACGTTCCCGTGGCTCCACGTCTGCAGGCGGCACCGTTGGTGTTCTGGGTTTTAGCTACTTGTTTTATGGGCACACTGAAAACAAAAAACAAAACTGGGAAGCCTCACTGCCACTGAGCTGATTCAAACTCACGGGGACCCTCTCTCGGAGACTGTCAAGCTCTGGGAGTGGAGGCTGCTCAACCTTCTCCTGTGCAGCAGCTTGGTCTCAAACTGCCAACCTTTCAATTAGTAGTCGAACATCTCTTCATGTAGTTACTTGTCATGATTTATTTGAGGCCACTCAAAGGAAAAACTTTTAATTGTTGATCAACTCATTAGTGGACACTGAGTTTCTGACCCGCACGGCTCAGAAGTGTGTGCCTGACTCAGAAGCATCTCCCTGACGGCTGAGGTGTGTCTGTACGTGAAAGCAGAGCATGGTGACCTGGAGGCCTCTTCATGCTCCCAGAGCTCCTGCTCTAGTGGTGCAGAGTTTAAGAAGCTCCCGCCTTCGGCTATGTTCGAGGTGCAGATCAGAAACTGGAAAGAAAAGGACAGCTGCTGACTAGTGAGTGGTTCCAGGAACTGGAAAGTCCCAGGAAAACCAAAAAAGGGAAGCATCAGATGACGACAGCTCCAGCCAGCGAGACAGGGAGCACAGTACACACATAGACAAAGGTGCTGACAGCAAGCCCAGAGGGAAGGTGAGTGCTGTCCAAGTGCTACCAACCAAGGGGAAGGGAGCACCACAGAGAGACAGGTGCTCCCTGATCCTAAAAACACCTTCTGGAAATGTGTATTTACGTAAACATGCCCGCACACTGACTCGGCCGTAACACCTGGGGGTGCCAAGGGCTCGCCGTGCTGGGGTCCCTCGGCTAACAGACGAGGAAGGCACTGACCAGAGGAGGCTGGATGCCTACCCAACAAACACCCAACAATGAATGAGAAGTCCTGCTTAAAGGTTCTGTGTCTAAGAGCGGGTGACACACACACAGGTGACAGCTAGAAAAGAACCTGATTGAAACGTATGTTCACCTCAACACAAAGATACACAAAGCCTCAAAACTGGACCAAGTAAGCGGTATGATAACAAATGGGGAAATCCCTGAGAGTGTCAAGGATCTCATGGTACTTAGATCCCCATGAACACCTGTAGATGCAGCAGTCAGGAAATCAAGACATACCACACTGGGCAAACCTGCTGCCAAAAGTCTGTTTAAAGTGTTAAAGAGCAAGGAGCAATTTTAAAGACTAAGGTGTGTGTTTATGCAAAAGTTGGACAATGAAGAAGGAAGACCCCGGCACTGATGACTGTGAAGTGTGGCGCTGGGGAAGAAGATGGAATACACAGGGACTGGCAGAATGAGAGAGAGCTGTGCTGGAGGAGGTGAAGTGAGAATAAACACAGGCCAGGGTGAAGGTGGACGCTTCCTCTCATGGACTTTGGGCACATTATCAGGAGGGGTCAATCCTTGGAGAAGGACGTCATACTTAGAAAAATAGAGGGTTACTAAAAACAGAGGAAGACCCTCAGGAAAATGGGTTGACACAGTGACTGTAAATAGTGAGCTTACACAAAGCAGAGATGGTGAGAACGGCACAGGACTGGGCAGGTTAGCTCTGCTGTATAGAGGGGTACGGTGAGTTAGGTCCAATTCAATGGCACCTCATGGCAATGACAACAGAACTGGGTCTCGGAACCTTTAAGAAAACAATATCCACTTGAGGTGCAGCACTGTCAATGCCCCTTGACTGAAACGATGGAGATTTTCTTTAGAGAGCTCACTCAGCTCCTAATACAGGCAAAGACGCTGCATCTCTCTTGGCCCAGGCCACAGTTGGACAAAGAGGAGCTGAGGAGGCTCCTGTGTCTATTCTACAAGGGAGGAGGGGGTCCCACGGACCGGCATGGATGCCCACAGGCAAGGCCACCAGCCTGGATCTCAGGCCCCGCTCCCTGTGAGAGGATCAGGATCAGAAGCCGTACAGGTCATATAATCATGTCTGCAGAGCATGAACTTCACTTGAAAAGATGAATGGAAGCTCAGAGCATGCCACATTAAGCAGGAGCTTATAACATTTAAATCATTTTTAGAAGGAAACATAAGATTTCAACACTGTCAGCTCTTATCTCTGGCCACTCTTACCCTCTGGCACAGACTCTATTGTTTAAAGGCGGGAGCTGTTGTAGTTCTGATATGAAACCTCTCTTCTCTCCGCTGGGCAAGCCTGTCTATTCCTCAGCTTCCCCTCCACATGTGACCAAGTGGCCCTCCGATTCTTGGACCAGTGACTCCTGAAAGCCCCGTTCCCACTGCACATCATGCCTGGTCTTCACACAGCCCAGAGGGGACCTGCCACCTTGTGTGCCTCCCACTCGTAGACTACATGTCCTCGCCTACCTCCTCTCCTGGAGAAGGACCCCACCACCTAACCAGTTCCCCACCAGCATCTGGGACCTCCTCCCCCCAAGAACTCCCAGTCATTAGCCTCCGGTCACTAACCAAATCCCACTGAGCTCATCACATTGTGGCTCTAACTCACCCTATCCTCACCTCCTCCCAGGACAGGGCCCTTGGATCTACAGCCAGTGAGATGGCCTAACAAACACAATGTTTCTGCCTGGAGGGTCATCTGGCTAATAGCCGATTCTCGCCCAGGCTCTCCTAAGACATGTAAGGAAACTCAGGCCCAGGAAGCAATGAGTTTGCAAGACCCAAACCTAGTAAGCAGAGAAATGTGTAAATGGATAAAGAGGAAAGATGCATCACATTCATGCAGAAGAGACACATGGCCAAAGCTGGCATCTTTATTGTTTTTAAGCAGCAACTCCCATCCAGCCCTGGTAACCAGGCATCAACACTGGTCTCTACGCATCTGCCTGGTTTAAGCATTTCTTAGAGGAGGGATCATTTAAAGTTTGTCCTTTCTCTGTTTCACTTTTTTCCACTCCTCGCAACGCTTTCATTTCTCTTCATGTCCGAGCCGTGTTCCCTGTGCAGACAGCACACACTGTGGTGACCATTCATCTGTGGTGACCATTCAACAGCAGCCAACAGAGTTGTTTCCGCCTCTCGGCCGTTGTGAGCAGCGCTGCAATGGGCCCGGGGGCACAGGTCTCCATTTGAGTCCCCACTTTCGAGCCTTTTGGCTACATAGCCACGACTGGAATTGCTGGGCCAAAGGCAAACACAATCTTTTTGAAGTGAAAACACATCTTCTAAAAACAAAACCACAACACATCTTTTCAAGTACATTCACATGATAGGGGGAGAAAACAAGGAAGATCTCCTATATATTCATGATATGTTGTTTAATGAAAAAAATTCCTAAAAGTCAAGGCGGAGAAAAGCGAGTTCTGTACATTACTATTCCCTAAGAAAGGGAGCTATGTATTCACATAGTCACAAACACACATACGCACTCCCCAAGGAAGAGCAGCTCGTTGCTGGGGAGCTGGACCCAGTTCACGGCCGACCCTCCAGCAGGTTTCCAGGGCTAGAAAGTGCACAGGAAGAGACTGCTCATCTTCCTCCCGCAGAACTGCTGGTGGGTCAGGGCCACCACGGGTGCAGTAGCAGCACAGCGCCCTGCAGGCCAGGCCACCTGAGCTCCCCAGCACCGGGCAGGTCGTGTGTACTCGGTACGGCAGGAACCGAGCCGTAGCTGATTCCCATCGGATTCCCATGGTTGCAATCACAGGCCACTGGCCCGTCTTTCTTCCTCAGAGCAGCGGCGGCATCTGAGCTACGAGAGAGGAGTGGTTTTCTGGGTGAGCGGCACAGCTCTCGACGGATTCCACACATATTTCTTGCTAACTGCCATCAAGACGAGCGCGACTCATAGCGACCTTATGAACAGCAGACCTGAGCTCTGTCCTATCCTGCACCATCCTCATCCTCAACATCTCAACCGTCTCACTGAGGGTCTTCCTGTCTCTCTCTGACCCTCTAACGTGCCCAGCATGATGTCCGTCTCCAAGGAATAGCCTTCCCTAACCACATGCCCCAAATACGTGAGACAAAGCTTCCCCATCTTAGTCTCCAATGAACACGCCTGCTACACTTTCTCCAAGATGTTTCCGTTTGTTCTTCTGCCAGTCGTGGGTTATTCAGGACTCTTCTCTCACGTCACAGCTCAAAGGCGTCTCTTGTTCTCCTGTCATTCTTAATCACAGCCCATCTCTCAGATGCACAACAAGTGACTAGAAAGACAGCGGCCTGAAGCGGATGCACCTTAATCTTCAAACTGACATCACTGCTCTTCAGGACTTTGGAGGGGTCCCTGACAGCAGACTTCCTAACGCTACACTGCCTGATCTCCTGACAGCTGCTACCAAGGGTGTTGACTGTGGGTCCAATCATTAACAATTTTAGCCTTTTGTCTATCTATCATGATGTTGCCTACTGGCCCAGTGGTGAGAATTTATTTTTTGGATTTGAAGTAAAACCCTGAGAATACTGTATAAACATTAGAAAACCAAATTTAAAAAACCTCCTACCCCTACATTTTGAAATAAATAAGCCTATCTGGCAACAGTCAGGAATTGAGTCAAGTACTTCAAACTACAGTAATTCGACAGTACATCCCTAGAGATATACTCATAGGTCAAAAAAACTGCAGAAAACCTTCAACTCTCTTCAGTATTGCTAGTGATATATATTGGTAATGTTATTTTGTAAAGTATGACATATTTTATAGGATAAAGCAAATAAATATAGTGTTGCTAGGGACAAGGATTTTCTTATAATACAAAATTAAAATAAGACATAAAAATGATATACTAAAATCAAATGTGAAGGCAAGGATGTTGAAACTTCACCTCACATACTTTGGCCATGCTGTTAGGATGGTCTTGTCCTTGAAGAAGGACATCGTGCTGAGAAAGGCCGAGGGTCAGCGCAATAGGGGAAGGCCTTCGATGAGATGGTGACTGCGGCAATGAACTTGAGAGTTAGGCCGAGACTGACGGTGTGGGACAGGCAAGGTTCCGAGCTGCTCTCACAGGGTTGCTGTGAGTCCTTGTTGACTTGATCACACCTTACAACAACCACCACCAACCCAAAAAGCCAAACTCGATGTCCCTGAGTGGATTTCAACTCACAGTGACCCTACAGCACAGAGCAGAACTCCCCCTCACGGTTCCCAAGGTTATGAAGCTATGGAAGGTGACTGACTCCTTTCTCCTACGGAGTGGCTGGTAGATTTTATTAGCAGCCAAAGGCTTCAACCACAGCACCACCAGAGCTCCTTCTTAACCAGTAACTCTAAATTGGAATTAGGAACAGTATGAACTCATGATGCAGTTTCACTCAACAGTGTTCTTGCCAGCTGTTCACCAGCAAAGCCTACGAACAATAATCAGCTGCAGAACATCCCTGGTCCCCAGATATTGTTGTTAAGTGCTGTCGAGTTGTAGAAGACTCACAGTGACCCTATGGACAAAAGACCTGAACACCTGTATAACTTTCATTGTTTCTCCAAGTTCATAGGGTTTCTGGAGGGAAGCTGTTTTGGAAGTGGATGCTACTCCTGCTTCCAAGCTTGTTTAATTGGGGAGCTCCAACAAACACTGTCCACCGTGAGTAACCATTCTTGCATTTGACACATCAGTGTCACAGTGTTTAGCATCACAGCAACCACAGTTACCTCTGTACAGCAAATGGACAGACAAGTGCTATACCACTTAGAAGAATGTTTGACCAAAACCAATTGTGGTCCTCAGGCTCAAATGCCTTTTTCTATAGGTTGTTGTTGTTGTTAAGTGCTACTGAGTCACAGGCGACTCACTGTGACCCTACAAAAGTCCTGGACACACCCTGTATAACTTTCGTCCTTTCTCCAGGTTCACAGGGTTTCCAGAGGCAAGCTATTGTGAAAGTGGATGCCACTCCTGCTTCCAAGCTTGTTTTAATCAAGGAGCTCCACCAAACACTGTCCACCAAGGGTGACCATTCTCACATTTGACTCATCAGTGTCAGTGTTCGGCTTCACTGCAACCATGAGTTACCTCTGTACAGCAAATGGACATATCAGGGTTACATGACCTAGAATGTTTCACCAAAAACAATTGAAGACAGGCCTAAGGGCTGCAAAGTAGAGTCGCCCACCTTTAGCTTGGGGGCATGGCTTTTTGTCTGCTAGGCCAACTGTGTGCGCACGCTCTCTCTCTTTTTTTCTCTCTCTGCTGTTGTTTCTGGTGGTGGTGTTAAGTGCCATCCAGTTGCAGGTAACTCATAGCAACCCTATGAATTGAAGTCCTGGACACCTCCTGCATAACTTTTGCCCTTTCTCAATAGGAGGCAGGATAGAATCAACTCACACCCAATGGTGAGTAAACATTCCACCCTAATCCTCACCAGAACCAGAAAACATGGTCTTAAATACCCTTCCCATGTCAAGGAACCAAGGTAAGTCTGAAACACCTTGCACACAGAAAGTAAGGAGATTAGACTCCCAGGATCCTGTCAGAAGGACTCAGGAGTCAGCTGGACTAAGTTAGTGCTAGTCAAATAGCCTGATGTTAGCCTCTATAAGAAAAATAATGGTAGTGGTTTAGAACACAGAATACAAGTTTAATAAATTTACAACGATATTCAAAACAGCCACTTACCATCTATGAAATCATCTTGAGACTCTGAAAATTGCTAAATATAAAGAATCAAGGAGCTGTTCGGCTCCCCCCGGAGGAAGTGTCCCTCAGGGTAACAAAGAGTTGCTGAGGGGAAGTGTCTCTCTCCCAGAAGCTACAGTTAACGAAGGGAGAGTTCAGGGCACAATTAAAGTATCATTATTTTGCAAACTCTAAGTGGAGAAAGAAACTGAAGCTGCCAACAACTTCACTCTACTTGGATCAACAATCCACACCACTGGAGCACCAGTCTAGTTCACGGACACCCGGGGGAAATCTGCTGCAAAGAAATCTTTAAAGTGTCAGACAGCACTGTGAGGATTAAGGTGTGACTGGTATTTTTCAACTGTCTCATATGCATGTGAAAGGTGGGCAGTGAAAAAGGAAGACTGAAGAAACACTGACGCAGTTGAACTGTGTTTTAGTAAAGAATACTGAATGCACCTGGAGTACAGGAAAAATGAACAAATGTGTCTTAGAAGAAGTTCCACCCAAGCACTCTTTAGAATCGAGGATGGTGAGATTTCAGCTCACTTTGGACACGCCATCAGGAAAGATCACTTGAAAAGACATCATGTTCGGTATAGGAGAGGGTGCTAGAGCATGAAAGGCATCCTCAGAAAGATGGGCGACAGGACAGTCACAGGACACTCAAATGACCCAGCGATGAAGAAGGGGCACGACTGGGGACCTCTCGTTCTGTTATACACAAGGTCAGCCATGACTCAGCCAACCTAACGGCAAGTAACAAGGACAAAGAATTCTGAGGGGAGGCAACGGTCAGCGTGGAAGAGACAAGCAGACACCCCGGACCTCCAAGTGGGAAGTCCACACCCTCTTCCCCCTTCTAGAGACGACTCATGACAGAAGGCCGAGCCTGTGTGGCCAGGTCTCCAGAGCCACTTAGCATTTCACAGGAAATACAGGGGGCAGAAGAACAGGTGAACACAACTCCAAAGCATAGGAAGGGCTAGGAAAGGAGGACGTGTGGAAACAGAAAACACTGGGAGGACGAGGGAAGAGTGCTGCTCAATTGTGGGGATTCAGTGTCACAAAACAGAATGGTCTGAATCGCTCAGTAGAGAACATTATTTGATCTGTAAACTTTCTCTCCAAGCATAATAATAAATTAGAAACAAACAAATTCCCAGCTGCCATGGAGTGGACTCTGACCCCACGGTGAGCAGCAGACTCACGCTCCGTGAACCAACTCAGCCCACTCACAGCCATCCAGGAACCCTCACGGCTGACCCTCCGGCGAGGCTGCAAGTCGCACAGGAGACTGCCCACCTTTCTTTCTTGGAGTAGGTGGTGGATTCGAACCGCTTACTGCTGGGCTGGGAGTGAAACTTCCTACAAGCAGGGCACCAGAGCTCCGCTGGGCTTTAAAGAGCCTGCTGAAGGTATGCAGTGAAATAAAAATGCGGACGCCTATGGGGGAACTTGCTCGCGTTTTCCAACAAAAAATATGCAAGGAAGAACTAAACAGGGAGGTAGCAGTGTGCTGACTGAGAGACGGACTGACAGACTGCACCACTCCAGACCCTGCTCCTATCACTCCGTGAAAACTCTGACTTCCGGGGAATGAGATGGCACTACAACACTCCTTAGACTGTGCATGAAATACTAAATATCAGCTTTTCAATTTATGAAAAGGAACTATGTATTTAGTCTCACTTAGGATGTCAACATTTCAAACCCATGTTACATTCATTTTAATGCTCTAAGATATTAATGAGTTCTTAATTTCAAGTATAAAATGCCACTCATTCACAAATTACAGGTTCAAACACTGGGTTATTTTCTTTCCTTTCAAAGGCCTTAAGAAAGATGATGAAAGAGGGAAGAGTTCATGTTTCAGGAGATGCAATTCTCAGAGGTCACGTGGTCAGCCAGCAGAGCCTCCCCCCACATGGCCGATGAGCAGGTGGGCTGGCCTCCAGGTGACTGAGGTCATAGGTTAACTGTGTGCCCATACCCCAAAAGTGGAAAGGAAACATATCAACTGACCTCAAAGGGAGTGTAGGAGTCCCCACCCTATACGACCTTCATGAAAAGCAGATTCCTTTTTGAAGCGCTCTCAGTCTACTCGAGGTCACGTTAGGGTAGGGGAGGACCCAGCCGCTTCTGAACAGGGTTTCAGAAAGGAGGAAACAGAGATAGAGTCACACAGATGATGCCACACAAAGCCCAGCGATGCTAGAGACCCCTGGGTCTCTGAGACCCTGGGGAAGATAAGGCAGGACCGTCCTCCAGGGTGGACCGTCCTTCAGAGTGGACCGTCCTTCAGAGTGGATCGTCCTCTAGTGTGGACCATCCTCTGGGGTTGACCCTCCTCTGGAGTGAAACATCCTCCAGGGGGACCATCCTCCAGAGTGGACTGTCCTCTAGCATGGACCATCCTCCAGAGTGGACCATCCTCCGGGGTGGAACATCCTCTGGGGTGGACCGTTTCCCAGCGTGGACCATCCTCGGGGTGGACAGTCCTCCGAGGTGGACAGTAAGAGCATGACTCCTTGCCTCCAGAGCTGGGACGTGGTAGAGTTCTGCTCCTGAACACACTGGCTTTGTGGTAATTTTTTTTACTGCAGCCTTAGGAAAGGAAGCCCTGGGCTGTCAGCTAGACTGCCTACTACTCTCAACGTTTAATTAATGCTGCTGTTTGAAAACAATGGGGGGAAAATGAGATCAAACACAAACTAAATTACAGTGTCATGCTGTAGAAGGTACAAAGCTTCTGTTAAAGAATAAAGCTACTAAAAACTAAAACTGCAAATGAACAAGCCCGGGGTGCTCCGAAGTTAACTGTTCTTACAATTATCAGGAAAAGGTCCCGATTTTGTGTACCTGTGTGTCATAAGCTGCTGCAGGTTTCTCCCAGCGTGGTCAGGAGGAGGCGTCTGCAGTGCGTCCTGTCAGCCTGGCCTGTCACAGGCTGGGCCCTTATCTGAGGAGGAAGCACAATACTTGTCAACTCTTATCTGGGAAATTTAAAGGGTGTTAAAAACAGAATTTCAAACGGTACAGTGCTTATAAAAAACTGGGAAGTTGGACAAAGAGCCATGCAGATGTGGTTTAAGTTACTGACATTTTTTTTTCAAAGTTACACATGAATTACAAACCGTGCCCATCTTCAGAGGATGTTCATTTGCAATCACTTGTATCACAAAATAGTGCATACATACAGATAAGGACAGGAACCTTGATGAAGTGCTTGTGTAGCACGTCAGGCTGCTAATCAAATGCTAGTTCTACTCCACTTGAGGCTTGGTGGAAGAACCACAGTCTTTGCCCATAAATATTACAGCCTTTGAAAGCTAATGAGTCAGAATCTACTCCAAGGCAATGGGTTTACACTATTTTGGTTTATAGAAAATAGAGGTAAAAAAGTATGCATGTTTTTACATGCACACATTCAATATAGTAAATACAATGTATGTTCACTTATTTTATTCACTTAGTCATGCATGCACCAAAAAACTGGTCAGATCAAGGACACGCAAACACCGTATGGTTTGAAATCAGAGGTGTGTGACAAGGCGATGTCCTCTTTCCATATCTATTCAATCTGCATGCTGAGCAAATGATTCGAGAAGCTCGACTCTGAATATTTTAGACTGGAGGAAGACTCAACTATCATTTCCTTGACAGCATCTTATGGGTATGCAGCCTTAACAGAGAGAATTTATTTTTATTTGTTCCTGAATTTTAGATACACAGGATCATACTGAAAGTGATCTGGTTGTACAATGGTTAAAGAGTTCAGAAGCTGATTGAAAGGTGTTTCAAAGCCGTAAGCTGCTCTGTGAAGACCCAACAGCTGTGGACAACCCCTGGGCAAGTCTACTCTGTCCTACGTACGGAGTCAGCAGAGCTGAAAATGACTCCACAGCAGTGGGTGGGTGGAATGGTATGGCACGTATAGTCTTTGTCATGCCCCCCACCCCCGCCACTCACTGCTGGTTACTGCTGTACTGTATTTACTATCACTGCGGTGTGGCAATTCATTGTCTAAATACTCTGTGACTCATCGATCCATTCCCTTGTCAGTGGGCCCAAGGGTAGTTTCTGCAGTTTCGGCTTTGGAGCATTTTCAAATAACGCTGGGGAGATCTTTTTGGTTCAAGTACACAGATGCACGTTTTTCTGGCGTACACACCTAGAAATGTGACAGCCAGGCTCCTGGTAGTACAGACTGAACTGCGCTCCATTAGGTCAAACTCTTCTCTCAGGCATCTCTCAGGGTCTACAAGCCCACCAGGAGAGTGGATGACAGCTGCTGGAGCTCAACAGTTTTAAGACTCAACAGACTTCTTAAATCTTGCTAATCGAATGGCTATATACTTATGTCCTAAGAATTAATTCCTCATCGTGTAGAGTTCGAAGGGAGTTCCGGGTCTAGAGGGTAAGGAGTGGTCCAAACCCACCAGCTGCTGTTGGAGGAGAAGGATGAAGAATCTCCTCCCATGCAATTCACAGCCTCCGAAACCCACCAGCGTGTCAGTTAGGACTCGGTTCCCACTCCACAGCATCCAACAGTAAACAACCGAGTACAAGGGAGCTTATTATTGTTAAGAAGCCGTGCGACAGGGAGCTCTGGCAGCTTACCAGAAGTTCTGACTCAATGGCAAACATCACCATCAACAACAAGAACACAGAGCTGAAATGTTTTGAATGACGAATCTAAGGACTCTTACACCTGTTGGTTGCTGTCAAGGAGATTTCCCTTTGCAACCTCTGCATTCATTTCCCCTCCCCGTGCCCACTGTACCTTCGTGTCTCCCCCAGGGATTTTCACTTACACTCACTCACAAGGGCCCAGAGACCCCGCCTAGGACCCTTGGAGCTGGAGGAAGCTTGAGAGTTGGCCCTGGCCAGAGATGGAGTCATCTCTACAAACACACAATCCAGCAAATTCAGAAGTGACACATCTTTTCTTCCTCCTTGGGGACTAAAAGAGCCTCGTTTTCCTGAAGAATTTAGGCATCTGACAACTATGAGATGTCTGAAAGAGCAAACGCAGAGGATGCTGGAGAAGAGCGTGACCAAATGGCATGTCTGCAGACAGCCCTGCTTTACAC
The DNA here is from genome assembly GCF_000299155.1 of Elephantulus edwardii. Classification (NCBI taxonomy): domain Eukaryota; kingdom Metazoa; phylum Chordata; class Mammalia; order Macroscelidea; family Macroscelididae; genus Elephantulus; species Elephantulus edwardii. Next base: position 36,954,918 of record NW_006399752.1, on the reverse strand, counting down.
TTATGCGAGTCTGTAAATCCCACCGTGATAAAACCACTAAGGTGAAGACGTCCTCAAATTCACATCACACTGAGCCCTCACAGACACAACCACATATTCAAGAACATGGATTTAATCTACTCACAACCCCTCACACGTTATGCACTTGTATGCACTCGTCTCCCTCACCTCCCAAACTCCCATTCACATCTTTGCAAATTTGAGCCATTTATCACCCAAACCTAGGCCACATTTCTTTTTTAAAAAATTTTTTAATTTTTAAAATGTATTGATTATTGCACATTTTCTCCCCTTTCCCTCTCAATCCCCACAATGCCCTCCTTGTTCCAAACTGTTCTCAGACATATAATGTATTATATTCCTTTCAAATGGTTCTTCCCTTCATCTATTCCAAAGCAGTGTTTCATTATCTATCTACTCCTCCTCCATTCCCTTTCCAGGTCTGATTTATTTTAGAACAGCTTGCTATGCAATATTTATCCTTTTGTGACTGAGATACTTCACTTAGCATAATGTCCTCATAGTTACCACATGGTGTGTAATGTTTTAGTATTTCATTGTTTTTCAATGCTGTATAGTATTCCATTGTGTGGATATACTACAGTTTTCCTTTCCATTTGTTTACGGATGGGCACTTGGGTTGCTTCCCTCTTTTTACTATTATGACTAATGCAGCAATAAACATGGATGTGCATACATCTGCTTGAGTTATGGCTCTGGCTCCTTTAGGCTATATTCCTAGCAGTGGAACTGCTGGGTTAAATGGTAATTTTATTTCCAACTTTCTGAGAAAGTGCCAGAATGCCTTCCATAGTGGCTGCACCATTTCATATTGCCACCAGCAGTGAATAAGGGTTCTGCAACTTTGCCAGCATTTGTTGTTTGCTGCCCTGTTGAACTTTGCTGGGGTAAGATAATATCTCGTAGGTTTTTTTATTTGCATCTCACTAATAACTAGGGATTTTGAACATGTCTTCATGCGCCTGTTGGTCATTGGACTATCCTCTTTGGTGAAGTATGTATTCCTATCCTGTGCCCATTTTGTGACTGGATTGTTTACATTTTTCTTGTTGAGGTTAGATGACATTTCTTGAGAAATGGTCAAGGTAGATCTGACTGCTTCTTTAGTAACAGAACTAACTAACAGCTGTAGTGTTTGTGCCCGCTATAAATACTTCACTGGTAACACCGGCTCTGTAACTCATTCAAAGTGAAACAGATTAGAAACGCACCTTGTTTTAGTTTCAGGAAGTAAATGGAAATAATTTCTTCCTTTAAAGTCTAGTAGAATATAAAATGGAAATATCTGAGCCTAAAAATTTGTAATTACTGATTTAACGTTTAAAGTGGTTATAGGATTATTCAGGATTTCTTCTTCAGTCAATGTCACCTTTAGCAAAAATGTATTTTTCAAGAAATTGATTCTATCTACATTGTCAAATGTACGATGCTATTTATAATATTCTTTTGTGGTATTTTTAGTCCCTGAATCCACAACTGGTTTCCATTTTTCCTTTCATTTCATTTATCACTGGTGCCTCTATTTCTTATCAATCTCATGAGAGGTTTGCCAATTTTGCTAGACTTTTCATATCAACATTTTTGTTTTATTATACTTAATACTGGAAATTTACTATTTCATTAATTCTAGTCTTTATTAGTTTCTTCCTTCTATTCCTTTTGGTCTTTTTAAAAATTATTATAGTCTTTTTATCATTTAGATATTTAGCCTGTTAATTTTCAGCATTTCTTTTTCTCTAAGGATACACATTTTTCATTGAGCACAACTTAAGCTGCTTTCTATAAATTTTGCTGTGTTGTTGCTGGGTTTCACCTTCGTTTAAAACTGTTATGCTGGATCTCTGCTCCTCATCGATCCACAGATAGCCCTCTTCTCTTGTGCAACCTGAGCCGCATCCTTGAGACATGACGGTGAAGGTCAGAGTAAATATACTTGGCCACATTGGATGCCTGGTCCCCAGTGCTGCTTTTAATTCTGGCCAAGAGGATGCTGTTGCCATCAATGACCACTTCATTGACCTCAACTACATAGTCTATATGTTTCTGTATGATTCTACCCATGGCAAGTTCAATGACACTGTCAAGGTTGAGAATGGGAAGCTGACCATCAATGGTAAACCCATCACTATCTTCCAGGAGTGAGATCCAGGCAACATCAAGTGGGGTAATGCTGGTGCTGAGTATGTTGTGGAGCCCACTCGTGTTTTCAGAACCTTGAAGAAGGCTGGGGCTCTCTTGAAGGGTGGTGCCAAATAGGTAATCATCTCTGCTCCTTCTGCCGATGCCCTCATGTTTGTGATGGGCGTGAACCATGAGAAGTATGACAACTCTCTCAAGACTGTCAGCAATGCCTCCTGCACCACCAACTGCTTGGTCCCCTGACCAAGGTCATCGACAACTCTGGCATGACCACAGTCCATGCCATTACTGCTACCCAGAAGACTGTGGATCGTCCCTTTGGAAAACTGTGGTGTGTTGGCCATGGAACTTCCCAGAACATTATCCCTGCCACTAAGGCCATGGGCAAGGTGACTCCTGAGCTGAAAGAGAAACTTACTGGCATGGCTTTCCGTCCCTACCCTCAATATGTCAGTTGTGGATCTGACCTGCTGTCTAAAAAAAGCTGCCAAATATGATGACATCAAACAAGTAGTAAAGCAGGCATTGAAAGGGCTCTTAAAGGGCATCCTGGGATATTCTGAAGACCAGGTTGTCTCCTGCCACTTTAACAGTGACACCTCATCTTTGATCTGCGGCTGGCATTGCCCTGAACAACCACTTTGTCAAACTCGCTTCCTGGTATAACAATGAATTTGGCTACAGCAACAGGGTGGTAGACCTGATGGTTCACATGACCTCCTAAAAATAAGAGACCCTTAGGTTTCAGCTCCAGCAAAGCACTAAATGAAAAAGAGACCCTCAGCTGCTGGGACGTCCTTGCCCCAACTCTATCCCTCAACACACTGAGAATCTCACACCCTTGACACAGTTTCCATTCAGTCCCTCTGAGAAAAGGGGGTGGGCTCTGGAGAGCCCATCTTGTCATGCACCATCAATAAAGCACACTGTACTCAGAAAACAAACAAACATACAAACAACACAAACCCAAAAACTAAAATTGCTATCCTATGTTAATCTAATTTACTGGCAACTTAGTGTTGGCCTTCTCACTGCTGCTTATCACTGCAGTCGTCACTCCCTCCTAATCTGAAAGGTACAGACTCTATTCTTCTAGTGGCTGGTTTAGAAATGATAATATGTTGATTTGTTAGAGTTCAATGTTAATCATTGCCTTTTAATTTCTCTGAGACAAAACTGTTTAAACACTGGCTCCACTCATCATATTTACAACTTACAGACTACTGTCAGTTGTGTTTTTCAGTCATTTATCTTTCCAAATACCACTTCTGCATGATTCCCTTTCTCATACTCCAGTTATACATGTTAGGTCCATTCCTTCTGTCTCCTGTTGGCCTTTAGTATTTTCCACCTCTGTGATTAATTTAAATTTGAGTCTTTCATGTTGTGGTTGTTGCCTGGTGCCATCAATCTGGTTCCACTTCACAAGCGACCCTGTGTACAACGGGGAGCTCTGGTGCTTGCTGTTGTCAGGTGCCATCACATCAAGTGTGAGTCACAGTGACTATGAGTGACACATGTGAACACTGTCCTACCTGTGCCACCTTCACAACCTCTGACACACTTGAGTCCATTGCAGCAGTTGCTTTGTCAATCCACCTGGTTGAGTCTTCCTCACTGGTACTGACCCTTCACCTTTCCAACCATGCTGTCCATCTCTACAACAGCCTCTCCTAGCAACATGCCCAAAGTATGTGAGACAAAGCTTTATCATCTTTGCCTCCAAAGAGTACTCTGGCTGCACCTTTTCCATTACATAATTATTTCTTCTTTTTGCAATCCATGGGATAATCAGTACCCCTCTGCAACACCGTGGTTCAAAGGCACCAATTCTTCTGTCATCCTTATTCAATGTCCAGCTCTCAGCGGCATAGCAGGTAACTGAAAAGACTTGTGGCCTGAACAAGGCATACACCTTAGTCTCAAACTAACATAACTGTTGTTGTTGAGTACTATAAAGTTGGAACCAACCCCAGCTAACCCTCTGATGGGTTTTCAGAGGTAGTTAACTGCACAGGAGGAGACTGTCCATTCTTCTCCCACAGAGCAGCTGGTGGATTCGAACCACATGCCTTTGGAACTGTAGCTCAGTTTCTTGCCACTGGGCCATGAGAGCTACTCTTCAATAATTATGAGAGGTCTCTAACTGCAGACTTTCCCAGAGAAATATATATGTCTCCAGACTGCTGGTACCAAAACTGACTGTGGATTCAAGTTAAGATGAAGTCACTGACAGTTTCAATCTCTTTTCTATCCATTATGATGTTGCCTATCGGTCCAGTGGTGAGAATTTTTGTTTTATTGACAATGAGACACAATCCATATTGAAGGCTGTATTATTTGATCCTCTGCAGCCCTCAATTTCAAGTCCTCACTTTCAGCAAGCACGGTTGTGTCATCTGCATAATGACATTATTGATGAGTCTTCCTCCAATCTGGATGCCACCTTCTTCTTCATAGGGTCCAGCTTCTTGAATAATTTGCTAAGCATACAGATTAAACAGGTATGGAGAAAGGATACAACCTTGATGCACATCTTTCCTAATTTTAAACCACTCAGTGGTCCCTTGCTCTATTTGCACAACAACCTCTTGGCTGAGGTATAGGTTTCACATGAGCACAATTAAGTGTTCTGGGAATCCCATTCTTCTCAGTTTAGCCATAATTTGTTATGATCCATAAAACCAAATGCCTTTGTATAGTAAATGAAGCACAGATAGAAATTGTTCTAGTATTCTTTGCTTTCAGGCAGGATCCATCTGACATTAACAATAATACTGATGCACTCGCCTCTTATAAATTCAGACTGAACTTCTGGTAGTTCTCTATGTACCGTTGTAGTTTGTGTTTTTTTTTTACTCTTCAGCAGTATTTTGCTTGCATGTAATATTAATTATACTGTTCTAGTAATGATACTGTATTGGTGCTCAGTGCTAAGGAACTGTACTGCCAACTTCAACGAATGTGGTTTGACTCCACCAGCCGGTCTGCAGGAAGAAGATGGGCAATCTCCTCCCATGCGATTTACTGCCTCCAAGACCCACTGGTGCGTCAGCGAGGGCTTGGTTCTAGCTTAATGGTACACAACAACAACAATGTCCAGCAGAATGAACACTGCACCACACTGAGAATCGTCCTTTTTTGCTGACCATTTACTTTAACCAAGCACAATATACTTCACCAGCAATTGGCAATTTCTGATAGTATGTTCAAAGTATATGAGATGAAGTTTTGCCATCCTTGCAAATAAAAAGCATTCTGGCTGCATTTCTTCCAAGACAGATTTGCTTGGGTTTTCTGCAGTCTATGGGATAGTCAACACCCTTTGTTAATACCATAATTAAAATCTATCAATTCCTCTGTTGTCTCCTTATTCACCGTGTGGTTTCACATGAGTATGTAATAAGTGAAAATATCACAGCTTGGGTCACACACCTTAGTCTTCAAACAAACATCCTTGCTCTTCAGCACTTTAAAGAGATCCTTTGCAGTAGATCTTCCCGGTGTGATATGTCATTTGGTTTCTTGACTGTTGAATCCATGCACATTGATTGCAGATCCAAGAAAAGTAAAAGCTACAACTTTAATCTTTCCTCTGGTTATTATGACGTTGCTTATTAGTCCAGTGAGAAAATTTTTATTTCCTTTATGTTGAGGTGTAATTCATTCTGAAGGTTACAGTTTTGGGGTATTTTTAGGTTATAGTTTTTTTATCTTCATCAGTAAATGCTTCAAGTCCCCTTCACTTTTAGCAAACAAAGGCCATCTGCGTAACGGAAGTTAATGAATCTTCCTCCAATCCTGACTCTTAGTTTTTAATCAGCTTCTCACATCATTTGTTCAGCATACAGACTGAACAGGACAATGGAAGGACACAAGCCTGATGCACACCTTCCCTGATTTTCAAGCATGCAATATACTCTTGCTGTTTGGATGATGGCTTCTTGGTCAATATACTGGTTCCACATGAGCATAATTAGGTAGTTTTCGCATTCCTGTTCTTTACCATCTTATCCATAATCTGTATGATCCACTTAAGTGAATGTCTTTGCATGGTCAATAAGACATAAGTAAACATCTTTCTGCTTCCAGGCAAGATCCACCTAGAGTGCTATTCCTTATTCCATGTCCTCCTCTGAATCTAGCTTGAATTCTGGCATTTCTCCTCATGCACTGCTGCAGTCATTTTCAAATTCCCTTTAGCAAAGTCCTATGGTGCTAATGATAGGAAGCTCTGATGAGGCAGTTCCTGGTGAGCTGTGATGCTAACCAAAGACTGTGAGTCTCTGGCAGTTTAAGTCCATCAGGGGCCCCAAAGGAGAAGATGGGCAGTTCCCTCTTGTGACTTACAGTGACGAGTCCATACGGACTCAGGGACAGTGAGTTCAGTGGCTTTTTAAAAAATTAAATTTAATGAAAGTTTACAGAGACTTAGGATTTCCAGTCATTCATTGTTACACTTTTCTCCCTGCTCTCCCTCCCCCCCTTCACTCTTCTCCTTGAAAAATAACAGAAAGACTCTTTCATTGTTACCCAATCCCTTCCCCCAAGTCCACCGTGCAGCCTTCATTCCAGACTCCTGTCATGACAATAATACCCAATCATACATCCCTCCCAAACAATTCTTTCCCTCATCTGTTTCAATGCAGTATACCTGAGTTCCATTTTTAATTAATGATATTGGCTGATTAAGTCCTCACATACTGTAGACCATCTTTCTTTGGAATGGCACAAATGTGAAACTCTTACAATTAGGTGGCTGTCTTCCAAATTTCCTGGCATAAATGAGAGTGGTCCCAGTATTTATTTCATTTGTTTGTTGAATCATTTCAACTGATATTTCATCCATGTTTTTCACCACTGCCTTCAATGTAGCTTGGGCCATAGACTGCTGATCTTATGGTACCCCTTTAAATGGCTGAACAATCTTTGTTGGTACAGTGATTTTGTGTACTTCTTCCATCTTCTTCTTTCTTTAAAATTTTACACTGGTTTACTTACAAAGTTCGTAAAGTTCGTATACACTGTTTTTCCACACCAGATCTTTCCCCTTTATCCTCTCCTCCCTCCACCTATCAAATTGTGTGATTCTATGCGTAAGCCATCCCCCCCTGGATCTGTGTATTCGTTCTACAGTGATCTTATACAGTATTTGTTTTTATGAGACTGAGTTAGTTCACATAGCATAATGCTGCCCAGTCCCTCCCATGTTAGGTAGTAATTTAAAAAATCATTGCACCTGCGTGCTGCACAGTACTCCATTGTGTGAATGTACCATAATTTCTCAATCCATTCCATTGTGGCTGGGCATCTAGGCTGTTTCCATGTCCTTGTGATGGCGAATAAAACTGCTATGAACATTCCTATACAAGTCTCTGTTTGTGCCTCAGTTCTCATTTTCTCAGGATATATTTCAAGCAGTGTAGTACCTGGGTCACATGGAATTTATATGACCATCTTTTTGAGGAAATGCCAAACTGCCTTCCAGAGTGGTTGCACCACTTTACAATTCCACCAACAATGTATAGGAGTTGCTATCTCACCACATTCTCTCGAACAGTTACTACTTGCTGTCCTGTTAAACTCTGCCACTGCTACTGGTGTGAGATGGTACCTCATTGTGGTTTTGATTTGCATGTCTCTTACTGTCAGTGATTTGGAGCATTTCTCTCTGTGTCTGTTGGTCATCCAAATGCCCTTCTCTATGAAAAGTGTTCCTATGTCTTTTGCCCATTTTGTAATTGTGTTATCAGTCTTTTTTTTTCTGGAGGCCCTGTAGAAGACTATAAACTTTCATTATGAGACCCTTGTCTGAGATGGTATTGCCAAATATTTGTTCTCAGTCACTAGGTTTTCTTTTCACTCTGTTGGAAAAAGTTTTTTATAAGCACAGAGATTTAATCTTTACAAGGTCCCATTTATCAATTTTATCCTCTTCAGACTGTGCATTTCTGGCTGAATTTGGCAGTCCTTTTATACTATACACTAGGTCTTCTGAGAGTGGTCCCAGTTTGTCTCTTCTGAACTTATGGTCTGGGGCTTTACTGCCAGGTCTCTTACCCATCTTCTTTTCATGCTTTTTGTATCACTCAATATTTTGCCATAGAATCCTTACTTATTGCATCTTGAGGCTGGAGGTTTGGTTTTTTGGCTAGTTTGTTGTGTTGTTTTGGTTTTTTAAATTTTTTTCTTCTTCTTTCCAGATCTTTTAGCTTGAGAAATGTTGAATGTTTTCCTCTTTTTTTGGTTTTCAAACTCTGAGTCTGTGCATGTTTTATTCCAATACTTCACTTTGTCTTCCTGAGTTGCCTATGAAATCTGTTCAGCGAACTTCCTATTTCTTGCTTTCGTTTTAGCTACTGTACATTCTGAAGCAAATTTCAGAGTTTCTACTGACATCCATTTTGGTCTTTTTTTCCTTTCCTGTCTTTTTAAATGTCCTTTTGCTTTCTCCATGCAAAATTCTCTTGATGCCACCTAATTCCTTGTCTGGTCTTCAGACATTGTTTTCCAATGTGTCAAATAAAACTATTGATGAGAGAGCTCTGGTGGCCTCGTGGTAGTATATTCTCTAAATAGCGGTGAGCTATACTCAAAGATGTATTTTGGTTCTAGTGGATTTGCTTTCCTTTTCCTCAGCTTTAATCTGAACGTGTATGTGAGCATTTGATGGTGTGTTCCACACGCAGCCCCTGGTCTTGTTCTCACTGATGATACTGAGTTTCCCTCACTTTATCTTCCCACAGATGTAGTCAATTTGATTCTTGCATATTTAAGTTGGAGAAGTCCCCATGTATTGCTGCTGCTGCCTATATTGTTGAAAAAATTGCTTGCAATGAACAAGTCACTGGTTTCACAAAACTCTATTATGCAATCTGCAACACTGTTTCTATCATCAAGATCTTATTTTCCAAATATCAGCTCTTTTTCGTTTCCAACTTTTTAAATTTAAAAATCAGTAATTATCATGAATCTTGACTATATATCTGAGCAATTTCTTTACCTTTGGTTTTAGTGGCTGGTACATAAATTCACATAACAGTCATTATTAACTTGTCTTCCTTGTACGTTCATGAACACTATAAACATTATCCTATCACTGACAGTATCTTAAAACGTTCTTTTTGACAATAAATACCATGGCAATCTTTTCCAATTTGTTTATTCCTAGAACAAGAGATCATATGACTGTCCAATTCAGAATGCTGTTGTTGTTAGGTGCCATTGAGCTGAGTACAATTCATCTGAACCCTGTTGTATCCTGGGCCGTCTTCACACTTCCTGACACACAGGAGTCCACTGTGGCAGTCACTGTGGCAGTCCACCTGGCTGAGGGTCTTCCTCTCCTTCACTGACCCTCCGCCTTTCCCAGCATCATGTCCTTCTCCAGGAAACAGCCCCTCCTAGCAACGTGCCCGAAGTACATGAGATGAATTACCAATGCCAGTTCATTTCAGTTCATGAATGCCTAGGATAACAATCTCTATGCATTCTATTTCATTTTCCCAGAGTAATATTCTGTACATTCAATGTTCTACTTATTAAAGGATGTTTGTTGCTGTTCCTTAACGTTCTGCGTTATGCTGCATCACCAAATGATGACCCCCATCCACTAAGGTCAACTCTACTCTGAGGAGTTAATCCTTTCCTAGTCATATTTTGAGTACTTTCAAATCGTAAAAGGATTAAGAATGAGACAGTACACTCTTAATCCCATCACAACCCTGATCTCAATTTCCTTGAAGTGGATGGAGCCACCTTTTATTGTGCAAGATAGAAGGTGAATGACAAGATCAGTGAGGGAGAGGGACCCCAGTAACACGGAGGAAGAAGAGCCAGGTGCACAGTGCATCCCTGGGGCCCAACGCATGGCGAACCTCTGTGATCCAGGATCCTAAGTGAAGCCAGTGCCTGTGTGGATTCCTTCTCCCTGCCCGGCAACCTGAGAACTGTCTCTCGGACAGGATATGACAAACTAAGGCTTGTGGGCCAAATTGAGCCTGTTAGCTGTGAATTTTTGAAAATAAAGTTTTACTACAATACACCCATCCATATTCATTTATGTACCATATAGCCTGAAAACATCCCTAGCCCACGGCAGCAGAGCTGACTAGTTTGGTCAGGGACTGCATGGCCTGTAAAGCCTAAAAACTGTTGCTATCTTGCCCTTTGTAAAAAAAAAAATTCAACATTTGCAGACCTCTACTCTACAGAATAAGCTAGAATAATCACAGGGCTCATTGCCCTGTCTCTCTTACTTCAAGGAACAGAGTCCTCCCGTGCCTGTGTCAGACACAGAATCTATGAGCCCGCAAAAAAATCTCAGGAGTCAAGGTAAGTATTTTAATACTTTTTTTTTTAAAAAAAAAATCTAGATTAGTGGAAGAAAATCTATGACGAACTAATATTAAAATTTCAAATAAAGACAGGATCAATAATAATTCCATTCTAAGACATACTGGGGCCTGAGGCAAAAGAAAAAAATTTCACATTAATCCTGTCAATTCCAATTTTTATTTCTTAGTCATGGTTTTTCCACTAACTAAAAGCATACATTAGTTAAAATATTACTTATCTCAGTTGTTGAATTTTTGATGCCCTCTTAAACCCTGCTGCCAAATAAACAGGCAAGCAGGCCCCTTGCTTCCCTCTAGTCCTGGCGAGAGGGTCACATGGTTGTCACTATTTCATCATGGTGCAAACAGAACAAATTCACTAAGTGGAATTACACTAAGACCATCTAATACAGGAGCTCATGAGAATCGATACGCCAAATGCTTGCTTTCTCACAGATATCTCAGAGAACTGCTTCCATCTGAAACCTCACTCTAGTTATCCCTACAGCTTGCAAGGAACACCTATCTCCTATGCACATGGTCCACATACCTCATAAAACCTATGTTGTTACGTGCCGTCGAGTCGCCTGTGATTCACAGCGACTATGTACAACAACCCTAAACTCTGCTCTGTCTTGTGCCAATCTCATTGCCTCTGATACACCTACACCCATTACCCCAGTCACTTAATCAATCCATCTGTCTCATAGAGAGTCGTCCTCTCCTGTCTCTCCAATCCTCCCAAGCACGACGTCCTTTTCCAAGGACTGGTCCTTCCTTGCAACATGTCCAAAGTGTGTCAGACAAAGCTTCAGAATCCTTGCCTCTAAGGAACAGCCTGGTTTTAACCCTCTCCAGGATGAATCTGTTTGTTTTCTTGGCAGTCCATGGTATACTCAATACTCTTCTCCAACACCACAACTCAAAGGCATCAATTCTTCTTTTATCCTTCCTACTCAGTGTCCAGCTCTCTGATGCACAGCCTGGATCAGGTGCACCTTGGTCTCCAGAGTGATATCATTGTTCTTCAGTACTTTGGAGAGATCTCTAATAGCAGACTTTCCCATCACAATACATCTTTTAATTTCCTGGCTGCTGGTGCCAAACCTATGTTAGTCAAATGTAAACTGGTACACAAAGCCCTTTTGCAAACAGGAAATGACTATAAGGATATAAAATGTTCAATTATTGTCCAACTATTACACGTATGTATGCACACAAATGTATTACACAAGTAACTACAAAACAGTCCTCTAACTGTAGGATCCAGCAATAACCCACTCAGATAGCTTGTCAAGTCATGTGACTGACTGGTGAGAGTTGACACCTGGTCTCTGACCACATTTCCCCATTCTCTCACTGCTGTCGAGCTGGTTCTCACAGTGACCTTTCATCAGGTTTCCGATGCTGTAAATCACAGCAGGATAAGGCTGTCCATCTTTCTCCTGTGAAGGAGGCGGTGGATATGAACCATCAGAGCCACACAGCCTTTGGACGAGCAGTGCAACCTGCTATGGGTCTTGTCATCAGAGTCCCTGAACATATCAGATAAATTAAAAACAAATCAACCAATAAACATCCTTCCTGGCTCTACAGAATGACCACCCTCCCAACACTGCTGTGAGGTGCTGGGCAGCCAGTCCTGGCTCACCGAGGCCCCCTTACAGCAGGGTGGAACCCTGGTCCTGCACCTCCTCCCAAGAGCTGTGAGGTGTGGGCTCGTGGTTGCGGCCACTGTGCCACGCCCTCTCATGAGGGTCCTCCACGTTCTCTCCCTCTCTCCTAAAATTAGCAAGCTCATTTGCTAAATACTCCCACTTCCATTATTACCTAATAAATCAGGCGGGAAAGCACTTGGCAAGAAAAGGACTACCGTGTGAGAAAGAAACCTTCCACACAGAAACGCGGTTTCCTCATATTCTCCCCGTCCTCCACTGTCCTAAGGCACAGGAAATGCTTCCAAATGTGATGATAAATAAAAGAGGAAAAGCTTTTTTTCTTCATTAAAACTTGTATGATATTAAACTTAGTGTGTAAACAAGTATGACGTTTCAAGTTATAATCTGTATGAGGAAAACTTAGTATCCAGGAAATTCAAATCAACTATCCAACAAATTCAACCAGTCCACCCACTGGGCTCGCTGCCCCCCCCCCCCCAAGCCTGGCCTGCCTCTTCACAGGGCTCCTCACCAAACGTCCCATCAGCTGCTGTGCCCGTGGCCCTGCTCCCCATGCCCAAGGAGCTCTGGAGACGTAACGGTCAAGTGCACAGATGCTAATTGCAAGGTGGGCCCCTTGAAGCCACTGAACAGCTCCTTGTGAGAAAGGCCTGGCAATCCGCTCCTGGAAAGCCCACAGCCGAGGGAGCCCTGGGGACACTTCTCTCACAAGAGGTCACCATGAGCTGAAATCAGCTCAAGGGCAGCACATAACAAGTACTCCCACCACTGCCGGTCAAGCACATGTACCCTGAAATTCCCCAGATACCAATGCCTAGCTGATGGTGTCTGCCCCATGACACATTCTTCATTATTCAGGGTTTCAGCACAGGCATTCCCAGAGCTTGTTTATCCTCTGAGGACTAACGTGTGACATTCGCAACCACAGGCACCGAAGGCCACTGTCAGCTGAGCCAAATAAGGTCACTCACTTCTGACTTCAAGGAAGAGATTTAAGCCCCTGACGAGGCTAAAGAAAATTTTCTCACATCATTTACCTAAATATTTGCTTAACTTTGAGCTATTCTGATAAGACAGTTCAGCGGAACTATTTCGCTTCAGAGCTAAGTCAGATGAAATGACTACTCTACGCCGCTGAGTAATATTTAAAATCATTCGTGGAATCATCTCACCCCAGCAAGAATAGCAATGTTCAAAAAAAGACAGCAAACAACAAATGCTGGCAAGGGTGTGGAGAGAAGAATTGGCACATGCTGCTGGTGGGAACTCAACATGGTGCGACCGCTACAGAAAGTGGCTTGGAGCTTCCTCAGAAAGTTGGAAACAGAAATACCATTTGACCTAGCAAAGCTGCCACTAGGTAGGGATCCCAGAGAAATAAGAGCTGCAACTCAAACTGACATACTCACACCCATGTTTATGACAACATTATTCACGAGAGCAAAGACAGGAAAGCACCCAAATGCTCACCAGTGGGTGAATGGCTAGAGAAACCACGGCACAGTCACACAATGGAACATGAGGCATCGTTACAAAACGATCACGAACCCGTGAAATACTGCACAACAGGGGTCTAGAACAAATGATGCTGAGTGACATTAAGTCAGTCATAAAAGGACAACAATGGTATAAAATCACTATTACAAAAAGCTAAGGAGAGGTTTACATGCAGGTAGAATCAACCCTGGACGGTTCACAAGGGGAGGAAATGGAGGGGGAATAGTTCAAAATAATGCCTTTTTAATTGTGTCTTCTAGCATTACGACGGAAGACCATACCGCATCAGACCTCTGCGAATGTGAACTATCTTGGAGCTGCTTGTGATATGTAATAGTGATCGTGCTGTATCAGAGCTGGGTGGGTTTTTTTTTTTAAGAAAAAAAATTTGTTATTCTAGAATGTTTTCTTTCCAGATAACAACTGAGAAGTGTGCACGCACACAATGGTGACAGGTACCAGAAGAGTTAAAAAATAAGAGTGGACCAAAGACTACTTGATAAATTTGGTACAGGGCAAGGCAATGTCTAACAAGGCTTTGATGAGACACTGAAAGTCTATTAATCAATTGTAATTAATGTAAAACACAATGTATGTGAATGACTGATTTGTAAACTTCCACACAAATAAAAAAATTAATGGAAAAAAATCATTGTTGGGGAAACAAGCCATGTTTTGAAGCTACGATGCGTTGGTAAGGGTTTTCTGCTTCTCCTGTTAGCACCACAATAAATGTCTCTCATCATGACCAAACATCCATTACCACTGCAGGCCTACTTCAAGGACTTTCACAACCACGTAGTCACATTTGAAGCGTAAATAATCTGGTGCAATATTTCTACTCATAAACATTCATATTTCTGCATCTCAATATTAAAAACATAGAAATCCTCACCACTGTACCAAAAAGAAACATGACGCTGGAAAAAAAGATTTATACTTTTAAGGATTTAATTTTACTTGACTTCACAAGCAACACCCGTGGAACTTGAAGTCAAGAAATGATGAGCCGTATTGGGCAAATCAAACTGTGTTATGCTTGCTCAAAGTGAGGAGGGCTTGTGAGGAGGACTTGAAATACTTGCTACAGAAGATCAAGGACTACAGCCTTCAATATGGATTACATCTCAACATCAAGAAGACAAAAATCCTCACCACAGAGCCAAGAGGCAACATCATGATAGATGGAGAGAGGACTGAAGCTGTTAGTAAAATTTAATTTTGTCTGGAATAATAATCAACATCCTTGGTACCCGCACTCTGCAGATCAAGAGATGTATTGTACTGAGTTAAGTCTGCTGTCTGGGACCTCTCCCAAATACTGAAGAGCAATGACATCAGTCTGAAGACTGAAGTGTGCCTAACTCAGGCCATGGTCTTTTGAATCACTTGTGATGCATCTGAGAGCTGGACAATGAATGAGGATGATAGAAACAGAATCAATGCCTTTGAGTCGTGGTGTTGGAGAAGAGCACAGACCATCCCACAGACGGTCAAAAGAACACAGATATGAACTGGAAACAGTGCTGCCAGAATGCTCCTTAGAGGCAGAGATAGGGTCAGTGAAAGAGAGGAAGACCCTCAATGAGACAGACAGCCACAATGATCGCTACAAAGGCCTCAAGTGGGTCAGATATTGTGATGATGGCACAGTTAAGAGAGGGTTCAGGTATGTTGTTCACAGGACTGCCTGTGTCATACCTGACAGCCCCTAACAACAAGAACGCTCGGCCAATTGGCTCCTCATGACTTCTTTAATGGTGAGAAGCTGTGGTTCAAATGTGGTTCACCCACCAACTGCTCTGTAGAAGGAGGATGGGCATTCTCCTCCCATGTAATTTACTGGCTCTGAAAACCCACTGGAGGGTGAGCTACGAGTTGGTTCTGACTCTGGCACACAACAAAGAGCACGGATATCAATTTAAAATGTGCCTGACTCAAATCATGGTATTTTCAATCACTTCATATGGAAGTTGGACAATGAATAAGGAAGACCAAAGAACTGGTGTCTTTGACTTGTGGTGTCGATAAAGCATATGGAAAACACTATGGATTGCTCAGAGAACGAAGAAATCTGTCCTGGAGAAAGTGCAGCTAAAGTGCTCCTTAGAAGCCAAGAGGGTAAGACTTGGTCTTACAGACTCTGGAGAGAGGAAGACCCTGAATGCCATGGACTGATGCAGTGACTGCAACCAGGGGTTTACACACAGGAAGGTGCAGGGCCTCACGCTGCTGTTAATAAGCGACTGTGGGCCAGAGCCGACTTGACAGGCCTAACAATCACAAGGCAACATTTCTAGACTCTTCCTGAAAGGAATATTCTTCATGTTCCATAAACCCTCTAAAACAAAGTCATCTCATGACTAAATATGACCTCATTGCTCTTAAAACTGCTAGACCCACCAGTACAAACTTCCCTTGTTGGCGCCTAACTGGTCACATTTTTGCAGCTGAGGGTTATACCAAGTGTGAAATCTATCCAGGTCACCCTGAAATTTTACATCTAATCGGCCTCTCAAATAAACTATTCTGCAATGTTGGCTTTTGCTTAATATAGTTATGATTCATTGCAGTTTACTCAGTAAATTTAAATAGAGATTTGTTATGCAACATCAAATCTCATACGTTTCCCAAAAAATTAATCAATATTTTGAGCATAAAATATTCGACTGTCAACACGTTTTATATAAATAAAAATCGCTACATTAATAAAGCTATGTTGGAATAATAAGAGAATAAATCTTTAAATGTGGGCTAGAGCTCTGCTGTAAATGAAGCCTTTGTGAGCCCTGAGAAACTGAGGGGAGGGGGACCCAGCTAGCGGGCTTCCTGGGGGACACACCAGATCAACACGCACCTCCCTTTCTCCTGGCCGTCACAGCGCCCAGGACTACCGGGGACCGCTCCAGCTAGTCAAGAGCAGACGGAACCCCAAGCACCTCACCCGGCTCCCAGGCCCTGTCCACCTCAGACCTGTACAGATGCGCACTCAGCACTCCTCCTTCCGCTCAGTACTTGTAAACACTGCTAGCCAGTGACGACAGCAAACACACTGGACTGGGTTTTACTAGTCCCCAAAACCACTTCATCTCCTCATTACTCTCCACCCTTCAACCTGAAGGACTAATTCAATTCGTTATCCCTCACGATATACTTGCTTGCTTAGGAGAAAGAACTCGAAGGAAGAGTCAAGGGAGGGAGAGGGAGCAAGCAAGACATAAAAAGCCATCCATTCTTAGTCATCTCCAGCTCCCTGGAGTCGGGACACTCTACCATGTTCAGTTAGATGGAAAGTAGTAAACTAGTCGTGGAAACAAAATCTTCCTGGTTGAATCAAGAAACACTTGTCAGATTCCAAGACGAGCCAGTAAGAAGGGAGGATGGGGATCATCACAGGCACGTCCAGGATGGAACTCCTGTGTCCGGTGTCCACGCACTCACCTGCCTACTGCAGGACAGGCAAACTGAAGGAAGGGGGGGGTGACAGGCAGGAGCCCTCACAGAACTGGCACTCTGTGGGGTTGGGGACACAAGTAACGATGTGTGTGTGTAAAACTAATGAAGGATGGGCACGTGGTAATGCCCATGTAAGTGGGTATAGAGAAGGTCTCCCTGAGGAGGGATGTGTAAAATGAAGGATAAAGGAGTGAATTCTTCTGTGATATTCAAGATTTTATAAAATAGATAAATTCCATTAAATTAGAGGGAAAAAAGATGTTTACACGGTGGTTCAATATTGAGTATCAATTCAACATTCCATTTTTGCCTAGTTGGTAACAAGTTGCACCGTCAACCCGAAGGTAAGTGGTTCCAATGCACTGGTTGCTCTTGGAGAGAAATGAGGGCAGACTCCTCCCCCGTGAGGTCCAGCCTCTGAAAATCTGCGGGAGAGTCAGCTAGGAGGCAGTCTGACTTAATGGCAACTGCTTATTTGCTTTGCTCAGAAAACCGATCCCATGACAATTCTAGGGCACTAGATTTTTTGTTAAAAACAATCCAAACTGATTCTGACTCACAGTGACCCTCTCCTCTAGTTTCTAAGCCTGTAAATCTTAATGGGAGTTACTGTTAGGGACCATCAGGTCAGAAACCCCCCCCCCCCCACATAGCTGACCCTCAGTTGGGATTTCACAGGCAGTAAACTTCACAGGAGGAGACAACTCATCTTTCTCCTGTGGAGCACCTGGGAGATTCGAACCACCAATGCTTTTGGATAGCAGTCTAACACACACAACTCATTACTCCACCAGGGCTCCTCTGTGTACAATGAGAACATAACCCAGTGGCACCAGCTGATTCTAGATCACAACCCCTCCAGTGGGTTTCTGAAGCTGGAAATCGTGACACAAGATGATCACCCATCTTTTTCCACGCAGCAGCTGCTGGATTTGAACTGCCGATCTTTTCTGTTATTGTCACAATATGTCATCTTGGATGCTGTCACAGTGGCTCTAAGTACAACAGAACAAAACCCAGCATGACCTCGCACCATCCTCCTGAGCTCTGTCACGTGGCTTGATCAGTATTAACTGAACTGAGTGTGTTATGAACCAGAGTTTGGAAAAATTTTTTGTTAAAACACACTTTTCTCTTGGCCCTTCTTTTCTAAGACAAATCCCACCTGCTTACCAACTGACTTCCAGGCATTAAATTACATTTAAAATTTATCTTTATTAAAGATGATATAAGAGCTCAATAACTCACACATTGAAAGCTTGTTCAAAGTTGTACCGTACACAGAATTTTTAAATGAACAAATCTGAAAGCAAAGAATGAACTTGTTTTACAGGGTCTGAAGGTCCAAGCTGTAAATAAATCACACACGCACTACATTTGTGGCTGAATGAGAAAACCACCCACCATTCCCGGACACGTTCCGGAGCTCAGCTAGGAGACAAGGGGAATGTTCCAGAGCTGTGGAATCTAACTTAAGGATCTCGGTCAGGAAAGACCCCTGTGCTGTGGTATCCCCTGGCTGAGAGTGGGAGAAGCCATCAGAAAGGGCAGCAGATGATTCTCAGCCAGGACAGAGGAAGGGGTGGCTGGTGCATGCATACCAAGGAAGCAGGACAGAAGTCCACAGACCCCAAGGGACACACACCTCGGAGCGTGGGACTGGGATTCCCCATCAGTGGCCCAGCGGGCTGGGGAAGAGGAAGCAAGTAAGATTAGTTCTTGATGTTCTGGCATTTCACAATCTATGTCTTCAACAGTCTAAGAGGCGTTTCCTCCCTAGGAGGCAGCTAGACCCAGCCGAGCTTGCTGTATCCTGTGGGACACAGTTCAACGCTTCCCCGGGCATCTCCAAGACCACAGAGCTGGTGTCCTCATGCAGATGCTCAACAGCTGAGCACAGGAGCCCCTAGAAGGCCTACTCACCCCAATCTGAGGGGCTGAGGTCCCTGCAAGAGTCCGAATTAATGAACTTGTCTGGGAAACACAAGCAGGGCCCACTGAAGCATGACAATTTGTCATTTTTAATTGAATATCATGCCTGTTTTTGACAAGTCAAGATACTGCCCTCCTTCAATTAATTCTCCCCCTACACCAAAGAACAATTTTAATAAGATTATATTGTTGTGTTCACTTTTAGCTTATCACAGACTCTCTTGTCACAAATTAATGGCTAGCCCTCGTCCTGACCTGGACAGTGGGGAACAAAGGACACAAACATTTTCTCCTTCAGGGAGTTCACTCATGTCAACTAGGGAGGGAACACACGGGTAGACGCTGCTGAGGCGCCTGCCTTAGCGGCCTGGTTAAACCAAGCCTGAAGGGAGGGCGCTGAGCTTACCAGATTCTTCAGATCAATAAAAATCTACCTCCCCCATGATCTAGAAGCAAAAATCTTTCTCATCTGAACGGTTTCTGTGAGAGGCTCGATGTGGTTCTGTGTTAACAGGGGGAATTCAATTGTCTCACAAGAACAAACACATCCCTCCTGGGCTCTTGCCTGAACGCGCGTTCTTGAGCTCATGCTCTGGATTTCCCCACATTTCCCCACGTGCCTACTGACAACAAGGTCCAGATGGTACTACATCCGTCCCTTGGCCTTTTTCCATCTCCGTCATGTTTACAAACTCTTCCAAAACCTGCCATGGCCACATCATTCACCCTCTAGCCAGGTTCCTGGTATAAGTGGAGCCTAAGACGCAGTGTGAGAAGCACCTTTCTGTCCTTGAGGAGAGAGACAGGGTGCAGGACCACAGGGACAGCCTCGGGGGTCAGGGCAGCTCCTTCTGGTACGTGTCCTACCTCTCATTAGAGTATGGACAACAGCAGAACCTGACACAGGCAGCACAGGTGGTGACACCCATGCAGAACAAAGCCCAGAAGGTGACACAGGTGTGGCAGACAAGCGGCACAGGTCTGGTTTTGTACCTGATGTTTTGCTGGACCACGGCCTGCTCCTTTACACAGAGACAGCCACTGGCTTGCACAGCCAAACACACTATCGTCAGGTCCAGGTTTTGACAGCCGTGCCTCCGCTCCTGCCCAGGCCCCCAGCTCTCATGAGTGTGAGTGAAGAATAAAGAGTGTGTGGTAGGTGTGAGAGTGTGCGCGCGCACGCACATGAGGAGAGAAGGCAGGTGTGTTTCTCCTCTGTGTTGAACTCACACCCCATACTCTGTTCTGACCCACAGGGAGGGCTCCCTGAGATGTCCCTCCTGCAGCATAGAGTCTGTCCTTTGGGAGAGCTCACGTCTTATCAGATACTCCATTTGTCTTCCCAGCAGCCAAGCTTCAGCCCTTCCTGGTCTGGTGGAGGCAAAGCAGCTACCAAGTGCCCACCAGCTCCTGGCCCCCCAGCACCATCACCCCACAACGAATGCCAATTGTAAGGGAATCCTAACTCCTCTTTAGATCTGTCTGCTGTTGTTAGGTGCCATCAAGTTGACTTGCAGTGGCCCTGTGAACAACAGATCTGAGCCTTCCCCTCGCCCACACATCCCCACCATCTCTGATATGATCAAGCCCATTGCTGCAGTCACCATGTTGGTCCATGTTGTTGGGGGTCTTCTCTCTCTGCGACCCTCCACCGTTCCCAGCCTGATGTTCTTTTCCAAGGACTGACCTCTCCTGACAACACGCCCAAAGGAAGTGGGACGATCTCCCTGCCTCTCAGGAGCACCTTGATTGCATTTCCTCCATTCAGTCCTCTTCTACAACACAATTCAAGAGCATTAATTCTTCTTCTGACGTCCTTATTCACTTGTCCAACTTTCAGATGCATACAAAGCAACAGCTTGGGTCAGGCACACCTTAGTCTTCAAACTAACATTCTTGCTCTTTAGCACTTTGGAGAGGTCCTTGATAGCAGATTTCCCAATATAATGTCTTTTGATTTTTTGAATGTTGTTGTTGTTATCATGATGTGGACTGTGGGTCTGAGTTAAGTGAAATCACTGACCACTTTAATCTTTTCTCCATATATCATGATGCTACCTATTGGTTTACTGGGAAGGATTTCCGTTTTCTTGATGTTGAGATGTATCCCATATCGAAGGGTATGGTCTCTGTGTTTGATCTTCTTCAATTAAGTGTTAGAAGTTTTCTCTACTTTCTACAAGCAGGACTGTATCATCTGCACATCACAAATTGCTGATGAGTCTTCCTCAAATCCTGATGGGACATTCTTCTTCATAGAGTCTACCTTCTCAAATTATTTGCTCAGCCTACAGACTGAATAGGTATTGAGAAAGGATACAACTGTGACACGTCTTTCCTCATTTTAAATCATGTTGTTGTTGTTATGTGTTGTCATTTGCGACTCAAGGAGACCCTAGGTACAAGAGCCCTAAATCCTGCTCTATCCTGTGCCAACCACACTGTCTCTGACACACCTACCTCCCATTACCCCAATCAATGAACTGATCCATCTCACTGAGGGTCTTCCTCTCTTGCACTGTCCTTCTACCCTCCCAAACATGATGTCCCTCTCCAAGAACTGGTCTCGCCTTGCAATATGCCCAAAGTATGTCAGACGAAGCTTCGAAATCTTTGTGTCCAAGGAGTAGCCTGGTTTTACACTCTCTAGGACAAATCTGTTTGTTCTCCCAGCAGTCCATGGTATATTCAATACTCTTCTCTAGCACCACAGCTCAAAGGCATCAATTCTCCTTCTGTCATCCCTAGTCATTGTCCAGCTCTCTGATACATAGCACACAAGGGTCCCACAATTCCATCTGGATATCTGCTTGTTGGTCTAGATACAGGTTTCTCATGAGCACAATTAAGTGTTCTGGAATTTCTAGTCTTCTCAATGTTATCCATAATTTGTGATGATTCACACAATCAAATTCCTTTTCATAGTCAATAAAGCACAAGTGAACATCTTTCTGGTATTCTGTGCTTTCCGCCAAGATCCATCTGGCATCAGCAAACATATCCCTTGTTCCACAGCCTTTTCTAAATCAAGCTTGACCTGGCCAACTGAGATCCACATTTGTTCCCATTACCAAAAAAGGTGATCCAACAGAATGTGGAAATTACCAAATACTATCATTAATGTCACCTGATACAGGTCATGGTCTTTGCAATCATTTGCTATGCGTCAGCTGGACAATGACTAGGGAGGACAGGAGGAGAGTTGATGCCTTTGAGCTGTGGTGCTGGAGAAGAGAACTGAATATACCATGGACTGCCAAGAAAACAAACAGGTTCATCCTGGAGAAGGTTAAACCAGGCTGCTCCTTGGAGACAAAGATTCTGAAGCTTCGTCTGACATACTTTGGACATGTTGGAAGGAGGGACCAGTCCTTGGAGAGGGACATCATGCTTGTGAGGGTGGAGGGACAGCGTAGGAGAGGAAGACCCTCTATGGGATGGACTGATTCAGTCACTGGGGTAATGGCGGTAGGTTTGTCTGAGACTGCGAGATTGGCACAGGATAGAGCAGGGTTTAAGGCTGTTGTACATAAGGTCACTATGAGTTGCAGGTGACTCGATGGCACATAACAACAACAACAACATCATCATTAATGTCACATTCAAGTAAAATCTTGCTGAAAATTATTTTAAAATGGCGGGACCAGTACCTTGGCAGGTCAACTGCTGGAAATGTAAGTTGGAATGCTGTTGTGAAATGCTTGCAAGCCAGTTCTAAGTCTTCGTGAAGACACGTACAGACAGCTTCACTGCCACACTGACTCCAAGAGTAGACCTACAGGCCTTTCTCCCAGGCACCGTTGGCTGAGTCTGAACCACAAACCTTCTGGCTAGTTTGAAAGTATTCCTATAAACTATCTATTGTTTTGGGGTGATGTAGGTGTTTTACAGCTAAATCGTGGTGATGGTGTACCACTCTTGTTTACCCAGTAATACACATGTACCATGAATTTTATAGGATGTGAATTATATATCCCTGAAGCAGTTACTTACAAATGAAATTTTTAAAAGCCTAATTATCAACTAAAAGCATGACTCTCACAGCTTTCTACCTCTAGCATGTGATGAAAGGCCATCTCCAGGACTGCTGGATGGAAACACTAGGGAGTCGAGTAACCCTGCAGGGTAGGGGCACGGAGGCCCCCACCAGCACGTCTAGGGTCTACAGTCCATGAACTGGACAGGACACAAGAGGTGCTCACGTTTCTGCTCCCTAGAGATGGGGCCCTCGGATGGGAGATGGGAAAGCTAGAAGCAGCAGAGTCCTTACCACACACTTATCAGGGCTGCAGGACGAGGGCTGAGGCCTGCTCTAGGAGGGACCCTCCAGGAGTTTCTCTGTGGAAAATCTGACCTCCCACACAGCATGGGTGGCTGGCTTTCTCCAGAGTCAGTGTCTCTAGAAAGAGAAGCCATGCAAGACAGTGTCCTTCTGAAGACCTAGCCCGGCTGTCAGCAGGCCTCACTTCTGCCAGCTCTACCAGGAAGGTCATCGCTGACCAGCCCAGACCCAGGGGGAAAGGACAGCGACTCCCAAGTCTTGGGCAAAGTCTCACTGCAAGAACATGTAGGACGGGAGGTATCAGGAGGCACTAAGTAAAAAGAACACTGTCCTGTGATAGTGAAATAAATCGTGAAGGCTTGAAAAGTCAGAAATTAACTGACACTGAGCAACCATCAGTGTGCAGTAACCCTGCCCAGGATTTCACCGCCCTTAAGAGCCACAATCCACATCCCCAGAGGCAACAGTCAAGACACCAAACAGCACTGGGCAAATCCGCTGCACAGGACCTCTCTAAAGAGCAGAGTGAAGACTAAGGTGAGCCAGCCCAAAGCCTGGTGTTCTCAATCACCTCCTCCTATACATGCGCAAGCTGGATCATGAGTAGGGAAGAACAAAGAGGTGCTGTCTTGGAATTATGGTGCTGCCAGAGAACAGAATATTGACTATGCTGTGGCCCACCAGAAGGAGCAAGTATCTTGGAAGACGTGTAGTCAGAATGCTCCTGAGAAGCAGGGATGGTGAGACTTCATCTCAGGTCATGGGACAGGTGGTCAGGAAGGACCAGTCTCTGGAGGGGGGCATCACGTAAAGCAGAGAGTCATGGACAAAGTGGAAGACCCTTCAATGAGACAGAACGACACGCTGGCCACAACAGTGGGCTGAGACACAGCACAGTCAGTGAGAAAAGAGCTGGACTGAGCAGGGTGTGTGCTGCTGTCTGAGTTATGAGTTGGAGTTATGAGTTGGAATGAACTCGGGGGCACCTTGAAACGAGCTGAGTCCCCTGTGAGTACTCCTCCATGCCCTACCTTGGGAGATACAGTATGGCGGCCTCGATGCACCTGTGACGGCCAGGCTCACCAATGCCAACAAGCACTTTGCTACCCGCAAGACCTAACTCCAGACAGGCCTGAACAGTCCAGGGCCCACTCTCATGTAGTGCAAACAACAGCACAGGCCTGAGGACCAAAGTCATACCCTCCTCCCCTGGGGATTATCAAAACTTTAACTTGGAGTATTCTACTCTGGTTAACAGGCTAGATCTCTCCTGACTGGAGGAAAAGGAAACGGAGCAAACCTTTTCCGCCGGGGTGGCGATCCTCAGGAGACCACAAGGCCAGGAGCGGCTTGGAGCCAGGCTTCTGATCCGAGATCTGGTTCTGACCAGCTTTGGGACCTTAACCAAGTGGCATAACTTCTCTGGGCCTCAGTTTCCTCATCTGTAAAATAAAAGGATGGAATGAGATTCCCGACCAACACCTGTAAGGAGTAACCGAGACACACCCACTCACGGGAGCTGGAAATGAGGACCACTTTACCATGCCAGCTGATTTTGATATGTGGTGGTCATCTGCAGGGCAGAACTACTTCCCGGGGTTTTCAAGGCCGTGACCTCTTCAAGCAGATCGCCAGGCCTGGCTTCCAAAGGCACCTCAGGTGAATCCACACTGAGAGCAAGCTGTGCCACCCGGAGGCTCAGGGCACACTACAGGACCTACGCACTCCTTAACAAAGAGAGCGACGCCACGTGGAGGCGGGAAGTGTCCCAAAACCCAGCCGGGCCCTCTGAGTGCAGCGCCTCCACAGCCATCAGCATCGGGGGCTGCTGAAGCTTCCACCACTCCATGTCCACCCCAGGCCTCCTCCACACTCAGGCCGTGTAAATGTGGGTTTAAATACTAACAAAAAGACATTTCAGTCCCATGCAATCAAGGCGTCAAGTGTTTTCTTGCACATGGGGAACTGGTCTTCGAGGAAACTACACGGGCTACACTTGTAAGAAACAGTGAGCAAATTATGAACATCTTAAGTCTTTGTTTTTTATTTCCACAAGGCAGGTATTTTGAGTACAGGTTTCTCTGACTTGGTCTCCTTCCTCAAAACCAATCCCATGGGTACCCCAAAGCCAGAAAAGGCAGCTGGTCACTCAGGAAGAGGGACTTTCTGCCGAGGCGACGTGATGTGTATTTGGTCAAGAAGGCTCCCCCAGATCCATGCCTGTGCAGGACTGGCAGCAGCCATGCCTGACTGCTTCCCGTGGCCTAGGCATACCCCCCGCCACCATCACTGCCCCCGCCCAGTACACACTCCACCACAGGCCAGGTGTCAGGATGTCACACAGGCACTCATGCCCCAGATAAGAGGCCAACGTCACCGGAGGGGAAGATGAGCTGAGAGGCAGACCCTGGTAAAGGAGAGGACTGGCCTCATGTGGGACAAGGGCTCTGCTCCTCCACCAATGCAGGCTCTCGGCTGGACGGTGCAGAGCCCATTTACAAGCTCTGAGAATGCATGCAGTTGCCATGGTAACCCTGACATCCTAGTTCTTGGCACTGGACGTATAAATTACCACCCATAATGCATTTAATATGGTTTTGGGCTGCCAATTCATAGCAAAATAAATCTGAGCTCTGGCTCTTTACCTCTCACCTAGATAAACAAAAAGGAGCCGCAAGGGGTCCTGGCGGCCAGTCCTCCAGCTCCTGACCTGTCCCAAGTCACCCTGGGAGGCACAGCAAGAATCAGGGAAATCAGACTCCATCGCTCATCACCGAGGATTGACACTTTGTGTAAAAAAAAAGCACCTTCCCCACCAGATGGATAAAGCTGGCATGTCCTAAGTTGAAGGAACAAACATATTCATTCAAGTTCAGGTGTACATCTTTTTAAAGACCATTTTCAAGCATTTATTCAGAGGGCGCTGCCAGCACTCAATGTCCTAACTCTTCAAATGTCAAAAATGTCACCACCAAGAAATCAAAGTTTTACGTCTCTGGTTCAGGAGTGCTCCACCCAGCATATTCTTCACCTCTGCTGGGGACACTGGCAATGACCACATACAAGGCAGCGCCCCACCATCTACCATCTGAACCAGGAAGAAAGCAGGGTTAGGAGCCCACCTTCCATCCTCGTCCTGGAATGTGTCTCTGGAGCGTGGTGGAGTTGCTGCAGACGTGCCCGCGCTGGTCCTGGTGCCTCAGAACCCCTCACGCCCTCCTCACGGCTTCCCAGGACCAGGCAGTCCTGCCTTCACTGTCCTCTCCTGGGAACGGCAGGGTGGAGGGCAGCAGGAGCCTCTGGCCAGGGCTGCTCCCACGGTCCCAGGGACTTCAGGAACCGCTGCATTGCAGTCTTTCTGAAAGCGACCAGCCTCCAAGACGAGGGAGCGCGCGCGCTGGAGAGCGGCTCCCAGCACAGGAAGCTGCCTTTTGAATCACAAAGGTTTTTTAAGGATCTTTGAACAAAACCCAAGAAGAAATGTTGCCACCACCTGGGCTTTCCTCCATTTCTAACCTGTTTGCTACAGGCTGGCGCATTTGTGGTTTTGGCTGAGGGGCGGTTCTGACAATCCGCTGGGATGCAGCTGGGGGAGGCAGCTGACTTGAACCAGAAGGAGCACAGTGGCAGGCAGAGCAGTGTGGCAGGCGGTGTCCACGGCTGCACACAGCTGCAGCACATCCGCTTCAGAGCCCCTCGGAAGAGCTCCGGGGGACCATCCCACTTTTCATCCAGAAATGCAACTCAGCAAGCACCCTCATTCCTCCGTGGATAGCAATCATGGTGATCACCCAGACGCCTTCGCAGGAGAGGAGCAACATCGTGAGACCAGAGAGCCTGGGATGCGGGGCCCTTAGCCACACAGCCAAATTCAGCAAGCAGCATGCTCCCAGGGACCTTTAACCTCCATCGGTCTATCCACTGTTCTATCTATACCACAGCGGCCACGTGTCGCATGCACGGGTCATCCTAGAAGACTTGTGACCAACACAGGGACTGTGGCCATTCTTGGGGGGAAGACACAGAGAAGCACCAAGCCCAGGTGTGAGGATGATCCCTGGGGAGGACAGCAGGCTCTGAAGGCCAGGCACACTGAACAGAGCTGGTGGTGGGTGTGAGCAGTGAGGGCAGGTGCGGGGGAGCGGTCTCCTAAAGGGCTGCCCGCAATGACACTCACGACACCCTTCTTGTGTCCTCAGTTGCAGGAGCCCCCTCAGCCTCACAGGAGACCTGAGTGGACAGAGCAACGCTACTACTAGCAAGGCCACCTGGCCCAGCAATGCCACCTCTGCTGGTAGTGTCACCTCCACCACTAACGTCACCACGGCTAGCAGGGACACCTGTCACCACTGCTGGCAGAGCCACCTCCACTGGTGATGTCACCATCGCCAACAGTGTCACCCTCACCAGTAATGCCAGCACTGCGGGCAGTGTCACCCTCCACTGGTAAAGTAACCACTGCCAACAGTGTCACCTCCACCAGCAATGCCAGCACTTCAGGCAGAGCCACCTCCACTGGTAATGTCACCACCGCCAACAGTGTCACCTCCACTAGTAATGCCAGCACTTCAGGCAGTGCCATCTCCACCAATAACATCACCACCACCAAGAGTGTCACCTCCATCAGTAATGCCACCACTGCCAGCAGCGCCATCTACACCAGTGGCATCACCATCAACTCTAGCAGTGCCACCTCCCCCGATAATACCACCACCACTGTCAGTGCCACCTCCACCAGCAGCGCCACCATGATTGACAACACCACTTTCATTGGCAATGTGCTGCCTGAGGTCTACTTGCCCAAGACATGGTACCAGGTGGGCCCAGCGGTGCCCAGCTGGGAAGCTCTGTGGCCTTTCCAAGCAGTTGTTTTCTGCCCCCACATAGAGCCCGGAGGGGCCTTCGGTCTGAGTAGCCCTGTTACTCCCGTCTGCATCTGACCTGGGAGCGGGGGCAGGTCAATGAAGGAATCTGCCGTTTACGCCCTCATGCTCTGCAGATGCACTGCTGTTCCTGCTGAGAACTCCTCCTGTGTCTCCCCTTGTCTATTGAGTGTCCATCTCGGGGTCCACACCTATCCCCCAGGACAGTTAGCTGTAGTCCATTCCCACTGCAGCCAACACAGGCCCTTCCAAGGGATGACTGGTCCCATAGTGACCACACAGCATGGAACGGCAAGCCCACTCTTGTCTGCAGTGCCAGTATCACATCACAACTGATGGGGACAGAGACGCTCTGGGACCCACACCATGGCACACACAGCGTCCACCTGGCCCTCCATGAGTAGCCACATGCCATCTGACATCTGGGGACCTGGAGCACACTGAAGCTCGGGCTTCCGCAGCCGCCCCCAGCACCCACCCCCTGCTCCTGTGTAGTCATTCACTCCTCACGCTGGGCAGGGTGCATTCTCCTGAGGGCTTCACACTCAGAACTTTCTACTGTAACCGGCTTTGTATCTGTTTCTGCTTTTTGCCAGCGAGCTGGTTCCAACTCATGAGAACCAATCTCCTGGGTGTGTAGAGCAGACGGTTCTAGTAGTCAGCACTTGGCGCTGGCACTACCTGGGACTCCGCAGTCCTGCTTTCTAATTGAGATACAACAAACGAACACTCTAGATGAAGCAGGCCTCCCATGTGCTGGCTCCTGGCTGACTGGGATGAGCTCACAGCAGCGGCGAGCAGAGGTATCGGCAGCGAGGCAGCATGAGGAGTGCCCTTCTGCCACACTGCACTTCACAGAGCTCACCAGAACAGTTTAAAGGCCTGGGCAGAACTGTTGTCAAAGACGGGGCTCTCCACACAGACGCCCGCAGATCAGCGGCCCTTCAGATCAGCCCTCCAGGCCTGTGCGCTGGCCCCAGATGGCTCAGTGCAGATCTGGTCCTTTCTCTGGCTGGAACTTCTTCATCCAGGGACCCTGGGTCCATGTGACCAGGGCCAGCTTCTAGCCTGAGTGGATGTCCCCATGCTGGGGTCTTCCCTTCTGAGTCCTGCACGCTCTGAAGAGCACAGCCCGGAGAGCTGGGGCTGGATGCTCATGGGGAATGAAACACCCAAACATGTTGCTAATAGTGGACATTTAAAGAGGAGATTGGGGGTGAGGCCGAGTGCAGGCTCCAGTGCACCCACTGGCAAGGCAAAGGCGGCAGGCAAATGCATAGGGGATGCCTTGCAGGGCTGGGCTTGGAAGGCTGGAGCGAGGGGACCCCAGTGAGCCCCAGAGGCAGGTGAGGGGCTCCAGTGTGCGCTCCAGCGGACTAGATAACCGAGCAGGAGGACAAGGAGTCTGCTCTCCCCCATCTCATGGGGCAGGGTTCAGGTCACGGTGTTCTGCCTCCAGCTTCTCCTGACCAAGGGCTGAGGGAACCTACTGCTCTCTCTTGGGTTCCTCTTCTGCAGGAAAGGTGGATCACTGTCTGTCTTAGTTATCTCAAGGTGGGGTGTTAGGCACCTTCAAGTCAGGTTCAACTCATGGGGACCCTATGAACAGCAGAGCTGGGACCCTGTCCTGTCCTGTGCCAGCCAAGTTACCCACTGATGCTGTTCACCACAGAGTTGAAACCCACCCAAAGCTTAGACCCTCTGGCGGGTTTTCAGAGCCAGTTAATCGCACAGGAGGAGACTGCCCACCCCTCTCCCGCAGAGCCGCTGGTGGATCCAACCAGCACGCCTTCCGAACTGCAGCACAGCGTTTTGCCACTAGGCCACCAGAGCTCCCTTCTTGGTTAGTTACA
Organism: Elephantulus edwardii; assembly: GCF_000299155.1. Lineage (NCBI taxonomy): Eukaryota > Metazoa > Chordata > Mammalia > Macroscelidea > Macroscelididae > Elephantulus > Elephantulus edwardii. The sequence goes on along the minus strand of NW_006399752.1, from coordinate 36,924,840 downwards.
GCTGCCATAATAGAAATCCCACAAGCGGGTAACTTTAACACAAAGAAATGTATTCTCTCTACTTTGTATTTCAAGGCCTCAAATCTGTTCCTGAGTTCATTTTGAAATTCAAGTGGGATGGATTCAAGGTCAAATTCTGGTTCCTGTGGATTTAATTTTATTCAACTTCAGCTTGAACTTGCATATCAGTAACTGGTGGTCTCCATCAGCACCCGGCCTGGTTTTTGCAGCTGATATTGAGCTTCTCCACTGATTCTTTCCACAGTTGTAATCGATCTGATTCCTACGCAAATCATCAGGTGAAATCCATGTGTATAGCCTGCATTTATGTTTCTTATAAAAGGTATTTGCAATGAATAAATCATTGAGTGTACAGAATTCTATCTCCAGCTTCATTTCTGTCAGCATGTCCATGTTTTCCAACTACTGATCCTTCTTCCCTGTTCCCAACTTTTGCATTCCAGTCACTCATTATTATTAATGCATCTTGATTGCATGTTCAATCAATTTCTGACTACAAAAGTCGGTGAGAATGTTCTATCTCCTCTTCTTTGGCTCTAGCTGTTGGCGAATATATTTGAATGACAGTGGTATTCACTGGATTTCCTTGCACGTGTATGAATATTATCCTGTCACTCACAACACTGTATTTCAAGATGGATTCAGAAATTACTTTTTTAGCCATGAAAGAAACTCCATTTTTCCTTTGGGGTATATTCCCAGTAATGGAACAGATGGGTCAAATGGTATCTCTATTTGCAACTTTTTTTGAGAAAGCGCCATACCGTTTTCCACAATGGTTGCACCGTTATACACTCCCACCAACAGTGAATAAGAGTTCCAGTTTCTCCAGAACCTCGCCAGCATTTGTTGCTTGCTGTTCTGTTAAATACCTTTTCATCCCCAGCATAGTAGAACATATGATCATCATCAAAACGTTCCATGTCAGCCCATCTCATTTTGCCAATAACTAAGATGTCAATATTTATGCATTCCATTCCTTTCTTAACAATGTCCAATTTTCCTACATTCATGCTTCTCACATTCCACATTCCAATCACTAGTGTCTGCTTAATTGAACCAGGAGGCAGTCATCAGAACAGAGCAAGGAAACACTGCATGGCTCACAACTGGGAAGTATGTACGCCCAGGGATGTATTCTGTCTCCATACCTTTTCAACCTATATGCGAAATAGATCATCTGGAAGACTGGGCTCTATGAGGAGTGTGGCATCAGGATTAGAGAATGATTCATCAACAATCTGTGTTATGCAGATGACACAACCCTGCTTGCTGAAACTGAGGAGGACCTGAAGCACTTGCTGCAGAATGACTGCAGCCTTCAATATGGACTGAAGCTCACCATCAAGAAAACCAAAACTCTCACCACTGGGCCAACTGGCAGCATTATGACAGATCGTGAAGAGATTAAGATTGTTAACAGCTTTAGTTTGCTTAGCTCCACAATCAACATCCTTGGTACCAGCAGCCAGGAATCAAGAGATGAACTGCTTTGGGAAAGTCAGCTGTCAGGGACCTCTCCAGAGCACTGAAAAGCAACAATCTAAGTCTGGAAACTAAGGTGCATCTGATCCAGGTCATAATCTTCGCAATTACTTGCTACATGTCAGAAAGCTGGACAATGACTAGGGATGATAGAAAGAGAATAGATGCCTTTGAACTGTGGTGCTGGAGAAGAATACTGAATATACCAAGGACTGCCAGGAGAACAACAGGTTCATCATATAGAGGGTGAAACCAGGCTGCTCCTTGGAGGAAAGAATTCTGAAGCTTTGTCTGACACATTTTGGGCATGATGCAAGTAAGAACCAGTCAGTTCTTGGAAAGGGATATCATGCTTGGAAGAGTAGAGGACCGTGCAATAGAGGAAGACCCTTGATGAGATGGATTGGTTCAGTGACTGGGGTAGTGAGTGAGGGTAAGTTGTCAGAGACAATAAGGCTGACAAAGGATAGAGCAGGTTTCAGTGCTCTTGTACACAGGGTTGTTATGAATCACAAGTAACTTGACGGCACATAAAAACAGTAACTACTTAGAAGGCTACAAGTCCAAATTCAGAGCACTGGTTCTACCGGAAAGCTTTGTCTCTGTCAACTCTGAAGGGCAGTCCTTGTCTCCTTTCAACACCTGTGAGCTCAGCATTTGTAGAGGCCCCAGGAGTCTGGGTATCTCTCTTCTGTTGGGTTTAGGAGGTTCTTAGCACAGGGAATCTAGACCCAAATTACATACTCCACTCCTAACTCTCCCTCCTTGGTGGTAGTCAGGGCAGATGATTTCTACTCACTCATTTAGTCTATTTTACATCTCAAAAGAGACTGACTCAAGATACAACTTGATCCCCTAGAAACTGCATCCTGACTTACTGATACAACTGCGTCTCTAGGGGGTCAAGTTGTATCTTGAGTCAGTCTGAATCCTGCCTCCCTGACATCTGAGAGTTTAGGGGTTACAACACAAAAATTAAAAGGCTGGCAGTTCCAGTCTACACAGAGTCACGTTGGAATAAAGGACTGGTGATTTGTTTCTAAGAAACCAGGCAGCCTTTGAAAGCCTAGTGGAACACAGGGCTACCATAGCATACAAGGGATAGCTATGAGGTGAGGAGACTTGACAGACAGCAAATGGTTTGTTTTTGTTTGGTATAAGCTTTATCAGTTGATTTTATTTTCAACCAATAAAATGTATCTGAATGCTCCCCAAAGTACAAGCTGTCCCACAAAATTTAAGGCATGATTGTTACAAAACACAGCTGGTCTCCACAAAGCACTCAATAATTTTCCAAAGCTTAACTCAGCCTAAATACATGTAGAGAGACCTAGAGAGCTCTCACCATTGATTGGAATGAGCACAGGAAAAACAACCCAGTCCCTTCATTACAAAGCAGTAATGAAATTCATAATCTCACTCAGGCAGATTAGCTAATATCATTAATGTACATTTACATGAATTTGATGCAAATTATAGAAATATCCCTGTGAGTCTCACTGGGACCCTTAACAAAATGTTCAAAAGCATCACTATTATCTTCAGTTGTTCTACTGCTTCACAAATAGGCAGCCGAGTTATGAAAATGAAAAGGAGCACCCATTTACCCAGGGAATGAGGACCACTGACCAGAAGGGACAGCCCCACATCCCTCCAAGTTCCCCTGGAGGCCTGAGCCAGGAACCTTGGAGAACCCAGGAGACAACAGAAGAGAACCTGAGTAGAAATACAAATGTCACTGGCCTGCATACTGCCTTACTTGTCCAAAGCCTAGGTTGTGATGTGCTAACCATCAGTGTGATCTGGTCTTGGACAAAGCTGCTTCTGCACCAGTCTTGTCTTCCCAGGTAACTGGAGGCCCAGCGCCTTTAAGCACAAAACAGGCCACCAAACAAGCTCTGAAGAGGCCTCAGTTACAAAAAGCAAAGCCTCTTGACAAACACAAATGTGAACTTGACATGCAGGTAAAACAGTGTCAAAAGCTGATGCAAACACCTGAGCAGCCACCAGGAATCCAGGAAGCCCACGTCCACACAAACACCTGTGCATTGCTGTCCACGCCTCAGGATTCACGGCAGTCCGAAAGGGGAGCCCTTCCAATGTCCACCAATGGGCAAAGGGATAAAACAGAATGTGGTCTGTCCAGAAATGGGAGTATCATTTTGGCCATAAAGCAGAATGTTGAACTGACATATGAAAAGCCTTTTAAAATGTTAAATGAAAGAAGCTAGTCGCCCTGTTGATGCTGGCCCCGTCCCTGCATTTGCAAAGCCATAACTCTTTATGGAAGCAGACTGCCTCATTTTTCTCCCGTTGGTGGGTTCAAACTGCCAGCCTTGGCTAGTAACGGGATGCCTTAACCACTGCACCCCTGGGGCTCCTACTGTATGGTCACACTTACCTAAAAGGTCCCAAACAGGCAATGGCTGCACAATTCTGCCAATACGCTACAACCTACCTACATGCACACTTCAAACAGGTGAATTACATGGTGTGGACCATAAAAAATCCCCCGCTGACTGGGAAAGGCAAAGGCTGAGCATGGCAGCATCAACCTAACTTAAAGAGACACAGCCATGCGTTCTAAAGGGAGGGGTGCATTAGCACTCGAGTTTTCACTGTCAAAAACAGTTACTAAGTTGGGTGCACCCCTTTCAAAAAACCATAAACAAGCTTCTGCACTTTCAAAACAACTCTGGTAACTGTTTTGGTAACCAACCCCCCACCCCAAGCCCCACAGCTAGAACTTAGCAACTTTGTAAGAAGAGTGATGAGTGATTGTCAAGTCAGTGTAAAGTATTGATTGCATATGTACGCAAAGAAAGCACTTCTGAACACTCAAGAGGAAGGAATCCATCAAACACATAAACTTTTTTTTTTTTAAGGTGTCATCTGTTCAGTTCTCCCACCTATGAAGTATGTAACAGTTCCCGGGTTTTAAGAGCTCCAACACTGTCACACCTTGACCTAAAACAAAACACAGTTCTAATTGGACATAAAATCCATAGATGAAAATAAGTCTTATGTTCATAGCAGAAGGTCATGGATAGAGTGTGAGAAATGTGGAACAAAACTTAAAAATATTACAAAAAAGGCTGGACTTGCTGGTCCACCAGAGACTGATGGAACTCCCTCAGCTACGGCATGAGTCCCCCTTTGAGCGTGGAACAAAACTCACCTTCAAGGCTAAACTTTTAGTCAAACAAGAGAGGAACAGCTGGTGGATTTGAACTACCTGTCTTTTGGGTTGGCAAAGCAATTCTTTTACCACTGAGGTGATCAGTAGTATCAAGGAGTCACTCATCTCTTAGAAAAGCCATCATACAAGATCAAAACAATAGCATTTACCTAAGAATAAAGCCCTGAAGGCAGGAAGGGGTAGGATAGGGTTAATGAAAATGAGAACTGCAGGGAGGAGGTGGGAAGTGTGGACTCAATTAAGGGTATTGTAATCAATGCTGTAAAACAAAACATGAGAATGGTGGCATGGAAAACCAGTTAGCTCTGTAAACTTTTACTTAGAGTACAAATTAAGAAATATGCAACTCTCCAGTTTGTAGAAAGATTCCATCCCCTAAACCTACAAGGAGATCCCAGCCCATTCTTACTGCCGAGTTTTCAACAATCTCTCACACAAGAGGCAGCTGTATGACTGGTTGAAACGTCATTTTAATGCCGTGTTTCTATTTTCCGCAGGAAGAGAGTCAGGCCTGCTCACCAGTCACAATGAGTCAGCCAGTGTGTAAAATATTTTACATAATGGGAAAATGTATTGTGATCAAAAGTTCAGCATGTTCTCATTCAGTTACCAGAAATTACACATGTGAAGGTACTTCTGTTAACTTCACCAAAACCAAGAAAAGAAACTATGTGAGGTGTGTACACATTTCTCTACTTGGCAGATTCAACTGTTTAGAGCGCCTATGTTCCAGACTACTCAGACTGGTCAACTCAGAGTGTAGATCCCGAGTGTGGACAAGCCTGCACGTGCCAACCAGGTCACTTCAGGCTGGTGCTGCCGCTGGTTACCCTTACACACGGAAATAGGGCGGAGGCCGCCTGGTCCCAGGTGTGCAACATGGCCGTGGTGAAAGGGGTTTTCCAACGTGGTGATACCATCTTGGGTGCAAATGGAGTCTTCCCTCTGTGCTTCAGTGTGAAGGAAAAACTTGTGTGGAAAATGTTATAGTGCTGCATCCAGTCAACATTTTCCTGTATGTTACAGCCAGCGTGTCAGGGTTCTTTTTTAATCTCAGTAAAAGAAAAATACTTAAGCAATTGAAATGCAAAAGATTTTTCTACTATGACCTTTAAAAATACCTTCGTAGTCTATATTGGCTAAAGGCCATCCTTGAAAAGGGACACGTTTATACATGGCATGTTTATATAAAATGATGAGCAAATATTTTAAACTGTAAAATCTACCTCTACATCTATGTGGTGGTGGTGGTGGTGGTGGTGGTGTTATGTACCATGGAGTTGCCTGCAACTCACAGCGACCCTATGTACAACAGCTCTAAACCCTGCTCTATCCTGTGCCAATCTCACCTTCTCTGACACACTTATTCCCATGACCCCAGTGACTGAATCAATCTATCTCAGAGGGTCTTGCTCTCCTGAACTGTCCCTCCACCCTCCCAAGCATGACGTCCCTCTCCAAGGACTGATCCTGCCTTGCAACATGTTCAAAGTATGTCAGATGAAGCTTCAGAATCTTTGCCTCCAAGGAGCAGCCTGGCTTCACCCTCTCCAGGACGAACCTGTTTGTTCTCCTAGCAGTCCATGGTCTATTCAATACTCTTGCACCAAAGCTCAAAGGCATCAACTCTCCTTCTATCATTTCTAGACACTGTCCAGCTCTCTGATGCACAGCAAGTAACTGCAAAGGCCCTGGCCTGTATCAGACACACCTTAGTCTCCAGACAGACATCATCATTCTTCAGTACTTTGGAGAGGTCTCTGACAGCAGACTTTAAGAAATGAGACCTTTCCAGTCCCATGCTTACAAGGCATCTGCAGCATGGATGTTTATTTTATAGACTGGTCTTAAGGGCGCCTAATGGTATCCAGACCCACTGCCATGAGTTCCTTCTGACTCAGAGCAACCCTCAACTGGGTTCTGAAGCTGCAAATCTTTACAGGAAGAGATGATTTGTCCCTCTTTCTCCAGCAGAGAGGCTGGTGGACTTAAACCGATCATCTTTCAGTCAGCAGCCCAAAATGTTACATACTATGCCACCAGAATTAAACAGTCTCTTTTAGACTTGGATAAAGAAACTATTTGTAAATATTAACTGTGGTACTTTGGGTGCACTAAAAATCCCAGAATGTGTTTTGAAAGTAATTTTTTCCAATGTCAACTCCACTCTTCATTATCTTTGGAGTGTTAAAATACACTGCAAAAGGCCATTCTTAAAGGGCTCTGAAACACCGAAAGAGCTCTTAGAACGAAAACAGGCTTCTTAGCTCATTGTCATGGCTCATTAAATCTTAAGTACCTTGGACAAAAATGACTCTAAATTGAAAGAACAAGCTTTTGTATACATTTTCAGATGAGTTTTAATTCATTCTGTATAATTTATCAAAGACCACTTTTTTGATAAATGGCAATAGTTAAAGAAAGGCTGCAAGCCTTTTTTTGTTCATAGGGTTGCTATGAGTCGTGTGCAACTCGATGGCAACCAACTACAACAACAACAGAAAACTTTCAAAATAATGGAAGTAGTATGCTGTGACATCTGCCTCAGGAACATACTATTTCACTCTATATCCTTTTAAAGTGTTTGAAATCTGTACATTTGGACATATTTGAGTAGTAGTCTCTCATTTTCTAAGAAGGGCAGGTTTCCCTGCAGCTGTGCAATTTCAACATCTCTGAAATCCAAGTGCCATTTCAGAAAACAGGCAGGTTAACAGGCAGATTTCTAACTACATTTAAAAAAACACACATGGGAAATTTTCCAAAATTTTGTCCTTTGGAGCAAGTCCTGAGGTGGACTGACACAGCAACTGACCCACAGGGCTTCAGCAGCGCCGACCCTGCGAGGATGGCTGTGGACTGGGCTTCCTGCCATCGGACATGGGGTTATGTGACTTGGAGTCAACTGGATGGCACACAACAACAACAACAACAACAACAACAACAACACTGTGTTTTAAAAGTCAGAAGAACGTTACATTAAATCTTCGGTATCTAGCAATTCTGACCCCATTCAGAGAGCAGAGCGGGTGAGTACAGACAAGGCCCTGCCCCTCACAGAACGTCCAACTGTGAAGGCCAGCCAGAGGGGCAAGCTAGTATGAAGACCTGTCACTCTCTGCTCCTTAAGTCACGTGGCCACCCTAAGAAAAGGGAGCCAGGATAATCTGGAAAATGCAAAGGTACACAGTTTGAATCCACCAGTTGCTCCAAGGGAGAAAGATGGGTAAATTCCTCTCATGTGATTTCCTGCCTCTGAAAACCAACTAGAGTCAGCACACAGCAAGCAGCTGTAAGGGCGGGTACACCTGTGACCCTCACACCACCGCCGGGCTTCCCTGTCCGCGTGGGAAGACACCCCTAAAGCTGTAGGCAAAGCAGAACTTCCTCAGAGTGCGGCTGCATCTTGAGCCACAACTCTCATGCCCATCGCCCCTGAACTAGGGGTCCTGGTGGCACAGTGGTTACAGTAACAGGCTGAGAACTGAAACGTGGGCAGTTTGAACCCACCTGCCACTTCACAGGAAAGGGAAGAGGTCCTTTGCTTCTGGGAAAGTTCTGGAAGACAGGAAGTCCTAGAGGGCAGCTCAGCTCTGTCCTGCGGCATGTGGCGGAATGCTGTTGTCACCTGAGTGGATGTGCACTCACAGGGACCCATGTGTGCAGAGCAGAGCTGCTCCACCGGATTTCCAGGCTGGGACCTTCCGGAAACAGATGACCTAGGTGGCTGCAAAGCACTGAACGATGCCAGTTGGACAGGTCCAGGAGCCTTACCTGCAGCTCCAAAGGCAACACACTCTAAGAATGGAATGGTGCTGGGTGCTCACCGGGTGGGTGCCCTGACTCAAGGCTGACACCTCACACTCCCCAAGAGCCCCCTCAATAAAAAAGCCCACAGCCTTCACCGCACAAAGACGGGGTTTGGTTACTGGGTGCTGCCAAGATGGCCAGTTTGGTGGCAGACGCCCGGCTTCTGCTCCACCACCTCAAAACTTTCCAATTCCAGAGCGCCCATAAGCAGTGTGGCCCTGTGACAGTCCAGTCAACATGCTAGTTCCGTGACCAGACGGCAGGAAGGAGTGCCCTCAGACGACCAGGAGACAACTATTTATGCCATACTTTCTGACCTCTCCAGGTGCTGAGCACGCTGGGACATGGCAGGCTGAAAGGGCCACTGAGGCAAGGCCTCCTAACCACACGGGAAGTTCTACGGCCAGGAAACTAATTCCCTCCCACAGGACAAGTACAAACTGTGGGGCTGTATGAAGGGAATAGAACGGACCAATTGACAGCTTCAGGACAGACAGAAAAGAGACTGAGACTGTTAACAAACAACTTCAGCTTGCTTAGCTCTACAATCAACAGTCTTGGCACCAGCAGTCAGGAAATCAAAAGACAGTTGCTTTGGGTAAGTCTGCTGTAAAGGACCTCTCTAGAATACTGAAGAGCAATGATGTCAGTCTGGAGACTAAGGTGTGCCTGATATAGGTCATGTTCTTTGCAATTAACTTGTTATGTTTCATAAAGCTAGACAATGACTAAGGACAATAGAAGAAGAATCAACGTCTTTGAGTTGTGGTGCTGGAATGGTTGAATATATCATGCACTGCCAGAAGAACAAACAGGCCAGTCCTGGAGACAGTGAAACCAAGCTGCTTTCTAGAGGCAAGGATTTTGAAGCTCTTATCGCACATACTTTGGGAACGCAGCCACAAGGGACCAGTTCTTGCAGAAGGACATCATGCCTGGAAGGATGGAGGGACAGCACAGGAAAGGAAGACCCAGGATAATACGGATTGACACAGTGACTGGAGAAGTGAAATTAGGTCTGCTGGAGAGGATGAGACTGGCTCAGGATAGGGCAGGGTTCAGAGCTGTTATACATAAGGTAGCTATGAGTCACAGGCGACTCAACAGCACATGACAACAAATAACCAGACACAAAGGGGGACTACTCAGGGGTGCCGAGGGAGAAGGGCGCATGAAGGTGCTGCATACAAGGTGGGAGCATTGGGATGGGGACCCAGGGATGGGTAATACAAAGATGGGGACACAAGGACAGGGGAACACAAGGATGGGGGGCAGGGTATAGGGATGGAAGACCCAAAGACACAGGGATGAGGACATGAGGATGGGGGATACAGAGATGGGGACACGATGATGGGGACACAAGGATGGGGATACAGAGATGGGGACACAGAGATGGGATACAGAAATGGGGATACAGAGATGGGGACATGAGGATGGGGATACAGAGACAAGGGCATAGAGATGGAGACAAAGGGATAAGGGACACAAGGATGGGGCTATAAAGACGGGAACACAGGAATGAGGACAGAGGCACGGGGACACAGGAATGGGAACAAAGAGAAGAGTGCAGGACGGGCACAGGTGTGGGGGGCACAGGGTGACGATAGAGAAAACAGTGCACGATGAAAGCACAGGTGTGGGGGGGCACAGGGTGACAATAGAGAAAACAGTGCACGATGAAAGCACAGGTATGGGGGGGCACAGGGTGGGGACAGACAAAAGGGTGCAGGATGTGGGCACAGGATGGGGACACAGGGATAAAGTGCAATGCTCTGGGAATTCAGGGCCCACAAGCAGAGGACATGGGTGAGGGTGCCCTGGAGAAGCAGCAGCTCAGGGCAAAGGGCAGGGTTAGGTGACTGGGCCAGAGGTGGAGGCGGAAGTGTGGTGGCAGCAAAGGCTGCAGGTCCTGTTGAGCCCTCCAGCGATGTAGTACAAATCCCCTGTCCTCAAGAGGGACCAAATTCAAAAGCCTAAAGTGCCCCCTTTGTGTGTACAAGCTCAGGAGTGACCCAGACTGTCCGCAACACTTCCCACTGTGCAGAGAGAACAAGCTTAACTGAGGTTGACGTTTGTCACAGAAAATGTTCTAGAAAACTATAAAAACCAGGCAGTGAGCGGACAGGTACGTACTTCCCCAGCACGCTGTGAGGAGCTATGGAGAAGGCTCCGACTCCCAGCAACCTACATGCTATCACTGCTGTTCAGTCCAAGCCCAGCACCATGGAAGCCAGGTGCTCTGACCAGAGACCTGCTACTGGGTTTCCAAAGCTGCAGTTTTCAAATAGCCTGGTGGATTCAAACAGCTGCCCTCATGGTTAGCAGCTGACACACAATGTGCTATGCCACCAGAACTTCTGAACTTAATTGACTTAACTGTTGGGAAGGGTTGGCTAGAGTATTATACTCAGCTCCCCCAAACACCCCCAAACCAGGGCCTCTAACCAGTTCCAGTTTGACCTCCTGCAGGAATTTGCATTTCCATCCCAGACACACTAAAGCAAAATCTACATTTTAACAAGATCCCATCCCCCTGGGGACCTTGTTAAAAAGTAGATTCTGATTCAGGATGATTCAATATATTTGGGGGTGGAAATGCAAATTCTGGGGGTGGGGAGGTGAATAGGGGTTGGTGAACTGAAATGACTTGGCTTGTGGCTCTGATCCAAACTCCATTCAACAGGAGAACTAGGCAAGGGCAAGATCAAGGGCTCTCTCAAACATCTCTGAAGACACTGCATTCAGGGTTCCTTGTGTGGACCTTACCTCCCCCCTCACACCTGTGAGTCTCAGGAGTGGAGAACAGAGGACACAGGGACCCTCATTCTTCCTGCAGGCACCCCACCGAGGCTTCTAGCCTTCCCCAGTGCAGAATGAAGGGGCCTGCCAAGCACCTAGGAGCACCACAAATGGAGGGCTAGCTGGCGCAGCCGCCGCAACAGCTCTATTAAGGATAACAAAATGGGTAAGTGAATCCGAGACTCTTTAAGGTTAAATACTCACTTGGGTGTGATTTAGCAACACAACCACAGAACCCAATAATGAAGTGGCTCCTCTAACTTTTCCTCCAAAACACCCCCAAACGCATGGGGCGGGGAGAACCCCAAGGGCGGGCACTTGGAAGCAACTCAAATTTTCTGAAAGTCTTATGTTTTAAAAACAAATTTTACACTGAACTCCACAGCATATCCTAAAACACCTCTTGCACTCTTGTTTTTTTGGAAATAGATGTAATCTGGATAGAAATGGTCTCAGACCCCCACTGCCAAGCACGAGGCCCAGGGCCAGGGTCCACTCAGCCCCTCTCAGATGTGCGCACACAGCCTGCATCCACTTCAGCACTGGGTCCCAGCCCCTCGGCCCTCACATGTTCTCCACTGCCACCAAAGCTCATTAAAGAGAATGTCCCCGGCAGCCCATCTCCCACTCCCAGACTCTGCCTGCCTTGCACTTTCTTTTTTCCCCCTCCCTACCCCCCTTACATGCTTGGGAGGGTGGAGGGACAGCACAGGAGGGGAAGACCCTCTATGAGATGGATTGATTCGGTGACTGGGGTAATCTGGATGGGTGTGTCAGAGCAGGGTTTAGGGCTGTTGTGCACAGGGTTGCTATGAGTCGGAAAGGACTCGATGGCACATAACAACAACAACAACCCCCCTTACATTAACTTTCAAAGGAGCTGCTGACACATCCTTCCCTCCCTGCAAACAACCAGGCTATCTGCCAAGAGGCATGGCCAACCCATGCCACTCCCACTCCCGCCTGTCCCTAAAGCCCTCCACAATCCCAAATCCAATCACCAGCCCTCACTCCTCATCCTGTGCCGCAGCTGTCAAAGCTCATCTCGGCCCCCAAACATATCCTTTCTAGGGCTTCCTGCCACCAGTAGCTCTCCTCGAGAGTGGCCTCTGCCCCTAGGTCTTCCTGCTGGCTTCTGCACCTCCAGGCTCTGTCCTCCAATCCATCTTCAATCACACTCACTCCTGAAGTCACCTCACTCAGTCCCAGGACTGTTGTTAACTCTCAGTATTTATCGAGAATCTCACTTTCCCTGAGATTTCCAGACATGTATTTCCAATTACCCACTCAATCTGTATGCTGAGCAAATTATTTGAGAAGTTGAACTCCATGAAGAAAAACGTGGCATAAGAATTGGATGAAGACTCAATAACTTTCAGTATGCAGATAACACAATCTTCCCTGTTGAAAGTGAGGACTTGAAGTGCTTGCTGCAGCAAGTCAACGACTGAAGCCTTCAATGTGGATTGCATATGAAAATCAAGAACAAAACTCTTTGTCTTTGGACCAAAAGGTAACATCATGATAGATGGAGAAAAGACTGAAACTGTTAACTTCATCTTGGATCCACAAGCAATATACTTGATATCAGCAGTTGTAAGATCAGGAGACTTATTGCACTGGGAAAGTCTGCAGTCAGGGAGGGACCTCTCCACATCACTGAAGAACAATGAGGTCAGTTTGAGGACTAAGGTCTTCAAGTGTGCCTAGGCCACGGTCTTTTCCATTACTTGCTATGCATCTGAAAGCCAGGCAATAATTAAGGATGACAGAACTAATGTGTTTGAGCTGTGTTATTGGAGAAGAGTGATGAATATCCCATGGGCGGCCACAAGAACAGGTATGTCTTGGAGAAGGTGCAGCAGAGTATTCCTCGGGCATGTTGCTAGGAGAGGTTATTCCTTGGAGAGGGACATCATGCTTGGGAAGGTGGAAGGACAGCAAAGGAGAGGAGGACCCTCAACCATGTGGACTGACATATGGACTAGAGTATGTCAGAGATTGTGAGACTGGCACAGCAGAGAACAGTGTTCAGATCCGTTGTTCACAGGGTTGCCGTGAGTGGTACTCAATTCAATGGCCTCTAACAACAATAACACAACTCAATATCTATCTCCACTGGAGTGTCCAAAGGGAAACTCAAAGTTAGGTCCAACACTGAATGCAGACCTGCCTGTCCAGGTGACCCAGTGTTGCTATACCAGAGATACCACGAGTGGGCAGCAATAACAGACAGAAATGTTCCCTCACAAACTGAGAGTGGAGTACCAGCTCTCAGGAAGGGCTCCTCTCGGTGTGTCATCTGGCTTGAGTCTACCAGTGCAGTGACCTTGGTCCAAAGGACACAATCTAATCCCAGCTCTTCTTTTTTAATGGTAGCAAGGGACACCCTTCCATTTTTTTTTTTTTTCAGATTAGAAATGAGTGTGTTTAATTTTAAGTGATTTTTTCTTTTATACTGATTTATTTACAAAGTTTGTATACATTGTTTTTCACACTGGATCTTTCCCATTTCCTTTACTCATCCATCCTCCACCCTTCAAACTGTGCAATCCTACGATTAATAACCCCCTCCCTGCCAGCCATCCTCACCCTCTGCTCCCACCCTCCCCCCTTTGATCATCATACACATTCTACAATAATAATTTTATATTTGTCCTTATGGACTGAGTTATTTCACTTAGCATAATGCTCTCCAGTCCCTCTCAAGTTAGGTAGTGGTTTACAAAATAATTGCTCCTGCATGCTCTGTAGTATCTGACTAATGGGACCTTCTGAAGATTAAATCCCTGTGCGCATCAGCATCAAAAACATTTTCCAACAGAGTGAAAAGAAAACCTACTGACTGGGGGGGAAAACCCCCAAACATTTGGCAATACCATTTAAGACAAGGGTCTCATATAAAAAAACTTCTAGAATCCTGCAGGGCCTCCATAAGAAAAAAATTGGTAACACAATTACAAAATGGGCAAAAGACATGGTAGGAGTTTTCACAGAGGAAGATATTTGGATAGCCAACAGACACACGAAGAAATGCTCCAATTCACTGGCAATTAGAAACGCAAATCAAAACCACAATGAGATACCATCTCACTCCAGTAGCAGTGGCAAAGTTTAACAGGACAGCAAGTAATAAAAGTTGGAGAGAATGTGGTGAGATAGGAACTCTTATACACTGTTGGTGGGATGGTACAACCACTCTGAGAGGCAGTTTGGCACTTCCTCAGAAAGCTGAACATAAAAATTCCATATGATTCAGCTATTCCACTGCTTGGAATGTACCCTGAGAAAATGAGAACTGAGGCACAAATGGAGACTTGAACACCAATGTTCAAAGCTGCGTATTCATCACTGCAAGAATACGGGAACAGTCCAAATGTCCAACCACAATCAAAGGGATTGAGAAATTATGGTACATTCTCTCCTTTTATGATGCAGGGAGCATCTCCGGAAACTCCCTCTACATCAGATCAAGGCTCTGGTCCCTTCACAACTGACCGCCTGGTCACATCTCAGATCACATCATGGAAAACAGTAACATCATTGCATGTTGTCTGGTGCTGTCCAGTCAACTGTACCTCACAGAACAAGTGACCTGAACGCTGCCCGGTCCTGTGCCATCCTCACCATCTCTGAGACTTGAGTCCACTGTAACCATCACTGAGTCAAGTCAGCTTGTGGAGGGTCTTCCACTCTTTCTCTGACGCTCCATCTTTGTGATCAGGAGAGACTAGTTTTTGGAAAGAACATCCTTACATAACTGCCTCTAATTCTATCTTACTGACATCACAGAGATTAGCATTTACAACATATAAGGGAACTACCTGGTGCTGAGAACTGAGACTCACGGTCCAACCGAGTAGACACAATGAGGGGGTGGGGAAAAGGCAAGGAGACAATGCAATCGATGACACTTCCCCACTGTCACCCTTCATCCTCCAGCATCCCTATATACACCACACCCAATCCATTAGAAGACCACCAGTTTCAACTTCACGTGCCAAATCCAACCAAGGCCAACCCAGACTGGCCTCCCCACTGCTCTAAAACACAATCAGGGTATTCCCACCCCAAGGCCTTGGTTCCCTCCCCCTTGATTCCTACGCCCAAAACATTCTTCCAGCACTGTGCAAGGTTTGCTCCCTTAACACCCTCGGTCTGTTCTCAGGGTCACAGCCTCACAAGTGTCCTCCCTTCACACTCTCTCTTAGGCCTGTTTTCTCCTTAATTTGGCATTAACTGACTGCCTAGTTTGCTGACTACCTTTCCCTCTGTTAGAATATAAACCCAGGGCAAGAACTGGGGCTCTTTCACGCTGTGCTCCCAACCCTTGGAGCACTGACCAACTCAGAGCAGAGCTGCTTTAAAATCTGTTGAATGAAGATGTACTCCTCTAACAGCTTTATGATACATGCACTTTTCTTTTACGTTCTAGGCTTCAAAGCACAGACCATATGTTCCCTAGGCCCTCACTGTGAATTCTGCCCTGGCACAAAAGTCAAGCTATAAGGCTCCTAATCAAACAGAAAAAACGGGAAACAACCTAAGTATTCAACAGAAATCAATCAAGAAACTTTGATACATCATGTAACTGTCATATAACCAACCCCAAAACAGCAACTAAAAATACTACAGAAAAAGAAGGCACATAAATCATTTGAAATCTCCTAATGTTATATGCCATCAAATCAATGCTGACTCTCTGTAGAGTCCATGAACAAGAGATCTGAACTCTCCCCTCCTGCACCATCGTCATGGTCTCGAGGTCCTCGAGTCTGTTATTTCAGTCTCTGTGTCAATCCATCTTGATGAAACTTGTCCTTTCTCTTTCTGACCCTCCACCTTTCTTAGCACGATGACTTCTAGCAGCCACATTAAAATCTTCTAATAAACACTCTTACACGCAAAATTAGTAAAATTACTTTACGTATGCTTTCCCATCAACAATAACTCATTACTGTCAAGTCAGAACTGACTCACCGCTGACCCTCCAGCAGGTCTTCACAGACTATAAACTGCACAGAAGGAGACTTTGCATTTTTCTTCAACAGAGAATTCTGTGGGTTTGAACTGCCTGCTTTTGGGTTAGCAACACAACTCCCTAACAACTAGACCAGCAGAGTGGCTCCATTTTGTTCACTGTGCAACTACATAATTTCAACATGTAATCAATAAAAATATAATCAGTGAGTTCTTTCTCTTCTTTCTCTAGTGTGTCCCTCACATATCGCAACTCCAACAAAACAAGTGCTCTCCACAGCTATTGAAGGTGCATGGCTTCTGCACTGGGAAGTATATTTACAGGCCAAGGAAATGAAAACAGTATAAAAAATGAAAAAAGTCAATTATATTTTACAAAAACTGAAAACCTGATTCCAAAATTCCCATGCAAATACAAAAGACCCAGAGTAGGCTAAACAACCTCGGAAAAGAATACATTTGGAGAACTCACACTTTCTGACTTCCGTATTTACTACAAAGCTAATATAATCAAGACAGTATGGTACAGAAATAAGAACACATACACAAATCAAGAGATCAGAAATTGAGACATGAAGAATAAACCTTTGCATTTATGGTGAATTGATGTTTGGCAAATCAATGGTGAGAAGAAGCCACCAAATCATCTAAGACAATTGAATCCTATATGCATTAGAACACAGTGGATATCCCTATACCTCATACTATATATGACAATTAACTCAAAATACATCAGAGACTAACGGAAAGAACTAAAACATAAAATGCTGAAATGAAAACATGAGTAGATAACTTCATGACCTTGGATTATACAACAGTTTCTCAGATTGATACCAAAAGCTAAATAGGCTGGTCCATTAAAATGAGTAACTTCTTTGAGTCAAAGGACACCACCAGAAATGTGAAAAGACAACGCCCAGATTGAGAGAAAATATCTCCAAATCACATACCCACTAACTGTACTCATAATATTGAGACAGTCCTCAGCTTGGGAATTAATTCCATTCCTGAAGCTCTCTTTAAGTCAAATGTCCACATAAATCAGATAGGCAGGTATAGTTCTTATCTAACACCAGTCAAATGTTTGTCTTAGTATACAGTATACAGTGTATCTTTCTGTGTATACACAAAAACATGAAAAGAAACATTTTCACATACACTGAAACATCTTAAACATAATCATATAGGAGAAAAATGTCTTCATATACATTACAATGTAACATCCATTTGCTATCATGAAACACTGAATATACCTTGAATTTTAGTATCACAGGTTTTACAGGTTTGGTTCATGACTACAGGTCTACTAGAACTGTTGTTTTTGTTGTTGTTTTGTTAAGTTGAGTATAATGCAGAGTAAGCCTATAAACAACAGACCTGAACTCTGTCCTATCCTGTGCCATCATTATCTCTGACACCCTTCAGCTCGTTGCTGCAGTCACTGTGTCAATCCATATGCTGAGGGTCTTCCTCTCTTCTGCTGACTCTCCACCTTTCCAAGCATGATGTTCCTTTCCAAGGAACAGCCTCTCTGAGCAACATGTCAAAAGTATGTGAGACGAAAGTTTGTCATATTTGCCTCCAAGGAGCACTCTGGCTGCACTTTTCCCAAGACATATCTGTCTGTTCTTTCGGCAGTCCATGGGATATGCAGTGCTCTTCTCCAACACCACAGCTCAAAGGCATCAATTCTTTTTCTGTCCTTCTTATTCACTGGACAGCTCTGAGATACACAACAAACGAAAAAGACTGAAAAATGACCTGAATCAGGTACACCTCAGTCTTTTGACTGACATCACTATCCTTCAAAATTGTGGAGGGTATCCCTGGCAGCAGACTTTCCCAATGGTGTAAGTCTCCAGATCTCCTGACTGCTGGTACCAATCTTGATTGTGGATCCAATCAGGATGAAATCACTAACAATTTTCATCTTCTCTCCATCTGTCATGACGTTACCCAATTGGCCGGGTGGTGAGAATTTTTCTTTTCCTGATGTGGAGATTTAATCCATACTGAAGGCTGCAGTCCTTGATCCTCTGCAGCAAGTACTTTAGGTCCTCCCTGCTTTCAGCAAGCAAGGTTGTGTTATCTAAATAACACAGGTTGTTGAGGAGTTTTACTCCAAACTGGATGCCATACTCTTCCTCAGAATGCCCAGCTTTTCAAACTATTTGCACAACAACTAAATGGTATGGAGAAAGGATACAGCCTTGACATTACTGGAATTTGACATTCATAAACTAGGGAGGGACTGTTTGTATAAAGAATTCCAGTTGTTGCTAGTTGATACTGAGTCAAATATAACTTGTGGAGACCTCTCCAGCTGGGTTTTCTACACAGTGACCTTCCGGAAGCAGATCACAACACCTATCTTCCAAACTGCCTCTGGGCAGGTTCAAATAGCAACTTTTCAGCTAGCAGTCACTGCTTAACTGTCTGCAAGCCCCAGGGGGTCTTGATAGAGGAACTTTATCTAAATATATAAACTCTTACAACTCAAAAATAAAAAGACAAAGGACTCCATTTTAAGCTGGGCAGAAGATCTGAGCAGACCCTTCTCCAGCTAAGATATGCAAATTTTCAGTAAGTATGGGAAAATATGTTCACTGTTAAGAGCCTTTTGGGAAATACAAATCAAAGCCATAATGAAAGGCTACTTCATAGCCACTGTTGTTGTGTGTCACAGAGCTGAAACTGACCCACAGCTGACCCTCTGGCAGGTTTTCAGAGGCAGTAAATTGCATGAGAGAGACTGTCCATCCTTCTCCTGTGAAGCAACAAGTGAATTTGAACGACATGCCTTTGGGGTTGCAATGCTGGCCAGGATGTGGAAAACTGGAGCACTTACACATGGCTGGTGGGCATGTAAAATGTCCCAGCTACTTCGGAAAATAGTCCAACAGTTCCTCAAAATGTCACACATATGACCCAACAACTCCACTCGGAGATGTGGAGAAGGAAATGAAACATTTGTTCATATAAAACATGTACACAAATGAGGATCTAAGGGGGGAGAGAGCAGAGGAGTGGGAATGGGGGGTGGTAATCATGGGGTCACACGGTCTGATTGGTGAAGAGGGGGTGGCTTGGGGAGGTGGGGGGATCCAGTATGAGTGGTAATGTATATGAACTTTGTAGATAAAGCAAAGAAAAAAAAATTGGGAAAAAACCCACACCATACCTATGTATGCAAATGTTTCTAACAGCCTAAGTACTCACTGATGGCCATCCAGTCTAAACAAGCTTACAGCTGACCCTCCAAAGATTTTCAAGAGGATGTAAATTACGCAGAAGTCATCTTTCTCTCCAGGAGCCGCTGGTAGATTTCAACCACCAGAGACACCATCTTTGTGTTAGCAGTGCAACTTCTTATAGACAACGTCACCAGAGTTCCCAAAATGTGTGATCTTTTCGTGAAAGAAGTCAATCAGAGAAGATCACATATTGTATGAGTTCATTTGTGTGAAATTCCCAGAACAGGAGATTCATAGAGAGAGGAAAATCAATAGCTTCCTACGGCCAAGGGAGGGTTGACAGTGGTACCAATGGGCATGAGTTTCTCTTTGAGGTGGAGTTTCTAATGGTGGTTAGAGCTGCACAACTCTGCGGACAAACATCAACTGACTGGGAAAGTTAAAAGGATTAACTTTTAATGTAAATTATCTCAATAAAGTTGTAAACTTAAAAAGCAAGTCATAAAATAGAAAACAATTCTTTTTATCTAAAAAAAGAACATGAACAATATCTCTCTCTCAGTGGGAAGGGAGTTGTGCTGCAGCAGGTGGTCAGAATCCACCAGGAGAAAGATGGGAGCAGCCTCCCCATGTTTGATTTACACCCTTTGAAAACCCGAGGGTCAGCAGCTGTGGGTCAGATTCAACTTCACCGAAAAGAGTGAGTGTGAGACATAGACCGACTGTTGTTGCTCCTGTTGTTGTTGTTAGGTGCCGTCAAGTATGACCCACAGTAACCCTATGAACAACAGCCGTGAAACCTGTCCTATCCTGTGCCATCCTCACACCTCACACCTCTTGACACATTAGACCCCACTTGAGGCAGTCAATCCACCTGGTCAAGGGTCTTCCTCTCATTCATTGACCCTCCTCCTTTCCAAGCATCATGTCCCTTTCCAAGGAATAGCCCCTCCTAGCAACAAGCCAGAAGTATACGAGGCGAACCCTCATCACCTTTGCCTGCAAAGAGCACTCCGGCTTCACCCTCCCCAAAACATATTTGTTTGTTCTTTTGGCCATCCATGGATTGTTCAGTACTTTTCTCCAGCACCACCACTAAAGGCATCAATTCTTCTGTCATCCCTATTCACTGTCCAGCTCTCAAATGCATAGTAAGTTATCAGAAAGACCATGGCCTGAATCAGATGCACCTTAGTCCTCAAAATGACATCAATACTCCTCAATAATTTGCAGAGGTCCCTAATTGCAGTTTCCCAGTCCAATATGTCTCCTAGTTTCCTGAGTGCTGATACCAAGGGTGTTGTTAATTGTTGATCCAAGTAAGATGAAGTGGTTGATGGCTTCAAATCTTTTCTCCATCTATCATGATGTTGCCTATTGGTTTAGTGGTAAGAATCTTTAAGATGCAATCTATATTGAAAGCTGTATTCAACAAGCGCAGAGGATCAAATATAGACAGACAGACAGATATACATCTATATAGGTGTGGAAGTGCAACCAGGGTGCTCCTTAGAAGCAAGGATGATGAAACTTCCTCTCACATACTTTGAGCATGCTGTTAGGAGAGGCCAGTCCCTGGGAAAAGTGGCGAGTCAGCAAGAGAGAGACAAAAACAAAGAGATGGACTAAAACAATGACTGTTACAAGGAGCCCTAGTCTGGCTGAGATTGTGAAGAAGATCTGTTGTTCTATGTTGTTTTTGAGGTTGCTATGACTCCTAAGACTCAGGAGAATCTAACAACATATGCATACGCGTGTGGTGTGTGTGTAGCTCTAGCACCCTGGTGGTTAGGGGGCTGTACCAGTAACCCAAAGGTGAGCGATTCAAATCAACCACTGATCTTCAAGAGAAAAATGGACAATCAATTCTCACATGATTTACAGGATCTGGAAAACCACTGAAGGGTCAGCTCTGAGTCAGTTCTGACTTGACAGAAATGAGAATGAAAAACAGTATGTATATTATGTATTTATATACACACATACATATATTCCGATGGTGGTTTAAAAGAATATACATGGTATACTGAGTGACCATATGTATTTCTTGTTTCCATATTTTACTTCATTTTTTCCATTACATTTTTTCCTGTAGCTGAATGAACATTGTTTTTTAATTTTTTTAAAATGTGTGCTTCTTTGCTTGTTAAAAATTTTATTATCTACATAACAACAAGAAGATATATTGCTATCTTTGTGAAAATGTGTAAGATTATACTTTCCAAAAAGAACTTATACATACCAAAAAATTAACTTTTTCTCACTCACTTGTGCAAATATTTTATTGTGAATACACTGATTCATGTTTTAATACAAACAGAAGACACTTAGAAAACAGACATTTCTTTCTGCAGCTCCAACCTTCTGGTCTAAGGTTCAGCAGCCCTGGGGCGGCAAACGTTGGTAGCTGCTGGTCACAGGGACAACCTCCTCCCAGCCGCCTCCCCTGATGCAAACTCTTGTTTGCTGGCTTCTGCCTCCAACAGAGGCCTGAGCAGTTCTAAGGTGTCCTGTCCTGGGACATGGAGAGTCTGGACTGCGGCAACTCTCAGGAGTGAGGCTGAAGGTGCTCAGATGGTACAGGGTGAGGCCTGGCTTTCTGGGGCTGGTCTACACCACCTGGAGTACCCTGGGTGTGGACAAGCTCTTGTTGAGGAAGACTGGTGGAAAGAAAACTGCTATTTGGCTGGAGAGTACCCTCCTCACAATGCCAGTCTACCTCACTTAACACGTTCTGATGAAGCCCAAGAGTCAGAGGAGGCTGGAGTGAGGCCTTTGTCATCTTCCGACTTGAGACAAGAGGTCTGACATCTGCAGAAAAACAGCCCACCCAAGTCTACTTCAAACCACAGTCCAGCCTACCTAGTGAAAAAAAATGTCTCCTTTGAACCTCACACTCCTGTAATCTCCTACGTGGGACGATCTAATTAATAGCTCTGCTGCTGGTGTTCATAGGGAGCCATGCTGCAATCCCAAAGGCACATGGTTCGAATCCACCAGTTTCTCTGTGGGAAAAGGATGGGCAATTTCCTCTCCTGCAATTAACTGCCTCTGAAAACCTGCAGGAGGGTCAGCTACGGGTCAGATCTGATAGGGAGCTGTGCTCCTAACCCAAAGGCAGCTCTTCCTAGTGGTTCAAACCCACCAGCGGCTCCAAGGGAAAAAAACAGGCAGCCTCCTCCCACATGACTTACATTCCCAGAAACTTCAGAGGGTCAGCAAAGAGTCATTTCAACTCAACAGCAATGAGTTTAGCGGCGATGTGGAATGAAAGTGACAACAGTAATTAGAAAGGCTACACACGAACCTTGGGGGGGAGGGAGTAAGTCCACGATAATTAGTGGGGCTAACCCAGAAGAGGAGGGTGAGAAAGCTGCACAGCTCCAAGAATGTGCCCCGTGTTACTCAGTCCCACATGTACAAACCGGTGAACTGTAGGTTTTGTTATGTTTATGCTTAACAATAAAATGGATTTAAAAAAAATAAATAAAAGAGGTTTAACAGCTCTCATCCCTCATCCCCACAAAAGGAAGAGAAGACCAGCCCATGAAGGCCAAGGCCCTACTGGTGTGGCGCAGAGCCAGGCACCTGGCTTGGCAGCAGTGATGGTCCTGGAAGGGCTGACAGGAGAGCTGAGTCAGCGGGGGTTGGGGCAAGCCAGCGCCCCTCAAGCACAGGCAGCCTTTCCTCCGCGGTAACAGGAAAGGCACAGCGATTCTACACCAAAATGTGTAGATGATGATCCTCCTGTGGGAGATCCCAGGATTTCACAAATCTCAAGAAACCCACCAAACCCACGCCCACCACTACCAAGACGATCCCAACTCGCAGTGACTCTGCGGGAGAAAGCAGAGGGTTATGAATCTCTACATTTTCACAGACACTGATTTTAAATTTTCCACAGGCAGCAGATAGGTTTGAACCACCAACCTTGAGGCTAGCAACTAAGCGCCATCACTAGGGTGCCTCACTGGATCACAGGGGAGTACTGGTTTACCTGCTTTTACCCTCATGCACTTTCTTTGGGTATACAAACAGCCACTGCTGAGTTGATTCAGACTCACAGGAGTAACAGAGCTGAGCAGAGGAGATTCGCAGGGCTTCTGAGGTTGCAGTCTTTCTCATGCTTGGAAAAGTAGAGAGACAGTCAGCCAAAGAGGGGGAGCTCTCAGTGGGGTGCACTGAGACAGTGGAGAGCTGGGGAAGGATCAGGCAGGGTTTCCTTCTGCAGGAAGTGAGAGGGACCTCACAGCACCTCACGACAATAGTCTCTATGTGTGCAGACTGTCACATCTTGCTCCCTAGGAGCAACTGGTGGCCTTGAACCTCTGACCTGTGAAGACAGGATGCCTTTACCCAGCTCTCTCCCCAGGGCCTTCTTTCTGGAAACCAGTGGCCATAGGCTCTGTCGGCAAGCCCACCTACCATCTAGAGTCAGCAAGTACTGGAGTGAGGATGATTTCTACACGTCACAGCCAGGCGGGCTGACACAGAGGTCTCCACCGAGACACTTAACATTCGAAATGCAATCACTGGCTCCATCAAGACTGTCTTCCTAGAGAGTCTCTCAAGTTCCTCAATTCGTGGGGTCGCTGAGCCTTCATACGTGGCTGCTGCTGACGGAAATGCAAACCATCAGGATGAGGCAATGGCCGAGTCTGCACCTTCAACCAGGAATCCTGGACCAACCTGCACGGTCACTATCATGTAGCCACGACCTATGAAAGGGCACCTCTGAACTTCTCATGCATCAGGACAGCAAGTCTCAGAAAAAGGCAACATTCATTTCAGGCCCTCACTATTAACTCTTAACATTCTACTCAACTTTTTTTTTTAATTATGCGTTTTGAGTCAATGTTTACAGAGAATCTGGCTTTCCATTCAATCATTCACACAGATTTTGTATTACGGCATTAATTAAAGTCCCAGCTTTATAACAGCACTCTACCCACCTCCTCCCTGGGATTCTCATTTTTACTCACTCTGCCATCTCCTCCTGTTTTCTGAGCTTTTTCTCTGGGCAAATACTGTCCTCCTAATCTTGTGTTTAAAGTTGCTCTTAATGAGCAACTGTTCTAAGGCATGAACACCTCCCTGGTGTGATTGTGCACCTTGTATGTCTTCTAATGTTTGGCTGAAAGTTGAGCCACAGGGGCAAGCACTCTAAAACATCAAATGGTTCATGAACTGTTCCTGTGCTGGGTCAAACTTGCTGGTGCTTAACACTGACTTGTGACTTTATACACACAAAATATACACCAGCTCAACAGTTCCTACACTTAACAATTCAGTGGCACGAATGCATTCTTTGGTCTGCATACCCATTCTTACTCTCCTTTTCTAAGCTGTTCCTCCCTGTTAATGTAAACCCACTGTTCCCTAAGCTTATGATCAATCTTTCAAGTTGCTGTTGTCAATTTGATCCCATACAGAGTCCCTAAGAGTGCCCAAAGCTCAAAGCAGATATTGTTTTCCATTTTTATTATGCTAAATTTTTTGGCAGAAAGATGGGCAGTCTCCTCCTATGCAATTTAGAGTGTCAGCTATGAGTTAGTTTCCAGCTCAACAGCACATATCAACAACAAACTATTGCTGGGTTTTAAGATCTCAGAGGATATCTTTGATTTCAAGATTGCTTCAAACGTTAATAGTTTCAGAGGCTGATTTAGCCTCTCTGGTGCCAGAAAGTCTGCAGTCTTTGAGAATCTGAAATTCTGTTTTGTTTCCCCTGCCCTTTTATCAAAATGCTCAGTCCTGGTAGCTGGGCTCCATCAGTTCTGGTGTCACAGCAAAGGAAGCAGCTGTTTACAGAGGTCGGCCACATGGCTTCCTCCTGTCTCTGACTCACCTCCCTGTTGCTCCAGGTGAGCAGAGATCAACTGCTATGCCTTGCATGGTCACACGCAAGCTTTTGGATTCAAGGTACCAAGAGTCAGAGAGAGCATCAAATGTTAATTCAGACAGCTTCCTTGACATTTTTCTAGTATACTTTGCTCTCAATCAAGATCCATGTGATATCAACAACTATATCTCTCATTCCACAGTCTCTTCTGAATCTAGCTTGACTTTCTAGCAGTTCCCTGTCAACATATTGTTCCAGTTATTCTTGAATAATCTTCAACAAGATTCTACTTAAGTGGGATATTTAATGATTGTTGTTAGGTGCCGCTGAGTCAAGTACAACTCATAGTGACCCTATGGACAAAAGATCTGAACCCTGTCCTATCCTATGCCATCTTCACACTTCCTGATGCACAAGAGCCCATTGTGGCAGTCACCATGTCAATCCACCTGGCTGATGGTCTTCCTCTCCTTTGTCGACTACCACCCTTCCCAGGATTATGTCCCTCTCCAAGAAACAGTCCCTACTAGCAACATGCCCAAAGTATGTGAAGCGAAGCCTTCTCATTCTTTTCTCCAAAGAGCACTCCGACTGCACCCTCTCCAGGACATAGCTGTTGTTCGCTGGCAGTCCATGGAATGTTCAGTGCTCTCCCCAACACCAAGGCTCAAAGGCATCAATTCTTTTTCTGTCATCCTTATTCATTGTACAGTTCTCAGGTGCATAGCAAGTTGTGGGATGGTATCAAGGTCATCATTCATGAAGAAAGCGAAAGTTTAGGGGAGCTCTAGTGGGCCTAGTGGTAAGGAGCTGCAACTACAATCCCAGAGGTGCACGGTTCGAATCCACCAGATGCTCTGCCGGGGAAGGAGGGACAATCTCCACCTGTACTAGTCAGATCTGATTTGACGGTACACTCACACAAAAATAATAAAATAATTTTTTTTAAAAAAGAAAGTGAAAGTTTATTAAAAAACAAAGGAGAAAGGGGAAAAAATCTAAATGGATATCAGAAGAAATTCTAAAGATTGCACGGGAGTGTCGAGAAGCCAAAACAAAAGGAAAACATGCCAAAATTAAAGAGCTGAACAGATTTCAAAGGGCAGCTCGGGAGGACAAAGCAAAGTATTATAATGGAATGTGCAGAGAGCTGCAACTGAACAATAAAAAGGGAAGAACTCGCTCTGCATTTCTCAAGCTGAGAGAACTGAAAAACAAATTTAAGACTTGTGTCGCAATTTAATGATACTGTTCGATAATTTCTACATTCTATCAGAACATCCTTGTTTGGAATGAGAACAAATATGAACCTCCTCCAGGTAGCTGGCTTCCAGATTTCTTGGCATAGGCTAGTGAGCACATCCAGGACCACATCTGTTTGCTGAAACACCTCAAATGGTATTCCATAACTTCCTCAGGTCTTATTTTTGGCAAATGTCTCCAGTGCATCTTGGACTTTTTCCTTCAGTACTACTGACTCTTGATCATATGCTACTTCCTAGTCAGTTCAGTGGAGACTAATTTATTTTGGTAGTGACTGTATTCATTCTATCTTCTTTTGATGTTTTCTGTATCAGTCAGCAAACAATCCTTTAGTATTGTAACTCAAGGCTCAACATTTTCTTCAGTTCCTTCAGCTTTCACACGAGGCAAATGCATACACTATATCAATCACAGGAACTCTGGTAGTGTAGTGGTAAGAACTTGCACTGCAATCCCAAAGGAATATGGTTCAAGGCCACAAGCAGCTGCTCCGTGGGAGAAGGGATGGACAGTCTCCTCCCAGGGGATTAACTGCCTCTGAAAGCTCGCTAGAGGGTCAACTATGGGTTGGTTCCGTCTTGACAGTACATAACAAACAAAATATCATCATAATAAATAATGGATAACAATGAAAAGGATTAGAATTCCAGAATGCTCAATCATGCATGTGTGAAACCCATAACCAGCTATTCTAACAGAACAAGGGGATACTGCATAGTTTAAAATCAGCAAAGGAATGTGTCAGGGGTGCCATGTTGTCTTACTACCTGTTCAATCTGTATTCTGAGCAAATAATTCAAGCCAGATTGTATGAATAAGGATGTAGCATCAGGACTGGAGAATTCCTGTATTATGCAGATGATATATAACGTTGCTTGCACAAAATGAAGATCTGTTGAATAACAATTAAGCCTTCAGTACAGATTACATATTAACATTAAGAAAACAAAAATCCTCACATCTGGCCCAAAAGGCACCATCACAATAGCTGGAGTAAAGAAGTTGTCCACAATTTCCTTTTACTTGGATCCACAATCAACACCCAGGATAGCAGCAGTTAGGAAATAAAAACATTTTGCATTGGACAAATCTGCTGTCAAGGACCTTTTCAAAGCGCTAAAGATCAAGGAAACCAATTTAAAGACAGGTGCACTCCATTCAGGCCTGGTCTTTTCAACTGTTCTGTATGCCTAGGAAAGTTGGGCAATGAATAAGGAAGCCCAGAAGTACTGATGCCTTTGGACTGTGGTGCTGGTGAAGTATAAAACATGCCATGGACTGCCAAAGGACTCACAAGTCTGTCTTGGAGGAAGTGTAACAGGATGTGCCTTAGGGACAAGGAGGGTGACACTTCATCTCACTTACTATGGCCATTCCTTAGGAAAAGTGGAGGGTCAGGAAAGAGAGGAGAACAATCAGCACTCTGTATTAACACAGTAACGGCAACAATGGACGTGGCATGCTGGGGTCACGAGGATGAAGAAGGATGGGGCAGGAGTTCATCGTGGTCACGGGGTCACTGTGAGTCCTTGTCGACTTGATGGCACCTGCCAACAACATGGTGCTTTTGGTAAAGCAGACGTCTACTAAGCTTCCTGAACTAAGCTCTGAACTGATTCGCCTGGCTCGACTCTCTGATGAGAATTTGTCTCTCCACCCCAGACTCAGATACACTGACCCAGGATACAAATGACTCAGTCTAACCGGGGTCACTGTGCAGATCCAAAGCTTGTCCAAGCCTGTATCATCCTTACAATCTCTGCTGTGTAGTCACTGTGTCAACCTACCTCGTTGAAGGTGGTCCTCTTAACCTGATCCCCCACCTTTTCAAGCATGATGTTGATGTCCTCTGTCAAGGGACAGAATTGTGCTACCAGGCCAGTCTCTCTATCCCACTCTCACAGGAGAAGGCTAAAAATGAAGTAACTCAGAGGAAATTGGAAGGGAAGGCAAAAACAGCTGCACCTCCGTGACAGTACCTCATGCAGGAGCCAAAGTGGGGGTTACAGCAGGAAGAAGCTCCCACCTCAGGAACGCAGGGGAGCCAAACCCCAATCAATCCCACAGGTCCCCAAGTGGGATGATCCTCCCCCCCCCCCAATTTTCCATGGTGTTTCTCTCCTTTTTGCCACTTCACCTCTCTTCATGGTCTATCTTCTACCAGCCATGCCTTACCTTAATAAACCTTTTTCACCTGTTTTGTTCACCACTCACAGTCAGTTCAACTTACCCTGTCACAGGAAACAACAGCAAGTGGTGAAGAGATGGAGAGAACTCGACTTTTCGCATGTCTCACCCCCTTCTGAGGAGTGGCCCTTTCTGACAGTGCTCCCCAAGCATGTGAGACCAAGTCTCATGATCCTTTAGTGGAAAGGAAAATCTCAGCGGGGAGTCAAACTGGTTCAAGTCCTGTCTTGGATGTATGGACACAGTCTAGAAGCTGAAGAGATAAATGCCCTTAAGAGTAATTTCAGCTAGAAGAGCTGCCAAGGCAGCCTGGTTCTCTGCTGTGTAAGATTAAAAAGGCGGAAAATAATCCTCACTTGGCATACATCTGGTTTCCAGGAAATAACAAATTTTAAGAAGAAAGTCAGCCTTATTAACAAATGCAAGACCAACAAAATCGAGACTAGGATTCGGGCTTTTCTAAAAACAGCAATCAGCCATTTAAACTCACAGGACGCATGTGTCCATCAGGAAAACACACCTTCGCTACTTCTAGAGCAGTTAGTTCTTCTTGTAAAAGAAGTCTACCTATTAGTCCGATTCGGGAGTTTCCCTCATTCCCTCCCCCCCTCATCAAGTCAACTCCAACTCCAGCCAACCCTCCAGCAGGCTTCCAAGGCGGCAAAGCTTTACACGAGACTGCCCGTCTATCTCCCTCTGCGTGGTTACTGGATTTGAACTGACCTTTCAGTTAACAACCTACTATGTGTATGTACACACATCACCAGGGCTTCTGATCATCGCCAACAACTCCCTTAAAAATACAACCCCTTGAAAAACAAGGAACTCATGAAATATGCAAAAAGGGTGACCCTGGTGGACATTATGCTGAGTGAAATATCTCAGTCACAAAAGGACAAATATTGCATAGGGCCACTGTCGTAAAACAGGACTGACATCAGGGTTGAGGAAAGACAGAAAAGAAGGAGAGGAATGATGTATATTGCATTGAAACAGATGAGGGAGAGATCTGTTTAAAAGGGACGTATGAACGGGTATTCTTGTCATTACAGAAGTCCAGAATGAAGGCTGCATAGTGGGGTGGACTTGGGGGGAGGGACTGCATAACAATGAAAGAGTTTTTCTTTTTCTTTTCAAGGAGAGGAGTGATTGGAGGGGAGAGGGTGGGGGCAGGGAGAAAAGTGCAACAATGAATGATTGGAAATCCTAAGTCTCTGTAAACTTTCTTTAAAATTAATTTTAAAAATAGCAGTTTTCAAAAAAATACCCCCTTAAATGCCCCCTCTGGCATTTCTTCCTCTCAAGAGTCCGTCTGGGAAGGACCTCCCCAATCTTGACTGGTACTGTCATTTTATACGCATTTTCCACCTGGAAACTTAATAATGTTTCAGCAGCAGGAGATAACGGTTAGGTCAAAGTGACCATCTGTGCCCCTATTCCTATTGCCTACTCATTCAAAACACGAGTCAAATCCACGCAGTCGTGCTCAGGTAGGAAAACCTGCGCTGTTCTTCATAGTGAACAAAACAAGATTCCATTTACTTCAGACATGTCCTAAAAGACTTAAAAAAACAACCAAACCACCACCACCAGGCAGATCCACGGCCACTGAGTGATTCTGACTCACAGCAGCTCGGTGGGGCAGAGAACTGTCTTGCAGGCTTTCTAAGCTGTACACCTTTACAGAAGTAAACTGCTGCATCTTTGCCCCACTGAGGGGCTGGTGGGTTTGAGTCACCGACCTCTGGGCTAGCGGCTGTGCACGTCACACTCTATCACCAGGGCTCCTCCCTAAAGGACCAGTAAACCATATAACCCTGCCTCAACGTGCTTCCAGCTCCAGCTGGCACGATGGAGGAATGGTGCCAACACTGTAACACTAGGTTTCTATTTTCCTTTTAACTGTATGACCAGCTAACTCTCCAGGCTTGACTTCAGAGCTCAGTGACAGAACCAGCATATGCTCGCTGGACTTCAGGAAGACAGGGACACAAAACCTGCTGTGGTGGTCTGTGTCCTAGGAGATGTGGTCACTGCTGTCCCCCCCACCAGCCACCACCACACACACATACAAACACACATACACACACATACCACTGCCTCCTTCTTATAATACCCCAAAAGGTGAGGAAAAACTAACTGACACAAAAATCCCCTATGAAAAAACCCAGCCCCGCGGGAAGGAGGGCAGGTCCCTGTGAATCACCCATGTCTCCTTGGGGTGAGGCGGCGCAGGTGAGGGGCTGCTCAGCTCTGGGCTGCACCTTAAGGGGGACTGCTAGTAGGTAACCAGCCACAGGCTGGAGGGACTGCCAGGAGGTCTGGGCTGTGGACAGAGCACAGACGGGAGGGCAGCGGGGAAGGGACGGCGGCCATCACAGCTCTCCCATGACCGCAGGAGGGTTCTTCTGGCTAGAACTTTGCACCAGTTCTGCCTGGTTCAGTAACAGCCCATGAAGTGAAACCGGAATAGAGCCGGATCTGTAAGATGTGGGTGTAGCAGAATGCTAAGTAGAATAGAAAAAAGCACGTGAGGACACCCCACTGGAAACTTCAGGGCAGTGTGCACACTGCATAGCAACCAATCTCCTGACCTCTGGGGTGCAGTAACGGTGACTGGCTCAAGAGTACTGGCTGGTGCGACTTCTGTCTCTCCTTCTCCAGAGTAAAGAGCATAGAAAATAAAGAACTACCAGCCCTAAGAAACCAAATGGCATGTACCTTTCACCAATCATATGCTATTCTACTTCGATGTTACGGATCTACTACTGCCAAACTCCTAGATATCTCACCTTTAACTCTTCTAAACATCTTTCAGTCAATTATTTGTCGTTTTTGTAGTTGTTGTTATGTGTCATCAAGTCACCTTTGACTCATAGCTATCCTATGTACAACCGCTCTAAACTCTGCCCTATCTTGTGCTAATCTCACTGTCTCCGACATACCTACCCCAACTACCCCAGTCACTGAATCCATCCATCTCATAGAGGGTCTTCCTCTCCTGCACTGTCCCTCCACCCTCCCAAGCATGACATCCCTCTCCAAGAAATGGTCCTTCCTTGAAACATGCCCAAAGTATGTCAGGTGAAGCTTTGGAATCCTTGCCCCCAAGGAACAGCCTGGTCTCATCCTCTCCAGGACAAAACTGTTTGTTCTCCTAGCAGTCCATAGTATATTCAATAATCTTCTCCAGCACCACAGCTCAAAGGCACCAATTCTCCTATCATCCCTAGTCATTGCCCAGCTTTCTGATGCATAGCAAGTAATTGCAAAGATTACAGCCTGAATCGGGTGCACCTTAGTCTCCAGACTGACATCATTGCTCTTCAGTACTTTGGAAAGGTCTCTAACAGGAGACTTTCCCAATGCAATTCATCTTTTTATTTCCTAGCTGCTGGTACCAACAATGTTGATTGTGGAGCCAAGCAAACAAGCTGTTAACAATTTCGAGCTCTTCACCATCTATCATGATGCTGCCAATTGTCCCAGTGGTAAGAATCTTTGTTTTCTTGATGCTGACCTCCAAGTTTTTAGTATCTGATCTAATAATAGAAGAATCTTGGTACCAGAAGTCAGGAGATAGGGAGATGTAAAGCATTGGGAAAGCCTTCTGTCAGAAACTTCTCCAAAGTCCTGAAGAGCAACAATATCAGTTTAAAGGCTAAGGTGCATCTGATTCAAGCCATGGTCTTTCCAATCTTGTGCTATGTATCCGAAAGCTGGACAACGAATAAAGACGACAGAAGAATTGCTGTCTTTGAGTTGTAGTGTTGGAGAAGTCCAATGGACTGCCAAAAGAATAAACAAACACAGTTTAGAGAAAATGCAGCCAGGATACGCTCTGGAGGCAAAAATGGAAAAGATTCATCTCACATACTTTGGACATGTTGCTATGAGAGGCTATTCCTTGGAAAGGGACAGCACGCTTGGAAAGGTGAAGGGTCACCAAAAGAGGGGAAGATCTTCAGTGAGATAGATTGATAGCAAAACTGCAGCAATGGGCTCAAGTGTGTCAGGGATGATAAGGATGGCAGAAGATAGGGCAGGGTTCAGAGTGTTATTCACAGGGTTACTATGCATTACAGTTGACTCAACGGCACCTAACAACAACAACAAAAACCCTGTTTAGCTGTACTAGGCCACTGTTCTACTCTGTTACAATGGACTCTCTATCCCTCAATAAACTTTATTAGCTTTTATTTTACAAAAAGTAAAAAAAAAAACAAAAACAAAAAACCCCAAAGATTATTCATCCAAAGGACTAACCAACCACAGAGTTTCAGTCTCCTCAACCTTGGAACCAGAACTAGGTGGTGTACAGCTCCTACCAACTGAAAGGGATCATTGCAGAAGGGTCTTGATAGAATGGGAGACAAAACTCAAAATATTTTTTAAAAACAAACACACCAAAACACCAAACACCCAAACAAATAAAACGGGCTTACTGGTCGGAAAGAGACTGGTGGAACCTTGAGACTTTGGCCCTTTTTCATTCAAGTCTGGAACTGAAATTACCCCTGTAAACGCAACTTTCAACCAAACAGCAGACAGTCCTATTAGTGACCCATCATAACAGGAAGAAACACGCTCATCACAACAGTCAACCACACGAGACCCAAAGAGCAGCCTCCACCCAGGAATGAAGCTCCAAGGCAGGAAGCACCAGAAAGGATGAACAGAAACCAGAGACACAGTGAGAAAGCAGCTAAAGTATGGTTTCTAATTCAGAACACAAATGAACTGTTGGATGTAAGATCAGTTTCTCCATAAATGTTCTCTTAAATCACAAAATTTATTATTAAAAAATGGTGTCTGAAAAAAAAATTGTGTTTGGCCACGCCACTCTGAACATGTATCACACACCACAGTGCTGCCCGCCATCCAACCACCATCATCAGGCTCCTGGAAGGCTCACTCCACCTCTTCTGAGTCTCCCATTCCAGGCTTCTCCTGGAATTTCTCCCATTCTGGGACATTCACATTTTATAAACTCCTCCTCGGCAAAAGCCATAATGAAACAGGTTTGATGCCTTTAGCAAGAGGGCCAGCAGGGTAGACACAGGAACTGGTAAGGAGAGAGGCCATGCTGGCCAGGTGCAATGAGAGTCCTGGAAGGTGTGCAGAGAGAGGAGTGAGTACAGGAGCTGAGAGCGCGGTCACAGTCAGCAGCACTGTCAGGACCAGGGAGGTGAGCACACAGGCCGGGGTGGAATGTCCTGGGCTGAAGGAAGGAAAAGGAACAGCCTCCGTCTTCTGGAAGAATCAGGATGGAGGGAGGGAGGAGGTAAGAGCTCCTGCCACTGGGAACACGTTAGGCGATGTCCAAACGAAAGCCAGGTACCCTCTTCCTGTTGCTGATAGTTCCTGGTCACTCCCTCTGGGGGCTGCTGGATGAAGCTCCATGTCCTTTGTCAGCAAGGATTTTCTAGACCAGCTATGTGAAGTTCTCAACAGGCCTCCAAGCCCACCAAGTGCCCCTGCTCCCTCCCTTCTGTCTGTCTGGAACCAGCAATCTCGTCTGTTCCATGCCCTGCCTAGGGAGACTGTCTTCATGAGAACAAGACAAAGGGTCAGGTGTCCCTGCCTCTTATAGAGGCTCTACTCACTGGTTGCTAACCTGACACAGTGTTCTCACACCACAGCTCTAAGAGAGGTATAATGTAAGGACATTCGAGGAACTTTGAGCTAAGTGGAAAATTATTACATTTTTCTAATAACATCAACTCAAGAATTCCCAGCCTGCCAGGCCAAGTTTGATGTAATTTCTGGTATCTTCCAAAGGGTTTCTCCAGACTGGCTTGGGGCGGGGGGTCTGCTTTGCATCTGACTCATTACTCTGATAACTCCCTCTGCTTCATCTAGTAACAATAAAACACCCTTCTAAAATTATAGTCATAAGTATTTTTTAATCCTTAAACTCTCATTTAACAGTTAAATACCACATCTCTGCACAAAGAATCTCACCTTACAAAAACATGATCTTACCAGTCACACCCGACAAATCAGGCAAGAGCATGTGAACAGCTTCCAGAGCTGGGTCTCACTGCTGTGACATCTGGGGCTGGATATGTCCATGTCGGGCTGTCCTGTGTACTGAGGGACCTTTGTAGTGTCCTTCAATCTTCTCATAAAATACCAACAGCCTCTCTTCCTACATGTTGTTGTGATACTGTCAGGTGTCATCAAGTTGACGACAACCCACAGCAACCCTGAGAATGACAGATCTGCACCCTGCCCCACGTGCCCACCTATCACGTGCCCTCTTCGTCATTTCTGATATACTTGGTCCAGTGCTGCAGTCTGTGTGTCAACCCATCTTGCTGATAGTCTTCCTCTTTTTTGCTCACCCTCCTCCACCTTTCCAAGCATGATGTCCTTTTCCAAGGACTGGTCCTTCTAACAATTTGCCTCAAGTATGTGAGATGAAGTTTTGCCGTCCTTGCCTCCAAGGAGCACTGTGGCTGCACTCGCTCCAAGAAATACCTGTTTGTCCTTTTGGTAGTCCGTGGGATACTCAGCACTCTTCTCCAACATCCCGACTAAAAGGCATCAATTCTTCTCTTGTTATCTTTATTCACTGTCCAATTTCCAGATACATAGCAAGTAACTGAAAAGATCCTGGCTTGAATCAGATACACCTTGGTCTTTAAATTGACGTTACTGTTCTTCCGCACTTTGGAGAGGTCTCTGACAGCAGCTTTTCCAAATGCAATATGGCTTTTGATCTCCTGGCTGCTGCTACCATGGGTGGTGACTGTGGATCCAAGCAAGATTAAATAAGCAACTTCAATCATTTTCTCCACCATCATGATGCTGCCTATTGGTTCAGTGGTGAGGCACTTTGTTTCGATGTTTAGATGCAGCCCATATTGAAGGCTGCAGTGGTTGATCTTCTGCAGTAAATGCTCCAAGTCCTCCTCCCTTTCAGAAAGCAAAGCTATGCCATCTGTGCAACGCAGGATGGTTGACGGCTCTTCCTCGGATCTTGGTAATAACTCTTCTTCATAAAGTCCGGCTTCTCGAATGATATGCTCTGCATACCTATTGAAAAGGTTTTCTTGACGTTAAACCATGCAGTGTTCCCTTGCTCTATTCAGACAATAGCTTCTTGTTCTGGGATTCTTAATCTTTTTAATGTTAGCTATAATTTTTATGCAAATTCAAGCTAAAGCTGAGGAAAATTAAACCAAATCCAAGGCAACCAAAATATGACTTTGAGTCTATCCCACCTGAATTTCAGAACCA
>NW_006399752.1:36868958-36886885 GCF_000299155.1 Elephantulus edwardii | reverse complement strand
TTAGGGCTGTTGTACATAGGGTCGCTATGAGTCGCAAGCGACTCGACGGCACATAACAACAACAACAACATAATTTTTATGATCCACATAATCAAATGCCTCTGCATAGTTAAAAATCTTTCCAGATGTTGCCAGAAGCTCCTCACTCCCACACCGAGAAGCATGATTCTGCACCAAATGGTCTTTACCATGCTTTCCCCATGAATACAAGCAAGGAAGCAGACATCTAATTGTTAGGTAAGTTGCTGTTGTTAAGTGTTGTTATGTCAGAAGCAACTCCTAGTGACCCTCCAGCGGGTTTTCAGAGGCAGTAAATTGCAGGGGAGGTGTATGTCCACCCCCTTCCATCCCTGCGCAGCAGCTGGTTGCAGGGGAGGTGACTGTCCACATATCTCCTGTGCAACAGCTGGTCGATTCAGGCTGCAGGTCTCTGGGTTTGCAGCTCTGCTCCGGACTACTAGGTCACCAGAGCTCCCTGTTAGATTTTAGATTCAGAATGCTCACTTACAGACAAGCAGCCTAAAGACACAACAGCCTCTAGTGAAACTGAAAGTAAAGCAGGTGCTTCCATCTCCCCGCCCCCCTCCCCCACGGGAAAGTCTAGAACCTTGTCATCAAGACACACCACGTCCCCATGCACTCCCCCAGCAGAGCCGGCTCTCTGGAAGCCCACTGTCCCCTGCTCATGGAGCACGCAGCACACCTCTCCAAGTGGACGGATGGAGGTGGCTGATGACTCCTGTGGAAACGCGGCCATGTGAGTGTGCTCTCCACACGGGCAGGCAGCCCCCGCCTCCGGGAGCCAGTCAACCACCTCCACCCTCACTGTGTTGTCAGTGAATCCTCCAGAAGCCTCGGCAGCACTGCCTCATAAGGCATGTCTCAAGTCCAGTGGCAAGTCTCTCCTGGGGTGGGAGGGCTTCCAGAGCCCCAGAATACACAGGCCAGGATTTGGTCTGTCTCCCTTAGCCACTCCTTCCCACCTGTCACCACGTCGCTGAGGACTGTCCCCAGAAAAGGCAGGCACTCTCATGCAGGTAAACCCACGTGAGACACCAACGTGTCGCATTCCCACACCAGGCCACCAGAGCAGGTTGAGGTTTGATTTTTCTCTCCCGTGTCACAGAAGTATTGCCCACAGAACAAGCATTCTGCAGTCTCTCTGATTCCCTGGGGGGACTGGTGAGGGGGTGTCCATGTAAAAACTGCTGACAAAGGGAACAGCAGCAGCTGCGAATGAAGTAAACCATCCCCTCCTCCAATCTGAATCACCACTGCCGCGGAGTCAGTTCTCACCAGCACTGACCCTGAAGGACAGGGCAGAGCCGCCCCTAGAGGGCCGAGGGTCTAGTCATTATGGAAGCCCACTACTACATCTCTCTCTCCCGCAGATCAGCTGCTGGGTTTGAACCACTGACCTTTCAGTTAACAGCTGAGCACTTAATCTCCACACTGTTGTTGTTACGTGTCACCGAGTCAGAAGACCCACAGCTGACCCACCAGAGGGTTTTTGGAGTCAGTAAATCGCACAGAAGATTTCCCATCTTAGTCCCAAAGAACAGCTGATTTGAACCATGTGCCTTTGAGTTGGCAGTGCAACTCCTTACCACTGGGCTATTAGAGCTCTGTAGGACACCTATCTAAAACAAAGCAAAAAAAGAAAAAGGGGGAAAAAGCCAAAATCCAAGCTGCTGCTGTCACTTCCATTCCAGTTCCTGGCGCCGCCCACCAAGTGTACAGGCTGTGTGGACTTTTACAGGGCCTGTCCTCCCTTCTCCCTCAGAGTGGCCAGTGGACTCAAACCTCCAACCTTCTGGCTAGCAGTCTGATACATAAAGTACTACACCACCACCACCACTCTGAACATACAAGTATAGACAGCCCTTCCTCAAGGTTAATAAGGGAGAAAACTGAAGACAAGTAATCACGGAGTTACTGGCCACAGGCCACCAGCACCTGTTCTAGGCTCCGCTCACACCGCAGTGCTCTCTCTGGCCACTGTCGTCCCCGTAACCTCAAGTGACTCGCTTACTAAGCTCTCTCAAACCAACTCGGTGCCAGTAAGTCAATCTGGTAATGTGGGGCAGCATGCTGTAGGACCAGGTAGCCCAGCACTGTGCTTTCCAAGGCTGTAAATCTTTATGGGAGCAGACTGCCCATCCTGTCTCTCAGAACAGCTGGGAGGTCTGAACCGCCAACCTCTGGTTAATAGTCCATCACTTAAGCCACCACACCAGTATGGGTCATTAGGTACCACTGCTGTAACTGTGTACCACCAAGTCACAAGTGACCCATAGCTGACCCTCCAGTGGGTTTTCAGAGGCAGTAACTAGCAATGGAAGAGCTGATCCATCTTTCTCCCACAGAGCAGCTGACAGATTCAAGCCTTACATACTAGCAGGGCTTCCATTTTTGGATGCAGGACCTTGCCCAGGATTCAGGGTTACTCAGTCACCTCAGGCCCAGGCCCTCCACCATCACCTGGTACCACCTCGTAAGCCTCCTCGAGGGTGTGACATCAGGGTAACAAGACTACACATTCCTAGAGGAGTGCTCCCCCTCCCTGCGTCAGTCACCATGGGCGCTCAGGTCTTTGAGCCCCACAAGGACCCCTCTCTGTGAGTGCCTTCGCTCCTCCCACCATGATGCAGCACTGAGGGCAAGCTGCCTTCTCAGTGGGGCTTCTGAAAGATGAACGGGGTCTCCCCATCTGTGCTTGTCCTCCCAGAGCTGGTCTCTGAGCCCTGAGCTGGCAGGGACCGTGTCCTGCATACATGTTCATTCCCGTGACACACATGGAGTCAGGGACACACTTGGAGCAGATGATGGAGATCCATCTGCAGATCCAAAGTTCTCCTGACTAACAGGAAGCTGTGTTGTCTGAAGAATTTGGATTCAAACCTCCAAACTTTCAGCATGCCATCCAACCAGACAGCAAGTGAGGTCAGGTGTTCCCAGTGACTGGAGCTCGGAACACAAAGGGCTGGGAATAGGCACCTGGAGGTGTAGTCAGTGGCTGCCCAGTGACTACAAGGGACACAGACTCCTCATAACCTACAAAGTGAGCCCCGAAAGATCCACGAGCCCATGCTCAAAACAGATGCCAGATGGGTGTCAGGTCTGAGATCACTGCAACTTCAGAATGGAAATACTGCTTGTCTATGTGATCTACCATGCGTCACTCCTAGAGAAGCCAGGGGCAGCACCACGAGAAAACGCATGCATTCCACAGGGGTGTGCTCCACACCAAGTGGCATGTCCACTGGCACTGAGTCAAAACTGACTGAAGTGGCTTTGGAGGACAGAGTAGAACTTCCCCTTAGAGGCCACTTCTTTCTCCTGTGGAGTGGCTGGTGGATTCAAACCTCCAAACTTTCAGTTTGCCATCCAACCAGACAGCAAGTGAGGTCAGGTGTTCCCACTGACTGGAGGAAAGTCCTCGCTTACAGAAGTGCTGGGGAATGTGGACCAGGTTCCTGCTGTCCTTGCTTTCTGTGCCGGGTTCTGGGGCAGGGGTGAGGCACTGGGAGGCAGGGCCCCGGCTCTAAGCCAGCCTGGTTCCTTCTGCATTGAGGGAGCTCCCACTCACCTGAGAGCCCGGGAGAGGGGCCCACCTGAGCACAGGTGTGGGTAGGCCTGCACCTGAGGTTCCACAGGGGACACTGTCAGAACCACCCTCTGT
The DNA here is from genome assembly GCF_000299155.1 of Elephantulus edwardii. Taxonomy (NCBI): domain Eukaryota; kingdom Metazoa; phylum Chordata; class Mammalia; order Macroscelidea; family Macroscelididae; genus Elephantulus; species Elephantulus edwardii. Next base: position 36,883,203 of record NW_006399752.1, on the reverse strand, counting down.
CCTCTACTCTCCAGGAAGAGAGCGGTGAGGGCCGCCCAGGCTCTATGATACGGGGCATGTGTCTACTTGGGGCATGTTACACACCCATCCCACCTACCAGGGCCCTCTGGTCACAGAGTGACAGAAGAAAAAGAAGCCCCTGACAAGGAAAGGTGTGAGAACAAGACAAAGTGAGTTCAATCCCAGCAGGGATCACAAAGACGGCACAGGACCACAGTGCAGGACACAGCACAGGACACGGCGCAGGACCACGGTGCAGGCCTGGGCAGTGCCCTTCTGTTGTGTCTGGAATCAGAACCAACGCACAACAACGATGATGCGAGAAGGAGCTGCCAAACACAGGCTGGCGCTGTACCTGGAGTCACCACATTCCAACAAAGGAGTCTGGGACACTTCCGGCCACCACCCTGCTGGGACGCTGCACTGTCCCTCAGGCAGGGCCCTAGTCCGTCGGCCCAGGCACTGAGACTCGTCCCTTGAGACCCACATCAGCAGGGGCCGACCACATCTAAGCTGAAAAAAAAGTCAAACAAATATTTAGCAGGGGCTGTGAGAAAAGAAATTCTAGAGCTCAGGTGGTGTTATGCTACGGGCATGAACCGGGCTTGGTGGAGTCCACACAAACCTGTCAAATCGTGCAGTTCTAAACTAGGCTCACAGAAGCTTCCGATTCAGAGGAGTCAGGGGGTGAGATCTGCTCTTCCTGCTGTGCCCGGCTCCACCCACACCCATAACCCCCATTATGAGGAAGACACAGAGGAATCCCACTGGGCAGCACCTGGGCAGTGCCCATTCTCCACTCGTCTGCCTCACAAGTCCTGCATGGGGCAAATAGCTAAGATGTTCACGGACCCAAAGGTTCAAGACCTTCCAGAGGCATCTCTGAGGAAAGACATGGAGATCCTATTCCCAAGACTCAGTGGCCAGAAACCCTACAGTCCTCAGGAATAAGATCAAGCAAGGGTCACCAGGACCTGCTGACTGTCCTCTGAAGCCACTCAGATCCTCATGCTGCTTCTATATGCAAGTGGGCCAGCATCTCCCATGCCCGAGGTCCCTTCTGAAGTGACGTGTCTGTGTTCCTGCTCAGCCACATCCCTAGATGTCCGCTCTCAGGGGGCTCCTTCCTTCAAGTCCTCATGGAAACCAAACAAGGGGCCTATCTCACCCATCCTGAAATGCGCCCCATTATTTCTGTTCCAGTGCCTTGCTCATAAAGATTAAGGCACTATCTTCAAGTGCAGAGAATTCGGAGGGAAAAGGTGAGAAGCACCAATAAAGCATCCTAGCAGCTGAGGGGCCGGCACAGCGCAGTGAGCTCTCCTCAGGGGGTGCCGATGGGCAGCAGTCAGACGAAGGACATGGAGACGAAGGACGTGGAGAGGAAGCGGTGTCTCACCTTCTCACTCTGGACATGCCGTCAGGGGCAGCCAGCTACTGGAGAAGCGCATCATTCTCAGTAACCCAGTGTCAGAGGGGAAGGAAAAGCCTCGGCTCAACAGAAGGGCCCAGCGGCTGACCCGTGGGCTCGGGCACACAGCGACCCAGGACGGCCTGGGGCCGGCAGCATTCTGCGGTCTGTACACAGGGCACCTCCTAGACAGCACCTACAACCAACCACTATCCAAAACACATATGCACCCCAAAACCCAAAGCTCCGCGGCTGATCTCCAACTCATACTCCTCCACTGGGTTCCTGAAGCTGTAAATCTCTGTAGGCGGAGACTGCCCATCTTTCTCTTGTGGAGCACCTAGCAGATTTGAACTGCTGGCCTACTGGTTAGTAGCCCAATGTTACACACTACAGCACTGGGGCTCCTCCTATACACACACTCACACCTGTATATGCGTACCTGAACACGCGTGCGTGTGCTCACAAACTCTCTCACACAGACACACACACACACACTCTCTCTCTCTCTCACACACACACACACACACACACACTTTCACTGCTCCACGACACCTCAGATGCCAAAGATGAGCAGTTCCTGAGCTCAGGAATCAGGGAGGGACTCCAGCACTCCCTGACAGTCCACGTGTCAGTCATTCCAGAATATGAACGAACCACTGAGTAGTCCGCTTTCCAATCATGCCTATTTTGGACACGGGGTGAGGTTAGATGCCCAGGGGGGATAGGTAATCTGGGAACAAAGACAGGGTGTGCCCAGGAAATGCAGGGCTGGGCAGCTCACTCCCTGGCCATCTCCCAGCCAGTGATGACCTGGCGAAGTGCTGCGCTGGGCCAGCCCAGGGCGCAGGTGCCAGCGTAACAGAACTGAGTAGGCTCGGCTCCCCGCCCTGCCCACCGCTCTGATCCCAGCACTGGTAGCTTCACTGCGGCCAGAGACACGGATTTCTGTTCTCAGTATTCACTCCTTCCCTCAATCCTGTGACCTCACCCCACTGCTCCTGCCTCCAAGAGTGTTGCAACCACCAGCTGAGACAGGCTGTGGGGGAGGCAGGGTTCAGGGAAAATGAGATCTCTGCCTTACAGCTCACCAAGGCACCTCGCACCTCACACGTGCTGTCGAGTTATCCCACACTTTTACGCACCAACAGCTGTAACGCCATTCTAATAAGTCTCGAGGGGACTTACTAGAATGATCTAGGGTAAGAAAAGGAAACTTAGGACATGTGCGCTTACTAGGACTTTCTCAATGAAGTTTATTTTTAAACAGAGATAAGTGTAAACGTCACAGGATTCTTCAAAATGAAAGTGAAGGTTTCAAATATATTTTAAAGGGGAGGAAAATTTATGGACTCAAAGTTGGACTTAGAACACTGCTGGCATACATACAGGTGATCAAGGATGCCTGCTGATAAGGAAATAAACATTTCCAGGTGAGCAACTGCTGCTTTAGGAATAGATGTCTCTCCAAAGTCCCCTCAGGAATTCTTGGTCAGGACTCTGGATGCATTTTAAGTCCTCACAGAAAATGGGTAGCACACACTTGGGGTTCCATTTTTATCCACAATAAGCCATCTTGAAAAGTGTGTCTGGAATCTACTGCTAATGGCTCTATGGGAACTATGCAGATATGGGATATAATATCTACATAGGGATACATATATGGGATATAATAGATTCAATCCCAGCCATAGAAGGTTCTGACCCATGGGGATCCTCCACCAGGTTTCTGAGACTGTAAATCTTAAGTGGAGAGACTGCCTCATCTTGCTCCTAAAGTGACCAGTGGGTTCAAACTATCAACTGTTAGGTTGTTGTTGTTGTTGTTGTTATGTGCCGTCGAGTCGTTTGCGACTCATAGCGACCCTATGCACAACAGCCCTAAACCGTGCTCTATCCTGCGCCAACCGCACCGCCTCTGACACACCCATCCCGATTACCCCAGTCACCGAATCAATCCATCTCATAGAGGGTCTTCCCCTCCTGCGCTGTCCCTCCACCCTCCCAACCATGATGTCCCTCTCCAAGGACCCGTCCCTCCTGGCAACATGTCCAAAGTATGTCAGACGAAGCCCCAGAATCCTTGCCTCCAAGGAGCAGCTTGGTTTAACCCTCTCCAGGATGGATCTGTTTGTTTTCTTGGCAGTTCATGGTACATTCAATATTCTTCTCCAGCACCACAGCTCAAAGGCATCAATTCTACTTCTATCCTCCCTAGTCATTGTCCAACTCTCTGATGCATAACAAGTGATTGCAAAGACCATGGCCTATATCAGGCAGACCTTAGTCTCCAGAGAGACACCGTTGCTCTTGAGTACCTTAGAGAGGTCCCTAACTGCAGGCTTTCCCATCGTAATACGTTTTTTTATTTCCTGGCTGCTGGTGCCAAGAGTGTTAGCAGCCCAGTATTCAACCTACCAAGAGGAAGACCTTCGATGAGATGGATCGATTCAGTGACTGGGATAATGAGAGTAGGTGTGTCAGAGACAATGAGATTGGCACAGGATAGAGCAAGGTTTAGGGCTGTTGTACACAGGGTCACTTTGAGTCACTAGGCGATTCAAAGGCACATAACAACAACATACTACCTAAGCTCTGTATATTATTGTCGTTCTGTGCCATCAAATTGCCTATGACTTACAGAGACTCTATGTTCAGCAAGCAGCTCTGAACCCTGCCCTTTCCTGAGCCAGTCTCACTGACTCCAAGACAAATTCTGTAACCCCACCTCCGTATGGGTAGAAGGCCACAGAATTTGTGGCTCTTTTAAGCCACTATACTGAGTGAGCTCCTCCACCCCGAATCTGGGAGGGCTCTGGCAGTTTTGACCAACAGAACATGTTGTTGTGTGCTGTTGAGCTGGAATCAGTGTATAGCTGACCCTCCAGTGCGTTTCCAGAGGGTATAAATCACACAAGAGTTTACCGCCCCTCTTTCTCCTGCATAGCAGTTGATAGGTTTGAACTGTGTACCTCTGTGCTGCCTCTGGGTAAGCAGCTCAACTCCTTACCACTAGGCCACCAGAGCTAACAGAACATGGCAGGAATAACACTAAGCAAATGTCAAGGTCGGCTGAAGAGACCGGCAGCTGTGACTTCCTCTCGTGAACAATCACGACAGAAGCCCTGAGCTGCCACACGAGAGGTCTAGTCACCATAGCAGAGTCCATCAGCAGAGGGCCTGAGGTGACAGGAGAGGGATGTGTCCGGTGAGCCCAGTCTCCTGGACAGCAGAAAATACAACCACCCTGGACCCTTCATAGCAGGCCAGCCAACCAGAGGACCCCCATCAACGCCATGTGGAGCAGAAAAGTCACCCAGCAGAGGCCTGTCTAATCAACCCAAAGAGCTGTGAGCTCTAATAATAGGCTGTTATTCTAAATCACTGATTCTTAAGGTGATTTGTTACTCAGCAATCATTAGCCGGAACAACCTGTGGCTTTTCCAGGAAATGACAGAAGCACTGCTCACTCGGGCCCTGGCATCAGAACTAGAGTCTTCTCCCTCTGCCCTCACTGGTGGGCAGAGGGGTCTTCCCCAGCTGTTAGCCCTCGAAGGCAGCCTCCTACGACTTAGAGGAGGAACTACTCCGTGTGTATGTGTCATGATGGACATGTTATGACCATCATAAAGGGCAAATGGTTTATCTAATTCAAAATCTTCCTAGAAAAACAACCATGAGATATCTCACCCCAGTAAGAATAGCAAAATTTAACAGAACAGCAAGCAACAAATGCTGGCAAGGTGGTGGAGAAACTGGAACCCTTATTCACTGTTAGTGGGAGTGTAAAATGTTGCAACCACGGTGGGAGGCAGTATGGCGCTTTCTCAAAAATTCACAAATAGAAATACCATTTGACCCAGCAATTCCACTACGGGGAATATACCCCAAAGAGACCTTAACTGCCACCCAAGCAGATAGATGCACATCCATGTTTATTGCGGCTTTCTTCATGATAGCAAGGAGTTGGAAACAACCCAGGTGCTCATCAACAAAAAAATGGATAGAGAAGCTGTGGCATATTCACACAATGGAATAATACTATGCTGCACTGAAATAAATGCAAGGAACTCATGCAATATTATTCAAAATGGGTGACCCTTGAAGACATTATGCTGAGTGAAGTATCTCAGTCACAAAAGGACAAATACTCCATAGTGCCACTGTTGTAAAACAGGACTGCCATCGGGGTTGGGGAGAGACTGAAAAAGATGTGATAGACAATGTATACTACATTGAAACAGATGAGGGAGAAAACTGTTTAAAAGGGATAAGTGATTAGGTATTTTTGTCATGATAGGAGTCCAGAACGAAGGCTGCATAGTGGAGTGGACTTGGGGGGAGGGACTGTATAACAATAAAAGAATTTTTCTTTTACTCTTTAAAGAGAAAAGCAAATTGGGGCGGGGGGGGGTGGGCAGGGAGAAAAGTGCAACAATGAATGAGTGGAAATCCAAAATCTCTAAATTTTCATTGAAATTAATAAGAAATTAAAAAAAATCTTCCTATAATCTTCTGTGCACTTGAGTTAGGGGAGGATAAGCTCCAGAATCCTGAGGAAGCAACAAGTTACTGTCAAAATGTAACTGGACTACTGCTCCTGATGCATTCACACACACACCTGAGCATCTACCACAGGCCAAACACTGTCCTCCTGGAAAGGGAGCACTGGCAGCCTAGTGGAGGCAGAGTAGTGCTGCCAACCCAAAGGCATGCAGCTCGAGTTCACCAGCTCTTCCAAGGGAGGAAGACAGGCAGGCTCCTGCTGTACTACTCACTGCATCTGAAAACCCGCTGGAGGTGTGAGTCAGTTCTGACTCAACAGTCCACAACGGCGGTGTCCTCATGCAGGGCCTCGTGGCACAAAGTGCTCAGCAGCTGGCTGAAAGCGTGGCAGTCCGAACACACTCAGTTCTGCCAGAGAAGACTTGGCAATCTGCTCCAGTACACGTTACAGGCACGAAGCCCCTATGACACGGGTCACTATGAGTCAAAAGCAACTCAACAACACCTAACAACAACAACATCCTAGCACGGGTGTTAAGGAGACCAACGAAAATTTTTCTGCTATGATTAAAAAAAGAATAAGTAAGCCCAGGCACTAGACATATAGGTTACCCTATGTGGAAGCAGGAGTGGCGTCCACTTTCTAAACAACAAGCCTCCCAAAACTCTATGAACTTTGATAAATGTCAACAGTTGTAGAGGGGCTTCAGGCCTTTTGTTCATAGGGTCGCTATGAGTTGTACTTGACTTGAAGGCAATCAACAACAACGTAAGGAATTGAGATTATTATTTTTGTTAAATAATTGAAGAAAATAAAATGTTACAATATGAATTTTAATTTCATAAAAATTCATCGTATGGGGGGAAGCTTTCTAAAAGTAAAAAAAAAAAAAGGCATACCTAAATATAGATGTTCCTTTTTCGTACACATTACACAGAGATTTTGGCTCCCACACCATTTTCACCCTTTCTAACCAATAGTTTCTTTCCAGCCCAGTGGTGTGCTACCTGTACCCCAAACCGGAGGGCAGCCTCCCAGTCCCAGGCCAAACTCCCAGGAGAGTCTGTCAGTCTCCTTGCAAACAGACCACGCTTTCCTTCAGGCAGGAAAGGAAAGGGGTGGGGGTGGGGGGAACGAACACTGGGAGACACTAGGTTTTCACATTCAGATGACACCACGGTGTTCAAGAGGCTAAGTGACTTAGTCAACACAGTTAACGGAAGGATCAGAATCCAAACCAGATCCAACCTCAAAACTCACGCCATCACGACTTTCAAGCCAGAACTAACACACAGCGGAGCTTCTAGTGGGTTTTCAGAGGCAGTAAATCGCATGGCAGGAGCATCTTTCTCCGATGAACAGATGGTAGATTCGAACCACATACCTTGAGGTTGGCAGTGCAACCAAGACACCAAACCTCAGAATCTATATTCCTTCCAGGTTTCCTCTCTTCTTCATTTCTACTGAGCACAAGTTTGGGGCCAGACTGTGGAGACACAAAGAATGAAATGACTTTGCCCTACTGATGTTTCCCCAAAGCACCGGAACATCCCTCACTCCCAGAGGAGAGTGTGAGAGGACTCGGAGGCGCAAGGCCCTGGCCACTCCATGCCACATCTCCATTCTCAAGGGATCAGCCTGTAGGAGAAAGAAGCCCACCCTCTACCACCTCAAGGAATCCCTGAGTAACACAAAAGGCTAAGCACCTGACAGCTAGACAAAAGGCTGGCAGTTCAAACCCACTCACAGATGCCTCTGAAGACCAGCCTGGAGATCTACTTCTGAAAGGTCACAACTCTGAAAACCCAAGAAGCACTTTTCTAGTCTACATACACAGGGTCCTCAAGAGTTGAGCTGACCACCACTACCCTAGGCACCTCCCTTGGGCACGGGGTATCCATCTGTCCCTCACCACTGACACCCCCTATTACAGCAGGCCAGGTCACAGGCCTCCACATCCTGTCCAATCACCACTGGCCCTTCCTGGTGCCACATTCATACCTTCTACCAGAAGAACCAGATACAATCTTTTCTCAAAGAGCCAACATCATTACCCAGCTGGTTGTGAAGAGGAATTCTCCCCGAACTTACGTCCCATAAGCGCTCTGCAGTTATAATTAAATCCCAGACAAATGAGTGGGAATTTGCCTGCGCCAGGCTGTAACCAGTCTGCTCTCTACAGTGACCAGGCCTCAGGGACCTGTTCACCACTAACAAGCTCATGTTTGTAAAACCCTGTAAAGATATAATGACTAAATACTATCATTATTACTAGACTACTGGTTTAAATGCAAATTAAGAGAGAGAAAGGGAAAGAAAACACATTTGTAAATCAGGTTAGGGACTGCTACTCAGCAAAATGTAGGCAAGAGCTGAACCACGGGGGGGTGAAGCGTCTTAACTGAATTTGTTAGAGGGTATTGAGTGCAGTGCTGCTTAAACACAGAGAAGACATGGAGTCCCAACTGGAGAAATAACCAAGTAGAACAGATGCTGGATAAAAGGAGAAAGGCTGTGAGAAAAAGCTGAGCTGAGAAAACACACACACAGTTTAAAAGTAACTCGTTCCACAGAATTAAGAGGAAAACCCTACGTTGTTTGCATCTGTAAAATGAGGTGACACCGACGTCAAACACAAGGCTGCCACAAAAGTGGCCCAGTGACAGCAGGACCCTTCTCTAGTGCCCCCACCACCACCACCCCCGGCAGCCCCAGGGGCTATTTCAGAGCCATGTGCTCGCTGGTAACCCATGCTTTCTCTTCTCATCTGGGGCTCACTCATGCTCATCCTTCGAGAGATACTGAAGTCTCTCTCATGCCACCCTGGTCCCCCAGTCACCAGGTGCTTCCCCATGTCCACTCCCGCGGTCTCTGTCCCACGGTCACAACACTGACCACACTCGGTTACTGACATGTTCCTCTCCTCCTGGCTGGTTTACCATCCAGCGCCCCTAGGGAAGTGGTCCCATAGACCCTTAGCTGCTATTTCAGCTCCTGCAACCGGCAAAGCCCCGGCACATAGTGAGTTCTCAGAATGTCTGCTGTCTAAATTAATTCTCAATTATTCCTAGATAAAATTAGAGCCCACACAAGTTCTCTGGGGGAGATCTTGGAAGCAAGAAGTATGTGGAGGGAAAATCTACTCCGGGAAAAAGGTGCTTTGCCATTATCCATCTGGCAAGAGCCACTTGCCCAAAAACTCCAGGTCCCAGCTGGCCCCTAAAAAAGGAAGGACTTCACCAAGGAAAATCACCAAGGTCCCTACCAAGCAGAGGGGCCATCTGACCACATCCCAAGAGCTTAATCCTTGTACTCTCCACATCCCACAGCTCTATTACTACGGCAATGAACTTCTATGGGATTCTTTGGAGTCCATCTCACTCACAAGCATGCCATGTGGATGGGGCATTAGCCCCACTGCACAGGTGGAAAAACAGAGACCCAGCACCTGCCCCGGTCCTCTCACTACTCAGTGTAGAGGACAGGGCTGGAGCCCACCTCAGCAGAGCTGGTGCCAGAGGTCCCCCCACCCACCTTCACAAGCTCGGAGGCAGACCCTTGGTGGGAGGCCAGAGGACCCTTGGTGAGTCTAGAGGATCCAAGGAGAAAGAGACAGAGAGCGAGCTTCAATTAAACAGACATTCCACCAGGAAGAACAGAACATTCACACAGAATGTTAAGATAAAGTAGCCCTGGTGGCATAGCAGTTAAAGCGGTCAACAGTCAATCAAAAGGTTGGTGGCTCAATTCTATCAGCCGCTTCAAGAGAGAAAGATGAAAACAGTGCTTCCTTCAACGCTGCGGCCTTGGAAACCCAACAGGGCAATTCTACATTGTCCTGCGGGATTGCTATAAGTTGGAGCCAACTTGATGTTAACGGGTTTTGTGTTTTTATGTTAAAAGACATACTGGGCTGGGGCCCAGGCTCCCATTAAGGGGAGAGTTTGCGATCTACTTCCTCACACAGCAAGCCTCTGACACCTCAACATTTACTGCACCCTGAAGCAGCCTCCACACAGCAGGTTCTAGTAACCCAGAATGGAGGCAGTAGCATTTCTAACACAGAGACGTAGCTTTTACTGGGTAAGGAGAGGCTCAAAGAATGAGGTCCCCTGTTGTTCCCTTTGAAACTGTTAAAAGCCTCCAAGAAAGTGACATTGTCCACAAGAACAAACTAGGAGGAGGGTAGAGAGAATAGTGCAACAATGAATGAGTGGAAGCCCAAAATCTCTGTAAATGTTTATGAAAATTAATAAAATATAATTATAGAAAAATAGAAAAAAAAATTCAAAAAAAAAGAAAGTGACATTGTCCAACAAAATCTCCTATCACCCAAGCCCTCTGATTCCACAGGCACACAGGCATGAGACTGTGGAGGAAGAGTTGGGGCACACAGCTGCTCCCCATCACAGACTATGCCCTTCACCATGGGAGGATGTCTCACCTGCTCAGCTCCTGTCACAAAGCAAACACCACAAGAAAATGCACCATGGACACCCCTGAGCGCTGCACTGCCTTCTCCTGAGAGAAGAACTACAACGACCAAGTGTTAGGTCCCATTTTACCAAAAACAAAGGGGCCAAGAGTCCCTCCAAGTGTTATTCCAGGCCCCCTAAGACAGCCAGGAGGGGACACTGCTCCAGAACGTTCCTGATGCTCAAGTCCCCCTTCCTGGAAGCCTTCCTCATCCATGATCCCAGCCAGCCAAGGGTATCCTCGCTACGGCCTCCCCTCCCCACATCCGGCCTCCCTCACCACCTCCTGGGTCCCTCTGTGTCACTTCACACTACTTTCTGGCTAACTTCCTAGTGAGTCCTCTCTCTCCAGCCGAGCAGCCAGCTCCTGAAAGCAGGCCGGTGAGTGTTCATTTTCCCTCACCTCACCTGCTGCAGCGTCTGGGGGTCAGGTTCCTGCTGGTTCCTGGCACTGCCCCTTGCCAGGCACAGGGGCCAGGGGCCCAGGGCCTAGACTCCTCCCAGAAATGTCTGCAGGTGCTCTGTCTTGCCCATCTCTGCACCTCCCAGCACCATTAGTAGAACATTATGGGAGCTCGAAGCATGTTAACTGAACATTAATTAAATGAGAAAAAGACTCTCGAGCCCCAGTTAATCATCCACTTATCTCAAGGAATACAGAATACAGCAAGAGATCCTAACCTGATTTCTGGAGTTGACAGAAACCAGCCACCACAGGCATTCATCAACTTTTCCTCTTACCAGCCTCACCCCAAGTTGTTTCCATGGGCAGCTGGGTGACCACACCAACCTCAAACCAAATCCATGGCCTACACATTGGTTCTCAACTAACGGGGATCTTCTCTCAGGTTTCTGAAACAGCCCATCCTAATGGGCGCTTGTCTGTCTCCTAGTAAGCGGCTGTTAGATTTGATCCATCAACCTTGTTAACACATCATCACATAACCTACTACATCACGAAGGCTCCTTCATCTGGAATGCTGCTGTGCAGAACACAGATAGGGGCACACTCTGGAGACACTGCAGATTGGGTTCCAAATACCAACAAAAAGCAAGTATCACAATAAAGCCAGCTACGTGAACGTTTGGGACTTCCCAGGTTGTCTGAAAGTCCTGAGTCTCTGGCTGGAGGCTTCAGGATGCAGAAGTAGGATGACGCTCCACTGAAAAACGAAAAAACGGGACCCAGAGTTGAAGTGACAGATGGCACTGACCCAGCAGACAGACTTGCCACAAACCTTGTATTTGTCTTTTTCTGTGAAGCGTAATCAAAAGCGACCTGTCTGGATCTTCTAATATTCTAGATTTTCTAAATATTTTTTTAATATGAAAATCCTGGTTTGTAATTTAGTGAATTTTGAGTGATGGACACCACACGAGCACATACTGTATTTTCTTACCTCCCCCCACACCCCAAACCCTTTTTCTGTTTAAAATGGCATTTTCTTGCATTTCTGTTGGCTCCTCTGTGACTCAAATCGGGCTCTAAGGCACACGCCATGTCTCCACTCACCTCTCTCGGCTGCCCTCCTGCCCTCAGGCAGCTGGGCCTCTCACCTGGCCCCCTTCCTTCCTCCCACTCAGCAGCAAGAGGTCTTGGGCCTCTCTCTGGAGGTGCCTCCCGAGTCCTCTGGCCTCCCCTCCTCCTCCTCCTCCTCTTCACTCTTTCACTCTCTTCCCTGTATCTGTACCCAAACTTAATACTAGGATCTCCCCCCGAATAACTCCCCACTCTGTTAGCACCACAAAGATGCACTCTGGGCTCTGATTCCATGGCCTGACCATGGACAGCCCTGGACACAGACAGTGCCTCTGCAAGTTCACACACTGACCGCTGCAAGAAAATTCTGCTATTGCATAATAGTTGATAAGTTAGCTCACTTGTCGTTGGGAGCATCTTGCTTTACCAAAGCAAGAAAAGAGAGACGAGCAAATTTAACGCAATTTCCTTTGTGTGCAGGAGCTAGCCAGCTCAGACTTACAACACAAGAATGACAGTTTTCTCTTCCTTGAAGTATAGCATGACCATCACAGGAAAGGGTTTTAGAGGAGCAATAAATCCTTATTGCCTTTCACCTCATTAGCATATCTATCCTGGACACCATCCCTCCCAAAAAAAGGAAAATATGGAACCAGGGAAAATGCAAGAGATTCTAACAGGATTGTTTACAGAATCAAAGCCCCAAACAGCAAGGAAATCAAACAGCAGCTCAGATGTCTCAGTGACAGGAAGGACTTTCTCCAAGGCATGAACAAGGATAGGTATATTTATTTGGATGGTGTTAACAAACAACTGGCCATCACTATTGCCTGTTTCTAATGCCCAGCCTTCTCCCTGAGTGAAGCTGTCTTATTAATTCCAAAAAGAATGGCAAGCATCCAAGTAAAATAATTGGTCTTCTTTTCCACCACAGAAAAATTCACATGAATGTGTTGGGGTTTTTTTTAAAGGGGGGGGGGGGAGGCTGGAATAAATTCTCCCAGTCTGGCTCTGCTTCCCTGGCTGGAGCTGATGGCGCCTGAGTGAGACACCTTCTATCTTAACCCTTATTCGTGACAAGATCTGATTTTAACTAGAGATGCTGGAATCCAGAGTCTAGCAGGGTTTCCACTCTGCTCTTAAAGGAGGCTATGCTCAGAGGCTATTTCTCAGCTGCTACATTTAGAAGGCTTGACTATGCCTGGATTCATCTTTAAATTCCTCTTTTAAAAAAGACATCAAATATAGATAGATAGTATCCCCACGCAGTAGAGAAACAAACATTTCCCCCAGTGTGAAATTACAAAATTACAAAGAAAGCTGGACACACTCTTATGCCAAGCACCTTCAACATGATGCAGTCTTTTTTTCACAAGCCATTTTCCAAGACGTGAAAGGCACAAGATTTTACAGATCTACTGGTGGACCAGCCGATTTCCTCAAATAAGGATCTTGCAGACCAGACTGCATAAAACAACGTTTCCAAAAGCCTTACGCGTGTGTATTCGCAGTGAATGCGGGCGGGGGTGGGGGGGGATGATGGCACCTCTTCAGTTGTATGCTGTGAATATAAACGAAGACCGGGCCACAACGCCGCCAAAGACGGCATTTATGATTCACAAAAATAAAACAAAATAAATTGGACACACACATACACACCCCCCTCTTTCGTGCCGAAAACTGATTCAGAGCTTAATAAAAACCATCTACGAACACTGAATTGCTTCCTCCAGCCGATCATTATCAGAAAGGTGCTTAAATTTCCAAGCACGTCCACGACTCTTCATCCAAATCCATCCTGCTGCTGTGTGTTCACATTAGAGATAGAGCGTCGTTCCCCCCCCAACCCCCTGCAGACAATCCTAAGGTCCAAATGTCACATCCTCGCATGGGGGTGACAGTGAGAGAGAGAGAACGTGGGGCCCCCAAATGCAATGGTGCACGGCACCCCAGGATCCACACCGCGGGGAGCCCGGGCTGCTGACCTCTGGGATTAATCCGAGATGGAATTTGTGCATTTTGTCCAAACTGGAGCCTGGGACCCCGCCTGCCGGTGAGGCCACTGCAGCGCTCCGATTATGAATCAGAGGTTTAGCTGCAGAGCAATGACTCAGTATAAACTTTTAAATAATGGCAAAAAAAAAAAAAAGAAAAAAAAAAAAGGCACACTCCAGTCGGTCGAGCGGGGCGAGCACGCTCGTCGAAGCGGGGGCCCCCCACCCCAGCAGCCGGCGTCTCACCCCGTCCACGCCGCACGTCCCGGCCGAGATGCTGCCGGCTCCACGCCAGCCGGGGGGTCGCCGTGCCCAAGAGGCCTCCGCGCCCCGTTTCCTGAAAAGCTGCGGGAACCCGGCCCCCCACCCCCGCGGCCC
>NW_006399752.1:36844661-36868155 GCF_000299155.1 Elephantulus edwardii | reverse complement strand
TCCCCGGCGCCCCGCCGGCCCCGCTCGCCGCAGTCCCGCCGCGCTCCCGCCTCCCCCGGGGACCCGGCCGCCCCGCCTGGAGGGTCAAGAAGACACCCAGGCCGCGCGGGCCCGAGGGTGCCGTCCTCCTCGCTGTGAGGCCGCCGATGGCGTCACCCTGCTCACCGGGACAGCCACCGTCACTCACACGCTCACAGACACACTCCTGGGCACACTGCCCGCACACACACACAGAGTCACACTCACACAGTCACCAAGACACGCTCACAGTCAGCTGTATTCATGGAGACACAGTCACAAAGACACACAGCTGCATTCATGGTGACACACACACAGTCACACAGTCACCAAGGCATGGTCACAGCTATGTTCATGGAGACACAGTCACAAAGACACGCTCACAGCTGCATTCATAGAGACACACACAGTCACAAAGACACACAGCTGCATTCATGGACAGCACACACACACAGAGTCACACTCACACAGTCACAAACACACACAGCTGCATTCATGGAAACACATACACAGAGTCACACAGTCACAAAGACACGCTCACAGTCAGCTATATTCATGGACAACACACACAGAGTCACAAAGACACACAATCAGCTGCATTCATGGACACACACACACAGTCACAAAGATATGGTCACAGTCAGCTGTATTCATGGAGACACACACACAGTCACAAAGACATGCTCACAGCTGCATTCATGGAGACAAACACACACACACACTCACACAGGCATGGACACATGCCTCTGGATACATACAGACTTGCATTCACACTACGACAACATGCACTCAGTCACACACACTCAGACACACATGTTCATGTATGTGCACACGCACTCACCAAGTCACACAGGCACACAACACATGTCCACAGACACACATTCACACATGATCACAAACACATTTGCATACATGTTCTTGGGCATGCACTCTTCACACACACATATGCTTGCACCCTCATATCTTGCTCACAGAACACATGCATGGACAATCACTCACACACACTCACATATGGATCACATACATTTCCTCACACACAGAGGCTCATGTTCACACACACAGACACATTCATACAGACCATCCGCTCTGCATTTCAAAGCACCACACAGATTTTCACACACACGAGATGTCCACACTCGCAGAAACCCACACTCAGACCCACACCCTGTCACCTGCACATACACACATCCCCACTCAGGCACATATGTTCTCACATGTTCAGTAATGGTTACTGATACACACACACCTCATATGCTCAGACACATTGCTCACAGACGGTGTCACGTGCTGTGTTACACCCTTAAAGGCACATCCACACAGTCATGCATCCTCATTCACACGGGGCACACACACACAATCTACACACAGTCCAACTCCTACGTCTGCTCACACCCTCTCACGCACACAGGCAGGTGGTGGACCTGCTCTTCTTTTATGGGCCCTTTGTGTCTAAACATTTATTAAGTTGGGGTTTCCTTTTCCTCCTCACACCCAGGAAGCTGTGTACTGGTCCAATGTGGACAGAGTGGTCACCTTGCCCCAGCTCACAGAATTGTTGGTGGACCTGAGTTCCAGCACAAAGACTCAGCTGCACCCATATGTCCCTTCATTTCTCCCTCAAGCCCAGCATCCTGCAGACTCCAGGGTCAGGACACACATCCCTCTGGCTATTGCAGCCCTTTTCTCCCCAGTGATGCACTAAATGCTGAGAGAGATTGGACCTGAGGAAACGGGAGCTGAGGACGGAGGCCATCTCCATATGAGCGTACAGGTCAATGCTGAGGAGGTCAGTTCTTGAGAAGCCTTAGAAGGATTTCTAGTCCAGGCCTCAAACCACTGTGACCAGCATCAGTGAGCCTCCATTCTTGTATTTCTTCAGTGATTCATGTGAGTGGTGGCAGGAAGTCTGGCATCTACTCCTGCAGCTTCCCTGATGGAATGTTCCAGAACCTCAAGACAGACTGACCAGGTTACTGCTGCCATTGCACTGACCGCATCGACCCAACATGTGCTTGTCCAGTGGACACAGGGCAGAGCTTTGCAGCCCAGACTCTGCCAGGGAACTATGGCATCCCAGCTTGGGCCACCAGAGAACATTTCCTTTAGTTCAAATCCAAGATGGCCACCGTCCCCAAAGCATTAAGGTCATGCCAAAGTGACGGGCCCACTCGGCCTTCACTGGGCCCTGGGTGAGCTGGGGTTCCCAGACAGGATCCCTTTCCCTCCTGGTGAGTTTCCTGCTGGGCAGAAGTTGTAATAAAACCAATCTCAAAGGACCGGGTTCCTTGACATCTCCCCCATCACCAGGACACAGGGCCTCTGTGTATCTACGTGTATCTGCCCACCTCCTCCCAGGTACCCGGCCCCATTAGTCTGCAGTCCTAGGACAGTGTGGGTCAGGACAGCCGTGCCCATTCAACTGCTTCGCCTTCTACACTGCAAAGACTCAGTTATAAGAGTTTGCCAACAGCAGAAAAGATGCCTTTGGTTCTTTTGAAAGAAGCAACAAAGGCGGAAGTTTCAAAGATCTGTCCATAGGGTTTCGTGGGCCCCTATTCTTCTCCACCAAGACAACATGAAGCAACATGCAACACATGAACTCAACCATGACCCTCTCTGCTGCTGGGGCCTGTCCTTCTCCTTCTTCCCCCTTTCCCTCCCCCACGTCTTTTCCTTCCTCAGTTGAACAGTTCTGGAACCCCTGTCCATCTGCAGGGTGAGGGGCAGCCAGGCAGGGCCACTGCTTCAAGGGAGGGTGTTGTGACCACCGCAGTCTCAGCCGCAGGGCACCCGTGATGGGCAGTGATGAGAGCCAATCAATGCTCCTTCCTTGCTGCCTGTCAAAGACAGAGCTCTGTGTTCTCCATGGCAACGTGGAACAACAGGAGACACCATTTTTGGACAAAGAAATTTCTCATAGGAATTTGCATAGCATTCCGTGGCCCATTGGTGGCTTTTCTGGAAGAAGCGCCCACAGATCAATTAGTATGACTCTCACAGGTGCAACAGCTGAAAACCAGCCCTGCTAATTTCCTGAATAAAGAAGAATTGATGGCACAGAGTCAGGGCCTTCATAGTCTCTCTCAAAATAAGATCAACCCCTTAGGTCACACCCCTGCCCAAAGACTGTTGGCCTCTGAGGGTCTCACTTGGGTTTAAGTGTACTGGCAACTCTTCCCACTAAAAACACTGTCATTGTTTTCTCAGGAGAGACCTAGTTGCATGGCGAACCCAAAGTCAACTCTGCTATTTGTTTAAACAGTGAATACCTTTCACACAATGAGCCAGTCCACACACACACACACACACACACACACACACACACTGCCAATCAAGTCAATTCCAACTCAAGAAAACCTCATGTACAGAGAAATACTGCTAGACAGATAAAGAGCTGAGAGAGAGAGGGAAAGGAAGAAGAAGTTGGTCCCGAGGAAGGAAAAGGCCTTTGTTGAGTAGGCCTCAGAGGGATGCCAAGTGACTACGCTCAGATCAGCATGGTGTGCGAGCAGATGTGGGCAGTTTCCTTTTACAGGGGCTGTTAAGGAGATTGAGAGGAGATGGTAGTTTACTTGGGAAGTTGGGGATAGGGGTCTTATCAGGATGTGACTGGGTCCAGGGCCTAATTAGGCTCTGGCCGGCTAGTGACCTTGCCAGAATATGGTCAGACCTTATCTAGACATTGTCAGGCCTTCTCAAGGCACGGTTGGAAGAGTTTGGGAGAACTGTGACAGTTTGGGAGAACTGTGACATTCTTCCTTGAAGTGCTCCATGGGGTGGTCAAGTCTGTGACCTTTCTATTTCTTTTTCTTTTATATATATATATATTTTAATGAAAGTTTATAAAGAACTTGGACTTCCATTCACTCATTGTTGCACATTTTTCTCCCTGTCTTGGTCTGTGACCTTTCAGAAGCGCATTAGTGGGCCTTTCTTCCAAGATCCTCTGTTTGGTTCAAACCACAGGCCTTTCAGTAATTAGCCATATGTTCAGCTGTGTGCCACCCAAGGGCTCCTGTACATCTGGGCATGTATGTGTGCAAACATACACATTTGTGTGCATGTCTATAAAACCCACTGCTGTTGAGTTAATTCTGACAATAGGACAAGGGTGTCCCGACAGGTTTCCAAGCCTGTCAATCTTTACAGAAGAAGACTGCTATGACTGATGACATGGCATTAACCCCATTGGCCCAAAAAGTACTTGTTCCGTGGACGCAAAGCAGAGCTTTGCAGCCTAGCATCTGCCAGGTGACAGTGGTGCCGGACTTGGACCACGAGAGAACATTTCTTTTAGTTCAGACCCAGGTGGTCATTGTTCCCAAAGCAGTAGGGTCATGTCAAAGTGACAGGCTATCTTGGCCTTCATGGGGCCCTGGGTTCATCCTCTCTGCTATTTCTCCCACGGAACAGCTGATGAATTTGAACTACATGCCTTTGGAATTGCAGTACAGCTTCTTACCTCTAGGCCACTAAACACTCTTGTATGTGAGCATGAAAGGGTATATAAAGCAATATTTAATCTCTAGCATGTGCTGTTGTTGTTGTTAAGTGCTGTTGAGTCGTAGGCTACTCATAGCGACCCTATGAAGGAGAGTCTTCAACACCTGTGTGACTTTCATCCTCTCTCCAGGTTCATAGGGTTTCCGGAGGCAAGCTATTAGGGAAGTGGATGCCACTCCTGCTTCCAAGCTTGTTTTAATCAGGGAGCTTCACCAAACACTGTCCACCATGGGTAACGAACCATTAATGCATTTGACACATCAGTGTCACAGTGTTCAGCCTCACAGCAACCACAAGTTACCTCTGTACGGCAAGTGGACACACCAGGGCTATACAACCTAGAGGAATGTTTGAACAAAAACAATGAAAGACAGGCCTGAGGGCTGCAGATTAGAGTCACCCACCTTTGGCTTGGTAGCATCGCTTTCTGTCCACTGGGCCAGCTGATCTCTCTCTATGTTGATGTTAAAGCGTCTGATATTCTCTGTTTCCCTATTTTAAGTGCTCATCATGGCATGCCAAACATCCTGTGAACTAAAGTCTGAAATCACTGTTCTAGAAAATGGAAGCTGCTGAAGGGAGTGGACCAGTGGGGACTGGCTTGGTCATGGTGAACATCACTGCTCTATCCTGAGCCACCCCCAAGGCCGGCCTGGGATGTCCAGGCATCAGTCGCCTAACGTGGCCTGCCCCTACCCCTTGTCACTCCATCTCATGGAGGTGTCCCTAGTTTTCACTGACCTTCTACTTGCCCCGCCATGATGCTCTTTTCTGTGATTTAGTTTTTCCTGGATTCTTTTCAAGCCTTGGGTCAATGAGATAAAATATTTAAAAGGTACAAAAATCATTCTAAATCATCAATATGTCATCTCACCATGGAGGACAGTGGGCATGCCCTTTCGATAAAGTTATATAACGATTCTGAAATGTCACACAGTTCCATCAGCACCTCCTCCCATCTTCCTCATCTTCATTGGTTCATTCAAGACCTGCTTCCTGAGCCCTTCCTTCCAGCACTTTCTAGCACAAAATCAAACCAAGGGCCTGCCCTTTTGGAGCCTACTTTCATAGGTGGAGATGGGAAGGACAATTGCAGGTGACCCAGCAACCTGAGCTTTGGAGGAAGTTGAGGTTGAGGAGAAGAGGGAGTTGAGAACCAGCTGCTGCTGTTTCATGCGGTGGATGAGGCGTCATTTGAATGCAGGGCTGAAGGAAGAGGGCAGGAAGCCATGTGACAGCAACAGGAAGAGTCAGAGGGAACAGCATGTGCAAAGGACCTGAGGTTAGTATGGACGAGCCAGGGGGAGAGCCACAGAGGATCAGGTTGTGGTCAAGTGTAGAGATGTGAGTGCTAGGGGAACAGTATCTTGGGGGGGCCGGGTGGTCATTGGCAGCACTTTGGGTTTCACTCTCAGGTGAGGACTGTATTTGTTTCTTGGGTGGCCATGGCAAAGTATCCCAAAATGGGAGGTGTAAGAGAACAGAAGTTTACCCTCTCACAATCTGGAAACTGGGCATCAGAGGCCAGGTGTCAACTCTGTGGATTCCCTCTCTGAACTCTGAGAGCTTGCTCCACGGCTCCCTCCTAGTTTTTGGTGATGTCCAGTCATCATTGGCTTCCAGGTCACTCCAGTCTCTCTGCTTCAACCTTCACATGGACTTTGTTATGGGTTGGATTATGTTCCCCAAAAGAGGAGCTTGAGTCTTAACTCCTAAACCTGTGTATGTAACCCCTTTGTTGCAATAATAAAGCCATTGTCAGGAAGTGTGCCCTAGACTTCATCACTTTTGAGTTACAAGGAGCAATTTAGCCTCTGAGACAAGCAAGCCCAGAATGGGAAGACAGAGGGCATCCAAAGACAAAGGAGGCAGATAAATTGACAAGCCTAGGAAAGCTGCTAGGAGTGGAGCTAGACAAAGACCTCTCTTTGGAGCCATGCTCTGAATTGGGATCTCTAACCTCTTCAACTGTGAGAAAATAAATTCCTGCTCCTTAAGGCATTCGGATCTGCTATTTCTGTTACCAGACAGCAGCACCAGGTGACTAAGATCGCTCACTCCCATCTATGTCTCTCTCCTGATCTCTTCTCCTTCATAAATTTAGTCATCCTTCAGTTGGGTTAGAGAATCAGCCTACCTACCCCAGCGTGACTCCATGTAAACTTAGCTGAAAATATCTTCTGAAAGGCCCTACCAGCAAATGAGTTCACACATTCGGGGGGATGCAGGTCAGGACTTCAACAGATCTTTTGGGAGAGCACAATTTATAACCAGGATCATTGTAGAGTTTGGCTGACAGCTTGCATTTCTCTTTCCTTCAGTGGATAACTGTCAGGGCCACGGGGCTGCTCTCCCACCCTTTCCTCAGAACAGCCACAGAAATTATCAAAGCAGCAACTACAACTCTGTTGATCACTGTTAGAACTGGGATAGTCATCCCAGGAATTCTGGTACAAAGCAGATAGGAACATCCTAACTCCCAAATTTCCTTGAAAGACAAAACAAAACTCCATTCTAACTTTAAGTAGGGTTTCTGGTTTAGAAACAGCCCTGCAGTTTCTCCTCCATAAACTGTCTTCCTTGGTAACCTTACATTTCTGGTGCCAAACGCCCAGGAGGAACACCTGCCAGGAGGCAACAAACTCTGATTCCCTAACTTTCTACCTCCAAGGAAATTGCTCTGAGATTCTCTGGAAACTCTGTGAAATTCCCTTCTGTCTCTCTTCTTCTCTATGTAACCTGTCCCTCTCTCCTCCCTAATGGCACCAAGAATGTACTAGATTGCTCTAATTCTTTTCATTCCTCCATGGGCTTGATCTGCCTCCTGACCATCCCTCTTTGAACTGCTAAGAAGACACCGTTCTGCGTTCTGCGGGGCTTTCTGTCTCTTGCATTATTGGCCTTCTGAACAACACCAGACCAATTTGGGGGTATGTGGCAGTGGTTCCACTCTCTTGGGTTCCCTGCTCTCTTCAGACTCTAAAAGTCCTAGCGCTAGGCCTGGCAGATCCCTCGGCCACCTGGATTGGTCTCTCCTGATGCTGGGGATGCCCACGTCGTGAGCAGACCTTCTTCTCCCGAGCAGACAGACCCTCTTCTCGTGAGGACAAAAGGAAATTAAGAGATGCCTTATTCTCTAAAGTCAGTCTCTCTCTCTTTTCTGCCTTCCCTCCCTCCCTCCTTCCTCCCCTCTCTCTCTCTCTGCCCCCTTTCCTCCCTCTTTCTCTCCCCCATCCCCCTTATTCCTCCCTGTCATGGGAACCAACCAATCCTGCTCTTCTCTGTACAATCTACTGGGGTTGTCTCCTCTGTTCCTTTGATACCATCTTATTACACAGCACAGCCACAATATAAATTAAATAATAGGTCTCAATAGCCCTAAGATAGGACACTTGAGTTTAACACTCTCAGAGACTTCGACAATTTCTACCACACAATGGCAATACCCCTACATTCAGGCCTTCTTTGCTCTCTGTGCTCTCTCTCTGTCAAAACTGCCATTCTCTGTCCTTCTCTCTGTCAAAACTGCCATACTTAGTAAATTCTTTTCACTCTTTCTAAGTCTTCTCTCCTTCCTGATCAAAACTCCCTCACCTTTGATCTCACTGATCTTTCAGCACATCTTACCACTCCTGCTCCCCCACCTCTGCCTTGCACAAACGTTGCCTCACCACGGGAGGCCCTCTCCACATCCACCTGGACTCAAAGCCCCTCCCCCTTTTCCCTGTCCTCCAGTCTCTCCCAGATCCAGCTAGGAACTGCCAACAAACTTTTTCATTCTCCACTTTTCTTTCTCTTTCTCTATACTCATCCTGTTCAGACTTCTAGTTAAAAAAAATCTTCTGCAACGAAAATATCATTCTCTTCCTTTTCCAACACTGACCTGCAGAAAAAACATAATCTTCACTCCTTTTCTGATCACAACCCAGCATTCCCCCAGTGCTCCAGTCAAAGACACAGGCAAATCCACCAAGTTCCCTCCCCTCTGGCCTTTCACACCTACACAGCCTTGCCGGTTCAAGTAGTAACCCTCCTCTACCTCTTCCCGTTTTGCAATAGCAGGAGCAGAGAGAATTGTCTGAGTACACATCCTGTATTCTCTCTCAGATCTCTCCCAAATCGAAAAATGCTTAGGCTCCTTCACAATGGACCCAGACACTTCTATCAAGGAATTCAAATATTTAACCCAGTCATATGACCTCACGTGGCATCTCTATATAATTCTCTCTTCCGCCCTACTTACCGAAGAAAAAGAGAGAGTTTGGCTAGTCGTCCAGGCATAAGCTGATGACCTACACAGAATGAACAATGACCATCCTGTAGGTGCAGCAGCTGTGCCCCACAAAATCCCAACTGGAGTTAACAACTTGACATGTCTGGCCATGACCAGTTCAACTGCATGGCCCCTTGTCTAATAGGCAGGCTACAAAAAAGCAGCTTATAAAGCAGTCAGTTATGAAAAGCTCCAAGAGCTATCTCAGAAACTGAATGAAAATCTAGCCCAGTTTTTAATCTAGGCTAGCAGAAGCCCTCCAAAAGTACACAAAAATCAACCCAACTTGGCAAAAAGCATAAGAGTTTTAAATGCCCATTTTATTTGCCAATCAGCCCTTGATATTCGGGGAAAAAAACTGCTTTAAAAAACCCTGAACAAACTAAACAGAAGAAGGTACTCAAATACTTCAACAAGATCTTCTGAATATGGCCTTTAAAGTCTGTAATAATGGAGAAGAGCAAGGGAAAGCAGACAAAGCCCAGAGAGATAAGGCTAACTACCAGTTCTTGGTGGCTGCCCTTAAAGACTCCAGTGCTTCCAAAGCACAAGTACTTGTAATGCTTTACCCGGGCGCTGCTTTAAGTGTGGTGAAAAAGGTTCACCGGGCTAAAGCATGTCCTACTCCCCAACCTCCACCAGGAACTCACCCCAGGTGTGGAGAAAAGGGGAAATGGAAAATGGACTGTCCCCTCACTTCCCAGAGAGAGGGGCCAGTCCCTTCAACTCCCCAGTCTCCCAGCTAGACTTGAGCCTACCCATCCTGCTAGGCCTAGCCACTAAAGACTGGAGGTGCCCAGGATCACCGGGCCCATCAAACATCACCTTGGAAAAGTGTAAGGTAACTGTTCAAGTTGCAGGTAACCCAATTTCCTTTTTAATGGAAATGGCCACTTACTCTGCCCTACCTGAATTTTCAGGACAGTCTTTCCCTCACAGATCTCTGTTGTTGGTGTTGATGGTCTTGTTTCCTCACCTTTAACCACTTCTCCCCTACCCTGCCAAACACAAGGAATCCCTTTTTCACATTTTTTTCTTCATTTACCTCAATGTCCCATGCCCCTTTCAGGTTGAGACTTACCAAGGAATGAGGCCAAGGAATAGGCCTCAGAGTCCTAAGACAAAACAAGGGCCCTTCCTTTGCCATTGTAGCCTATCTCTCAAAGCAGCTAAATCCCACCGCCCTCCTGCCTCAGAACATCAGCCGAGGCAGCCTTCCTAGCACAAAAAAGCAAAAAACTGACCTTTGGTCAGCAAACCACTATTCTATCTTCTCACCAGCTGAAAGATCTCTTGTCATATCAAACTCTAAAAAATCTCTCCCCCTAGAAACTTCAACTCTTCCATGCTACCTTTCTGGAGTCTCCAAAGTTAACAGTAGACAACTGTCCATCTCCCAATCCAGCACCCTTACTCCCCAACTCAAATTATATACTTACTTATTCCTGAATAGAAACACTGGAAAGCTTAACTCCACATTTCAATCATATCACCAGTACCCCTCTTGTTAATTCATAGGATGTCTGTTCCTAGATGGCAGCTCCACCACCTCTCAAGACAGAACCAAGCTTGTAGGACATGCCATTGTCAAGAATTCAATTCTCACTGAAAGTCACTCCCTTCCCAAAGGCACCTCTTCCCAGAAAGCAGAACTTTTCGTTCTAATAAGAGCTCTCACGCTAGCCAAGGATCACAAGGTAAACATATACAATGATTCCAAATATACTTATCACATCCTCCAATCCCACGGCACCGTCTGGAAAGAGCATGGATTTCTCTCCACAAAAGGGTCACCAATCACTAATGCCTCCTTCATATTCCAACTCCTGCAAGGAGCCGCCCTTCCAACCCAAGTAGGAGTCATCTATTGCAAAAGCCATCAAATACCGCAAGACTGAATCCAACGAGGAAATAACCTTGCAGACACAGAAGTAAAAAGGCTGCTCTCAAACCCTCTCCAGCGCCTCTATGCCTGCCATTCAACCACAGTACAACGCCTCAGAAAAAGATCTTCTCAAAAAAGAGCTACCAGTTCAGAAAACTGGCTTCTCCTTCTGGAGTGCTATGCTCTCCTCCAGAAACAAGCTCCAGAAATTCTTACAATACATCAAGCCCTCCAACTTGTGAAGCCCTAACCTACCCACTCTTCCACACTGTGTCACTAAATCCTGTCCTGTCTCCTCTGTGACCTCCCCCAAGGAGGACTTCACAACTCTTCCCACACATCAGTCAAGAGGACTTGTCCCAGGCTCTTTGCAGGTACTCCTAACCACTCCCATGGCCATGAAACTACTTGGCAGATCTCCATGGTTCCAGCTCTCCAAGATTAAGAAGACCCAAGCCTCCTTCCTCCCACCAGCCCCGAATCCTCCCTGCAGCCAAGACAAGTTATGACCCAAATACACCTGCTCCCAGTTGGGGTCCACCAAGGTCAGATTAGCAAAAATCACAGAAGAAACAGAGATAGATTGTGAGTAAATTTTCCCTGAGCCCTCTCAATTGTGTTTGCCTTACCTGCTGAATATCAATCCTTCCTTGAAATACTCCTAGAAGAACTTTTCCTTTTCCTGGTCCCTTTCCTCACTCTCTCCTGGGTCCAAGACCTCCACTTAAAAAATACTCTTCTCAATTTCACACCAACAAAATCTCCTTTTTCTCCTTCCTTCTATCCCTCACACTTTAAACTGAAAGGAAAAAAGACATAAAGTCACATCCTAAAAAGAACCCATGGAAAGACCTCTTCCCAAAAAGTAGGCTCCTGTTTTCTATCCTTATTTGACTTGACAATGTTTATATAATCCTTGTTCTAGTGTTTACTTGTTTACTTCCCCTAAGCAAAAGTGGCTATTTGCCATATTGTTAGGCCTATGCCTTCTAGCTTCACACTCTAAAACATAATCTTTACTCTGACACCCAAATCTAACACCATCCCTAAGTTACTTCTTCTGAATCTTATCGTCCTCCACCTACCTTGGTTTGCTTACCCCTCTTGTCCCCAAACCTGCTGCTCTGTCTTAACCTATTTACACTCATCTTGCTACAGGTCTGCTACTCTCTGTACACTAGGTAGGCGCACTTTGTGGACTGGACAACTAGTAGCTTCTAGTACCTACAGCTCCAGAACTTGTCATAGGGCATGCAGGACAATCCAAGTGTTGGACCTACTACACTCATCATGACGTAAGCAATGGGAGTCCAAGACAAAGCTAGACAAAAAAGACAAGAGCAAGTAGTAAAATCCATAATAGTCCAAGCCCAAGTTACCCCACAACCTTATAAAGGTCTTAATCTCTCAGAACTGAAGAAACTTACCCAGCCAGTTAACTCAGAAACCCTTGTAAGATGTTTTGTAAATACCACCTTTCAAATTCCAACTCATACCAGTCCAATCCTTGCTAAAGACTGTTGGCTTTCTCTCCCTTTATGACAAGGGTCATACGTAGTCATCCCTGTTCCACCTAATTAGACTTCAGAAAGTAACGCCTCGGACCCTAACAGAATAATTCTCGTAGGTCGGCTAGCAAACAATATAATACTTCTTCCTATCTCAAATACTACCTGTCTACTTTCAATTAACGGCACAAAAGCAAGAAGCAATGTTTCCTCTTCTTATTGCAATCACACCCTTCACTTGTCAAATAATGCCACTCAGTGCTCTGCCTCAGGGATATTCTTCATCTCTGGCAACCCAGCTTACTGCCGCTTTCAGGCCAACTGGACTGGAGTCTGTGTACATGCCTTTTTAACCCCTGAAATTGCTGTACTCACAGATGACCAAATTAAAAATGTTCTGTACCTCAGAAAAAAAACTCAGGTCATCAGCGCCCAAGTCTTGCAGCACCCATAGAAAGCCAACAAAAATAATTCTCCTCTTTTAAAAATTGGCCACCCTGGCTTCTCCCTTCCTCCACCTTCTTACAGTAATTATCTTAATGTTTGGTCCTTGCTTCATGCAATTTCTCCCTAGTTTTCTTCATAAGCAAATGAGAGCCTTTGCCAACCACACAGATGGTGAACTCCTTGTATTATCAACTGAGTACCAACCATTACCCTCCATCATCACACCTTCCAACTCCGCTACCTAAACCCCACAGCATTTCCTCTCCTTTAGATCGTTGCCCCCATCCAGCAGGACATGGTTACAGAAGAGAACCTTTACGGCCCAAATCATATAACAAAAGGCTGAAATGTCAGGGCCTCGGAGGTGCTCTCCCTTCCCCAGAATAGCCACAGTAATGATCAAAGCAGTGGTTACAACTCTGTTTATCTCTGTTAGAGCTACAAAGCTATTTCTATTTCACCTCCCTTTCCCAGGAATTACTATCCACGACTTCCAACCTGCTCTCTTATCTGGTGTCAAGCAGCTGCAAACATTCTAACTCCCCATTTTCCTTGTAAGACAATATAAAATTCCACTCTCACTTTAAGTAGGGGCTGGTTTCTGCTTTAGAGCCAGCCGGGCAGTTTCTCCTCAATAAACTGTCTTTCTTGGTCTGAACTGGGTTC
The DNA here is from genome assembly GCF_000299155.1 of Elephantulus edwardii. NCBI lineage: Eukaryota > Metazoa > Chordata > Mammalia > Macroscelidea > Macroscelididae > Elephantulus > Elephantulus edwardii. The sequence goes on along the minus strand of NW_006399752.1, from coordinate 36,854,855 downwards.
TGTCCTTCCTCAGTGATCTTACAATAACCATAATATCAGAGTACTGAGGATACGAAAGCATCCTTGGAAAAATCAAACCATTTCCTCGAAATGTCAAGGAAATTCAGACATCTTTGTTTTAGGTAAAGGATGGCCCCTGATGTTCAGCTCCGGAGCTGGTGTGAAAGCAGAGGCACAGAGTTAGAGGATCAGCAATGGGAACAAAGACATCCAGAAAGTCAGAAAAAGGAAATAAGTCCCTACTGATGTTGTGAGCCCTCTGATCTTTTCTAGAAACAACAGTGGACTCTGAGGACTCATGGACCCAAGGAAAGATGAGCAGGCACCCACCCCATATCTGCACTCAGCCCATATCTGCTGGTCACTGGGGATTCCCTAGCTTTGTCCCTGTACCTGTGCTTGGCTGTGATTCAGACACAGTCTATTGACATGTTACTTATTGATTGGGTTTTAATGGTTGCACATTATGGTTTTCTATTTAAAATTCCAAATGCTATAGAGTGATGTCCAGTGGGGTTTGGGTTGGTTTTTTGTTTTTTTTTAAATCGATTTCTGATCGATTGGAGAACAAGCATATGATGAAGAGAGCCCCTTGCACAGGGGCTATGAGCCAAGGTGGCTGTGGCGACAGCTCTCGGTCCCCACACAACGGCCTTTGCCCAGCTGCTTTAGGTGGTGGGGCTCTGGGAAAACTGAGGGGTAGTGGAGGTCTTGATGCTCTGGCCACACTGGCCTCTGGGGCCCTCCGTAAGCCCAGAGTCTTCCCTTCAGCCTCACAAGGCAGCTCCATGCACCCCCACCTCTTCCTCCAGGCCACAGCCAGCTGGTGTGATTCCAGGGGAAAGGTGGGTGCCCTGGAGCCACCATACTTGCCACCCAAGGGGCTCCTGAGTGATACCTGGGGACAGCCCCCAGGATTGAGGGGATGGGTTCCTGAGGAAAGGTGGCCCAAGAGGAATTCACTAGAGCGGGACGTTCTCGACCAGAACTGAAAAAGCAGAAGTCACTGCATGACTAACTGCCCCCCGAAGACTCCTTGCCTCTTGCTTGGGTTTCCCCTTTTGTAGAACGGAAATACGGCTGCCTGCCCTACCCTGCAGGGGCTGCCAGGAGGACCAGGCACTGGCATGTCCCTGAGAGGACCTGGCCACCCCAAGGGGCGCTGGTGCTGGGCTGCTTCCACTTAAGGTGTGCTTGGGGGTCTCAGCCGTCCTTATACTCAACCTCACCTGCGGGCTTTAGCACACAGGCAAAGTTACCAGCTCTTGTGACAGACACACTTTGTTCTCTGTTCACTGAAACTCATTTTTGAGAAATCTGCCTTCGCCTCTTCAGAGCAGATCCCCGAACTAGACAGCTCGGGCCTGGTGTCCCAAACTACAGCTCATAATCCATCAATATGTCGAAACCTCAACTTGGTGGGTGTGACCATTAATTTTTTTTATCTGATAATAAATAATGTAAAACAAAAAATGCATAATGTTACATGTTGAGCTGGGTTTGAATCCACCAGCAGCTCTGAGGAAGAAAGAAGGGCAGTCTCCTCCCATGAAGACTTACAATTGTAGAAACCTGATGAAGGAAGGATTGTAGTAAGTCGGAATTGATTCAACAACAACGGTTTCTTTTCTTTCATGTTGTGTTGGTTTTTTGCTGTTTTTTTTTAAAAATAAAACTAGGTATAGTTTACAAATAAATCTTCGAAGAAATGCTCCTTAGATTTGAGAACCGAGGCTTGAATTTGCGTACTTTGGACATGTCGTCGTCGTTGTCATTGTTGTTAGGATCCAAGTCACAGTAGCTCCATGTACAACCAAGCAGACCCCTACAGGACCCCCGCCCTCCTCACAGCCTCTGCAGAGCCAGGCCTCCGCTGCAGCCACTGGGCCACTCCATCTCGTTGAGCGTCTTTCTAGTTTTTGCTGACCTTCAACTTTACCAGTCTACCAGCATACATAATGAGGCATCACTACATCATTACAAAGTGACAGCAAGCAAAGATGCCTTGGAGAAGGTGTGTCCAGACTGCTCCTTGGAGGCAAAGACGATCAAGTTCTGTCTCACACACTTTGGGCATGTTGCCAGGAAGAGCTGTTCCTTGGAGAAGGACATGATGCTCAGAAAGGCAGACGGTTGGTGAACGAGAGGATTGACACGGTGACCGCTACAATGGGGTCTTGTGTGTCAGGACATGTGAGGATGGCACAGGACAGACTCAGAGGGTCACTATGGGTTTAACTCGACTTGATGACGCCCAACAACAACAACAACTTTGCCAAGTTTGAAGCCCTCCAGAGACCTTTTCTTTCAGTTATGTGGGGGGTAGATGTAGGTATGTTTGTTTATGTGTCCTCGCCACGGTTTTGGTAAAGGAGTGTGGAAACGCCATACTACTCCAGACATCCTACTGAGGAGCTACGACTCAGCTGTGATTTGTACCCAATGCACAAAAGCATCTGTTTCAAAGTTATTTTTCTTACATGTGCCAACACTTCTTTTTGTGTAGACAGTGAAGTTCCACCAACCACAAGGTGAAGTATTCTTGTGTAAAAACATTATTATTATTATTATTATTATTATTATTTATTATTAGTGTGTGTGTGTGTGTGTGTGTATACTGTCAAATCAGATCTGACTGGAACAGGAGGAAATTGTCCCTCTTCCCCCAGCAGAGCATCTGGTGGATTTGAACTGTGTACCTCTGGGATTGCAGTGCAGCTTCTTGTCACTAGGCCACCAGAGCTCCCTAGGGTAAAATATTCTAAATTAGTGGACTTGTTATTAAAGTTTCTCTGTGGCACAGACTATTAAGCATTGCATTGCTAATGGAAAGGTTAGAGGTTCAAACTTAACCAGAGACAACGCAGGAGTCAGGTCTAGCGACCTGCTTTCCAAAGGTCACAGTCTCATAAACTCCATCAGGCTGTTCTCTGCACAGGGAAAGTCTTTGGGCCTCACGATCAACAACAACTAACAACATTCAAAAAGGAGTGTGTGTGTGTGTGTTGTATATCGTCAAGTCAGAACTGACCCATAACTGACTCTCCAGTGGGTTTTCAGAGGCAGTTAATCATGCGGGAGGAGACTGGCTGCTCATGCTTCTTCCCGTGAAGCAGGTGGTGGCCTCAGACTGCGTGCCTTCGGAATTGCAGTGTGGCTTCTTGACTCTAGGCTGTCAGACCTCCTTTTTAAAAGTAGTGTTGGGGAGAAAAGGAGTGGAATCTTAATTAACAAGGCATGTTCTATTCAAAGCATGAATGCTGGGTTCAGATTGGGTTTACCTTCCTGGGCAGAGAGCCCTACTGCCTCCCTTTACCCCACTTCATTTCCAGAATCCTTTGATCTGCTTAGCCATTGCTCTTCTCCCAGGCCCCCCATGACCCCGCAGCACAGCTTGAAGCCCTGTGGCAGAAGGAGGAAGAGGAAGTCACCCTGGGTGGGGGACAGGCAAATGAATGCATAAGTAAGTAGATGGACCAATATATGGACATGTGCCCCAAGCCAGATATTCACAGATTTCACAGTCAAACCTCACCAGCTCCCTGGACTTTGATGGAGCTGGGCCCGGATCTGTGGTTGTTCCAGAATTTCCACACAAGCAGGGTATTTTGGTGTGGCCATGTAATTGAAAGAGTCCAGGGGATGAGTTCTGAATCCACATATCAGCTTCATCATGCTGCTTTTACTTAATATGTTCGTTCAAGGTGGACTTCATGGAAGACTGGGGATCTTGGGTTACTCATTGAGCACAGACACAAAACAGCCTCCAGGCCTGGACTCACCCAGCCAGCTAGTCCACAGTCTGCTTCAAGACCCTGGGGATGGAGGACTGCTGCAGTGACCCATGAGGATTTACTCCTTTCTACCCAACTTGCACTGGGGCAGCCCAGGGGGACTTGTGTCTTAATATTTCCTGAAAGCATTTGAGCTAGATGTTCTGGGCCCTGAGTTGTGGGAAGAGAGAAGATGACATCCATCCTTTGTGAACTGGCTGTATGGGAAGAGGAGGGAGGGATCCTATTGGCCTCCCTCAGGCCTGCAGTTCTCAAGTTGGAGGCCTGAATGGATCAAGTCAGCCCCACCTTGCTGGAGCTCCCTGCTTGCTGTCCTGGGTAAACCAGTCATCACATGTTGCTGACTTAACTCTGACTCCTAATGTCCCCAGGTGTGTCAGAGAAGTAGGGGACTCCAGGGGGGTTTCAAGGCCAAAGTGTCGGGGTACCTCTGGGTGGACTTGAAACTATAACCTTTCTGTCAACAGTTGAGCTCATCACCAGTTTGTGTCACCCAGAGACCCTCTGTTTGGGGACTTAAAATAAAACCCAAAACTCCACCAGATGCACAGATTCAGGTTCTCAATACATCTCTGTGGACTAATCCATTGTTCAAATCAAGATTTCCTCTCCTGCTAAATTCCACCATCGATTGCAATGTAGGCAATTTTTCATCACGATTAAGTTTGAGTTCTCTTCTGCGGGTTTCCAACGGGGACCCAGAACAAGTTCATTTCACAGCGGGAGCGAACACTGCCTACAAGTTCACATTAGATGAAGGTGTTAGGCTTCTTTAAGTAAATAATGATTCTCTTTTGAATTAACAGGCTAAATAAACAACACTGTGTCATCAGTTTAACAAGAGTTTGCTAAACACCAGCTACATGGTACATCTGCAGGTGAAGAAGGAGAGCTGGCACGAGGACCCAGAGGACACGATGCAGATGGACCCCCAGGGCTGGTGAGAAGTCCAGCGGGGCCGCTTCGTGGCTTTGCACTCAGCACCCAGGCGCCCTCTGGCACAGTCCTGCACCCCTTTGAGATCCTCGTGCACCTCTTCTGGGGAGTGGTAATGGAATTCTGGTAGGGAGTTGCCCTGCTAACACAAAGGCAGCATCTTTCCAGCAGTTTGAATCCACCAGCTGCTCCTTGGGACAAAGATGGGCAATTTCCTGCCATGGGATTTTCAGCTTCTGAAAACTCAACAGCAGGTTCAGCTGTGAGGGGCTTCCAACCCAGTGGCAATGCCCAGTGACAACCCAATGCACAACACAATGAAGAGTAACAGGGCACAGAACCCTGCCTTGTCCCATGCCATCCCCGTGATCTCTGCCACGCTCCAGGCCACTGTCCAGTCGCTGGGCCAATCCATCTCTCTGAGGGTCTTCCTCCCTCGCTCTGACCTTTGCCTTTCCCAGCCTGGTGCCTTTTCTGAAGCACTGAGTGAATGGGGAGTAATCAAGGAGTCGGGGTGGTGCAATTACTAACTAAGCCCACAATTACTAACCAAACTGGCCATTTGAATTCACCAGACGCAGCCTGGGAGAAAGTCCTGGTGATCTGCTCCTGACAGTCATGACCATGAGACCCCCAGAGGGGTACAGCTCTGTGCTGCCACACACAGGGGTGGCCTGGAGCTGGAGGGGACTCCCAACAATAGGTTTGGTGGGCTTTTGTTTGGTTGGTTAGTTTGAGGGATATGTTGTTGTTGTTGTTTGCGACTCATAGCGACCCTATGTACAACAGCCCTAAACCCTGCTCTATCCTGTGTCAATCGCACTGCCTCTGATACACCCATCCTGATTACCCCAGTCACTGAATCAATCCACCTCATAGAGGGTCTTCCCCTCCTGCGCTGTCCCTCTACTCTACCCAGCATGATGTCCCTCTCCAAGGACCTGTCTCTCCTTACAACATATCCAAAGTATGTCAGACGAAGCCCCAGGTAACAATATCAATTTTAACCTGGAAATGCCTTGCTGTTGTTCGCCATTAAGCCAGAACTGACTGATAGCTGACCTTCCAGGTAGTTTGCAGAGGCAATAAGTCAATGGGAGGAGATTGCCCATCCATCTCCCATGGAGCACCTGGTGGATCCAAACTGCCAGCCTTGGAGACTGCAGTGCAGCTTCTTACCTCCAGGTCATCAGGGCTCTTTAGTGGTAAGAAGATGCACTGCAATCCTCAAGGCACATGGTTTGAAGCCACCAGCTGCTCCGTGGGAGAAGGATGGGCACTCTCCCCACCCCTACCCCATGATTTACTGCATCTGAAGACCTGCTGGAATTATCTATGGGTAAGTTCCAACTAGAAAGCATAAAACAATAACGATAATATTAATAAGTGTTGGTCTATTTAAAGTGTCAAGGCCAAGTTCACTGGAGATGATACTGTGAAGTAACGATCCAATCTAGCCACAGGGCCAGAGTGGGTGCTCTCACCACTCGATGGCGCAGAGCTGGCCCACAGGAAGCGGCCTTTCCTCCTTTGTTGTTTCTCTTTGAGTGTATGGCAAACTAAAAACTTTCCCCGCAGATGGCTAAGGAACCCAAATCGGCACTCTCACCTGGGTTTGGGGATTTTGCTCCTCTGACACGGCCCTTTGCTTGGCAAGTTTAAAGGCAGATACAGCACCAGCCCCCAGAACACAGACTCTTCCGAGAAACCATTTGCAGGACACTTGAGAGAGGACAGCACAGGCTCTCAGCCCCTGGGGACTCTCTACTGCTGCCAGGAGCCTTGTGGGCAGGACGGGTTTGCCTGCGTTTTCCAGGACAATCAGGAAATGAGATTTGAATTTCCCTTTAGTGTTTTGACATTCACAGATGTCACATCTTTGGATTCCTGCCTTTAGCCTTTCCAAGACGTTATCCCAAAGACAACAAAAAGAGTAGAATTAACCGGTGTGTGTGCCTGCGTGTGTATGTGCGTGCATGCCTCTGTGTGTGTGTGCACGTGCGCGCGCTGCAGTCTGTCCAGAGCCCTGCTTTCATTTTCTATCCTTCGATTTGCAATGACAGATAGGCTTATTTAGTCTGAGCATCAGTCACAAAGGAACACCCACCTGCGTGTCTGTGAGGACCTGGCTCATTCATCCACTCATAAGTTCATTCACCAACATCCGCTCTGTGCTTGTGAAATGGAATCCATGGCAGGCTTGTTACATTGTAAACCCGAACACTCGGGGAGGAGGGGAGTGATTCCAGCTGCACCTACTTTGAGCCCCTCTGCGCCTCCTTCTGTCAGTGCTGTGGGATCTCAGGGAAGGTACTGTGACCTGGGCAGCCACTGACAGCGGTTCCTAGTGTGTGATGTGTTTTTGTACAGCATCTGCTTGTCACAGAGTGTAAAGGACTTAAATCCCTGATGCCTCTGACATCTACTTGGAAAAAATATGGCAACTGAACATACTACCCCTTTGTAATTATCCAAAATCCAGGAGCATCGTTTGGTTATACACTATACACATTGTCCCTGGAGTCGTCCCAAAGGGCGTCATACCTCATTGTCACCTACCACGCCCCATGTTCCCACCGTTCCCACACCAGAACTCACCATTCACTCCCACCCCCCACTGCCCACTAGCATCCTCTCCCACCACCCTTCACAAACACGCCTCCCTCACCACTCCCTCCCACTAGCCCCTCAGGCATCATTCCTATGCTACCACACAGTGTCCACCATCCCCCACGAGTGTCACCGTCCCCAACTGCCACTCCTATCATCAAAGTCACCATCACCACCACTAACTCCTAATGCCATCCCTGCCATCACCCCCACTACCATCCCTTCCTAGAGTCTCCATGACCATCCCCACCACCATCCCCCCATCCTCATCACCATCCTATCACCACCATCACTTCCTGCAAGCTCCACCTTAAATCTAGGGTTGGCCACGTGACTTGCTTTGACCAATGGGATGTTAGGAAACGGAAGCAAACAGAGTCTTGAAAGAAAAGGGTTTGTGGGCTTGGGCTCACCTTGGGATCCCTGAGGCAAGGAGCCCAGTTGACACAAGGAAGAAAGGTCCAGCCACAGCTATGACTGTCAGAAATGCGAACAAGGCCTTCTGTCTTGCTGTGGCTTCTCCAGAGGAGCAAAACCAATGAAACGTGGACAGAAACCAACCCCATGGCTGTGGAGTCAGTTGTGACTCATGGTGACCTTCCTCTGAGATTCTGAGTCTGTGAATCTCCTTCTATGAGGCCCCTGCCCATCTTTCTCTAGAGGACGGCGGGTGGGTTCAAACCACTGGCTTTTTGGTGAGCAGAGCAAAGCTCTATACAATCAGGACTTCTGGGGTGAGAGGTGGGGAGAGAGAGGTCTCACTCAAGGAAATGGTTCATGCAACTGTAAGAGAGGGTTGGCCTCAAATCTGTGGGTTCAGTGGCAGGCTGGAGGCCTCTCCTGGCCCATGAAGTGTGGGACTTCACAAGGCCTCCCTGGAGAAGGACGTCATATCTGGAAAGGTGAAGGTTCTGAGAAGACCCTGAGGGAGATGGACTGACACGGTCACTGCAACAAGGGGCAGATTGTGAGGACGGGCCAGTACCAGACACAGAATTGATCTGGGGTACGCGGGGTCGCTGTGAGTTGGAACTGATTCAGTGACACTTAGCAACAACAAAAGGTCACTGTGTCCTCTCTCCAATCACCCCAAGTTAGAGCACACACTTTCTCAGCAGGTTTGGGAAATGTCAAGCTGTCTCTTGCAGAAATAATTTATTTTTTTTTCTGGTCTCTTGGTTGAAGATTTCAATATTAGACATTAGGAACAGCTTGTTATTAGAGTCTCGGTGGGTGTGAGGATGGACCGTAACTATATTGCAATTCCACATTCAAAGGGATTTCAGGATTTCCCATTACCTGTTTTGAGAGGTCAGGGGCATACATATTTCCTGGAGGTCTCTACTCCAGGAAAATTCCAGATTTTAAAAGAACCAGGGAGAGAACTTCTGGGTCCAAGAAGGGGTGTAAAAAATTTCCTGCTCCAAAACAATGACACCGTCACATTTTCAGTTAATTCAAAAATCGCCTCAGTGGAAAATTCTGTAAGCTCTCCATGCATCATCAAAGAGGTCTGTTTAGAAATTGCAGTTGAAATGGAGCCTTGTAAGAGAAGACTTCTTGCATAAAATCATCAAACTCAGACCAAAGACACAAGTGACCCATCGGATTGCATTAGTGAAAAGACCACCAGAAGGACGCTAACCGGGGGCTGGCCGGAGCCTGCCTCCACCTCCCCCGCCCTCCACGCTGCCTCTCAGCCAGAACGGCAGGCAGAGGCTGCACTCAGAGGCTGCACTCAGATCAGAGGCTGCACTCAGAGGCTGTACTCAGATCAGAGGCTGCACTCAGATCAGAGGCTGAGCTCAGAGGCTGCACTCTGCAATTTCATGCAGCAATGGGGTTTGTAGTAAATATTTATTAGCTATTTAGTAAACACAATTAAATTTCTAGCTGAGCTTTGTGCATCTATTTTATGAGGAATTAGCCAAGTTTTGCTTCTGAGTACAGGCGGATTACCCAATCAGCTAAGGTAAGCTCTGGCAGACTTGTGTCAATTTACTAATCTGTAGGGAACAGTGTCACAGTTGTTTCCACATCAAAGGTTTGGTGTCTAGGGGGGGCTGGCATCTGTCTCTCTCCAGAGCCCACATCACCTTCAGGCAGAATCAAAGCCTCTTGGTAAATTCTCAACCATTGGTGGAGATGTAGCACCCAGCAAGCCAGGTATGCAGAGGGTCATTGGTGCTTGTTCGCTAATTTGTGGTGCACAACCCCCCACGGGTAAAGCAATCTGAAGGAGCCCGGGGGTGCAGTCTGTAGGTGCCACGCTGCTAACCCAAAGGCTACGTCTCTCTGGCAGTTCAAATCCACCTGTCTTCTCCTGTGCAACTTACAACCTCCTGGAGGGATAGCTTTGTGTCAGTTCTGATTCAACAGGCTCGAGAGAGAGAAATGAAAAACTGCTCACTACCAGCTAGTAATAAAACATAGTCTAGAGACAAAGGTGCGCCTAATCCAGGCCACGGTCTTCTCAATTACATGTTCTGCTTCAGAGAGTTGGAAAATGACTAAGGAAGACAGAAGAAGAATCGATGCCTTTGAGTTGTGGTGCTGGAGAAGAGTCTTGAACATGCCATGGACCACCAAGAAAACAAATAGGTCTGTCCTAGAGAGGGTGAAACCAAGTCTCTCCTTGGAGGCTAAGATTTCTTTTCTTTTTTTTCCCCCAATATAATGTAGTATTCTATTGGGTTTTTTTCTCTATAATTATATTTTATTAATTTTCATAAACATTTACAGAGATTTTGGGTTTCCATTCGTTCATTGTTGCACTATTCTCTCTACCCTCCTCCCAGTTTGTTCTTGTCCAAATGCCACAGTGCTTGTCAAAGCCAGTTCTGATTAATCTTCT
>NW_006399752.1:36819118-36842431 GCF_000299155.1 Elephantulus edwardii | reverse complement strand
CTCAACACAATGATAGCAATAAAACCTAACCTTTCAATAGTCACACTGAACGTGAATGGTTTAAACGCACCACTGAAGAGAAAGAGAGTAGCAGATTGGAGGCTAAGATTTCGAAGCTCTGCCTCACTTACTTTGGACATGTGGCCAGGAGAGATCGGTCCTTGGTGAAGGACATTTTGTTTGGAAGAGTGGATGGACAGTGCAGGAGAGGGAGACCCCGGATGAGATGGACTGATACAGTATCTGGGGCAATGGGGGTTTGTGTGTCAGAATTAGTGAGACTGGCTCAGGACCAGGAAAGCTTCAGAACTCCCGTATACATCACTATACATCACAGGCGACTAAATGGCACATAACATACTATGACAGGTATGGCAGCAGGGGTGGCATCCACTGCCTAAATAACATGCCTCTGGAAACTCTATGGACTTTGATAAATATTGATACCTGTAGATTGGCTTCGGGCCTTTTTTCCATAGGGTTGCTATGAGTCTTGCTTGACTCAAAGGCAACCAACAACAACAACAATAAAGCACAACAGAGCCCATGTTACCTTACTGATTGGATAACCCTGCATTGCTTCTGAGTGAACACTTTAGAGTCAGGTGGTGTAGACACTGAAATGCCCAGAATAGCAAGGTGATTCCACTTTCTTGAGCAAAGGGCTCTCTGGTCAGGGGGCAGTACAAGGTGACCTCTGAGTCCTCTGAGAGACTTCCCTGTCCCTCTGTGGGGGCATGGACATTTCTCACCCACAGGGGTTGGACAAAGCCTGCTTCTTTCCCAGGTCGGCTTGGGGCCTGAGGGGTACTCACTCAGGGCTGGGCCTGTTCCCCAGCAGGCTGGTTTTGAGATCCATCCGGAGAAGTCATCACCCAGAGTCTCCCAGCACAGCAGACCCCTCAGCTCTAAACTCCTGACTCCCTGCACAGGGCTCTCCCTGCATAGGGCTCTCCCTGCACAGGGCTCCGGGTGTTCTAGTCCCACCTCTCAAGTGTGCACACGCTTCCCCCAGCAATCTCAACCCCAGGTGTCCACCCAACGGAAGGGAAACACTCATCCCCACAAAACCCTGTCCTCATCTGTTCATGGGGTGGATTCAAACAGCCAAACTTGCCAGCTACTGCCTGGCCCCGGGAAATGGAGCAGATCTGTCGATGGAATACTACTCAGCTGTTAACAGGAATGGGGTGCTGACCGGTGTCACTGACAGCTACAAACAGTGCTACAAACCTGCAAACAGTGCACTGAGTGACTGAAGCCGCACAAGAAAGGTGGCATGTGGCACGGTTCCCTCCATCCGTGACTTGTCCAGAATACACAACATTCTTGAAACAGGAAGTAGATTAGTGGTTGGCTGAGGCTGTGGGGAGGGGTTGGGAGGTGACCGCTGGGGGGTACTGGGTTTCTTTTTGGGGTAATGAACTTGTTCTCAAGTTGATTGTGGTGATGGTTGCACAACCCTGAACACATACTAAAAACCACTGGATCTGATGCTCTAAAAAGGTGGATTTTGTGGTATGTGACTTATATTCAAAGGGCTTTCCATTGAACGAGCATGGGTACAATGTAGGCATCTGGGCTCTGCCTTCAAAGACGCCTCCCACCACTTACCTGCTGTGGGACTGTGGTCAGTGTGTGATCCACTGTCTCCCCAGCCTGGGAGTGGGGACAGCAATCATAGCAGGTCCCAGAGCTGTGGGGTCAATGAGCTACTCCGTGAGTCGTGCTCGGTCAAGACTTTGTCCTCAAGTCAGAAACACAACCGGCCCTGAGTGCCAGAGAGAGAGAGAGAGAGAGAGAGCCTGGTCAGTATCCTTTCTGAGCAGCCCACTGGCCACTCATTCCTGATAGGTCCACACTGGAGCACACAACAACTGAGGCCACCTGGCAAGAAGGCCCTGGACGGCACGTAATGGACAGTCCTGGGTGGAGACGCCTTTGCCGCTCCTCTGAGCTGGAGCCTTGACCACCACCCACTGTCAAGTTGATTCTAAGCAGAGCTTTAGGGTTTTCAGCAGTGGATTTTCAGAAGGAAATTGCCAAGCCTTTCTTTCAAGAGGCTCTGGGTGGACTTGAAGCTCCTAACTTCTGCAGCACTAAGGGACTCTGAGGTGGGTGTCTATTTTCTGGAAGTTCCCTTGTCCTCCCAGGGAGACCTCAGGCTGGCCCAGACTCTGGAAGGGCACAGCCACATCTGAAAGGGTGACCACAGATGATTGAGGTGGTGAGAACTTTGGACAAGTGGTGTCTGAGGCTCCTGTGGGACTTCCCATGGGGTCCTGGAGAGATGTGGGACACAGGGGTGCCCATGGAGGGGGACTTTGAACTGAGGAGCAGTAAACCAGTCACCATGGAGTTAGTTACGACTCATGACCTTACGAGTGTAGGGCAGAATTGGGATCCATGGGGTTCTCGGGGCTGATTTTTCAGTAGATCACCAGGCCTTTCTTCCCAGTGCTTCTAGGTTGAATCCTTTCCCTTTGCAGTGGAATATGTTACCAGCTTTTACCACCCAGTAAGCCGTGAGATGAGGACAAGGGGACCCAAAAGGAACCCACACACCAGCTTCACTGGGCCTTCGTGTCCACATGACACCAGGGCGCTGAGGTCGGGGAGCGAGAGGCAAAGTGGGCTGCGGGATGTATGTGTGTTTAATGAGGGCATTTGATATGAGGTCATACAGATGATTCAAGCTCTTGAGATCAGCACCTTGAAAGATTAGACTGGAACCTTTGGAAGCGATGGGTTTCTGTTAATGGAAGAGGAACCATTCAGGGTGAGGGTGGTTACACAGGAATGTAAACCATGTGGCTGTGTGGTATATTTGAAACATTTGAACTGACATATGCTCTGTGTGTATCCTCAACAACAAGAATAAAGTATGACAAAAATAGCCCAGACTCCGTCATTTCCCATTTGAGGCCCCGAAGCCCTGACACAGAGAGGGATGGTGGGAGGACAATGTCTGGTCCTTGCTGACTTGGGCTGCCCTGGGAGTCAGGAGGGAGAGAGGGCTGGCTCCACGTTACCTCAGTTTCCCCCACTGCCAACAGTCCTCCTCAGAATCACTGGCTCCCACCATTTCACCCTGGGAGCGCCCTCACCCCCTGTGGCACCATGAGCCCTCTCCCACCTTCCAGCACATTCTCTGCTCAGGCCCCCTCTACCTCCTTCAGCCCAGCCATCTTTCTGCCCCCCGCCAGCACAGATCTATAAAGATTTAATAGCCGGGAGCAGTAATGAGTGCTCCGATTATTAAATTCTCATTCCCCTTTGAAAATATCTCATGAAGTATTCTCTTAAATAATTGAAATGAAGTTCCACCTATCAAAATAAATGAAAAGGCTCTTTGGGGCTACAGTGTCCTCGGGTGACATCCAGGGCCTCTGGGTCCTCACAGCCCTCTGTCACCTCTAGGGCCTGGGGTACAATGCTGGGCTTTCTAAATCCACTGTCTTTCTCTCAGGCCAACTCAGTAATCTTCCTGATATAGCCAAAGGGAAACTCGGGTGCCCTCAGAGGTGGACACCAGACAGCCAATCCCAAAATAAAGGTGGTTTATATATATTCTGAGAATGCGGTTTAATCTATACTTAGGACCTGGGACTGGGCTCCTTAAAAGGATGAGCCTGGCTTCCCCAAAGACCAGAGGCTGGGGCAGCCTCCCCAGACCGTTTGTGGCCACACTGGCCTCTCTCAGGACAGGGTCTCTGGCCAGGCCCCTTCGTGGAGCTCGCTTTACTCTCTAAACTCTCTCTGGTGGACAGTGGAGACGTCCTGTGGGGAGAGGCTGTGTGACATGGAAATGGCAGAGGGAGGGAAGGGCAGGGAGACAGAGGCAGGGGGGAACGGGGGTGGGGGTGGTCGCTGCCTGTCTCTGGGATGGCTTCTCTTCATTTAGGGGTTTGTTGTACACAACCCCACCCGGGAGGGTGGCTCTATCAGTCAGTATGAGTGTCGCGCTGGGTGCCAGGCAGGCTCCTGTGGGCACCACCTGGGGCTGTATTTGGACCTGACCACATGCCACTCACCGGTCCAGCGCTGTCCTCTAGGATCAGCAGTGTGTGGCCAGCCAAGCCTTGTTCTTGTAAAACAGGGGCTGCTGTGTCCCCACTCCATAGGAGACACCCCCATACCTGGCTGCCATGGGGTTGTAGTAGTTGCTGCCTGCTTATTTCTGACTCACGTGTGTAGAACAGGATTACTCCATGGGGTTCCCAGGGCTGTGAGCTACCAAGGGCCTCTCTGGGTAGGTTTGAACCAGCAACCTTTTGATTAGTCATCAAACACTTAACCATTTGAGCCAGTTGGGGACTTGCCTAGCCAGTATATCGTAGAGCATTTTCACTCCTAGTTGTGAGCCCATAGACTAGAATGCAGGCGTTCAAACAAATACTCGTACACAAATGCTCACCAGGCCCTGTTCACAACAGCCAGAGGCTGGACCAGTCAAAATGGCCATCAGCAGATTGATGGAATAATGTGGTCTGTCCCTCCAGGGACAAAGAGAACTCAAGTCCTGACACCTGCGTCAATAGATAGACCTGAGGGGCAGAGCCTTGCACCCCAATTTCCATAGAGTCATGGTACAGGCAGGGCCAGGGCTGCACCAGGTCCCCGGATGCCAGGGAGTCACATCAGCCCTTGGTCTGAGTGTTACCACCCCAGAGCAAAGGTGGCCCAACAAGGGTCAGGAGTCAGAGGTAGGCCCCAGGCTCCCTTCCTGTGCCCCTCCTCTGTGTTGTGTGATCCCTCGGGGTTGGGGAGTAACGCACCCACCTACCTAGGCCTGCACTGCTCTGCACGTGGAAACTCAAAACCACACCATCAAGTCGGTTCCCAGTGATGGTGCCCACGTGTTCCCTGGTAGAAGTGCTCCATGGGCTTCCTTGGCTGGGATATTTATGAAAGCTCTTGACAGACATGTCCTTGTGTGGTGGGCTCCAAGAGCCAACTTCCAAATTCTCAGCACGTAGAAAACCTAGGGACCATTTCAGGGTTGTACCATCTGCATAACACAGTTTGTTGATGAATCTCCCACCAATCCGGATGCCCCACTTCTCATAGAGCCCAGCCTCCCAGATATCTGTTCTGCATATAGGTTGAAAAGGTATGGAGATAGGACACATCCCTGGCATACATCTTTCCCAATTTTCAACCATGCATTGTTTCCTTGCTCTGTTCTGATGACTGTCTCCTGGTCCAAGTATAGGTTTCACATTAGCACGATCAAGTGTTCTGGGATTCCCATTCTTCTCAGAGTCAGCTACAGTTTGTTGTGATCCACACAGTCAAACACCTTTGCAAAATCAATGAAACACAGATAGATATTCCTCTGGTACTCCCTGCTTTCAAAGGTCAAAGACTGAAACCTTCAATATGGATTGAGGCTCAATATCAAGAAGACAAAGATTCTCACCACTGGGCCGATTGGCAGCATCAGGATGGATGGTGAAGAAATTGAGATTGTTAACAGCTTTAGTTTGCTTGGCTCTACAGTCAACACTCTCGGCACCAAAAGCCAGGAAATTAAAAGACATATTGCAATGTGAAAGTCTGCTATAAGGGACTCTCCAGAGTACTGAAGAGCAATGGTGTCACTCTGGAGACTAAGGTGCACTTGATACAGGCCATGCTCTTTGTAATCACTTGCTAGATGTCAGAGTGTTGGACAATGACTAGGGAGGATGGAAGGAGAATTGATGCCTTTGAGCTGTGGTGCTGGAGAAGAGTATTTAATGTACCATAGACTGCTAAGAAAACAAACAGGTTCATCCTGGAGAGAGTTAAATCAGGCTGCTTCTTGGAGGCGAGGATTCTGAAGCTTCATCTGACATACTTTGGACATGTTGTAAGGAGGGACCATCCTTGGAGAGGGACATCATGTTTGGGAGGGTGGAGGGACAACACAGGAGGAGGGGAAGGCCCTCTATGAGGTGGATTGATTCAGTGACTGGGGTAATTGGGATGAGTATGTCAGAGACAGTGAGATTGGCACAGGACAGAGCAGGGTTTAGGGTTGTACATAGGGTTGCTATGAGTTGCAGGCAACTTGGCAGCACAGCACAACAACAACGAGGGACCATTTGCAACCCATGAGGGTGGGAGGGTGGGGGAGATCTGATGTTGGTGAGACTTGTGCTGTGAACTCAGATATGGCGCTACTCTGGTGGTTTAAATCCACCCCGGGCTCAATATGAGGAACACAGGCGTCTCCTGCCCTGCAGCCCGCAGCCTGGGAGGGTCAACCACGAGGTTAACGAAAGGCCAGGGAGGCGTTCTGTAAAAACCTGGAGGACATCAGTGAGCTGGAGGGCCCTGTTGCTGAGCCCAGATTCCATGCATGTGGATGCCGGTGCTTGTTGCTCGTTGGTATTCCCCCATTACAGTGTTTGTTGATTCTGGCTTTGAAGAGATGCAAATAGTCTGGTATCTCAAACCGAATCCCTGCTTGCTTCCTGACGAATTATAAAAAAATAATAATAAAAACATCAGAGGCTTCTGCTCAGTGTGATGCCCCGCTGTCCCCTGCGCTCCCACCCGTTGCAGGAAATCGGCTGTGATTAGGCCAGTAACCTGGCCAGTTGTGCCCAGGCCCATAGAGAAGACCAGAGCCGTCTCTCTCCTGTGCAGGCACTGCGGGGACAGATGGGGGCGGTGGGGATGAACACCCTCAGAGCCCGAGCCCCTGGGGACATATGCATGTGGAACATATGCATGTGGAAATGTCCCCAAAAGTTCCACAGGGGGGCAAGGTGACAGGCTCTACTTGTAGCCACAGGCCCAGAGACACCCCCTTACACACACACACACACACACACACACACACACACACACACACACGGATGTGAGACAGCCAGAGGCCGAGTGTGAGAGGAGAGTCAGGGTGGGCACACACAGTAATCCCCCCTCCCCCACTCCCCCGCTGTGGATGTGAGACAACCACAGGCCGGGTGTGGGAGAAGGTGGGCTTAGATGGGTACACACAGTGACGTACGCACCTGGGACGTGTGACAGCCACAGGCCAGACATGAGAGAAGGTGGACTCGGATGGAGAAGGTGAACTTGGATAGGCACACACAGAGACCCCCGCAGAGACATGCAACGTCCAGAGGCCGAGTATGAGAGGAGCGTCAGGTCAAGGTGGGCACACACAGCGACCCCTACAAGGATGTGAGACAGCCACAGGCTGCGCGTGGGAGGAGGGTCAGGGTGGGCACTCACAGCGACCCCCGCAGACGTGTGACAATCAGAGGCTAAGTGTGAGAGGAGGGTCAGGTGGGCACTCACAGCGACCCCGGCAGAGACATATGACAATCAGAGGTAGAGCGGAGGACATACACAATGACCCCGCAGACACGTGTGACTGAGGCTGAGTGTGAGAGGAGGGTCGGGTGGACACACACAGCGACCCCGGCAGAGACGTATGACAATCAGAGGTAGAGCGGAGGACATACACAATGACCCCGCAGACACGTGTGACTGAGGCTGAGTGTGAGAGGAGGGTCGGGTGGACACGCATAGCGACCCCGGCAGGGACGTGCACCAGCTGAGGCAGGGGAGGGAGTAGGGACCATGCTGCTCTAAGAATAGCTGAGGCCTGGCCCCAGCACGCTCACCACGTGGCAGGTGGCAGACGAGAATAGGCGTCCAGGAGGCGGGGCAGGTCCGAGGAAGGGCCTGAGTGGTGGGACCACAGCCTCACGGCCTCTGTCCTGGAGTGGGATGGAGACAGGGCTCTTCTCATGCTCCAGGTCCCACCCAGTAGGGTAAAGACAGGGACAGACTGAAAATTGTTGAGGCCACCATTGTGCAGACCTGTGTGCACATAGTCAACATAGTCTAGTTTTGAGGGGATGTGAGTGACCAGGAGGGGAGGTGTTGCCAACAGCAGTTGGTGGGGCCCCAGCTCAGGGGCCAGGAAGGACTCGCCCCCTTGACAGGCATAGGGTGAAATGGGTGGGTGTGATTTGGGATATCAGCATGAATGAACTGGGCGAGCTCAGAGGGACAAAGTTAGGGACACCACTCACCGTCCCCCCTTCCAACTCCCTCCAATTCCTCTCCACCCCCAGACTCCTGATAAGACCAGGCTACTTCCGGTTGTCCAACCTGAAACTCGGAAGTGACAGGCCTGTGAGTTAAAAAAAGTTAAATCACCAAAACACAGCATTCAGGATACCAGACAGCCGAGAGGCTGGGCACACTCCGGGCCAGTGGAGGTCATGTTGTCAAAATATCACACCTTGTGACTGTGACCTCTCCGTGCTCGGCCTGGGGATGGGGTGGTGGGGTCCTCCTCGTCTTTAAGAGAAAGTGTGAGCAGCTGGCTCCTAGGCTGAAATTAGAGCCAGGTGGGTCCAGGCCCCTGGGAACAGGTGGGTCAGGTGGAGCAGGTGGACAGCTCAGGGTTAGGGCACTGGCAGGTGGGGAGACCCTGTATGTTCCCTGAGAGGCTGTTAAAGTGGCTGCAGGAGGAATCTGGGGTTTGACAGCACAACACAGGCCAGCCTTGTTCCCAAGGAGACATGATCCTCCCGCCAAATGAAGTATCTACCAAAGAGCCTCTGTGGGGCTACAGTCATCGAAGTCGGGAAGGTAGGAGGCTGTCCAAGAGCCTGGCAGACAAGGCCGAGTTCAGAGGTGCTCCCTGCAGATGGCAGGGCTGCCCACAACACTGTCCTCAAGTCCACTGGGATTTCTGGCCACCCCCCGGCTGTCAGAGCAGAACTGCATTCCATGGGGATTTCAGTGACTCGTTTTCATACATAGATCACAAGGCTTTTGGGGCCCAGAGTTGCCCCTCGTGGAAGCTGATATTGCACAGTTCTCACTGGTCAGTCAGAGGGGTTGAGAAGTCACTCTGCCCCAGTCCTTGGCTCGGCATGGAGGCGACAGAGGCAGCAGCAAGGGAATGGGGAGCAGGAGAGGCCATCATGCTCAGTGAGGAACCCCCAGACTGGACCTCCTCCTAAACAGACACAGATGTGGGAGACAAGGTTGCCCCCACACCTGTGGCCTCTCGTCCTCCAGCTCCTCTCGCGAGACCACAAGTCTCAGCTGGTATTTCACTGTGTGGTGACCAGACGGTTCTGCCGTGTGGAGCTGTGATCTGAGGCCTTGTTGGGTACTGCCCTTTAAACCCTCAGGCTGGTACCCTCATTCCACCCCCATCCTGCCTACTCAGCCTTTCCCACAAATCCCACGGCACTGGCAGCTCCCCTCCGGCCTGACAGATGACCATCAGCAGGGAGAGACGGCATCGTCCCTTCAGAGTCAGGTCCCTGGACTCACCCTGGCCTAGGTTCAAATCCTGCTTTTGTCAGGTCCTTGTTGCACAATTTGACACAAGTTCTAAACCTACCACGTCCTTGTCCTACGGTGGATGCACTTCTGGGCTCCAGTTTGTGAACTGGTCCTGACCTCAGTGCCTCCCTGCCTGGCTCCATGCCCTCTCAGAGAGTAGGTGGGTTTCCTTGTTTTCTTTCCAGAGCTCTGTAATATTACTGATTTTTCTTTATTTCTTTTCTTTTTTTTTTTATTTTTTGTGCATGTACCGTCAAATCAGATCTGACTGGTACAGGAGGAAATTGTCCCTCCTTCTCCGGCAGAGCATCTAGTGGATTTGAACCGTGTACCTTTGGGATTGTAGTACAGCTTCTTGCCACTAGGCCACCAGAGCTCCCCTAATACTACTGATTTTTTTAAAAAAATCTATTCTATCAATAAGTATCCTGGTGGCCCTGGAGTAAGGCCCTCGGCTGCAAATTGAAAGGCTGGCATTTCAAACCCACCAGCTGCTCTAGAGGAGAGAGATGAGGACGGTTTGCTTCAATAGGATTAACGCTTTGGGGACTGTGATGGGGCAGTCCAGCCTGCAGGATCGCTGTCAGTCAGAACAAACTACAGCAGTGGGCTGGGTTCTGTCAATACCATGAGCAAAGAGAAAGCCCACTGCCCCTGAGGGAGTGCAGCTCTAACCACCCTCTCTCGGGTTTCTGAGGCTGTCCTCTTTAACTGCCCATCTTGTCCTGCAGAGTAACTGCTGGATTCAAACTGCTGACCTATCTTATGGCAGCATAATGGGCAATGCATTACACCACTAGGGCTCCTTTTTAACTTTAAGTCATTATGTACCGTTGAGTTGGAGCCAACTCATAGCACTGATCCTCCAGCAGTTTTTCAGAGGCAGTTTAATAACAGAGGAGGAGATTTCCCATCTTTCTCCTGTGGAGCAGCTGGTGGATTTGAACTGGCAATCTCTGGGTATCTTTGGGATGGCAGAGTAACTTCTTACCACTAATCCATCAGAGCTCCCTCATGATAAGAAAGGTATTAGGGTGCTCTGGTGGCCTAATGGCAAGAAGCTGCACTGCAATCCCAGAGGTAAGTGGTTTGAATCCACCAGATTATTTTGCTGGAGAAGGAGGGGCAATCTCCTCCTGTACCAGTCAGATCCAATTCGACAGTACACACACACACACACACACACACACACACACACACACACACACATAAAATAAAATAGAGGTGTTAAAACTTCCTGCTGTAATTATGCATTTATCTACTTCTGCCTCGTAGTTTTTGCTTAGCACATTTTGAAACTCTATTATTGGGTACTTGTATGCTCATAAATGTTCTGTCTTCCTGAGGAACTGACCCTTTCTTATCACTCTGAGATGCCCTTCTTTGCCTCTTGGGTTTAATTTTGTCGTGATGCCATTTTGTGTGATATTAATAAGGGACTCCAGGTTTCTTAGGCTAATCGTTTGCACAGGTTATATTTTCCCATATTTTTATATTCAACTTTTCTCTGGGCTTTTATATTAAAAACGTGTCTTTTGCAAACACTGTATATTTGGATCTTGCTTTTCTTGGTAGTCCGGCACCTTTTAATTGGATTGTGTGTTCCATCTACAAGAGATTTAGGTCGAGTTCATGTCTACAGTATTACCATATTTTTTTAAAAAATGTGTCTCATGGGTTTATTCTGTGTTCCTCTGATCCTCTTTCCCCCCCGCTTGATCTCGTGTTAATGTATTTCCTAGTATTACACAATTTCTCTCTTAGACTTCAGCCATGTGTCTTTCAATTTCAACTAGTTTCTCAAGAGGCAACGCATGCATTTTAACTCATTTTAATGTATTTAGAACGTGTGAGGATGGCACAGGATAGGGCACAGTTCACATCTGTTTTCCACAGCGTCTCTGTGGGGCCTATACGACTCAACAGCACCTAACAACAACAACAATGTACTTAGGGAGCTCTGGTGGTCTGGTGGTAAGGATTTACACTCCCAACCCAAAGTCAGGCAGTTTGAGTCCACCAGAGCTGCACCACAGGAGATGAGCCGTCTCCTCCCATGTGATTTACAGCCTCTGTAAACCCCACTGAGGAGGTGAGCCAGTTCTCACTCAATGGCAATTAGGTTGAGATTTTGGAAAATGTACTTAGAATGAATATTGAATTGCAGACATTTGGATAAAAGTAAAAGAGTAGCAGTAGAACATTTCTGTTTACCCCAAACCTCATGCTATTATAATCTGTATCGCACCTGCCTGCTATAAACACAACACCATCATGTTTCGTTTAAGCATTAATACATCTTTTAGAGACATTTAGGAGCCTGAAGCAGCTTTCGAGATAGTCAATAAGGAGATGTGCTGCTAGCCCACAGCTCACACCTCTCTGGCAGTTCGAATCCACCAGGATTCCAAGGGAGAGAGATGGGTAAGCACTTCTCTTGCAATTTAGAGCTTCTGAGAACCCAGTGAGTAATGAGAGGGGGCATACTGCATTACGTATGGGGCTGCTAACCAAAAGGTCACCGGATTGAATCCACCAATGGCTCTGCATGAGAAGTAAAGATCTACATTCTCAGAAACCTGGTGGAGGCCACTATGAGTTGATCTTGATATGAGGGTGTGAGGGAGGTGGTGGATTATTTCTTGATTTTATTTTTTAAAAATTAGGAAAAATCAACAAATGAATGGATAGAGAAGCTGTGGGATATTCACTCAATGGAATACTATGCAGCATTGAAAAACAAGGAACACATGAAATATTATGCAAAAAGGGTGACCCTGGTGGACAGTATGCTGAGTGAAATATCTCCGTCACAAAAGGAAAAATATTGCACAGGGCGGCTGTTGTAAAACAGGACTGACATTGGGGTTGAGGGAAGACAGAAAAGGAGGAGAGGAATGATGTATCCTGCATTGAAACAGATGAGGGAGAGAACTTTTAAAAAGTGACATATGAATGGGTATTCTTGTCTTGACAGAAGTCCAGAGTGAAGGCTGCATAGTGGAGTGGACTTGCAGGGGGAGGGATTGCATAACAATGAAAGAGTTTTTTCAAGGAGAAGAGTGAATTGGAGGGAGGGCAGGGAGAAAAGTGCAACAATGAATAACCGGAAACCCTAAGTCTCTGTAAACTTTCATTAAAATTAATTAAAAAATAGGAAAAACAAATAGATGTAACTATATGGTGGACCAGTTGCCTTTTGTTGCCTCTAAGCTCCAAGTCCACAATTCTTTTTTTTTCTATAATTATATTTTATTAATTTTCATAAACATTTACAGAGATTTTGGGCTTCCACTCATTCATTGTTGCACTATTCTCTCTACCCTCCTCCCAGTTTGTTCTTGTCCAAATGCCACAGTGCTTGTCAAAGCCAGTTCTGATTAATCTTCTTTGTCAGTGTATCCTTTGCCATTCACTATCACTCCTCCCTGAGAGAGACTTCACCGTGAGTCATAAGGAAAAGGGGACGGCATATTCTCTTAGCTACTTCCTGCTGAAAAGGGACGCTGTGGGTTTCAGGGTGAAGATCTTCTCTCACTACTCTAAAGGGCCCCTTTGGCAGTAGGAAACACATAGACTATTATGGAGATTGATTTTGGAATTCAGATGCACTCTTATTGATTGTGCTTGGCTGTACATGTACATATCCTTCAAGATGTATCATGGGGTGTTGCAACCTAGAAGACACAAATTTGACTAACAAGTTATAAGTACATGAGTCCAAAAATTATGGAAAAGTAAAAGAAAAGATTCTTTCATTGTTTTACAAACCCTCCCCCAGGTCCCCTCCACCATGCAGCCCTCGCTCTAGTCTCCTGTGATGACAGAAATACCCAGTTACATCTCTCTTTTAGACGGTTCTCTCCCTCCTCTGTTTCAGTGCAGTATACATTATTGAACCCATCTTACTCAGTCTCTCCCCAACCCCAAGGACAGTCCCATTCTACAACAGTGGCATCATGTAATATTTGTCCTTTTGTGACTGGGATATTTCACTCAGCATAATGTTCTCCAGAGTCAACCATTTTGAATAATATTGCATGAGTTCCTTGTTTTTTAATGCAGCATAGTATTCCATTGTGCGAATATACCACAGCTTCTCTAGCCATTCGTTTGTTGATGGGCACTTAGGTTGTTTCCAACTCCTTGCTATTGCAAGTCCACAATTCTTGGAGGTGCTTTATATATTTGTTGTTGTTGATTGCCTTTGAGTCTAGCACGACTCATAGCAACTCTATGAACAAAAGGCCTGAAGCCCCTCTACAACTATTGACATTTATCAAAGTTCATAGAGTTTCCGGAGGCACGTTGTTTAGGAACTGGAGGCCACTCCTGATTCAAACCTGTGAGCCAGACCTTGCAAACATCTCTGCTTTGCCAACTGTAGCAATGCTAGGCTTTGTCAATAGAGGGCACTACAGGGACAGTGCAAGGCCATAGCCAAAGAAGGGGCTCCCTGATTCCGGTGTCCCTAAGAAATTTCTAATGCATCTAGTGGGCTGTTTCCAGAGACCTAGCTCCAGCCAGCACCTTATTGTTTTGTTATGTGACGTTGAATTGCTTGTGACTCATTGCGACCTTATGACCTGTCCTATCCAAAGCCAGTCTCATCATTTCGGACATACCTGTCCTCATTACCCCTGTCACTGACTCACTCAATCCATCTCATGAGAGTGTTTGTCTTCTATGCTGTCTCTCCACCCTCCCAAGCATGACATCTTTCTCCAAGGACTGGCCTCTCCTGGCCACATGCCCTAAGCATGTGAGACAGAGCTTCAAAATCCTTGCCTCCAAGGAGCAGATTGGTTTCACCCTCTCCAGAACAGACCTATTTGTTCTCTTTGCAGTCCATATTGTTGTTATGTGCCATCAAGTTGCCTGCAACTCATAGTGATCCTATATACAGTAGCTCTGAAGCCTGCCCTGTCCTGCCCTGTCCTGAGCCAGTCTCACTGACTCCAACATACCTACCCCCGTTACCCCAGTTACTATGTCAGTCTGTCTCATTGGATCTTCCTCTCCTGCCCTGTCCCTCCACACGTCTAAGCATAATGTCCTTTTCCAGTGACTGGCTCCTCCTGGCCACATGACCAAAGGAAGTGAGACAGAGCTTCAAAATCCTTGCCGCCAACAAGAAACCTGATTTCACCTTCTCTAAGACAAGCCTGTTTGCTCTCTTGGCAGTCAATGATATGTTCAAGACTCTTCTCCAGCACCACAACTCACAGGCATTGATTCTTCTGTCATCCGTAGTCCTTGTCCAGCTCTCTGATACATAGCGAGTAATTGTGAAGACCATGCACTTTAGTCTCCAGACTGACATCGTTGCTCCTCAGTACTCAGGAGACATCCCTGACAGCAGATTTTCCCAGTGTAACTTGTCTTTTTGATTTCCTGACTGCTGGTGCCAAGAGTCTTGATTGTGGAGCCAAGCAAGCTGAAATTGTTAACAACCTCAATCTCTTCTCCATCTATCATGGTGCTGCCAGTTGGTCCAATGGTGAGAATCTTTATTTTCTTGATGTTGAGCTTCAATCCATATTGAAGACTTCTGCAGCAAACACTTCAGGGCCTCTTCAGTTTTAGCAAGCAAGGTTGTGTCATCTGCATAACGCAGGTTGTTGACAAGTCTTCATCCAATCCCGATGCCACCTTCCTTCTCATAAAGTTCAGTCTCCTGATGGATCTGTTCTGCATTGGAAAGGTATGAAGACAGGACGCATTCCTGATGCACTCGCTTCCTGATTTTGAACCAGGCAGTGTTTCCTTGCTCTGTTCTGACTACTGCTTCCTGGTCCAAGTATAGCATTTTTTTTTTATCGCCAAGTATAGCATTTTTATGAGCACAATCAAGTGCTCTGGGATTCCTCATCTCCTCAAGGTTAGCCACAATTTGTTGTGATCTACACAAATGCCTTTGCGTAGTCAATGAAACACAGACATTTTTCTGGTAGTCTCTGCTTTGGGCCAAGATTGGAGATAATGGCAGTCCTTAGTATGTTCAATACCCTTCTCTAGCACCACAACTCAAAGGCGTCACTTCTTCTTCTGTCACCATTAGTCGTTGTCCAGCTGTCTGATGCACAACAAGCAATTGCAAAGACCACGGCCTAGATCAGGTGCACAAGGGTGGTCTTTATGACTGCCGAGCTGTGTGTTCTGTGGAGTCACACAGTCTCTCCGTGGGGTTGGGATCCCAGCCTTGGGCAGGGAGTTTTCTCTTCTAAACTCTTCTTTCCTTCTTTGTGAATTCTCACTCACTCACTGTTATTCTTACTCACATCTTACCAGATATCGTGTCCATTACTGGCACTTGCTTTTTCTGCATTCCTCAAAGGCTGCGGTTTTGGTTGGCTGGCTGGTTGGTTTTTAGAACCCATTTTAGTACTTAACCATTGTCAACTAATTTGCAACTTTTTGGTAAAATCTATTTGCAATTTTTAGGGCAGTGAAGTTATTTTGCATGATATTGCAATGATGAACACGTGACATGAAGCTTTTGTCAAAATCCATAGGAATTAAAAAAAAAATCCATAGGAATTTGCAGCTCACAGAACAAACCCTAAAGCAAGTGATGTTGAAGTGTCCCGTTGAGTTGATTCTGCCTCCCAGAAATACTACAGGAGAGAATACAACTGCCCGGTAAGGCTCCTAAGCTAAAATTGAGGGAGAATGCTCACCAGGGGTTTATCTTCAAATGAATTCGAACTGCCAACACTTCAGTTAGCTTCTGAGCACTTAACCATTGTGCTCAGGGTTTCTCACTGTAAACTAAATCCATTGTCATAAACTCACAGACTTTAGTTAATAATATAACAATATTAATTCATCTTCTTTTGTAGCAAACATATCAGAGGAATACAAATTGTGCTTGTGGGCAAGGGTTAATGGCAACTCTATTCTTTCTCCACAACTTTCCCCCTATTAAACTGTTAATTGCTCTATAAAATATAAACTCTATTAAAAAGCAAAGTCCTCTAAAAAGCTCCCTGATCATATGGCAATTATGGTTTCTGTCTCCTGATTTAACTGTGACTGTTCACCTCATCTTTTTATAAAAAAAAATTCTGTGTGTGTGTGTGTGTGTGTGTGTGTGTAAACCCTTAAATCACATCTGACTGGTGAACCGCGAACCCCTGGGATTGCAGTGCAGCTTCTTACCACTAGACCATGTTCACTTCATCTTTTGCACTGACTCACACATTTGTGTTTTCTGTGGCTCTGCATCCTTGCCTGTACATTGAGATGCAATTTGCGTTCATTTAGTCTGAAGAACATCCTTTAGTATTTCATACAGGGAAGATCTGCTGGTGACAAATGCTTTTATATTTTTTTTCCAATCTGAAACTGTGCGTATTCTGCATTTTAAATAATAATTTCACTGCACATGGCATTTTGGGTTGGCAGTTTCTTGCTTTGTTTTGTTAGCACTTTCACAGTGTCATTCCAATGTTTCCTGGTCTCTGTTGTTTCTGTTGAGAAGTCAGCTGTTAGTTGTACTCTTGTTCTTCCTCAAGAATGCTATTCTCTCTAGTCTCTAAAGATTTTCTTATTATTATTACGTTTTAAAATCATAGTATGAAGTACCTTTGAGTGCTCATCATTGACTTTATACTGTTTTGAGTTTACAGAGATTCTTAGATCTATAACTGAATATTTTCCACAAATATTTTCTTTGCTCATCTCCCTAAGGCAACCATGGCTTGTATACTTGAGGTTCCATTTCACATACTTTGGACATGTGGCCAGGATGGAGGGATGAGTCCAGGAGGGAGAAAGATATCATGTTTGAAGGGTGGTGGGATAGCACAGGAGAGGAAGACCTGGGATTGACACTAACTGGGGTAATGAGGGTAGGTGTGTTGGAAACAGTGAGACAGGCTCAGCATAGAGCAGGGCTGCATGCACATGGGGTTGCTGTGAGTTTTCATCGACTAGATGACGCATAACAACAACAGCAACAACAATGTTGTTCCACATGTATCTGAGATCCTGTTCACTTTCCTTCCATTTTTATCTTTATTTTTTGGATTGATTAATCTCTACTGATCTGTCTTTTACAATTTTTTATTTATGTTTTCCTTCTAAACCTTCTTATTGTGATTTGAATGAAAATTTAGAAAGTATATAAAGTTTCATGCAGCCATTCATACATATTTTGTTTTAGAACATTAATTCCAATACCCACAATGTAATCAGACTTGCCCCACTTCCTCTTTGTAATTCTCATATCCACTAATCCCTCTGTTCTATTCCTTCCTGCCTTCAGAGCCTTACCCTTGGGCAAATGCTGCTTTTTTTTTTTACCCCAGATGGTTGATTATTCTAAGAAGTGAGTGCCTCCCTGGTGCCACTGGTCACTTTCTAGACGAGCCTATTGTTTGACCGAAAGTTGAGCCCTGATACTAACTTTTGTTCCGGGTTGGAAGCGTAACTAAGAGATCCAGTATTGGGGATTCCACCAGCCTCTATTGGACCAACAAGCCTGGCCTTTTTAAAATATTTTTTTTCAGCTTTGTTCCACATTTCCTCCTACTTTATCAGGATTTTCTATTGTAACCCTTTTATAGAGTATCTATGGTCGCAACCAGAAATCATTTACTTCTTCTAATCTTGAGGTCATAGAAGTTGAAGATCACATTATCCTCTAGTCCTTAGAACTAATTTTTGTTGACTAATTTGGAAGCTCAGTGTTCATTTTTTCTGCTATCTCAAAGCTGTTATTAACCCCATCTACTGAATTAAAGGTTTGATTCAGTGACTGGGATAATCGGGATGGGAGTGTCGGAGACAGTGCGACTGGCACAGGACAGAGCAGAGTTTAGGGCTGTTGTACATAGGGTCGCTATGAGTCGCAAATGACTCGACGGCACATAACAACAATAACAACAACAACTGAATTAAAAAAACCCAACCAGAATTCCCTGAATTTAGAGACCATTTGAAAAAGATATTTGATTTATTGAACACTAGTGACCAAAGATTAAGTAAGTTGTGTGATGATATCACATATGAATTTTTTAAAGGGTCATTGAAAAGAAAGAAAATATCAAAGTCAATGTCAGAAGAGACTCTAAAACTTACTCTGGAATACAGAGCAGCTAAAATGGAAGGGAGAAAAGATAAATTAGGAGAGTGGAACATATTTCAAAGGACAACTTGAGAAGACAAAATATACTAAAGAAACGCGCAAATATTTGGAGTTAGAAAACACCTTTGGCATTCCTCAAGCTGAAAGGATTGAAGAAAACAGGTAAGCCTCAAGTAGAAGTGCTGAAGGATTATACGGCAAAATATTAAAGAACGTTGTTGTTGCTGTTGTTAGGTGTTACCAAGTGGACTCAGCAACCCCCTGAGCAACAGATCTCAGCCCTGTCCTATCCTTACCATCCTCATCATTTCTGATGTGCTTGAGCCCTTTGCTACGGTCACAGTGTCAGTCCATCTTGTTGAGGCGTTTCTTCTCTTTCACTCACCCTCTACCTTGCCAAACATGATGTCCCTTCCCAAGGAATAGCCCTTTCTGTCAACATGCCCAAAATATGTGGGGGGAAAAGTTTTGCCATCCTTACCTCTAAGGAACACTCTGGCCCCACTTTCTCCAAGTCGCATCTGCTTGGTTTTTTTTTGGCAGTCGATAGGATATTCAGTACTCTTCTCCAACATCACAACTCAAAGGCATCAATTCTTCTGATGTCATCATTATTCATTGTCCAGCTCTCAACTGCTATAAAAAGAGCAAGGGCCACAGGGAGACAGTTATATATTACTTTTACCAACTCCATAAAAAAGGGAACTGTCCAGAGCAAAGCAGCGCCGGCAGCCAGCCAGAGAGATGCAGCACCGAGCCTTCCTCCTCGCCCTCCTCGCCCTACTGGCGCTCACTTCCACGGCAGCCAAAAAGAAAGATAAAGTAAAGAAGGGCGGTCCCGGGAGCGAATGCAGGGAGTGGGCCTGGGGGCCCTGTACCCCCCCTCCCCAGCAGCAAGGACTGCGGAGTGGGTTTCCTGTGAGGGCACCTGCGGAACCCAGACCCAGCACATCCGGTGCCGGGTGCCATGCAACTGGAAGAAGGAGTTTGGAGCCGACTTCAAGTACAAGTTTGAGAGCGGGGGCATGTGTGATGGAGGCACTGGCACCAAAGCCTGCTAGGACACACTGAAGAAGGCACGGTACAATGCCCAGTGCCAGGAGACCATCCTCGTGATGAAGCCCTGCACCCCCAAGACCAAAACCAAGACCAAAGCCAAGAAAGGGAAGGAAAAGGACTAGAGGCCTGAATGCCAAGGAGCCTGGCTTTACCCTCCTGCAGGCCCAAGATATAACCCACCAGTGCCTTTTTTCTACACTAGCTTTATCAATCACTCTCCACCTCTCCTCCTCATTCCCCCACATATATCCCCTCACCCCAGGCACCCAGAGTGGGGAGGGTCCCTGGATTCTGGCAAGTTTGGGCCTCCTCCCAAAAATATTTGATTCCCACTTGCCCTCCCCACTCTGTGTTCTTTCCCACAATGGCACCATGACTAAGAAACAAAATAAACCACCTTTTTCTCCACCCCCCCCAAAAAAGGGAACTGTCCCAATCAACAACATCAACAACACACAAAACCAATTCCCATGAAGTCAGACATGTCTCCCACACTCCTGCACCTTTTTCTACTCATCTGAACACCAATCTTACCACTTTACTGGGCACAAACCCTATTGCAATAGCACACAGACTATATAAAACCATACTAAGGAAGTAAAAAAGCATCACTCGGACAGGATAGCTTCCAAAATATACTCACAGGCACGCCAGCCTTCAGCCTCATGGTTTTAGGCTCTCAGTACGACTTACTAGGGCTGTCCCTGCTCCAGTCCTCTAACAAACTTGGGCAAGAGACTCTTAACTCCAGTTCTGTGGCATAGCAGTGCCAAGGTCAGATCTGCCTGTGCCAGGTATGTGGTGCTCTGCTGCCGGCTGAAACAGCTGCTGCTCCTGTCGTCCGTGGTCGAGCTGGTACAAGGATCTCTGGCCCCAAAGGTCATGCTATATTCTCTTGCTGCTTCTTTGTTGGTGGTGAGATTCTCAAAATCTGCCACTGAATCAGATCAATTTAATGGTGGAATTAGTGAATCCCCTTGTGAATAGGCTCATACATCCTATCCCCACATCCCCAGCTCATCCACACGGTCAAGCCGACCTCAATGGCCAGGAAAGCCATTTTGAACACGAAACACTTAACACCACAGACGCATATCAACTAATTAAAAAGGTAAAATGTAAAAAGCATCAAATGAAGATGGAAATAATATACATATTTACTCTGCCAAAATAAATTAGTAGACATACAACTATTTCAGAAGGTTGCATATGGTCAACAATCAATGGTATCCCCCTAAAAAAGAAATCAATGATACAGGAAAAAAAATGTTTAAGACATTCTGAAAACATAGGGGAAAATAAGACTCTGGGAATTGATGGAACACCAACTAGGCTGTTTCAACAAACAAATGCAGCCCTGGACAAGCTCACTAGTCTATGGAAAGAAATTTGGGAAACAGCTACCTGGTCAACAGACTGAAAGAGAGCCATCTTTGTTTCCCTTCCAAAAACAAGTTGACCCAGCATAATGCAGAAATCACTGAGCACTACCATTGACATCATGTTGTTGTGATGTGCTGTCAAGTTGCCTGTGACTCATAGCACCCCTATGTACAGCAGCTCTGAAGCCTGCCCTGTCCTGAGCCTGTCTCACTAATTCTGACACATGAACCCCCACTGCCCCAGTTACTGTGTCAATCCATCTCATCCAGGGTCTTCCTCTCTTGCACTGTCCCTCCACCCTTCCAAGCATGATGTCCTTCTCCAAGGACCAGTCTCTTCTGGCCATCTGTCCAAAGCATGAGAGACAGAGCTTCAAAATCCTAGCCTCCAAGGAGAAGCTTGGTTTCACCCTCTGTGAGACAGACCTAATTGTTTTCTTGGTGGTCCATGGTATGTTCAAAACTCTTCTCCAGCACCACAACTTAAGGCATCAATTCTTCTTCTGTCATCCTTAGTCATTGCCCAGCTCTTTGATGCATAACAAGTAATTGCAAAGATCATGGATCTTAGTCTCTAGATTGACATCGCTGCTTTTCAGTACTCTGGAGAGGTCCCTGACAGTAGATTTTCTGAGTGCAATTCATCTTGATTTCCTGGCTGCTGGTACCCAGAGTGTTGATGGTGGAGCCTAGCAAGCTGAAGCTGTTACAAATTTGTTTTGGAAAAAGTGCAGTGCAAATGTTCCTTAGAAGTGAGAATGGTGCAACATCATCAGGAGGGGCAGTGCCAAGAGAGAGACATCATGCTTACAGGGTCCGTGAAAGAGAAGGAGCCACGTGAGATAGAGTGACACAGTGGCCGCAGCAATGGGCACAGCAGAAGATGCGGATGGCTCAGGATTTGGCAGTTACGTTCTGCTGTCTATAGTGCTTAACAGCACTTAACCACAACATTAAATTTATGTCAGTTATTGTATCTGGTCATCTTTAAAATATTCCTTTTCACAACTCTGTTGAGATTTCCTATCTCTTCACTCATTGAGAGTGTTCCTGGTGGCCTAGTGGAAAAGAGCTGCGTTGCCAAAAGCACATGGTTCAAATCCACCAAGTGCTCTGTGAGAAAAGGATGGGCAATCTCCTCCTGTGCAATTAACTGCCTCTGGAAACCTTCTGGAGGTTTAGCTATGGGTTGGTTTCAATTGGATGGTCTTATAACAATAAAATGAATAGTGATGGCTACTGTGAAATTTTGAGTGCTGACTACAGACCAAATCAACATCTCCTGTTTCCTGATCAGATGTCATAGTTTCTGGTTTCTTTATATATCTGTTAACTTGAGGTTGAACACTGAACATTGTCGGCAACGGGTTGTATAACTTTGGATTCTATAGTGTCCTTATGATTATTTGGTGCTAGTTGTTGTTTTAAGGGGTAATTTGCCTCTATTTAAAAATCCTGTCTTCCTCATAGCTGGCAGCCACTGATACCTCTGTTCAATCCTTTCAGAGGTATAACGGAATCCATTTTCTTGAATTATTTGCTCAGTATATTGATTTAATAGGTACGGTGTAGGGATATAACCCTGATGCCCACCTTTCTTCAAAAGCTGCAAAAAGCTGCTCCCTGTCTGTGCAGTTCGGCGGTCAGTCAAGGAAGTCAGTAGGGTTCATGTTCCGATTTGGGCTCGCTGTCTCATGATTCTCTTGCTTCTGATGCCTCATCCCTTTTCTCTCTATGCCTCTCACTTTTCTGTCTCCGTAAGTGTCTGTCCTTTGCTGACCTTGAGTGAGGAAAATGTTAACTTTCCAATATGCAGGCTGTCTACATTTGGAGAATGTTGTTAGGTGCCATCGAGCCGGCTGTACTTCCTTGTGACTCTATGAACCTTGTGTCTGGTCCTTGCACTGCCCTGTGCCACCCTGATCATGTCCCAGAGCCCACTGTTCATTCTCGGCGTCAGGCCACCTCACTGAGGATTCACTGGCTCTCTGCCTCCTCATGCATTGACTTTCCTCCTTCCCATGCACGATGTCCTTTCCCAGTGACTGGCTCCTCTGAACAACATGCCCAAAATACATGAGTTGAAGTTCCACCATCCTTGCCTCCAAGGAACCCCCTTGTTTGCACTTTCTCAGAGGTGTATAGATGGATATGCAGCACTCTTCTCCAACACCATAAATCAAAGGCATCAACTATTCTCTGGTCATCCTTAGTCACTGTCTAACTTTCACATGCATAGGAAGTAATTAAAAACACCATAGCTTAGATCAAACGGGTCTTAGTCTTCAAATGGAAATCATTGCTCCTTAACGCCTTAAAAGAGATGAAAATACATTCAGCTTAAAAAGCCCAGAGAAGGGCGCTCTGGTGGCCTAGTGGTAAGAAGTTGCTTTGCAATCCTGAAGATGTGCGGTTCTAGTCCACTAGATGCTCCACTGAAGAACGAGGAGCAATCTCTTCCTGTGCCAGTCA
>NW_006399752.1:36809866-36817945 GCF_000299155.1 Elephantulus edwardii | reverse complement strand
CCACCACCACCACCACCAAGCCTGTACACTCACAAATCCCATTCAATGCAGCACTTTGCAGGAGTGTTATTCTGCCAGGGCACATTGGAGTCTCCAAGGCACATGTGCCAGCCAGGGATTCGAGCCGTTTATCTGTTGTGCTCACGCACTCCCGGAGCCTCCCCTGCCCAGCCTCCCTCCCAGCTTCGCTGTGCAAAGGCTGCTCTTTTTCAGCATTATTCACCTGGTAATGGGACTTGGGGAGCATCCTCAGGCAAGAAAGCTGCAAACTGACAATTATTCCTTTTAGCTCATTGTTGTTTTGGGTTTTGTGGGCATTTTTTTCCAAAAGAGATGCTCTACTCTCTTTTTGGGTGCTTTCCAGGCCTCTGAAATAGCTGGTGTTTACTGGGATTTTATTTTGGTTTTTAGTGTTTTGTTCCTGTTCTGTCACTGCTATCTGCAAGGGGGCTCAGGAGACCACTTTATCACTGTTACTGGAAGTCTTCCATTCCAGCCTCCTTTGGGGAGGTTTTCTTGCTGCTTAAATGGAACAGAGTTTGTTTCTGTCGCCTGCAAGTGGGTGTGCTCACTCTGTGAACGGGCACTGGGGGTGGCAGTCAGAGGCCAAAGGGCTGCCAGCTTCCCTGGAAAGCAGAGCCTGGAGGCACAAGCTTGCAGTCCAGCTCCTCCTGGGAAGCTGGAGTGGAGAACAGGGATTGTGAAGAGACGCGGGAAAGCTTTTAAAGGAAGCGCTTCACTGAAGCAGTCGCTGCTCCAGACGTGGATGTGCTGGGTCTCAGGCTCATCTTCAGAGAGACCGTGAGGCCCTGGGGGGAGGGGGGAGGAGGAAGGATGAGCCACCTGGCTCTCAGGTGTCACTGGCTGAAGTTCACCTCCCGCAGCATCAACACCTGTGGCAGCTCCAGATCGTTCCCTCATGTGTGGAGAAAACCTCTCACCATGTCCAGAGGCAACGAGAAAACGGGGGTGGGGGAGGCTGGGGGTGCCACTGCAGGTGTGACATGAGGCACCACCAAAGTGTGTTCTCAAGCATGAGGCCCAGAGTGGCCATTATCATCCACCCAGACCCACGGTCACAGACAGGGCAAGCCACAGCGAGCAATAGTGAGGCTTGTGGGGCAACACAGAAAGTGACGCTGGAAGGGGGCATAGGCACAGACCCTCCTTGTAAGAAACAGCCCCGAGTCCCTCCATCACAGACTGAGTTACGGCCCCAAAGGTGTGCTGAGTCCTAATCTCTTATCTGTGGCCACGGCACATTTGGGAATGGGCTTCCTCTGCCATGTTAATGATGCAGGGCGAGTATAAAGCAGTGCTCCCAACCTGAAGGCACGTGGTTCAAATCCACCCACTGCTCTGTAGTAGAAAGATGGGCCATCTCCTCCTTTGCAATCTACTGGAGGGTCAGCCATGGGTCAGTCCCCACTCGGTGGTACTTCACGACAGCTTCTGAGATTGAAAAGTAAAATCAGCTAGCGAGTTAGGAGGAGGAAGACGGCTGCACAAAGGCACGTGAAGTTCACTGAGAGCAGAGGCAGACAAGACGCTCAGACCTTCTCCCGAGCGGATATGGACACAGCACCTTCCCCGAGCCCCTCGAGTTCCCGTGTCTTCGTGTGCGTTAGTCACCCGCCGGTGCTTCTGTTGCAGCCTTGCCAGAGAACCAAGACAGCCTTGAATGGAGGCCATGCTCCAAGCAGGGGAGGAGGGCAGTGTCACCTCCCGAAGGCACAGGCCCCCTGGGGGTCAGTGCCAGGCACCAGGCTAGACACAGAGTCTTTACATCCAGGGTTTAGGCTCCAGGAGCTGAGGCTGCAGGAGCAGCAGCTCTGGGCGACTCGAGGTCATTCAAGCAGCCGGGTGTCTGTGTGTTTGGGGGTGTATCTTCCTGCAGCTCTCCTGTCTACCTACCCCTGTCCATGCCCACCAGCCCTTGCCTAGGACCCCAAAGGAGGGCTTCCAGAGAGTAACCCCTGCCCTGCTCTGGAGAAGAGCAGCTCAGGGCCTCTGCTGACTTTGACCTGACCTGAGGAATCTTCCCTTCCTCACAGCTCGAGAGCTTGGGAGCTGGCAGGAAGAAAGGCAGGGCTAGCAGAGGGCCAAGCCGTAAGCCAACCCACTGGCACTGAGTGCACACTGACCCCTGGAGGCGGTCCATCCGGTTTCCGAGGCTGGAAACCTTAACTGAGGAGACTGGCTCCTGCACAAACCCACCAGAGCATGCTTCGGAGGAGAGCAGCAGGGCCAAAGACTGGAACCAGCCTAGAAGGATGACCCACAAGCTGTCCTTTGACCCAGGGCACGCCCTTCAGGGTCCTGGGGTCCCCGGGTCTGGACCAGCTCCTCAGTTTCTGGCTGTGTGCAGCTGACCAACAGGCTGGCTTTCCTGGGCCAGTCCCAGCTTTAGCACTGAAATGTCTGCATCCTAGGACCCCCATTGGTCCTGAATTACCTGGGGCAGGTGATAGGTTTTGGAAAAGCACAAACCCCTGATCGCCACACCCAGAGTTCAGTCAGGTGGGTGGAGGGTCTGGGCTGGGCATTCCTAGGGGGCTCAGTTGGGTGGACTCCACATCTGCTCCAGTGGCCCCAACCCTGGGCAGTTAGGGAAGCAGAAAGGCCACGAGCCACTGCAGGCAGGTCCGGGGCCACCGCAGGCAGGTCCGGGGCCACCGCAGGCAGGTCCAGGCGGCTGGGCCACGGTGGGCACTGTCTGAGAACCCGAGGCCTCGTCTTCCTTTGCCGTGGGCTGGCACAGCTGCCTCACTTCCTCCCGGTGTTTGTTTTCTCAGCGCTGTGGCTCCATGCACATCTGGCTTCCGGTTGCCATGGAGAAGGCCAGGGAGGAGAGGGCTTCTGGGAACGCTGGAAGGAGATTGCCTGGCCTTTCCAGAGGCCGAGTTCTTGTTCTTCTGGGCACGTATGGCTCAGCAGAGGCGGGGCTCGGAAGTCTCTGCTGCAGTGACCCCCCTCTGAGTTTCCAGCCCGAGGCTGAGGTCTCCACAGGGGTGGGGGCGGAGCAGAGGGCAGCCTTCCCAAGACAACGTGTGGGAGGATGTGGAGCATCCTGGTCTCAGCAGGACCAGCTGGACGACACAGTCCCTGCAAGCCCCCAAGGGCAGCTCTTTTCTACCAGCCACCCAGGTCCCCAGAGGTGGTAGTGGTGCAGTGGTTAAAATACCCAGCTGCTAAACAAAAGTTCATTGCTCAAACCCAGCAGTTGCTCCACAGGAGAGAGAGATGGCTACTTTCTTCTGTAAAGACTGACAGCCTTGGAAACCCGGCAGGGCTGTTCCACTCCATCCTACAGACGGGCCGGACAGGCACTGAGTAGCCTGCACACCCCTCAGCTCACGCTGGACACTGGGGTCCGAGAGGGTGGGTGGTTGTGTCCCCCCTAGGCACTACCCTCCAGCAGGAGATGAACCTTTGTGCACCGGACTGAGGACAGAGGGGCAAGAGGGGGTTCTGACCTGGAATTCTGTGGCACACCCCTTAGCTGTTGTTTCTTGACCACCAACCAGCACCTCCTCCTCCATGCACAAGTGAGGATGTGGGGGTGTGGGGCACGGGGCTTCCTGCCCTCCTGGGCCTGGACTGGACCTGGAAGAGGCCTCCGGTGCAGGACACTCCCCTCCCTGGCAGTGTTTGTGCTTGGCTTGCGGCGGGGGCACTGTGGCTGGCCCACTCCGTCCACCCTGCCCACCTCCTCCTTTCTTGCCAGCTGTGGCCGCTCAGTGTCAGTTTCAGCTCACAGAACAAAGCAGTGCCTGCTCCGGTGCCACTGTCCCCCGGGCTGCCGTGGGAAGCCGCTCCTGTAAGCGCTCTGTCCAGCCGTCTCAGTGTCTTCCTCTTTCTTGAGTTGAATTATCAGGTTGACCCCCACCCCCACCCCCCACCCCCCGCACGTGGACTCTGGGAGGGTCACTCAGCTTCTCTGAGCCTTTGTTTCCATGGAGACAACCATTGATGGGCGGCAAAGTGTTCATGTTCCTCTCCATCCTCTGAATAAGAATATTTTGGGCACTTGCCACATGCCAGGACTTCTAGTATTGTGACTACAGCTGGTGATAAGAACCTCCTTTCTAAGGCCCCTGCATTCTAATGTTGTTGTTGTCAGGCGCCATTGAGTTGAATACGATTCACAGTGAACTCAAAACTTGTTTCTGTCAAGTGGGAATTGACTCCTGGCTGACTCTCCAGTGGGTTTTCAAAGGCTGCAAATCTCATGTCAGCATAGCCTCCACCTTCCTTTTGTGGTGTAGCTGGTGGATTTGAACTTCTTGACTTTGGGTTGGCAGCACAACTCCTTACCCTCTAGACCACCAACCTCCCTAATAGTGCAAGTTGAGGCACGATGAACAAAACATAAACAAGTGGATGGCTCCCACGTCAGATGGTGTGACCAGAAGCAAGCAAGTTGCTATCAGTGGCGTAGCATGTGCAAGGGCCCTGGGGTAGAATGTTCAGGAAGAGGAAGACGATGTGTGGGGTGGAAGGAGGTGAAGAGCACGCCAAGATGAGGGCAGCGGGGTGCTGGTTAGTCTACACTGGCCATGGTGCTTTCACTTCTCCGTCAACGACTGATTCCAGGACTGGGCAGGGCCCCTGGCCGAGTCTGCCAATTTTTCTCTTGTGGAACAGCTGGAGGATTCAAACCGTGTGCCTTTGCACTGGCAGCCCAGCTTCTTTCCACTAGCCCATTGGATCCCCTTTCCCTCTGGGCTACTCACTGCAGAGATTGTTGTAGTTAATTGCCTTCGAGTCGAGCACGACTCATAGTGACCCTATGAACAAAAGGCCCCTCTTCAACTATTGACATTTTTCAAAGTTCATGGAGTTTCCAGAGGCTTGTTGTTTAGGAAGTGGATGCTTTTTTCTGTTCCTTGCAGCCGAAGACTTCACAGCTTACCAGCGTGGTGACTAATACTAACTGGGGGCGGGGCTGCCGAGTACAGAGCTCTGGCCCAGGAGTTACTATGTTGCGTTCAAATCCCGAGTCCTCCACCCCGGCTGAGTGGTCTCCAAGCTCTTCACTGAGTTTACAGAGTTTTGTGAGGGTGCTAACGTCAGGAGATGGTGATGGGGGAGAACAACTCAGAAAAGAGGGTGAAGATGGCTCTAATCACATGGAAATGGTTCTTTCTCAACGAATGTGACGTCGCTGAGGTGGCCATGCTGAATGGGCTCATGTCTTGCTGCATATGTTGTTGTTGTTGTTGTTGTGTGCTGTCGAACTGACCCATAGCTGCCTCCCTCATGGGTTTTTAGCGGCAGGAGAGATTGCCCATCCCTTTTCTGCAAAGTAGCTGGTGCCTTTGGAATTGCAGCACAACTTCGTATCACTAGGCTTCCAGAGCTCTCTTGCTGTGTGTTTTTGTGCGTCTTCAAGTCAGATCCCATCCTTAGCTGACCCTCCAGTGGGTGTTCAGGGGCAGTAAACCACAAGCTGCTCCTTGGAGGCAAGGATTTTGAGGCTCCGTCTCACAAACCTTGGGCACGTGGCCAGGCGGGACCAGTTCTTGGAGAAGGACATCATGCTTGGAAGGGTGGAGGGACAACACAGAAGAGGAAGACCCTGGATGAGATGGATTGATTCAATGACTGGAGTAGTGGGGGGAATGTGTGTCAGAGACAGTGAGACTGACTCAGGACCGAGCAGGGTTCAGGGCCATCGTGCATAAGGTCACCATGATCAGAGTCAACTCCATGGCATATATTGTTAAGTGCCATAGAATCATAGACAAACCATAGCAACCCTATGAATGAAAGTCTTGAACACAGAACTTTCATCTTTTCTCCAAGTTCATAGAGTTTCCAGAGGCCTGTTTAATTTGGGAGAGCCACAAAAACCAGGTCCAAGGGCTGCAGACCTGAGGGCCCAAAAGCCTTTTAAATACGATGGCGTATAACAACAGCAAAAACAAATCACACAGGAGGAGATTGCCCATCTTTCTCTCATAGTGCAGCTGGTGGATTTGAACTGTGTGCCTCTGGGTTTTCAGTGCAGCTCCTTACCACTAGACTATGCATGAAAATACATTCCTGAGGGAAGCTCTGGTGGCGTAGTGGCAAGAAGTTGCACTACAACCCCAGAGGTGCACGGGTCGAATCCACCAGATGCTCTGCCAGGGAAGGAGGGACAATCTCCTCCTGTACCAGTCAGATCTGATTTGACGGTACACACAAATAGTAAAATAAAAACAAAAAATTAAAAAAAAATTCTGTAAAAGCCAGGGGTGGGGGAAACAAAGAAAGAAAAGGAAGAGAGTCGTGTGGGAGAGGGCTGGCTGCTGCATGCTGTAGTTGGTTTTGATGCACAGGGATCCCAGGTACGCAGAGTGAAACAGTACTGGGTCTGGCCATCGTCCCGCAGGCTGCCCAAGTGTGAGATGCTTGGTCCAGCCCCCGTGTCAGTCCATCTCATTAGGGCGGTTTCCCTCCTTCTCTCCTCTCTCCTCTCTCCTCTCTCCTCTCTCTCTCTCTCTCTCCCCCCCAATATACTTTACCAAGCATGATTCTCATTCTCCTAAAGAATTAAAAATAAATGACATTACCATTCTTCCTTCTAAGAAGGATTCTGGGTGTGCTTCATTCAATCAAGACAACGTTGTTCATAGCCCTGGCAAGCCATGGTGTATGCGGTATTCTTTATCTGCGTCACTCAAGGGCACCTTTCAAGTTCGTCTTTGGTTTCCTTGATTCAGGGTTCAACTTCCACATATATATGAGGCAGCTGAAAAGGCCATGGCTCAGCTGGGTGGTCCCTGTCTTCAGGGGGACACTTCCGCTTTTGAACACTTCAGAGAGATCTTTTCTGGGAGATTTGCTCAATGCAACATGTCATTTGAGTTCCTGACTGCTGCTTTGCTGGCATTGATTATGGGCTCAGGTGAAATGAAATCCTTAACAATGTCAATCTTCTTCATAGATCATATATTAATATTTTTAAATTGTTGCCACATTGTACTATATGTTTGTATGGCAAACACAGTTTTTTCACTGTGTCTTGGTGATTGTGGGCATGATTTATATGGGAAACACCAGCCTGCATCAAGTGTGGGACCATGGGGTGCTGTTTGAAGCTCTGTTGCAGGTTGTGTTCTCCTGGGAGTTTTGATGTCTCCTCTGGTATGCACCCCTCCAGGACAGGCCTGTTTGTTTTCCTGGTGGCTCACAGTATGGTCTCATCAAACTGCTCCCTGAAGGCAAGGATTTTGAGGCTCTGTTTCACATATGTTGGCCACATGACCAGGAAGGACCAGTCCTTGCAGAAGGACACTATGCTCGGAAGGATGGAGGGACAGGGCAGGAAAGGAAGACTCAGGAAGAGATGGACAGTTTTAGTGACTGGAGAAATGGGCTTGGGTCTGTCGGAGTCAGTGAGACTGGCTCAGGAGAGGGTAGGGTTCAGAGCTAATGTAATAGGGTCACTATGAGGCACTGGTGGTACAATGGCACATAACAAAAACAACATGGTATGAAACTCCCATCAAAAATATTATGGAGCATTTAAAATTGTACACATAGCAAGACAGAGCTGATGTCTGATAGTCGGGGGCTCTGGTGGTGTAATGCCCAGGAAGTGGTGCCAGTAACTCAATGACAGGTTCGAATCCACCAACGTTTCCGGACAATTACGTACAAAACGAGAGAGGCTCATCGAACAAGCCCGGCTTCCAAAAGCAGTGATTGCCATAGAAACCGGAAGCCAACTGGCGGCTGCAGTGCCGTGAGGGAGAATGGGGTGTGATTACTTGATGGCCTGGGCGTGTCTGGGCTGGTGAGGACGTTCTGGGTGGCACAGCGTGTGGTTGTACTAACCGCCACTGGATAGATCGCTTTAAAATGCACCATTCAGAAATGGTTAATTTTATGTTATGTGAAATTCACTACAATTGAAAAGGAAAAACATTTTGAATCTACAATTATGTAGAAAAAACACAAACAAATCCCCCCAAAAGCCAACATTTGCCAAGCTCCAGCCTCCTTTTCTGGCAGAAGCATTTGAAAGTAAATCCTAGACACCATGGTCTTCCTCCCACAAATACTTGGGGGCTGCTCTGACCTACAGTG
>NW_006399752.1:36754034-36809497 GCF_000299155.1 Elephantulus edwardii | reverse complement strand
CCCTCCTCCCACCTTCCAGTTCTGCCACCTTCCACCTGTCACTTCTCACTTCCTTCCTCTCACATTCCTCTTCTCCTCTCTTTCCTCCCACCTCTCACCTCACTCCTCCCTCCTCCCCTCTCCTCCTCTCACCTCTCACTTCCTTCCTCTCACTTCTCTTCCCCCTCCTCTCACCTCCGTCTTCTCTCCTCCCTCCTCCCCCTCCCTCCTCTCCTCACCTCTCACCTCCCTCCTCCCCTCACCTCTCACCTCCCTCCTCCTCTCACCTCTCACCTCCCT
Source organism: Elephantulus edwardii (assembly GCF_000299155.1). Classification (NCBI taxonomy): domain Eukaryota; kingdom Metazoa; phylum Chordata; class Mammalia; order Macroscelidea; family Macroscelididae; genus Elephantulus; species Elephantulus edwardii. The sequence continues at coordinate 36,809,218 of NW_006399752.1, read as the reverse complement.
CCTCTCACTTCCTTCCTCTCACTTCTCTTCCCCCTCCTCTCACCTCCCACCTCTCTCCTCCCTCCTCCCACCTCCCTCCTCCTCTCACCTCCCTCTCCCTCCTCCCACGTCCCTTCTCCCAGCAACTGCTGTGCTGAGCCCATTGTTGCAGGTACAACATTAAGTCAAGTCTCTGAGGCTCTTTCCCTGACTCTCTAGTTACCAGACATGGTGTTGTTCTCCTGGGACTCACCCGTCCTGATAACGATAACATGTTCAGAGTGTGTGTGACAAAGTGTCCTCTATACTAGGTGTAGATAGATAATATGAACTCATGTCCTAGTAGGTAAGATTGTTGCCAATACAGAGGCAGGTGGTTCAAATCCCCAGCTGCTCCATGAGAGAAAGACAGAGCATCTCCTGTGTGATTTACAGCCTCTGAAAACTCAGAGTCAGCTAGGAGTCAGTTCCAACTCAACAGCACACACCCACAACAAATACATAGACACATCCCAGCAAAACCATGAACCTCTTCTTAAACCCAGTCAATACTCAGATTCCAACATTATCTCCAAAAAGAATATTTTCCCAGTTGGTTTGTTCAGATGAGATCCAAAAGAAATTCACACGTTCCAATTGAGTGTCGAGTCTCTTTAAATCTCCACTCTCCTTTTTTATACTGCTCGTTCATTGAGTGTGACATGCCTAATTGCTTTGTGTGCATCCGGAAGTCGGACAGTGAGTGAGGAAAAGTGAAGATTGTCAACACCTTTGAACTATGGAGTCGGCAGAGTATGGAATACAGGATGGACTGCCCTGAGAACAAACAAATCTTCAAGGCAAGTCAACCAGGTGCAGCTTAAAGGCAAAGATGGTAAAACTGCATCTCATATGTTTGGAGCATGTTGCCAGGAGGGACCAGTCCCTGGAAAAAGAAATCATTCTGGGAGAGGAGGGTGAGGCGCAGAGAGGAAGCCCCTCAATGAGGTGGACGGACTTCAGCGATGAGCTGGACGTGGCAGAGATGGTAACGATGGTGCAGGAGAGACCAGGGCTCCACTCACAACTTCACTGTGGGTCGGAGCTGCCTCGACAGCACCTAACAACCACAACCAACACATCACTGGAGAATCCAAATTCTCTGTCCTGACACCTTCCCACATTCAAGGCTGGGCCACGTGTGTTCTAGACGTGTTCCCTATGCTTCATTTGGCGTAAACTCTTTTTTTCATTTGTTGTTGTTGTTACTGTTGGGCGCCATCCACTCTGTTTCGCAAGGTACCCCCTGTCCAGTCTTGTGCCATCCTCACAGCCTCTGCTGCAGGTAAGCCCACTGTCGCCGTCACGGTGGCAATGTCTCCTGGAGAGGAGTCAGTTAAACTTATCTAGAGATTCTATTAAATTCAGGTTCAACTTACCCAAATTTTCCATTTATACTCATCATCTTTTGGGTTATAAAAAGTCTGTATTTGAGGGAGCTCTGGTGGCCTAGTGGCAAAAAGCTGCACTGCAATCCCCAGAGGTACGCGGTTCAAATCCACCAGATGCTCTGCTGGAGAAGGAGGGACAATCTCCTCCTCTACCAGTCAGATCCGATTTGATGGTACACACACACAAATAATAAAATAAAATATAAATAAAATAAAATTTAAAAGTCTGTCTTTGCCTAGTCTAAAACAACACTGTCCTTCCTCTGTTTTCCTCTAGGTTTGTCACACTGATGGTGTAAATTTTAATTCCTGTCCATGGCGTAAGGCGGGGATCACAGTGACCCCCCCAGGAGGACACTCCCACATCATTTGTTGAGAAGACCGCATACACGGCTCTATTTGCAGACTTCCTCCCTTGGTCGCACGTCTGCGTGTGCCAGCACCACACTCTTGATTGGCTGCCAGTGTGAGCCTTCCAGAATTGTTACCTTGGTGACTGTGTTTCAGGAAAGAGCCTGCGGACTGGCAGACTGACAGGAGCGGGTGCTGCAGGTGCTACGGGGCATCGGGAACTCTCCCGCGCTGCAGTGTAAAAGATTAGTTACTTTGGGAAACCATTTGTAGTGTGAAAACCGTGAAGTTGATGTGGACGCAGCAGAATGGCCTCTGTTAACTCCAAAAGGAGAGGAAAACTCACATGCAGCAGCAACAGCACAAAGCCGACTCCTAGGAAGGCAGACGTGTCCCCACACCTCTGACACCATCCCTCCATGACGCTTGTCACTGTCGTCGGCTCGATGATTTCCTGCAACTGGCACACAGAACACGCAGACAGACAACACTCAGGATTACGGAGCTCATTAGGGAAGTAACAGGTTACAGTTCAGGTCAGAGACACTCAGGAGGCAATTCTTCAAGCAAGGCAGCTTCTTCTCAGACAGGCTCACGGGTCAGAACGGACTGACCCTCAGCCTCCTGGGTCTGGACCAGTGTTATAAAGCTTTTAAGTTCTATGTCATGTCAGTCTCCGGTTCTCTGGCATCTCTGTTGCTGCTGTCATAACGTCTCTGTCTCAGTCCACGCCACTCAGGAATCTCTGTCCCAAAGGACGCATGCCACACTGTCTGCTTCTTTCTTGATGGTGGGGAGACTGTTGTATTTTCCTCTACACTTTCACATTTAAGTCCGGCAGGACAGCTAAGCTGTCCACATCCCTTGACAGTAGCCTACACAACTTGTGTCCAAGCTCCCACTCAAAAGGTGTAATTTACCTCATTTACATTTTCAGTAAGCTGTTCAGTCCCCTTAGTGAGGCCACTTACCGGCCATATTTTCAAAGTCCTATCCAGCTATGTGCTGAAGGTCAAAAATCCATGCCTGGTAAAGCCACACTGAATAGTCCACTGCACCACAGACAGTTTCTTAGAAAGTCCCATCTATGCCTGCCTGGCAACTCCCAGAGAAATCACCCATGAAAAAGAGAAATCCCTGCCCACAAAGATTTTTCACAGCATAAAAATTATTCCAATTATTCAATAATTGGAAAGAACACACATGTCCATTAATAAGTGTTAGATAAGCAAATTGTAGTATATTTACACATTAGAACACCACAGAGCAGTAGAAAAGTAATAAGACCTTGCTGATACATGTGAGCGAATTTCAAAAATGCTGAGCAAAAAGCCAAGACACAAACGATTGTGTGACTGTGTAATTCTATTTACAGAAAGTGCTAGGAGCTGAAAGGGAACTATAATGACAGAAAGCAGACCAGGGACCCCAGGGCCCCGCTGGGACTGGGAAGGAACCAGAGGACTTTTTGAAATGAGGGAACAAAGGGAGCTCTGGTAGTCTAGTAGCAAGAAGCTGCATTGCAATCCCAGAGGTACGTGGTTCTAATCCACCGACGCTCTGCTGGAGAAGGAAAGGCAACCTCCTCCTGTACCAATCAGATCCAACTTGACGGTACACACAAGAGAAAATAATAAAAAAAAATTAAAAAAATGAAGGACTGTGTGCCACGTCTCGACATGGCTACCTGTTGTTGTTGTTATGTGTCACTGAGTCAGAACCGACTCATCGCCGCTCCTCCAGCAGCTTTTCGGAGGCTGTAAATGCACAGGAGGAGACTATCTTTCTCCTGTGGAGCAGCTGATGGATTCAAACTGCCAGCCTTTGGGTTAGCAGCGCAACTTCTTACAACTAAGCCACCAGAGCTGCCTGGTAGTTAGACGTTATTGTCGTTATGTGCCATCGAATTGACTTCGACTCAGAGCCACCCTATGAATAACAGATCTGAGTCCTGCCCTGTCCTGGGCCAGCCTCGGCTCTGATAGGCCTGAGCCCATTCAGACGGTCGCTGCCCATTCAGACGGTCGTGGCTTTTCCTCTCCTCACTGACCCTCGACCTCGCCAAGCATGATGTCCTCTTGCAAGAACTCGCCTCTTCTAACAAAGTGCCCAGTCTGTGAGATGAAGTTACGTGAGCGGCTCCACGGGTATATGCACTTATCAAAACTCACAAACCAGCAGCACACCACCACTGAGCAAAGGGGAGACACGGCGAGGGACAGGAGAAATGGCCGACGCCAAATGCCAGGTCAGCGGGCAAGAGGAGTAGACACAGACGTAAGGCCAGGACGCCACCCCTGCGCACACACAGGCTGTCCATACCCGTACGTAGCAGGGCCGGCAGGGGCGATGGTTTGGAAGCCTCTTAAATGAGCTCTTGGTTCTGGGGTCTCGGACCACAATTCTGGGGGGACATTAAAATCGACTGACATCATGAAAGCCACAATGTTCTTTATCCTACTTGGATGAGTAGCTGCTAGGGTTTCAAGTCATTTAATGAACAACTCTAGGCCTCTCCCTGTCTGGGACAGAAAAGAGGGAAGAGAGTAAAGGTCCCCCAAAATGACGAGTTTAAAGGAGTAATGGGCAACTCAAACGTCCACTTCCATGACCCCGAGAACCAGATGGATCCAAGCACTGCTGCTGGCCACTCCCAAAGGACCCTAAGTAGAAGACCCTGGACAGGGTGGGGGGAAGTGGGACCAAAATGTAAACACATGAAGAAGGTCAGACTTGATGGTCCAATAGGGACAGAACGAAACATCCACATGCCTCTACGTCCAGCCAACACGTCAGGTCTATAAGGTATACACCTAAAATGTGTGCGTGCGTGCGTGCGTGTGTGTGCGTGTGTGTGTGTTGGTTTTCTCTCAATAGTTGATTTTAAATGAAAAATAGAAAATTCAGGGTCAGTAGTTTTGACAGAAAGATGCCATTGTGGTCTCCCCGGCGGCCTCATAAAGCATGCTCACTGGCCCCTGTGGACTTGCTGAGGTTGGTCTGTGGGTTCAGGCACCAAGTTCATGACCAAGTTCTTCCTCAGGCTTTTACCTGGGGATTTTCAGAGTCATTGGTGACGGGTGTAGTTCAGCTATTTCTTCTGCTTTACTAACCAGAATTCTCCCAAAAAGAGCTCTGCCGTTCACCTACTTTGATTACTTCACAATAGTTTGTACAGGAAAGTTGGACATGCTCCGATTCCCTCCGCTCTCCAATGATGATCAATGTGTGTAGTTTATTGTAAAATCGATCCTTAACTTTCAGGTTCTGGTATTTGCTGTGCTTCAACAGTCATCATTCTTTTAATGTCAAGATGCTTCACCCTCAGACTACTAGCCTTTCTGGGCTCCACACAGGAAGGAACCTTCTGGACTGCGGCGGGGACGAGACTGTGGCCACTTCTGGCCCACTCCACCACCTCACAGGCTGGACTTGCCCTGGACGAGCCAACCAAGCAGTCCTCCTTCCCAACTGCTGTGGGTTACCATGGCGAGCTCCTTTCTGAGGACCTGAAGCCCCTTCCTCGACCATCTGTCCCCACTTTTCATCCCTGCACTGGCCTTCAGGTCCTGAGGGCTGGGCCTCCCTTCACAGACCTCCCCTTCCAGCAGTTCAGGGCAGGGGGTCCCAGACTCTGTGGACAGTAAATATTCCCACCTAAAAAGTTTACTGTGCAGAGCAGGGTCTAGCCTCCTTGAGAGTAGACTGCTCCCCATGCTGGGTCCCGTGGGTGCCCAGGGCCATGCAGACTGCTGGACCCTGACACTTGCTAAGGCCACATCAGTCTTGCCTCCCTCCAGAAAGACAGACTTCCCTCAACTGCATTCTGCCCAGCAACTCAGCGCACAGGGATGGAGCAGGGACTCCCTGTCCTTTGAGGGACTTCCTGTTCCTTGAGAAGGCAGCTGGGGGCCACCACAGCACCTCAAGGGTCCCTATACAGAGGAATGAGCGAGTGGGCGAGGCGGGGCTCCCTCAGGTCACAGGACAGAAAGTGGACAGAACCCACACCCTAGTCTTTCCCAGTGAGGTCAGGCTGCAGACAGAGGGAGCGGGAGGGCGAAGCAGAGGCTGTGAGGAAAGGCGGAGGGAATTCAGTCCCAATCTCCTTAATGGAAAAGGCAGCCAATCCGCAGAGCCGATTTAGGAGTCCAGAGGGCGGGCTACAGAGCAGCTGCCAAGGGCTCCTCTGCCCCCCAAGGCCGCTTCTCCCCCTTCAAAACGATGAGCTCCACTCAGCTTCCCAGGCTCCCTCGTGGGGACGGGGCTTCCAGGGCAGGGCTCTCCCTCCACCCCCACATGGAGCCCTGTACTTCCCACGAGGCATCAGGGCCCTCCGAGGTGGCTCTGATCTCGTCACACAGCCAGTCCAGCACTCCTCTGGACATGACTTGCTCAAGTTCCTTTCTCGTCTTCATTCTAAGGGTCCACAACTTGGGCACGACTTAAGTGCCATGTGGAGGGGGAGGGGCACAAAGGAGGGTGCTTGTCCACGGACACAAGTCCACGGGCCTGACGGAGGTGGCTGGCCAGTGCATCACCACACCTCCCATCCTTCCAGTGGGGGGTAGGGACTGCCCATGGGGGTGTGACTCTGACTCAGTGGACACTGCATCTGTCGCACTCGTGTGGCTGCAGCCACCTGGTGGCCCATGGGGCAGCGGTCTAGAAGGCCATCTCCACAGGCCTGGGACACGCTGCAGCCACAGCCAGGTGCCACCCCCAGGCCAGAGCTCTCAGCAGCAAGAAGTGCCAAGTTCTAACACACCAGCCCTGTCTGCTGACTCCCTGGGTCAAAGCAGACCCACACCCAAGGGGGGGCAGAGGGTATGCCTGAGCCAAGGAGGCTTCTGTCTGGGAGGTCTTGGTGCCCTGCCCCCTATGGCAGGATTGCACCCCTGGCCTGCTGCGGGGGTGCCTTGCCAGTGGCACCACAGACCAGCCCAAGCCTGGCTGCATGGTGCTGGTGGTCAGTTATCTAGAATCTTTGGGGAGAACAAGAACTTTGGCATAAACTCAATGGCCAGATGGCACTTCAACGATCGCTCACTTTGGTCAAGCTGTTTCTGACACGTGACAGCCTTCCATCAGGGCCGAGAGTGTAAGTCATGACAGGAGGAGAGTGGCCTTCTCCCACGTGGTGGCTAGTAGACCTGAACGGCCGGCCTTTGGTTGGCAGTCCACTACATCACACACTACTGCACTAGGGCATTTACAAGGGCCCTGGATGGACTGAGGGGGAAACGGCAGACTCACACTTGGAAGGCTCTGTGGTGGACAGGAGAGGATGTCAGGGTGAGTGGGTCCCAGGTGCCTTGATTGGGGCAATGATAAACTCAGTGCTTCCCATGTGGGAGACGGGGGGTTCCATTCCCACCCCACATACCTCGCGGGTATCAGCTGCACCTGTCAGCGCGAGGTCCTCCGCAGCCTGTTATGTGCAGTTATATGATAGTGACTCACAGCGACCCTGTGAACAGCTCTGAATCCTGCCTTCTCCTGAGCCAACCTCCCCATCTCTTACACACCTGTCCTCGCTGCTACAGTCACTGCATCAACTTCTATCACGGAGGATCTTCCTCTCCTGCACAGACCCGCCACCATCAAGCATGACGTCCTCCGAGAACCGTCTTCTCTCAAAATCATGCTCAACATATGAGACAGTCTTACCATCTCTGCCGCTGAGGAGCAACCTGGTTTCACTCTTTAGGGCAGATCTGCTTGTTCTCTTGACAGTCCATGAGATACTCAGTATTCTTCTCCAACACCACAGCTCAAAGGTATGAATTCTTCTGTCATCCTTAGTCTCTGTCCACCTTTTCAGATGCACAGCAAGTGACTGAAAAGACCATGGTCTCGATCAGGCGCACCTTAGTCGTTGGATCCACATTTTTGCTCTTTAGCATTCTGGAGAGGTTAGATTTTCCCAAAGCGAGCCATCTTTTGATCTCCTGGCTGCTAGGATCCTCGGAGGGAGGGCTGGTGGCCCAGTAGTAAGAAGCTGCACTACAATTCCAAAGGTATGTGTTCGAATCTACCAGCTGCTATGCTGTGAAAAGATGGGGCAATCTCTGGAAACCCCGAGGCTCAGCTGTGGGTTGATTCCGACTCAATGGCACACAACAATAGGATCCCTGGAGGGAGTTCTGGTGGCCTAGTGGCAAAAAGCTGCACTGCAATCCCAGAGGTGCACTGTTTGAATCTACCAGATGCTCTGCTGGAGAAGGAGGGGCAATTTACTCCTGTACCAGTCAGATCCAATTTGATGGTAAACACACAAATAATAAAATTTAAAAAAAAACCCAACCAAAAACCAATAGGATTCCTGGAAAGGTCTCAGGGGACCTTCCAAACTAAGCAACCCACTACTTGAAGCAGCACAACTTCCAGGCCCCCAAGGGGGACCTGCCACCTGAAACTGGTGTGCCCAGCGTCCAGGCGACTGACCAGCAAGGGACTCTGGGCAGGTGTTTCCTCATCTGGCAGAGGCCGTCCTGTCTGCTTGTCCCAAGTCACAGAGCAATGACAGAAGACTGCCAGCGCCACCAAGCCACCTAGAACGGGTGTGGGATCAAGCTCCTTCGGCAGCTCGGGACTGGCGAGTGCTGCCATCATCACCTGTTACAAGAACACGTCACGACCTGCGGCTCACGCTCCAAGAGCAGCTGCTGTTAAGTTGTCGTAGTTGCTGAATCTGTCCCCGTCTCTGGAGTTTTTACTTCAATAACATGGTAATTTTTATTTGTGAACCTACAGCAACAACTTTGACAAAATAATTCTGTGGCTGATCATTCACATAATCTAAGCATTATATAGGTGCCGTTTATACCTCTATTTATCATGTTCTACGATTAAAATGGATTCTGAGCGTTTCTATGGTGATGGGTGGGCGGTGACAGGGTGAGGTGGACTGGTGACACCAGCCCCACAGGACAGCCGCCTGTCAGGAGGCGGTGTTTCAGCTTCGACTCCCCTCTTCACCGTGTGACTCAGACAACACCAGGGTGTCCAGGGGCTCTGTCCCCCACCCTCACCCTCGGCTCAGGGATAAGCCCCACTTGCAAGCTCGCTGAGGATTAAATGATACATGTCCAGTTGGGAGGATGGACAATCTAAAATAAAACAGGTAATTAGGGATAAGAAAACAAATCACCTACCGCACACACTCACGTCACACCTCAAGGGCGCCCCTTCCGGTTAGCGGGGCAGCTAGGTGAACCAGAGCTCCCAATTCTTGAGACTAGTTCCAATGTTGAACTAGGAAACTGTTTTAGAATTGGGAGGGGGCAACAAAGACCAAATTCTTGTTTGTAAACGTCATCAATTGTCAGGAGGCACCAGACACTTGGTCACTGCTCACTTGCTTTGTGCCAGCGTTTGTCAGGGCAGGTGCCCAGCACCCTCCTAGGGCCACACTGGTGAGTGAAGGTTAGGGTGCCCTGGTACCACCCCGAGAGAAGGGGCTGGGAAAGCAGGCTGCGTGCGGATGTGGAGAGCCAAGTGACCTGTTCTGTCTGCAGTGCATCCAGGCCTCAGCCAACAGAGGTGACAGCGGAGGACGTCCCCCCACCTCTAGGACCCCAGTGCCTGCTGTAGACACCCCCACTAAAGGAGAAAAGGGGCACTGACTTGACCTCAAGGGGGGGCAGCCAGTCGCTGGAAAGCGGGTCTCCTGAGCAGCTCTCACCTGGGCCCACAGCCGCCTCACTCCTTCGGGGCTCGTCCAGAACACACCCCTGCTCATTTCTCAGCAGAGAGGTCTGTCCCTGCTCAATGACCCCATCACTCAATTGGATCCAGGCATTCCTCCACCAAGGGGGGAGGGGAGGGTGTGGTAGCGAGCAGGAGGTGGGGGGGTGTAGTGGCAGAGTGGTTAGAGCAGAGTGCGTGGCTGTGGCTGGAAAGATCGGTGGTTTGAACTCACCGTGCTCAGCGGGGGAGGATGTGGTGGCCTGGTAGCTTTGCTGATTTACAGCCTAGAAATCCCACGGCTGCCCTCCCCGTCCCACGCGGCTGAGGTGAGTTAGGACCAGTCAGCCGCATCTTGCCTGTGCTGTGCACCCAGCGTCCAGTCCTGGCCAGGGTGTCACGGTTCTAACCTCCACGAGCGTGGCTCTGGCAGGAAGACCCAAGGGGGGCCGTCTCTCCCCCTCCCGTCCTTTACGCTGGTGGCTACTCTCCAGACCCTGACCTGCAACAGGAGGTTTTCCAGCTCTGTGCTGCTGGAAACAGGCTTGTCATCCTGATTCCTCCAGGGCTGTGAGTGGACAACTGTCCCCATCCTCCGTGTGAGGAAGCCTTCACTGCCGTGGGGTGCAGAGGCGAACCCCCTCCTCCTTCCAGGCTGCTCTCCTGTTGGCCCCACTGGAGAAGTGCAGTCAGGTTTACGTGTGAGGCTGGCAGTGGACCTGGGGACCGAGGTCACGTGAGGTGAGCATCTGTGAGGACCTATGCAATGTCCTTTCCACTTTGCTTGGACCTGAGTCTCGTAGACCTGATTTTAGGTCCTGGATTTATGGCCCAGTTCTTTCTGATCTTTGCCAACCCACAAGTACTTGACTAGACTCTCATCTTTCAAAGGCTCTTCCCTTCAACCCTCCCTGCTTCATGCAGGTTTTTGTCTACAGTTGCTTTTCTAAGGTAAAGTGACCCCTCACTGTGCCCACTCTGGAAGGTATCTCGAGGCGTCTGACAGTGGGCCCCCTCTTCAACCAAGGCCCCTCTGCCCTCCACATCTTCCTCATCTCCTGACAGGGGAGCCCAGGATGACCCCCCAACCCCGTGCTCCCAGGCCTCACCCCAGGATTAGGTCAGGATGGCCATCCACTCCTTGAAGGCATGAGCATCCTGTCAGAGCCCACGATGGCACCTCCACGTGCCACTCACTGTGGAGAGTGTGGCTGGAGCGGCTCAGCTTTCTAGAAGGTACTTCTGTGGTGTACACCACTTCTCAAGGCCCACTCACAAGGGCAGCCCACTTTCCATATCCAACCTAACGAAGGGAGAGGCTGTGGCTGAGATGAATGGAGCTCCCTTCACATGGTTCCAGGAGGTTCTGAGGCCCATGAGGCCAGCCACTGTGTGCAGAACACAGGCAGCCAATGTAGCACTCCCTCCATTCAGGGGTCAAGGCTGGGGAACACTAATGGCAAACAAGCATTTTCTCTCATTGAATCTTTTCACTTACAATCTCCAACTACAGCAAACTGCATGCCTCCAGCTGGTCCCCATCATGTCAGGGTCTTGCACAGAGGTGGGTGCCGCTCAGGGGAGCAGAAGGTTACAGGAGGCGGACAGCAGACACTCCAAGACAGCCTTTCTCATACTGGGGGGCACTGCAAAGTTATCAATCTAGAGACTAATGTGCACCTGATGCAGGCTATGGTCTTCGTAATTACTTTCTATGTAGCAGAAAGCTGGGCAATGACGAAGGACGACAGAAGAAGAATCAATGCCTTTGAGTTGTGGTGCTAGAGGAGTATTGAATGATACCATGGACAGCTAAGAGAACAAACAGGTCTGACCTAGAGAGGGTGAAACCATACTGTTCCTTGGAGGCAAGGATTTTGAAGCTCCATCTGACATACTTCGGGCATGGTGCAAGGAGAGACCAGTCCTTGGAGAGGGACGTCATGCTTGGGAGGGTGGAGGGACAGTGCAAGAGAGAAAGACCCTGGATGAGATGGATTGATGGGGTAATGGGGGTGGGTGTATCAGAGACAATGACATTGGCTCAGGACAGAGTTGGGTTCAGAGCTGTTGTACACAGGGTCGCAATAAGTAGGAGTCAACAGCATATAACAACAACAACAACAGCAGCAGCAGCAACAGCTGCCCTGACGGAGAGTGGGGGTGCAGAAAATGGAAAATGGTTTTGTTTCATATTTTATTACATCAATGGCTTGAAAACTTTTATTTAACTCCAGCAAATATTGGAAATAGAAAAATGAATTCTGCAGAATTTCACAAATAAATTTTCCAATTTCCACTAACCAATGTTATCATTCAAAGGCTAAGCAATTATAATGCTATCGACATTCACTACAACGAATGTGCTGAAATAGAAAACAGGCAGGGAGAGACATTAAAATATTACTTACAACAGCATTATTACAACATAGTTTCTTTAAAATTTCCAACGTGGATTTTTCTCACTTCAAAAGATATACAGCATTTCCATTATATTTGCAAACTTAACCTTATACATCTTTTAAAATCTTGAAAATTTTTAAGCAATCTAAAAAGCACTTAGCAAAGTTGAGAAGTCTACGTACTGGGATCCTATCCACGCCAGTATCAAGTTTCTCTGTAGGAGGAGGGGCTGTAAACACGCATTATGATACAACATGCATAGACTAGACTGACGGTCCTTCTGAGCTGTGACGACACTGCAGTTGTGCTTTACGGTAACCGGGAAGCGTACAGGTCCGGGGAGCGGCACGGCGCATTGCACGAGATCAGTCCCTAACTACCTGGAGTCCATCCGAGGCCAAGTTCCCTTGGTGTGAAGAGTTCGAGTCCTGCCTGGGCCACCAGGTCCGAACCGGGCTGGGCGGGAGGCGCATCAGGCTCTGCCGGAAGCTGGTGCCAACCTCCTTTGCTCACACGGGCAGGGATCCAGTTAGTGTAATGCACTGTTTGGCTTCTTTTTGGTACGCAATTATACCAAGAGTACATCTGATATTTAGAAAGAAAAGAATAGGGCGTAGTTGAAATTTAAAGTGACAATGAGCACACTTCGAGTGGTGTGTGGGATCTGAGGAAACTTTCTGTCCACGGAAAACAACTGATGAGTTCCAGTGAGCTTTTCAAACTCAACTCTGTTTTCATGTTCCGTTTTTGATGAGCGGTGCGTGGCCATCCAGGATCTTCCAGATCAAACTATCAAGACTCACTGTGAAGAGCTGTCATCTCGGCAGGTCCTGCTGCCACCGCCCATGTGCCCGTCACTGTCCACTGGCCCCGGGCACTGCCGAGTGAGGCCGGCTCCACGGCCCAGGTATAGTACAAAGTGATCATTGCTTCCAACCAGTTAACACAAGATTCAAGTAACAAGGGGTTTAAATGGTAAGTGAAGAACAAAAACCTATTTACCTAACACTTCACACGCCTACATAAAATTAAATAAAACAAACTTTTAATGCATATGCAATACAATTTATATATTTTAGGATTTCTAAACTAAAAGTTAAAACTATCATTTGCTTCAATGATACTATATTTTGCACAATAACTTATACTTAGGAGAAATTTTCCACAAAAATATATATAATTCTGACATTCACATTGATCATTTTTAAGAAGACCATTACATCTTACGCAGTTTTCGCTGTGGACCCTCACACCCCCCAGACACCACCTGCTGATGCACCTAATTTGTGATATGTTAAGAAGGGTCTTCACAGAATAAGACCAAACCACTTAACTTTTAAAGCTAGGTGATTTCTTGCATTTACAATGCCATTGCTAGGGCAGTTTCATGAGAAGAGCTGAAAACACAGTGCTAGCTTACGCATCAAACTACAACGAAGGCGGTCAGGCAGAGACAGCCATCTTTTCTCTTTCTGTCAAATGAGAAGGACATGCTCCTGTCCCTTGGAGAGAAAGCCAAACCCAACTGCCGTGCTCTGAGGACACCGGCGGAGTGACTCTTCAGGATGGGAGGACCCTCAGTGCCAGCAGCGAGCAAACGGGCAGCACAGCGCACAGAGAGGGCCTGAGGGAGCCGGCCTGCTTGCCAAGCTAAACGAGAGCGTGCGCCAGGCTTTCAAGCGCTGCCAGGAAGGAGCAATTTCTATGGAAAACAGTTGGTGTACAGAGAGGGGCAGGTCGGTCGGCAGAGGAAGAGGCCCACTGCAGCAGCTACACACCACTCCCCTTGGCAAAAGGGAGTTTGTGAGAAGAAGCGAGGAGAACCTAAAGTTTCTGTTCATGCCCTAGTGTCCCCTTTAAAAGACGTGCAAAATGGCAGGCTGCTCCTCACCACGGTGTCCTGCCCTTCTCCAATGACACAGCAGGCTTCTGGGAAGACACCAGAAGCCCAGTCACTGCTAGTGTTATCCCGCTGCCTCTCTCTGGGTGGGAAAGGTGGGCTGTGACTGCCCTCAGACCCCTCGCTGTGTTTCTTCACACGCTTTTACTTGACTGACAGACCCAGCGGAGGTCCACGAGAGTTTCATTTATTCCCCCTTGACCCCCTGAACTACCTTGCTCCAGCTTTTTCAAAACAACAAAAACCTGTACAATTCTAAACAATCTAGGTTTCTAGATGACTCTCTACAGAGAAAAATCAGTTTATTAAGTAAAAAAAAAACAAAAACAGGAAAAGGCAAGGTGCTTGGGATTCAGAACACATCAAATTTTAATTGCATATTTAAAATTCTTAAGAATTCTGTTTCTGCCTTAAAGCATCTGCATTCTTTCTCTTTTTGGTATTAAAAGCAGAAGTATTTAACCAAATGATGCAACACACAAACACACCCACAACCCCCCCATAAAAAAGTTACCCTGACCTATTTAGTGCAGGCTGAACAGAGCAAGGGCTCGGCCGAGGCCAGCACAGAATGCAGTCCACTCTGTCCCTCAACTACTCAGCAGGGCCAGGTCCCATGAAGTCATCAACACAACTGTGGAAACATTTACTAGCCAAGTTTACTTGTCTAACTGAAAAGCATTACCGCCTGCCAGACCAATAAACTGTTCACTTTTTGGTCCTGAACTCTTAAAAAGAGAGGGGTTAGGGTAGAGGGGGGTGTGTGTGATCGCATCAGTATGAGAAGGACACAGAAGGATATATAGCATGACATGTACAAGGCCAGGCATACCGAGGGAAGAGGGACAAGAAGCATGTCGCTTTTACACAGCACCACCAGCACTCAACCCTTCACTGAGCCTCACTGGCATTTCAATCCGCACTGCCAGAATCCGCAGCAAGCTCTGCCCTGGCTCCTAATCCCAGCGATGTCATCTTTGGCAAGCAATAAACTTGAAAGAAGAAATAAGACACTAAAACGGAAAAAAGGACTGGTAGGATGGTTGCCAAAAGGAGAAGGCACCAATTCCGAAGGTATAAGCACCAGGTACGGAGGTTTGGACCGAATCTCTGAGAGGTGGTGGTGGTGGACGGGGTGGGGTGGAGATGGGCGGGCCCATCCTGCTGAGAGAGGAAGGCAGAAAGTTCTGAGGCCCACGTTCCCTTTAGGCTACAGCGTCCAAAGACAACCGCGGTGACTGAGCTTTCTAGCCCTGGGGACGGGGAAGGGAAAGATTTAAGCCAACTAAATCAGAAAGCATAATTCTATTCCGTTTAGGGAAATGGGAGTTGTATCAGGACGCTTGGCATGATACAGGTTACAATGTATTTGGAAATCCAAAGAAGCATGATATCACTCAGGTGGTTGCCTCAGAAAAGAACATGAGAAACTTTCTAAAAGGCCAACAGGGTCACAGTTACTCTGAAAATTACATTATGCACAAAGTAGAAATCGCAGGCCATGCGGGAGCAGAGCCGTGCCTCCGGGCCGCCGACCTGCTCTGAAGCTGCTGACTGGGAGGAGCTGCCATTGGGGGTGTGGGGGTGTCGTGGCACTCCCCGAGTCTCAGGGGTGCACAGCCAGGTCTCCCCAGCGCTGAGGCAGAGTGAGAGACGCACGGAGCTCTCTGGGAAGTGGCGCTGACATGAAGGAACGAGCAAAGAATTAAGGCAGGTGTAGCACAGGACTGAAGTATATGCCTTTTTGGTAATAGCTGCTTGTCCACAGAGATGGGATGCGGATGGCTAGGTGATGTCCAGTAATACCTGAAATCCTGATAATGCAGTAGTCCACACCAAATGTTCAGAGCTACCAGACGGTCTCAGGAGGCAGAGGCATATCTGACGTCGAGGACAGAAGCAGCCTGAGGAGGGGAGAGGACCAGAGAGCAGGTAAATCATACAAATAGCATACTGAAGGAAGGACGAGAGAGGGCAGTCTTCACACCCGGGGCAGGGCCTGAAGCACGGCTGTGCAGGGCGGGCAGGCACCGGCCTGAGGGGGCACAGCCTCGGAGGGGGCACAGCCTCGGAGGGGGCACAGCCTCGGAGGGGGCACAGCCTCGGAGGGGGCACAGCCTCGGAGGGGGCACAGCCTCGGAGGGAGCACAGCCTCAGCAGCCAGGTGTCTTGGCCTTCAATCCCAGCTCTGCTACCTTTTGGCAATCTGGGACAAATGATCTTTTCTTAGTGAGCCTTACTCTCCTCCGGAAAGGATAAACATCATCGTGATGCTCATGTCATGGGATGAAATGAGGAGAAGCACACTGCAGTCCTGAGCCTTTGCACTGGGTAGAAGAGATGCTGTGACAGTCACCTCATTCAACATGGGGTTTCCAGCTCCTGTGGGTTACAGACACCCAGGGGTGCAAGGAATCCACAGGCACTTCCCTAACTCCCACTGCACTGCTCACCACGTGGCTCCCAGACCCAGAGCTGAAGGTTCCACGAGCTGCAGTGCAAACCTGCGCACCATCCCAGGGATGTCGCTGGGTGGTACTGCAGGGTAACAAGGTAGTGACCCCAAATCCAAGAACTGCTGTTCTCTCCATAGGAATCACACTTGATTAGAACTCTGACGAGCTTCATCATGTTAACTAAGCTCCTCTTTCTTTTCTCATGACTAGCGGATTGTTGTTGTTGTTATGTGCTGTTGAGTCGCCTGCGACTCATAGCGACCCTGTGTACAACAGCCCTAAACTCCGCTCTGTCATGTGCCAATCGCACTGTCTATGACACTCTCATCCCAATTATCCCAGTCACTGAATCAGTCCACCTCATAGAGGGCCTTCCCCTCCTGCGCCGTCCCTCCACCCTCCCAAGCATGATGTCCCTCTCTAAGGACTGGTCTCTCCTCACAACATGTCCAAAGTATGTTAGACGGAGCCTCAGAATCCTTGCCTCCAAGGAGCCACCCGGTTTAACCCTTTCCAGGACAAATCTGTTTGTTTTCCTAGCAGTTCATGGTATTCTCAATACTCTTCTCCAGCACCACAGCTCAAAGGCATCAATTCTCCTAAGGCAGTTCGAATCTACCAGCTGCTCTATGGGAGAAAGATGGGCAATATCCTTCTGTGACATTTACTACCTCAGTTTTGATTCTGACTCAGTAGGAATGAGAGATGGAGGAAAAGGGGGAAGATAGACAAACAGACCTCAATGGCACACAACAACAAACACACTCGGTTACTTTAGAAATCTTGGAATCTCAGCAGTTCAGTCTCCTTGGGCTGCCCTCCCCTTGGCCCTGAAGGAAATAGCATTCTTTCCATGAGGGGTGCAGTGCAGAGCAGGGTCGTGAGACAGGCAGTTGTGGTGTCCCCTCCCTGAAGGAGGGCAGGAGGCAGACAGGCCACCAGCTCTCCTGTCTCCGAGCTGCTTAATGCCTGGAACAAGAAGGAAGGCAACACCAAGCTCTGAGTCTTGCCTAGAAAGACAATTAACTAGCACCCTAGCAAGTCCCCTCAGGCCCTTGGTGGACACTGAGGAGCATCTGCTCATTAAAGACAGATTTCCTCCTGCAAACTAACATATGAGACAGAAAGCCAGTGGAGGAGGAAGTGCTCCAAAAAGTAGAAAAAAAGATAAGGAAACACAGGAGTCTGTGTGTGTGTCAGAGAGGACTGAAAGCAAGGGTGTGTGTTTTAAATAACTAAAAATATGGCAACTTTTAAATGGAAATATAAAACATTTCTTGTTGTTGTTAAGTGCCGTGGAGTCGTAGAAGACTCATAGCGACCCTATGAACCAAAGACCTGAACACTTGTATAACTTTCATCATTTCTCCAAGTTCACAGAGTTCAAGGAGAGCGCTCTGGTGGCCTAATGATAAGAAGCTGCATTGTAATCCCAGAGGGGCACAGTTTGAATCTACCAGCTGCCCCATGGGAGAAGGATGGAAAATTTCCTCACGCGATCTGTTCTTGTTGTTACGCGCCTTCAAGCTATGACTCTTAGGGACCCTACACACAACAGCTCTGAAGCCTGCCCTCTCTTCAGATAATTTCACTGTCTCTGACACACCTACCCTCACTGTCCCAGTTACTGTGTCGAACGATCTCATCCAGGGTCTTTTTCTCCTGTGCTGTCCCTCCACCCTTCCAAGCATATTCTCCAAGGACCAGTCCCTCCTGACAACATGCCCAAAATATATGAGATGGAGCCTCAAAATCCTTGTCTCCAAGGAACAGTACAGTTTTACCCTCTGCTAGATATACCTGTTAGTTCTCTTGGTAGTCCATGGTTATGTTCAATACACTTCTATAGCACCACAACGCAAAGGCATCAATTCTTCTGTCATCTTTGGGCTTTTTTTTTTAAAACATTTTAAGATATTCATAAAAGTTTATAGAAAACTTTGATTTCCATTCATTCACTGTTGCACATTTTCCTCCCTAACCACACGCTCAGTTCACTTTTGGAAAAAAATCATTTCATTGTTGCACAGTTTCCTTCCCCTGCCCCAGGCCACTTTGCTATTCAGTTCTTACTCTGGACTGTTGTCATACAAATAATACCTACTCATATATTCCTTTAAAACAGTTCTTTCCTTTATCTGTTTTGATGCAGTATACACTACATCCCCTCTCTTCTTAGTTTCCCCCCAAGCCCCATGTCAGTCCTGTTCTGTAACAGTGGCATGCAGGATTTGTCCTCCAAGGTCACCCATCATGTATAATATTTAATTCATTCTTTGATTTTTCAGTGCTGCATAGTATTTCATGTGACTATACCACAGCTTCTTTATCCATTCGTTTGCTGACAGGCACTTGGGTTGTTTCCAATTCTTTGCTAGTGTGAACAACGCAGCAATAAACATGGGTGTGCATGTATCTGCTTGGGTGGCAGTTAGGGTTTCTTTAGGGTATATTTCCAGTAGTGGAATTGCTGGGTCAAATGATATTTCTATTTCCAACTTTTTAAGAAAGTGGCATACAGCCTTCCATAGTGTTGCACTATTTTACACTCCCACTAACAGTGAATAAGGGTTCTAGTTTCTCCACAACCTTGTCAGCATTTGTTGTTTGCTGCTTTGTTGAATTTTGAACATTTCTTCATGTGTTTGTTCGCCATCTGAATGTGTTCTTTGGTGAAGAGTCTGTTCATATGCTGTGCCCATTTTCCAACTAGGTTGTTTATCTTGTTGTGGTGCTGGAGTACTCTGATAATTCTAGATATAAGTCCCTTATCAGACATGTCATTACCAAATATTTTTTCCCAGTCTGTGGCTTTCCTTTTTATCCTGTTGGAGAAGTTTTCTGATGTGCTAGGGATTTGAGTCTTATGACGGTCCCATTCATCGATTTTACTCTCTCCTGGTTGTAGGTTTTTCAGGATGCTTGGAAGACTGTTCATGTTGTTGATCAGGCCTTCTAGAGTTCTTCCAAGCTTTTCTCTGATGAAGTCTATAGCCCTTAGTTTTAGTCCCAGGTCCCTGATCCACTGAGTTGGGTTCTGTGCATAGTGTGAGGTGTGGTTTTTGCTCGAGTTTTATGCAGATAGTTTTCCAATTCTGTCAACACTGTTAAAGAGGCTGTCATTTCCCCTCTTAACTATTTTCAAATCCTTGTTAAAAATCAGTTGACTGCTTTTTCTACAAAGATGGTGCCGAAAGCGAAGAATGAAGCCCCCGCCCCTCCCAAAACTGTAGGCAAAGCAAAGGCATTAAAGGCCAAGAAGGCAGTCTTGAAGGGCATCCAAAGGCAAAAAGAAGATCTGTACATCACCCACCTTCTGGCAGCCTAAGACACAGACTCTGAAAGCAGCCCAAGTACCCCCGGAGGAGCGCCCCCAGGAGAAACAAGCTTGACCACTATGCCATCATCAAATTTCCCCTGACCACTGAGTCAGCCATGAAGTAGATGATAACAACACACTTGTGTTCATTGTGGATGTCAAGACCAACAAGCACCAAATCAAACAAGCTGTAAAAAAGCTCTATGACACTGATGTGGCCAGGGTCAACACTCTGATTAGGCCTGATGGAGAGAAGAAGGCCTATGTTCGACTTGCTCCTGATGATGATACTTTGGATGTTGCGAACAAAATTAGGACCATCTA
Organism: Elephantulus edwardii; assembly: GCF_000299155.1. Classification (NCBI taxonomy): domain Eukaryota; kingdom Metazoa; phylum Chordata; class Mammalia; order Macroscelidea; family Macroscelididae; genus Elephantulus; species Elephantulus edwardii. The sequence goes on along the minus strand of NW_006399752.1, from coordinate 36,789,367 downwards.
AACTGAGTCCAGCGGGCTAATTCTAAATACAAATTTTTCTCACACACACACACAAAATTGGTTGACTACAGGTAGATGAGGTGATTTCTGGGTTCTCAATTTTATTTCATTGATCTATGTATCTGCCATTGTACCAGTACCATGTTATCTTCACCACCACAGCTGTGTAGTAGGATTTGAAATCAGGGAATGAGATGCCTCTTACTTTGTTTCTCTTTTTAAGGAGCGCTTTGCTTACTTGGGGTCATTTTCCATTCCAGATGAAATTGGAAATTACTTTTTCCATCTCGTTGAAGAATTGAACCTGTATTTGTATTGGAATTGCACTGAACTTGTAGACTGCCTTTGGTAGAAATGTCATTTCACAATATTGAGTCTTCCTATCCATTCTTCCTACCTATTCTTCCATTTCTCTAGGTCTCTTTTTGTTTCTTGTAGTAATGTTTTCCAAAGTGACATACTTTGGACATATTGTAAGGAGGGGCCAGTCCTTGGAGTGGGACATCATGCTTGGGAGGATGGAGGGACAGCGCAGGAGGGGAAGACTCTCTATGAGGTGGATTGATTCAGTGACTGTGTGATCGGGATGGGTGTGTCTGAGACAGTGTGACCGGCACAGGACAGAACAGGGCTTAGGGCTGTTGTACATAGGGTCGCTATGAGTCACAAACGACTCGACAGCACATAACAACAACAACAACAACAGTAATGTTTTGTAATATTCTTTTAATAAGTCCTTTGTGTTTCTAGGCAGATTTACTCCCAAGTATTTAATCTTATGATTAGCTATTGTGATGGGTATTGCTCCCGTTCTGCATTCTTTTGATTTTTGTATTTTGATCTTGTATCCTGCCACTTTGCTGAATTGGTCAACTATGTCCAGTAGCTTTCTTGCTGTGTCTTTAGGGTTTTCTAAGTATACTATCATATTATCTGCACACAGAGATAATTTTACCTCCTCTTTGCCTATCTGGATACTTCTTATTTCCTTCACTAGTCTTACTTCTATCGCTAAGACTTGTGATACAATATTGCATTGGAGAGGTGATAGTGTGCAATCTTGCCTAATTCCTGTTCTCAAGAGGAGGAGTGCCTTTAATCTCCCTCCATTGAGAACAAGTGGTTCTTGGGCTTGAGTATATACTTTTTACTATTTTGAGGAAATTCCCTTCTATTCCTATTTTGTTGAGTGTTTTAATCAGGTGTTGGATTTTTGTCAAAGCCTTTTTCTGCATCCACTGATAGAATCATGTGGTTCTTGTTCTTTGCTTTGTTAATGTGATGAACTACACTGATTATTTTTCTCATGTTGAACCATCCTTGTATACCTGTTACGAATCTCACTTGGTCATGGTAATTTTTTTTTAAACATATTGTTGGATTCTATTGGCCAGGATTTTATTTAGGATTTTGCATCTATGTTTATGAGAGAGAATGGCCTATAGTTTTCTATTTTGCTGGTGTCTTTACCTGGCTTTGGTATCAAGAATATATTTGCTTCACAGAATGAGTCTGAGAGAATTCCATCTTTTTCTACTTTCTGAAATACTTACGTAGAATTGGTGACAGTTTTTTTCTGAATGCTTGATAAAATTCACTTGTAAAATCATCTGGCTGAGGGTTGGGTGTTTTGTTGTTGTTGTTGGAAGTTGTTTTATTATCTGTTCAATTTCTTCTTTTGTAATGAGTCTATTCAGGTGTTCGATTTTGGTCTGTGTCAGTTTAGGTAGGTTGTGATTTTCTAAGTATTTGTCCATTTCCTCGAGGTTTTCATATTTGTTTGAGTATAGTTTTTAATAATGATAGTCTTTTTTATTTTAGTTGGTTCTGTTAAGATACTGCCCCTTTCATCTCTTATTCGGATTGTGTCTTTTCTTTCTTTTCCTTTGTTAGTTTTGCTAGTGATTTGTTGATTTTACTGACCTTTCTGAAGAACCAACTCCTGGTTTTCCTGATGGTTTCAATTGCTTTTCTGTTTTCTATTTCATTTTTTTTTTCTGCCCTAATTTTTATAATCTCAGTGTTTTTAGATGGTGCCGGTTTTCTTGCTGTTCTTTTTCAATTTGTTGGCGATGTTGGGTCAGAGAGTCAATTATAATTTGTTCTTGCCTTTCCATGTGTTTGCTTATTGCTATAAACTGACCTCTGACTACTGCTTTGGCCGTTTCCCAGAGGTTTTGGTAAATTGCATTTTTTGTCATTTATATGAAGACATTTTTTTAATTTTATTTTTTATTTCTTCTATTGCTGACTCATGTTCAAGCAAGGTGGTGTTCTTCTTCCAAATGTATGGTTTTTTTTTCTCCTTTATCCTCTTATTAATTTCTAATTTTGTAGCACTGTAGTCTGAGAAAATGCTTTGTTTTATTTCTATGTTTCTTAATTTATTGATGCTAGCCTTGTGACCTAAAATGTGATCTATTCTGGAGAACATTCCACATTGGAGAAGAAGGTATACTGTGCTTTTCTGCGGTGCATTAGCCTATATGTATCTATGAGATCAAATTGGTTTATTGTGTGGTTTAATTCTTCAGCATCTGAGTTTACTTCTGGTAGTTCTATCTTTTCTTGAGAGTGGTGTGTTGAAGTCTCCTATTATAATGGTGTTGTCTATGTCCTTTTTCAGTTTTGTTTTGTATATTTTGCAGCGCTATCATTTGATATATAGGTATTTATTATTGTCACGTCTTCTTGTTCTATTGACCCTTTAAGCATGTAGTGACCTTCCTTGTCCTTTGTGATTTTTTACACTGAAATCTATTTTATGAGCTTAATACCACTAGTCCTGTTTTTTCTTTTTTTGGTTGCCATTTGCTTGATATTATTCCCCTCCCCCCTTTTGTCTTTTTTTTTTTAATCTTCACTTTTCAGGTGCATCTGTTATAGACAGCATATTGATGGGCTTTGTTTTTTTTTTTTATACAATGTACTCCTCTTTTTTTCTTCAGCGGTGCCTTTAAACCATTCTCATTCAGTGTGATTATTGAAAGGCAAGGCTTTATTGCTATCATTTTGTTGAGTTCTTTTTGGTACTCTTGCTGGTTACTCTGATCCATCCTGCTTTCTGTGGCACCTCTCTAAGGATGTCTCCTAGTGTTTCTTTCAACACTAGTCTTATTTTTACAAACTCCCTTAAGTTCTGCTTTTCTGAGAATATCTTGATTTCTTAATAACTGATGTACAGTTTTGCTGGGTATAGTACTTGGTTGACAGCTGTGTTCTTTGCACGATCGATACATGTCATTCCACTGTCTTCTTGCTTGTGTGGTTTCTGCTGAGAAATTGGCATTTAATCTTATTTGTTCTCCCTCATAGGTAGGTTACTCTTTGTTTCTACCCAGCTGCTTTCAGAATTTTCTCCTTATCTTTGGTTCTGGCTAAGTTGACTATGATATATATGCCTTGGTGTTTTTCTTTTGGGGTGTATTCTATATGGTGTCCACTCAGTTTGAATACATATTCTCTCATTCTTCATTATGCCTGGAACGTTTTCTTCTAGTAATTTTTCCACAACTTTCTTGGTGCCTTTATTTACTTTTTCCTGTTCTGGGATTCCAATTTTGCACATGTTATTTCTCTTCATGGTGTCCCACATTATTCTTAGGCATTTTTCTTTTTCCTTCCCTTTTGATTCTGCTTTTTGTTCTAGCAGATCAGTGGTGACAATGCTATCTTCTATTTCACTGGTTCTGTGTTCTATCTCTTCAACTCTTTGAGTATGTCCCTCCAACATATTGACAGCATCTGAAACATTGGTCCTCATATTTTGGATTGTGGTTTCTTGTTATTTCCAGAGCCTTCAATGCCTCGTTTGTTTTATCTGCATTGTTTTGGATATTTTTTGTTTTTGTTTTTGCCTATACTGTCCTGTAATTCTTGAAGTTTGTCTTTCACCCACTGAAAATATTCAGTAAAAAAAAAATGTAAAAAAAAATTCAGTCATTGTTTTTGTAAATTCTGTGTCAGAAAGTTCCATCAGATGTTTTGGCTTCAGGAAATCCATCGATACTGCGTCACTTGAGAGTGACATCTTGTTTTAGGTTTGTGTAGGGTGCGAGATAGCTTGCTTTTCCTAGGACACTGCTGTGGTAGTATTTTTTCACACCTGAGGCAACAGCAGATTTTTGGTCTGCTGTTACTGTTTCAGAGGAGGGCAGGTCAGCTACCCAGTCTGAGTTTTTCCTCTGAATTTTTAGCTCAAGGGAAGACTTGTTTGAATTCAGGAGAGACATGGCCTGTGAATTAGCAGCCTCCTCTGTGAGACAAATGCTGCAGCTAGGCCAGTCCAAGGTGCCTCAGGCTAAAGGCAGCTTGAGCTTTGGGAGGTGGAAAGGAAATGAAATGGGTTCACCTGTGATAGTTACATCACTGGTGCAGTTCAGAGGGGTCGCAGTGAGTCATCCTCCAGGCTTGAGGCTGGGGCATCCAGGTGATGGGGCCAGGTCCTCCAGATCGCAAATAACTGTTAAGTCACGGCCTGAATCAAGCACACCTTAGTTTCTAGACATCATTGCTCTTCAGTACTCTGGAGAGGCCTCTGACAGCATATTTTTCCCCAGTGCAATTTATCTTTTGATTTCCTGTCTGCTGGTACCAAGTGTATGGATTGTGGAACCAAGCAAGCTGAAGCTTTTAACAATCTCAGTCTCTTCTCCATCTATCATGGTGCTGTCAACTGGCCCAGTGGTGAATCTTTTAATTGATGTTGTGCTTCAATTCATATTGCAGACTATAGTTCTTGACTTCTGCAGCAAATGCTTCAGGCCTTTCTCACTTTCAGCAAGGAAAGTTGTATCATTTACATAGAGCCCATTGTTGGTAAGTCTCCAATCCTGGTACCACATTCCTCCTCATAAAGTCCAGCCTTTTGAATGATCAGTTCTGCATACAGACTGAAAAGGTATGGTGATAGGACACATCTTTGATGCACTCTTTTTCTGATTTTGAACCATCCAGTGTTTCTTTGCTCTGTTCTGGCAATTGCCTCTTGGTCCAAGTACAGCTTTCATATGAGCACAATCAAGTGTTATGGGATATCCATGTTCCTCAAGGTAAGCCACAATTTGTTGTGATCCACAGTCAAATGCCTCTTCATAGTCACTGAAATACAGGTAAGATATTCCTCTGGTACTCTTCTTTTGGCCAAGATCCATTTGACATTGGTGGTGATGTCCTTAGTGCCACGGCCTCGTCTAAACCTGGCTTGTATATCTGGCAGTTCTCTGTCAATATACTTATTGTTCCAGTTGTTTTCTGATGATGCTTTTGCTTGTGTGTAATACAAGTGATATTGTTTGAAAATTTCCATACTATGTTACATCATCTTTTATGGAATGGGAATAAACGGATCTCTTCTAGTCAGTTGGCCAGGTGGCTGTCTCCAGATGTCTTGGCACAGCCTGGTGGTCACTTCTAGGGCTGCATGTGTATATTGAAATATGTCACCTGGTATTCCATCAATTCCTATAGCTTCGTTTTTTGCCAGTTCCTCCAGAGCAGCTTGACCTTCCTTCATCATCAACACTGTCTCTTGAATGTAAGTTTTTTTATGAACTTCTTCTGCATCAGCCAATTCTTTTTGTACACTGACTCTGTATATACTCCTTCCATCTTCTTTTGATGCTTCCTGTATCATTCAATATTCTGTCTATAGCATCCTTTAAGTATTGCAACTCAAGGCTTGAATTTGTTCTTCAGTTCCTTCAGCTTAACAAACGCCAAGTGAAGTTTGTCCCTTTTTATTTTTGGACTCCTGCTCTTTGCACATTTCACTATAATACTTTGCCTTGTAAATTCCCATGTAATTTACTGCCTCTGAAAACCCACCACAGGGTCAGCTATGTGTCAGTTTTTACTGGACAACACAGAATAAGGTAAGCTTGACAACGCTTATATGTTCTTTGGGAAGAGAAGGTAGCTGAGAACTAAGACCTGCTGCCTGCTGGGCATTGCTCTGGAGTTGGAACAGACTCAGCTGCCCTGTCAGTGAGTTTTCCAATGCAGAAAACTGCACAGGGGCAGACTGTGCATCTTTCTCCTGTGGAGCGGCTGGTGGATTTGAACCACCAGAGAGGCACCACCTTTATTTAGGTCAGCATTGCAACTTCCCATGGTCCATGCCACTAGTGACCCTACAACACTCCTAAAGGCAAGCAAAGAATATTATATGGGTATTTTGAAGGTCATCATCTGGTAAGTGGGCCTCAACAATAAGAATGAAATTCTGAACTGGTAATAAAGGAAGAAAAATGGAACCGATACATCTGAGTGCATTAGGAATGAACTGACCTGAGAACACATTTGCTTTGCCTTGTGTTCTCTGTTCTCAGGCTAAGGCAGTATAGGGCAGGGGGCGGGAGGGAGGACTGGCAGCAGGGGCACCATTCACAGTGTCGATTGTATGGATTCTGCACACTTATTACAAAGCTATCCTGGTAGATGGCTCTAATGAGTCCAAGCAAGCAAAAATGAATCCATTTCTACACTTTCCTGACAGATAGAAGTATAGTGCTTCCAGGTCCTTATAAATTGACACAAAGGCAATGCACGAACAGGGACATGGTCATCCTCACAGGGCATTCCTATGCTCAGGTGGGAGGGGCTCTGAAAACAAATAGGGCCCCTGCATCCAGGCCAGTGAATCACATTATTCCTGTCTGGTCTGGGGAGCATGCCTCTTCCACAAAGTATGAGTGAGCACTTAACTGGAGAGCATAATATGGAGCAAAGTGATTGGTGAGTAACTCCTGCCTTGGCTCAGCCTCCATTCTCATGTCCCCTGGGAAGCAAGGTTGGTGGTGGCATGTGACAGGGAAGGCCTGGCTAGATGCCAGCATGGCAGACAACCCTGTCACAGGAAGCCCGGAGGTAGCAGATGGGTCCCTGCTGCTTCAGTAATCTTCATGCCTAATCTTGGCTGATGACATTGGACACGATCCCGGAGATTACTAGAATGTCAGTCACTATCCTGGAAGTTCCAGCCAATTGTAGGACCCAACACTATCTCCATGATTAGTAAAGCTACTTTGTATTGAAAAACACTCAAAGGCAAGGAGGTGGAGATGGGATGGACCCAAAAGCTCCAGTCAGCTTAAGGCACAGACATGGATGTGACATGACAGTTTTCATGATATTTGTTTTTTGTCACATGTTTTGGACATGTTTATCAGAGGGCCAATCCACTGTGAAAGAGGATGACCTTCAATAAGTTAGACCGACAGCTGCAAGAGTGGGCACCTTGACTACACTGGCTGTGAGGATGGGGCAGGGCTGGCTGGGCAATGCTCTGTTCTGTGCACACAGGGGTGCTAAGAGGCAGGGCCAGCCCAATGGCACCTAACCACATCCACTGCCCACCTTGTTACCACTTCTGGTAAAGATTATATTGTATTCAGGGAGACACTGAGGACATGGAATATTGTGTCACTAGAGAAAACAAAAATGAGATAAAAAATTTACTTAGAAATAAAATTCAGCTAACAGATCTGTGACCAAGAACTGACTAGTGTCAAGATATACAGCATAGGATTTATAGGTAGAAGTCAAACTGAAAGAGATAGCTAAACTTAACATTTTTAGCACTGAAAATATCATCAATTTAGAAACAAACTGGGGTAGTGACAGGAGCCTGGCTGAGAAAAGGTGTTTCAGATTTACCTCGTCTTCCTCTTCGGGCATTTTAATAGAATTGTCTGGGGACTTCACAGGTTTCTGGTTACTGGGCCCATTGGTTTCTTCTTTGCCATGCTCTGCTTCCCATTCTTGTAAAACTTCATCTATGTTGAAGCGGCGTCGATAATTTACAAAAAAGTTTTTCACTTGTACCACTGATTTGTTCCCAATGACATCTGAGATCGCCTGAAAATCTCGGCCATATTTCCTGATGGCTAAGGATCATTTTTCAATAAAAAAGAAAAATATTTAAAAACCACAATTGAAATTTACCTCTTACCTATTAAAATACAAAACATTCACAAAGATTTTTAACAGCAGGTAACACCTTAGTCTATTACACGAGTACAAAGGAGCACGTGGTTATTCTAGACAGATGACTGATCAAGGGAAGTTCAGTAGGAACCCGTCATTCAGAGATGGATGGCTTCCCATCAGCGGCCACGGACAAGTGAAGCCACTGATAATCACCCTACAGCTGTGCAGACTCGGCCCTCTCTTCCCAGGCTCCCACGTCCAGACAGATCCAACGGTAGGATCTCATATTTCATGTCTGCTTCTGTCAAGGCTTTGTTCTTGCTCACTATTCAAAGCAGAACAAATACCCTGCTAAAATGAAATATACTCTTTATTTATTTATTTTTAAAATATACTCTTAACTTACTCAAACCCAGAGGGTACAAGGGTTAAAAGCTCTTAGCTAATAAAAAGTTGGTGGTTGAACCCACCAGTCAGTCACTTGACAGAAGAAAGATGTGGTGGTCTAATCCTGTAAGATTTCCAGCCGTGGACGCCCCCCGGAGAGTCCTGTCCTGCAGGGTCATTATGGGTTGAAAACAACTCAATGACTAAGGTTCCAGTGTTAATTTCCAGAGTGTGTGAGCCATGAAAAAGCAAAGCAGTCCAAAAGGGACGTGGGAATTTGGCTGAAATGTCTACGAGAAGGCCACAGTCCTGCAGGAATCTGTTTCAATACAAACCGTGTGCTAAGAGCAGGGAAGGGCATCACACTGCCCTAATGTTTACCACTGCTGCTGATCTAAAGTGAACTCTCCTCGTACCTTGTACGGCAAGAAGTTGCTCTTCTGTGGTCCAACGTGCGTTAAATTTCTGAATGACCTAGAGGGCCAGACAGCTCATATTAGCACATTACATTTAGAGATGCACTGTTCTTTTATTATTATTATCATTTTGTGTGTGTGTACCGTCAAATCAGATCTGACTGGTACAGGAGGAGATTGTCCCTCCTTCTCCAGCAGAGCATCTGGTGGATTAGAACCACGTACCCCTGGGATTGCAGTGGAGATGCACTGCTCTTATGAGGGTTTTCTCTTATCAGAATGTTAACATCAACTAGCTTTATAAGCTATGCACCCTTCTTTCTAAGACAGGTTTCTGGAGATGTATGACACAGAACCAATTCTTAAAGACACAAAACCTGGCTATGACTCCTGACACAATGCTAGCTAGCATGATCTTACCTCTGGAAGTCGATAGGGTTCTATTCCACCATCAAGCTTTTCTTTAAGAGCACTGTTTGTCTGTTTAATATTCTGAATCTAAGAAAGAAGGGAAAAAGTTTTCTTTTAAAAGTGAGAAAACCTTAAAAAGCAAGAAAATTAAAAAACCCTAACAAAGAAATCTAGACTTTATCACATAAAAGTCAAGATTTCAAAGTTGTTGGGTTTTTCTTTTTTTTAGCACATTTTAAACTTTATTAAGAATAATTTTCCTTGACTTGCTCTACATTTCATTCATGATACCCTAATTTGTAATGTTGCCCCTTTATCCTGATGACCCTGTTACCTATGGTTTCCTTTTTTTCATTAGTCATATTAGTCATTTGATTTATAGTTTATTGGCATATCTGATACACTTATCTGATCACTAAAGGTGTTTAATACCTTTTCATATGATTATTAAATACCTTTAGTGATCAGATAAGTGTAAAATAAAACTAAGATATACCAAATAAACTATAAATCAAATGACTAATATGAAAGAAAAATGGGCACCATAAGTAATTGTAGAGGGGTTTCAGAATAAGTAATTGTAGAGGGGTTTCAGACCTTTTGTTCATAGGCTCATTATGAGTCATGTTTGACTTGAAGGCAATCAACACAACAACAACGACATATGAATATTGATGGTTTCTATCTTTTTTTCTATTTTTGAGATAAGAATACACAGTGTATGATGAGTAGATTTTTTTTATAACATTTCAATTGATCTCTACCATTAAAAGCAATCCATGCCATCCTGGGTAGATTTAGCTTTATGTTATTTTCTTTTAAAGGCACTGTAGTGGCACAGTATTTTGTACTGCTAATTAAAGTCACTGATTTTAGTTCAACAGCTGTTCCACAGTTGGAAAAGGGCAGTCTCCTCCTAGAAAGATTTACAAACTTAATAGAGAAGACTAGAGTTGGAATTGACTCACTGCAAACGGACATATTTTTTGAGAGTCTATACTCAATTCCTTAATTGGCATAGTGATAGCAAACAGAAGAGGGGCAGTGAGGAAGGAGGGAGTGCCAGGGACGTTTCCTTGCACCGAGTCCTGGCCCACTGCTCCTGGAGTAGCCACAGGCCTGGAATCTGACACCCAGTGAGTGGAGCTGTCATAGCTGGGCTTCCAACACTAGAGAGCTGGAGTGTCAGAGCAGCTAGGATGGCAGAAGGGGCCTGCGGCTTCCGTGGACATAGAGGTTTGTAGCAGAACCAAAGGCTGGTCTCACTGAGCCCCAAGCAGTGTGCCATCCTGCAGCGTTGCCTGTGGGGAGACTTAGCTAAAAGAAAGCTGCTTGCCAACAATCTTCCTTCAACTCTGACTGAAGATCAACTGTAACTATTTTCATTTCCTCACAAATGCTCTTTCCTACATTAGTGCCATGACGCAAAGCCTCTAAGCTCTTACCGGCCTAATCAAAAGACAGACATAAGCCCCACCCACTCACACACCCACAGCTGTGGGTTCTTCCCTCTTAATTGCGGGCTTAGGAATGAGCTGATTCTGAAGTGGGTCCCTTTACCCTGGCTCTAAGCAGAGGGGCACTGCTGAGTGATGGACTGGAAGGACTCTGATCCTAACCTAGAATCTGTCATCTTCACCTCTGAATAAGCACACAAGGAAACAGGGAAGGAGAAACTGCATGCTTTTTCTCAAGTCAAACATGAAAGGTGAGGAAAGTCAAAGATACATGGAATAATTAGTCCAAAGGCTTAACAGATACCCTTCAAATTTGGAACTAAATTCACTCTGTGAATCAATTTTAAGCCAAACAATAGTGAGTCTATAATGCGAGCAAATTATTCAAGACGTTGGACCTTATGAAGGAGAACGTGGCATCAGGATCAGAGGAAGGCTCATCAGCGGCCTGCATTATGCAGATGACACAACTTGCTTGCTGAAAGTGAGGAGGATTTGAAAGACTTGCTACAGAAGAACAAAGACGACAGCCTTCAAAATGGATTACACCTCAACATCAAGACGACAAAAATTCTTACCTACAACCAGCAGAGAATAAAACAGATCAATGGGACCATCTAAGAATCAAACTCCTATGCACATCAAAAAACTTCCCCAACAGGGTAAGAAGGAAACACACAGACTGGGACAAAATATTTGGCAATGACATGTCTGATAAGGGACTTATACCTAAAATTTATAGAATACTCCAGCACCTCAACAAGAAAAAGGTAAACAACCCAATCACAAAATGGGCACAGGATACAAATAGACTCTTCAGCAAAGAAGAAACAGAATAAAAATTTCACCCTGCGGGGAAAAAAACAATCATCCACATAAAAAAGTCCCTCATTACCAGAAGAGGATTCTTAGAAGAGAGAAGCAAACCTAATATCCCTGGAGCAAGACAATAATCTGACAAGTACATGGGCCAGGTAGGCAGAGAACGGGGGAAAAAAAGATAAACAACAGTAAAGTAGAAAGGAAATAATAGGCCAGAATTTAGTAGTGTAACTACTTCTGAAATTTTTAAGTCTGCAGAATCCATACAGTAAAACAACTTTGACCATATTAAATAAAGAGCTGTATCTTAAAATTTAAAAAAACCTCAACAACATTCAGATGGCAAACACACACATGAAGAACTGTTTAAAATCCTGAGTTATCAGAGAGATGCAAATCAAAACAACTATGAGATATCACCTCACCCTACAACAACAGCAAAGTTCAAAAGGGCAGCAAACAACAAATGCTGCTGAGGTTGTGGAGAAACTGGAACTCTTATTCACTGCTGATGGGAGTGTAAAATGGTACAACCATGATGGAAGCTAGTCTGGCGTTTTCTCAAAAAGTTGGAAACAGAAATACCATTTGACCCAGCAATTCCACTACCGGGTATATACCCTAAAGAGACCAGAACCACAACTCAAGCTGACTTTTTTTGTTTGTTTTTTCTTTTTTTAGTTGAGATTTTAATTGTAAGTTTATAGAGAATATGGGTTTCCATTCATTTACTGTTGTACATTTTCCTCCCTGCCCCTCCTTTCCCACCAGTTCGCTTTTCTCTTTTTTTCTGGGGGGGGGGGATTCTTTCATTGTTATACATTCATCCCCACCTCCACCCCCGCCCTCATCCCTTTAGTATGCAGCTCTTATTCTGGACTTGGCATGACAACTCTAGGTGATGTATGCACACCCGTGTTTATTGCTGCATCATTCACAACAGCAAAGAGATGGAAGCAATCCAATTGCCCATCAACAAATAAGTGGATAAAAAAACCCTATGGTACACCCATACAAAGGAATAATACACAGCATCGAAAAACCAATGAACTCTTAAAACATTACACAACATGGAAAAGCCTGGAAGACATTATGCTAAGTGAATTATCTCAGTCACAAAAGGATAAATACTGCATAACATCATTGTTATAAAATAGGAAAGACATGGGAAGGTTGGGAAGGGAATGGGGTAAGAGTAGATAAATAATGAACATTTCATTAGAATAGATGAGGGGAAGAAGTGTCTGAAAGGGTTATATGATAATGGATTATATGTGTGAGAACAATCTGTAACAAGGGGTATACTAGGGTGAGCTGGAGAGAGAGAGACACTGAGATTGAGATTCTCACTACTGGGCCGATATATGACATTAAGAGAAATCTGTCAAAAACTTCTCCAAGGTGTTAAGGAGTAATGATAGCAGGTTAAAGACTAAGGTGCACCTGATTCAAGCCATAGTCTTTAACATTTTTTTGTTATGCATCTGAAAGTTGGACAATGGGTGAAGATATCAGAAGAAATTGATGCTCTTGAGTTACGGTGTTAGAGAAGAGTTTAGAATACCCCCTAGACAGTCAAAAGAATAAACAAATATATCTTGGAAAAAGTGCAACCCAGGGTGCTCTTGGAAGGCAAGGAAGGTGAAATTTCATGTCACATACTTTGGGTAAGTGGTAAGGAAGGGCTAGTCCTTGGGAAAAGACATCATGCTTGGAAAGGTGGAGGGTCAGAAAAAGGGGAACAATTTCAATGAGATGGACTGACTCTAACAATGGGCTCAAGTGTATCAAAGACGATGAGTATGGCACAGGACAGGGCAGGGTACAGACTCCTTGCTGATCCGGATGCTATAACAATAGCACTAAGAAGGTACTACTCCTTAGAACAATTAAGTACTAAAGAGCAAAAGGAGCTCCTCGTGGCCTAGCGCAACAGAGTTGTGCTGCAATCCTAAAGGTACGCAGTTTGAATCCAACAGCTGCTCCATAGGAGAATGAGAAATCTCCTGTAATTTACTGCCCATGAAAACGCACTGGAGTGTCAGCTACGAGTTGATTCCAACTCCATGGCACACAATGACTCAAGATCAAAGTGGCATTTAGCCAAGGGCAAAGTTCAGAAACCAAGAAGGGAAGGAAGGAAGGAGGAACAGAAACGACAGGAGGAATAAAGGCAGAAGGCGGGATGGGTGATGTTGCCTTTTGGGAACTAGAATCAATGGCATGAAATAAAATCTGATTTGCTATGTAAGCCTTCAAACAAGTAACAATTATAAAACAAAACAAAACAAAAAAGGGGGGAAAAAACCCAACCAGACACTGTAAGTATAAAATGTCCTAACAGAAGAAATCTTATCAAGGCAAAGGAATAAAAGCAGGCCTTTTAGAGGTGGGAAAGTGAGAAAGAAGTGGAGACAGGGAGGGGACGCCGCCCAAGAAACACCTCTTTTATACTATACTTTCTCTTAGCTATTTTCTAAAACGCTTTCTGTAGTTTTTCAATGTCAATGAATCCCAAGGTTGGATTTTTGCCCCCAAGTGATTACACTTCAATTCCAGTTTCACCTATTCTTTCCCATTTTAATTCTTCATGCTGTTGGGTCTGTGGTCAAGTAAACCAGAACCAGCAGCCCTGCCTCGTAAGGATCCTAAAGACTCATTTTACCATTATTACCATTAAAAAGGGCTTCCTCAGAATACACTGGCTATACAGCACACCTCATTTTTTTTTAAACAAATATCAAATTAGAGCATAAAGACAATTGAAAAAATAAATACAGGAAATGTGCACAAAATTTACCCTATAGTAAAACAAAAACAGGTACTGAAATTTGTTTTCATTTATTCTGAAATGGAAGTGACAAAATCAAGGGGGGAAAAAAATTTAAACTTGTCCTCAAAATTTACTCACAGGAAGTTAGTGCCTATCTCTCAGCCCAACACTGCCCAGTAAGAGTTTGTGTGATGGTGGGGTTACTAAAAAATTGTGCTTTCCAACATGACAACTCCTAGCTACCACCTGTTAGGAAGCACTTGAAAGTGACTTCTATAGCTGTGGAACAGAGTTTTATATTTTCCCAAAGTTAACACACCCAAACGTGAATGCTGGAAGTGGTTACCCGCTCTATCAGCAGAGTGCAGAATAGTTTCATTCGCTACTTTTTGCTACAAATGGCTCTTAAGTCAGGTTTGTTCTTATTTTCAGGCAAGCATGTTCCCAACTGATAAGTCATCAAAAGCAGGGCATCTGGAAGAAAATCCCAATGATGCCACACATGACCTTAGAATGTCTAGAAGAGCACTTGACAGTGAACTTACTACTCTACTGTGGTCCTGAAAGGCTAAGGAAAGAAATCACCTTCTTCAGTCTCTTACTAAGAGGACCCTAAGCCCTCTTCCTTCGTCAGAGCAGACTCTGAAATGGCATTGTTAGCGGTCACTGTGTCAATGTGGACACAGAGCAACTCCATGTGTAAGAGAATGAAACACTGCCTACCTTCCCCAACCTTCAAATGACAAAACGTCCACTCCTGATGCTGCTCTGAGCAACGAAGACTTTTACCTGCCTCACGACAGAGCTAGGAACACTCCACGGATAAAGGGACTCCCTCTCCTTTCCTCCATATATTACAGTCCAAAATAAGCACCAGGCACTCACTCAGTGGAGGCAGAAATGGGGATGATATAGAGGGTGGCAGCATACAGCGCCCTCAGAGCTCTCATCACCCCAACGTTCAGATCCTGTGAGTGCGGGCAGGAATTTGAGAGACAGGTCTGGAGGCCTAGTGGGTGAGGAGCTGCACTGCTAACCCCAAATCAGGCAGTCCGACTCTACCAGCTGCTCCGTGGGAAGAGGATGGGCATCTCCTCCCATGTGATTTACAGCCTCTGAGAGCCTACTGGAGGGTGAGTTCTGAGCATGTGCCAACCTCACAGCAAGGAGCGTGAAGAAGAGTAACCGATCCTTTTACAGTGAGGGTGCAGCTGGGCCAGCAGGCAAGCTGAGAAGCAGCTGGCCTGATTCTGTGGTCTTAAGATTGTGTGCCTTCCAAAACCTGAAGGAAGAAAAGCCACAGACTCATTCTTCTCAACTGAGATCATAGCTGGCCTTTTATTTAATCTTCCCCAGGGAACTGTCAAGATCAACAAAGAAGTCAAAAGCAGCAAACTGAACAATAAACCATCAATTCACAACTGCTCTGAAGAGGGAAGACGGAGGGCGCTTACTAACGAGGCAGCACCCCGCGGCGTCCTGGGGGCAACATCCCAGTTCCTGATCTGGATGGTTGTAACCTGGGTACATTACCCACTCTGATTTTTACATCCACGTAGGATTTGTATACCTTCATTTCAATGTAAAGGTTCATTCTGTAAGAAACAAAGTGGCCTCTGGAATGAGGAGTAAGAGCGGCCCTGTGCATGTGAAGGAACACCCCTCAGAACGCTTGCTGACCCTCTGACCACACCGACCTGTCGTTTGATGGAAACCAGCTCCATGTCCAGTTGTCGCAGCACCGTGGTGGCAGCGGTGGCGTTGGCAGAGACGGCCTCCACGTCCTCCTGAGAAAGAAACATGCCTTTTGGAGGTTTCCTTTTCGCTCTGTTTTTAGCTTGTGTGCTATGTTTTTCTTTTTTGACCTGAGGAAGTGTCTCGGCTGGGGGTACCTGCAAGATACAGATATTTGATTAATGAGACCCTGAAAAGAAAGCTTAGTGCCAAAGTAACAGTAATCAGCCTATCTCCTTACGGTGACTGCAAATAGTGTAATCATACTATTATTATCATATCAAACCAAAACTACTATTATTGTGACCCACAAATTATCACAGTTAACAGGTAAAAACACTGGTGACTGAATTTTGACAAAACACTTCAAAGTGGATTCCATTTTCCTCTTGCACAGAACATGCATATTCTAGCACTTTACGCCTCTTACAGTAAGAAATCTTTCCGTAAGAGTGTAAGTATTCTCTGCTTCCTGTAGTAACATAGGAAGGGGTGGGGAAAATCAGTATTTCCCTCTGATAAGGCTTGTGGCCCTGGAAGGCTTTTAAAAATAGGGAACGATCTGGTCTGGTGGTCTAATAGTTAAGGAGTTGCGCTGCCAAACCAAAGGCAAGCGGTTCAAATCCACCAGCTTCTCTGAGGGAGAAAGAAGGGTAATCTCCTCTTGGGTGATTTATCCCGCTTGAAAAACACACTGGAATGTCAGCTATGAATCAGTTCCAACTCAATGGCACATAACAACAGTCCCAACAACACAAACATTTGGCCACAGAAAGAAAATATGTTTCAATATTTAAAAAAGACCCACAGTAATTCTAAATCTGTCCATTAAGAAATGTCAGTTTTGTCTCTCTGGCCCTTGCTTCCAAGATGACAAAGAAAAGGTGAAACAAAGGTCATGCCAAAAGGGGCCGCACGGTCATGTGCAGCCTAGGCACTGCACGCACTGTGCGCCCAAAGACAAGGCAATTAAGAAGTTAGTAATTAGAAATACAGTAGAGGCAGCTGCCGCTGGGGCATTTCTGAAGCGACTGTCTTTGACGCGTATGGGTTTCCAAAGCTCTACGTGAAACTACACTATTGTGGGCCATTCACAGCGAGGGGGTGTGGAACTGCTCCCATGAAGCCCGGAAGAACAGAACACCTCCACGCAGATTTACACCTGCAGGTGCTATCCCATGACCACCACCAAAGCCATGGAAGGATTTGATTTCTTAAAGGCTGAAAACTCATCTGAAAAGAAAACGAAAATTATACAAAAAGAAAAAAAAAAGACATAGGGAGCTCTGGTGGTCTAGTAGCAAGAAGTTGAATTGCAATCCCAGAGGTGCGTGGTTCATATCTACCAGATGTTCTGCTGGAGAAGGAGGGACAATCTCCTCCTGTACCAGTCAGATCTGATTTGACGGTACAGTCACACAAAAATAAAATAAAAAAACAAACAAACAAACAACACCCAAAAAAACACATTTTAAAAAAAATGACATGTCAATTTTAATATGAAATTATGACTTTTAATAAACTTTTTTATACCACCATTGTAAAACATATACAATTTTTAAAGAATATATATAGTTTTCTTCCAAAATATATAATTCCATATTTAAATGACTGCTACTGTATTTAAAAAGCATTAGTGCTGGACTAAGTCCACAGCTTGGAGGGTCCTGTGAAGTGGCTGGATTCCCAAAGATGGTTTCTTGCGACTTGAGGGTTGGGTATGGAAAGTTTGGTTGGGGTTTTTTTTTTTTTTGGTCCACAATTGAGTGTTAGCTGATTGGACTTCCCAGATTTAGCTAACAATGAGCTATGGGCTGGAAGTCTCTTGGTTTACAGTCAACCAGCACTTGGTGGGTGTGCTTGTATTTAAAGTGGTAGGGCTGGGGGAAGGGGGGATAAAGGAAAAAATGCAACAATGAATGAATGAATGAAAATCCAAAATCTCTGTAAATGTTCATTAAAATGAATATTAAAAAAAAAAGTGGTAGGGCCCTAGGGTGTAGTGTAAGTGATTTGGGGATGAACATTCTTTTAAGTGCTACAGCACTGTTCTGTCTATTTGCTGCAGTGTAGTAAGCTGGGGTTGTTGTGATGCTGAATGCTGTGTCATAGGTTTGTCAAACGCCATAATGGTTACCCACTGTGGACAGTGTTTGCTGAAGCTTCCAGATTGATTCAGGTTTGGAAGCAGGAGTGGTATCCACGTCCCAAACCACATGCCTCTGGAAACTCTATGAACACAGAGAAACAATGATAGTTATAGAACAGGGTTCAGGTCTTTTGTTCATAGGGTTGCTATGAGTCATACTCAACTTGATGGCACCTAACAACAATAACAACAACACATTTTTGGAAGTATTTTCTCTAAAAGCAAACCCTTCAGAAATAAAATGTTAATAAGACCTTGGTAAGGAAAGAATTAAGTCTTTTTCATAACCATTTTAAGAATGAGATGTCTTTGTAATTGCTCATAATATTTTTTAGTGTACCAACACTTATTGATACTACTGAAAATATTTCAGGTTTTTTGTTTTATATATAAAATGAATGTGATAAAAACAGAATCCATGAAAGTAGTGGCTAATTTCTCAGACAACTGGCAATAAACAATATAAAAACATCAGGAGGCAACACTTGACACTCTCTATATTGTTAAATAAACTATGCTGCTTAATATAGATTATTTTATCAACTAGAATTCTGATTTAATAATTTACGAGTTGTCAAATAATATTTAGCAGTTTTTTCCTTTTTAAATCAGAAATTGCTACATAAATGACAGAAATGGGATATAAAATCAAGCTTTCATTTCAAATAAGTGTTCTAGTAATGAGTCTAATAAGTAATAATACAGCAAAACAAAGCTTACTAAAAACTTCAAGTATGATTTATTTCCTTAACAATCTGCTTAAACTAACTTTTAAATGATCTTGTTATTTAGGCACTAAAAAGAATATCTATGTGAACTATGTGGTCAGTGATAGGCTAATACTCTTTAGCCAACAAGGAAGATTAGATAATGACTATTAACATTCAATCTACGGTGAATGAAAATCAAGTTATTCAACAGACAGAACACACAGCCTTGGTTATAGAAATTAGGTTGAAGATTGAATGACAGAATATAAGACCAGTGGGCCACAGCTGTGTCAAACACCATGCCTGGCTACCCATCATGGGCAGCTTTGTTGAAGGTCCCAGACTGATTCCGGTTTGGAAGCAGGACTGGCATCCACTTCCTAAACTACATGCCTATGCAAAGTCTAAAAACTTGGAGAAATGATGATAGTTATATGTTCATCTTCTGTCTACATATGTCTCCTTCCCTCACGTGTACTCAGTCTATATGGCGGACAAATCATTAAAGAAGTAAAAGACTCTAAGCAGAAACATGTGGCATCAGAATGAGAGGAGACTGAAGCAGCAGCGGAATGCTCCCAGATGGGCGCCTTTGGGGGGTGAGAGCCAATGGGAATGCATGATTATGGAGGAATTTGGAATAAACGTGCTCATGGAGTCT
Organism: Elephantulus edwardii; assembly: GCF_000299155.1. NCBI lineage: Eukaryota > Metazoa > Chordata > Mammalia > Macroscelidea > Macroscelididae > Elephantulus > Elephantulus edwardii. The sequence goes on along the minus strand of NW_006399752.1, from coordinate 36,769,918 downwards.
GAACCATGCTTAGGTTCTTAAATTCGGTAGAATTAAAAATTCAGTTTTTAATTGTTTTTGTTCAAACATTCTTCTAGGTCATATAGCCCTGGTCTGTCCACTTGCTGTACAGAGGTAACTCAAGGTTGCTGTGATGCTAAACACTGTGACACTAATGTGTCAAATGTGATAATGGTCACCCACGATGGACAGTGTGTTTGGTGGAGCGCCTCGATAAAAACAAGCTTGAAAGCAGGAGTGTCATCTACTTCCAAAATAGCTTGCCTCTGGAAACCCTAGGAACCTGGAGAAAGGATGAAAGTTATACAAGCGTTCAGGTCTTTTGTTCATAGGGTCACTATGAGTCGCCTATGACTCGACGGTACTTAACAACAACAATTGATTTATTAGAAATCTTTTTCTAAGCAACTATCTATATACTCTTAATGGATGGAATACTCAGTCATTAGAATAGAGCAAGGAAACACTGCACAGTTCAAAATCAGGAAGGGTGTATGCCAGGGATGCATCCTATCTCCATAGTTTTTCAACCTATATGTGCAACAGATCATTTGGGAGGACAGGCTCTGTGAGAAGAAATGTGGCATCAAGACTGGAGGAAGAATCATCAAGAATCTGCATTATGCAGGTGACACAATCTTGCTTGCCAAAACTGAGGAGGGCCCGAGGCATTTGCTGCAGAAGGTCAAGGACTACAGCCTTCAATATGGATTGAAGCTCAACCTCAAGAACACAAAGATTCTCACCACTGGGCTGATTGGCAGCCTCAAGATATATGTGAAGAGATTGAGATTGTTAACAGCTTCAGACTGCTTGGTTCCACAATAAACACTCTTGGTACCTGCAGCCAGAAAATCAAAAGACGAATTGCATTGGGAAAGTCTGCTGCCAAGGACCTTTCCAGAGTACTAAAAAAGCGATGATGTCAGTCTGGAGACTAAGACATGCCTGATACAGGCCATGGTCTTTGCAATTACTTGTTATGCATCAGAAAGTTGGAAAATGACTAGGGATGATAGAAGGAGAATTGATGCCTTTGACCTGTGGTGCTGGAGAAGACTATTGAATATGGACAGCCAGGAGAATAAATAGGTTTATTCTGGAGAGGGTGAAACCTGGCTGCTCCCTGGAGGCAATGATTCTGAAGTTCTGTGTGACCAGTCCTTGAAGAGGGACATTGCAAAGAGGATGGAGGGACAGTAGAGGAGAGGAAGATCACTGATGAGATGGATTGGTTCCCTGACTGGGGTAATGAGGGTGTAAAAGGATACAGCAGGGTTTGGAGCTATTGTACATAGGGTTGCTATGAGTTGCAAACAACCTGACTGCACATACCAACAACACAGAATAAAATGGAGATAAAGCAAGTGGTTGACATGCGTAAACCTAAGTTGAAACTGAAGAAAATCAAGCTAAGTCTAAGAGAACACAAGTATGACCCCATCAAAACTTACACAATTTCAAGAATAGATTTAATGCAATGGGTATTAGTGACTGTAGAACAGAAAGGTTGTGGGAAGACATCACGGATTTCAGGCAACATTTAGAAAGACTGGAAAAGAAAAAGTAAAGACCAAACTGGATGTAAAAAGAGACTCAAACATGCTCTCAAGCACATAAAAACCCACAACTCCAACAAAACAACCCAGGAAAATGACATAAAAGAGCTAAACGTTGTTTGGTGCCATCAAGTTGACTACAACCCAAAGCAACCTTATGAACAATAACTGAACCACACCCTGCACTATCCTCACAGTATCTGTCATGTTCAAGCAGCACTCTGGTTCCATTTCCACAATGCTCATCATTTTGGCAGTCTGTGGTATATTTAACATTCCTTGTCAACCTCCAGGATATCTATTCTTCTTAGATCTTCCTTACTCATTTTCCTACCTGCAGGTACGTAGGTTGTGGCTGTGGTGGTTGTTGAATAAGATTGGAAATGACTCCGAGATGACCTTCCAGGTGATTTTCAGAGGCAACTGTGCAGAGTTTGCCCATCTCTCTCCTGGACAGCAGCTGGTGGACTCGAACTATGTGCCTCTGGGATGGCAGTGCAGCTCCTTACCATTAGGTCGCACAAAAGCAGTTGAAAATGCATTGGCTTGGATCAAGCACACCCAAGCCTATAAACTGACCGCCTTGCTCTTCAGCACCTACAAGAGGTTCCCGACAGCATTTCCCCAACTCTCGTTTTGATTTCTTGACTGCTGACACCATGGGTACTGATTGTGGAAGTAAAATGAAAACATTGACAACTTCAATCTTTTCTTCAACTATCATGACGGTGTCTGTTGATCCAGTAGGAAGATTTCTGTTTTCTAGATGTTGAGAAGTAATCCGTATTGAAGGCAGTAGTCTTTGATCTTCTTCTTCAGTCAGTGCTTCATGTCTTCACTGCACACAAGCAAGGTTGTGTCATCTATGTAACGCAGGTCGTAGATGAATCTTCCTCTAATCTCAATGCCACATTCTTACTCATGTAGTTCAGCTTCTCCAAGTATTTGCTCAGCACCAAGACTGAAGAGGTATGGAGAAAGGCTGCAGCCCCGACAAACACCGTTGCTGATTTTACACCATGCCGTGTTCCCTGTGTGTTCAGAAAGCTGCATCTTGTTCTATGAAGAGGCTTTCCCATGAGCAGAATGAAGTGATCTGGGGTTCTCAGGCTTCTCAGTATTAGGTATAACTTGCTATTATCCACAGTCAAATGCCTTTGTATAATTAACAAAACTCAAGTAAATGTCTTTCTGGTATTCTCTACTTTAAGTCAAGATCACCTGACATCAGCAATGATGACCAGCAAAAGGGCCAAACTGCAAGAATTAGCACAAGAAAGGGGCGTAAATTAGTAGAGCGAAATATAGTAAGACGTGTGGTGAGAAAACAAAAAGGGATTCACAAAATGGTTATTTCAGAAGCTGAAAGAAAAGTCAAAACCAAAGTTGCATTAGGAAGGATTCTATGGTAAAAAAGTAATGATGGTAAAAAAAAATAATTTATAAGACACTGTACCAAAAAGAACTGGTGAATACGAAACCATTTCAGGAGGCAGCATATGATCAAGAACCACTGGTGTGGAGAGAAAATGTTCTAGCTTCAGTAAAGGCCCTGGCAAAAACAAGCCTCCAAGAACTGACAGAACATGCAAATCGAAGTAATTCAACAAACTTGTCCATGTCAGAAAATCTGGAAGATAGCTAGCTACCTGGTTAGCCAACTGGAAAAGATCTATACTTGCTACCACTCCAAAGAAAAATGATCAAATGCAATGCATACAGTACCAAACAATATTATTATACATAATAAAAATTCTGAAAACTCAGCCTTACATCAAGGTCTCAACTGAATCAGCAGAGAATACAGGGTAAGGGTTACTGCTAGTGTCAGGAGGCTCTAAGCTCAAAATAGACAACACTAGAAAGATGCTCACCTTTATTTTACCAGTTACCTGAAGTCATTCATTCAACTGTGTGAATCAGAACAAATTACAGAAATCCTAACTGTCCTCATGTGGAATCTGTACATAGATCAAGGGTCAGTCTTTGAAACAAAACAAGAGGACACTGTATGGTTTAAAACAGAAAGAGATGTGTGGTGAGGCTGTATTCTCTTGCAATTGATTTAATCTATATGTTGAGTAGATAATCTGAGAAACAAACTACATGACGTATACAGGCTCAAGACTAAAGTAGGAAGACTCATCAACAACCTGCATGATGCAGAAGACAACTTAGCTTGCCAAAAATGAGGATCATGTGAAGCATTTGCTGATGAAAGCTGAAGACAACAGCCTTGGGCACAGATTTATGCCTAAACCTGAAGAAAAGGAAAACCCTCACAACTAGACCATCAGAAAGAGGGTAAATGGAAAGAAATCCTGAGATGGTCAGGAACTTCATTTTGCTTGGATCGGTAGGCAATATTCAGCAATACAGTCATCAAGGAACCATAGTTTAAAGGAGCAGTAAAATCACTCCACAGTAAAGGAGCTGAAGTCTTGCCGGTATCATTGTGGACACATTATCAAGAAAGACCAATTGCTAGAAAATGACATCATGTTTGCTCTTATTCAGACAGACTGATAGAGCAGCCACAGTGAGCTCACATCAAGGATGAAAGTGACCAAGAATCACGTAGAGGGTACAAGACTAGGCAATAAGTTATGTTATTATACAGAAGTACACAAGGAAGGTCACACTCTAGGCTGGAACTGACTGAGCAGCAACTAAAAAGAAACAATGACCACCAGCAAGAGAGTCATTCAGAAAGAGTTACCAGTCTCCAATTTGGTACATATCAAAAGAAGATTTAGAATGTATATAGACAATTTGATCCAACTATCCAACCTCTCAAAATTAATTCTAATGGAAAAATGTAAAGCTATTTGGTTATTATATCATTTCAGTATTGTTAATAACAGCAAAAGTGAAGGACAACAAAAATCTATATAGTATTAACTAATTATGGGATGGTGCCAGTCGGATGCGACTCGATGTCACTGAGGAGATGGTCCTGGTTCTCGTATGAACTTCCTGTTGTTTGTGGGGAATGAAAGGCCTGCACCAAACCTGCCAGCCTTGAGTCATTTCCTGACCCTCAGGGTACACCCACTACATGCGCGAGAGGTGAACTCCATAGATGGGCTAGTTCGTGTGGAGGTTACCTGTAGCGTGGTCTTGCTGGCACCACTCTAACCTACTGAGCTAACTAACGGCTTAGTTCGCACCGCTGCCCACCCAGGCAACCTTTTCACTTACTGCCATTCAAGCTGTTTTGTCCTGGAAGGCTTCCATTACTACTAACCACTCTTGGCAAACAGAATTCTAAGTTCTATAAAGCAACGTTTGTCCAGTTGTTGCTGAGTCAATGCTGACTCCTGGTGACTCGAGGACAGTCAGAGTGGAACTCTGACTCTCTGACTCACAAGATTTTCAATGACTGTCTTTTTTTGGGAACAGAATGCTCAGACCTCTGAGGCACCATTGGGTGGGCTGGAATGACACCTGCTACGTAGTGTGCTAATCACTTCCACCACCCAAGGGGTCCTAAGGAAAGCTGGCCAGTATTATTTAAAAAGATTCACCACAATTCCTGTACACAGAACTTAATATACGAAGTACAACGACTAAGAGGACTGCTTTATTTATGGTGCTAACAGAAACATTTATTCATCTAAAAAATACAGAAAAAAAAATACCTCCTTTTTGCTCTCCTTGTTTTGATCAACCTCAATGTCAAGGGGATTATTTCCATTTGTTTCTTCCAGTTCATCCTCACTGGAAGACAAGAACAAGTTACTGAAAGATCATTTTTTATTACTAATATTTAATATAAAAACAGCAGCATTAGATCAATTTAAAAAGCAGATGTAATATAAAAACCAAAGAGGTATAACCTATCTTTCAAGAAAAGCTTTCTTTACGCCCTTTCACTTTTATAAAAGACCTACAATGCTACCTGCTTCTGTAGTTGGAAAGAAATTTTATGAAAGATGGTGAAAAGTGAAGCCAGCACTGAGCGTTTGTTCTGCAGCGAGTCGTGGACAAGGAGCATGGGCTCTGAGCAGCCGTGTGCCAAACTCCTTCTCCAGGAATTACATTCAGGGTCAAAGCTGCCAGAGCTCCGAACTCTCTGTGAACATCCTATGTTGAGGTCCTTTAGGTTTTATGTGCTACTTGTTAAGATTTAGTAGGCTATTTTGGGATTGAGGAACACATAAAAACTTTCTGCCTATGAATGGCAGCTACTTCTTCATTTTACACAATTTAGGCTTAGAGAGGTTTTACAGAACACTTCAGATTAATCAGGAAACCTGTATGTATTCAGACTGCTGGGTTAAAATGGTTTCTTTTTCCCTCCGACTCAGATTAAGTAATAACAATCAATAGTCCTTTTTGCCTAAAATGGTTTTAAAAACATTAAAATAGGCATCCAATTACTCAAAACAAGTCTCAAATAAAATGAAAGTAGAAGTGGTCATTGAATGCACACATTCTCTCTCACACACACATACACACACTTTATCATCAAAATTTAGTCTAGGTGCTGGGTTTGACTTTACACACTATCCCGTTCCTCTGTCAAGGTGCTAGGATGTTCCATTTTATAGAATATCCATGCAGACCAAGAGTCAGAAGTAGAGACAACTTTGTCTCCAGCCATCACTTTCATGGACAACAACCGCCTGGGGCCCTTTCTGTCTGCATTTTGACGATGGAGGAGGTCCAAGGGGCAGCGCTCACTCCTACCGGTCATAATGCAAAGACAAGCAGCTGGAGTAGCAAGAAAAGAGGTGTGCCAGCCTTCACTCATGACTTCATAGTCAGTGCTAACAAATCCCAATCTATTCCCTCATTTAAATATTCAATATTTACACAATGATAATTAGTAGAAAAGCTTCAGGTCTTTTGTTCATAGGGTCGCTATGAGTCGTGCTCAACTCAATGGCAATCAGCAACAACAACAAACTTGGAGTAACCTGGTAAATTGTACCTCTATTTAGTAATAGGCCCAAATAATAATATAAAATAGAATAAAAAAGGAATCCAAATTTGCTGCAGCATTAAAACAAATGCCACAGTGACCTCCTCTTCCCTTGGTTATGCAGAGTAGCTCTTCCACTCATTGTACCAATCTATCTTTCTTTAAGAACTGGTTTGCATACAATCATTCATACACAGAGTTTCCTTTCATTTGTGTCAATCCATCTTACTGAGGGGCTTTCTATTTTTCTTTGACCCGTCAACATACCCCAATATGATGTATTTTTTCCCAATGACTGGATCATCTTGTCAACACATCCAAAGTATGTGTGACCACATTTTATCCTCTTTGCCTGTAGAGAGAATGGCTGAACTTCCTCTCAGACAGACTTGTTTGCTCTCTTGGCAGTCACCACTCTCTCCAACAATCGTGCTCCTGAGAAACTTATACCTGGACCAGGAGGCTGCTGTGTGAGCACAGCAGGGGAACACCGCACGGTTTAGAATTAAGAAGGGAGTGTGTTAGGGTTGTATTCTCTCTCCATACCTATTCAATCTGTATGCTGAGTAATTTATGCGAGAAAGTGGACTCTTATGAGGAGGAATGTGGCATCAGGACTGGAGGGAGACTCATCAATAAACTACGTGATGCAGATGACACTATTTTGCTCACTGAAAGTGAGGAGGGTTTCAACCACTTGTAGAAAATCAAGGAATAGAGTCTTCGGTATGAATTGAATCTCAATGTCAAGAAAGCAAAGATTATTACCACTGGATGATAAGCAACATCATGATGGATGGAGGAGACTAAAAATTGTCAACTTCATCTTACTTGGATCCTCGATTAACCTCCCTTGTACTAGCAGTCAGGAAATAAGACGACACATCGCACTGGGAAAATCTGCAGTTAGGGACCTCTACAAATTACTGTGGAGTGATGATGTCAGTTTGAGGACAAAGGTATACCTGATTCAAGCCACAGTCTTTCTGATCACTTGCTACGCATCTGAGAGCTGGGCAATGAATAAGAATGACAGAAGAACTGATACCTTGAACTGTGGTGTTTGAGAAGAGCACTGAACATTCCACTGATAGCAAAAAGAACAAACAAGTATGTCCTGGAGAGGGTACAGCTGAAGTGATCTTTGGAGACAAGAATGAGGAGACTTCTTCTCACAAACTTTGGGCAAGGTGCTAGGAGTACTCCTTGGAGAGGGATATGATGTCAGAAAGGGGGGAGCGTCGGCAAAGGAGAGGAAGACCCTCAACCAAGTGGACTGACATGTTGACTGCCACAATGGGCTCTTGTGTGACAGGAAGTGTGAGGATGGCACAGGATAGAACAGGGTTCATATCTTTTGTTTGTAGGGTCACTGTGAGTCGTACATAACTCGACAGCACCTTACACCACCACCATTCATGGGCATCAATTCTTCTGCCATCTTTATTCACTGTCCAACTTTCAGAGATACAGAAAGCAACTGAAAAGACCAGATCTACTTTCAACTTAAGTCTCTGATCTTTAGCATTTTGGAGAGACCCCCGACAGATTTTCCCAAAGTGACATGTCTTCTGATTTCCTGACTACTGCTATCATGAGTGTTGATAGTGGGATCAAGTAAATCCTCGACAACTTCTGTCTTTTCTCCATCTATCATGATATTGCCTATTGGCCCACTGGTGAGGATTTTTGTTTTCTTGATGTTGAAGTCTTTTATCTTCTACAGTAATTATGTCACACCTTCATCACTTCTGCAAATAAAGTTGTCTCATCTCCATGATTCAGGTTGTTGATGCTATATTCTTCTTCATTAAGTCCAGGTCAGATTAGAGATTGAACAGACATGGAGAAAAGATACAACCTTGACGTACGTTGTTGTTCAGTAACATTGAGTTAGAAATGACCCTTCACTGGGGTTTTCAGAGATTGTAAAATGCACTGGAAGAGATTGACCATCTTTCACCCAGAGTGCAGCTGGTGGATTCAAAACCTGTATCTTTGGGTTAGCAATGCAAAACCAGAACCCCTTACTCTGCAGCACACTTTTCCTATTTTAAACTATGCCGTGTTCCATCTTTTGTTTGGATAACAGCTTCTTGGTCTAGGTCTAGGTTTCCCATCAGCACAATTACGTGTTCTGGGATTCCCATTCTTCTCGATGTTAGCCATAATTTGTTATAATCCACACAGTCAATTGCCTTTGTATATATATAAAAAAAAATCTTTCTGCTCTTCTCTGCTTTGAGCCAAGGTCCATATGACATCAGCAATAATATTTCTTATTCCATGGCCTCCTGTGAGTCTAGGTTGAACTTGTGGTACCCTGTCCATGTACTGTTCCAGCTGTTTTTGAATAATTTTTAGCAAGATTTTATGTGCATGTGATGTTAATTATCTTTGGTAATATCTCACTGTGTTGGATCACCTGTTTCTGGACTGGAACAAATATGGATCTCTTCAAGTCAGCTGGCCAGGTTTTCCTGGAATTGGCTATCACCACCTCACCTGGTATTCCATCAATTCCTGGAAACGTACTGTTTCTCAGTAATTTCAGGACAGCGTGAACTTCTTTTTTAACCACTGGTTCTTAATCACAAACTACTTTCGGAAACTGTTTGGTGGCAAACAATTCTTTCTGGTGTCGTGGCTGTGTATATTGCTCAGATCTTCTTGTGATACTTTCTAGATCATTCAAGATTTTGCCCATAGAATCATCTGTTATTACAACTCAAGACTTGCTTTTGTTCCTCAGTTCTTTCAGACTGAGAAAGCCTGAACATGTTCATCCTTTTGGTTTTCTAACTCCGGTTCTTTGCATAATTGATAATATTTTGCTTTATCTTCTCAAGCTACCATTTGAAATCTCTTTAATCTCTCAGTCTTTCTTCCTTTTTTATTGGTCTCTCTACGTTCTAGTGCAATTTTCAGGGTCCCTTCAGACATCCATTTTGCTGTCTTTTTTCCTCTTCTCTATCTTTGTAATAAATGACCTTTTGCTTTCTTCATGGATGATATCTTTGATTTCATCCCACAACTCATCTGTTCCTTGGTCATTAGTGTTCAATGCATTCTATTCCCCACCCGCCCCTAAAATCTATTCTTGAGGTGGTTTAAAGTTCAAGGTTGTATTTTGGTTCTTGTGGACTTGTTTTAATTTTCTTCAACTTAAGCTTGAAGAGTACAGATTCATAAATATACCCCATAGGAGGCAAGCTTCAGACCAAAAAAAAAACAAGTAATGTAGAATTTTAATGTCAGAAAGTACTCTAGAGACGTCTCAGGACCATTCTCATTTTAATCTTGGGTCCAGAGATTTGAATTCTCTCATATGTCCTTATATGTTATTATCTTTCATTTGAAATAATAAAAAAATGTCCTGAAAAGGGTCCTTGAGATTGTCTCTGAGTTCATTCGCTTTCATTTTACTTATATTAGTAATTTAGAAAAACATCTATTGTAGAAAAATGTAGAAAATATCATTTTTTAAAGCCCTACTTTCCCACCACTCTAACACAAAAGCCATGTGTTTGTGTACTCCCTTGTAGATTTCAAGCAGAGTTGAGAAAACGGAGACCAGGGCATAAGGCTAGTGTTATGTTAACCTGCCTGTGAACATTTAAGTAGAACCTTCAGTATTACACGTATTCCACTGTACTATACACACCGTCCTCACTACTCCATGCCATACAACTCCCTCAGCCCTCCGCAAAGATGATAAAACATACTTATTAAAGAATTACAGAAGTTCTTTATAGAGTTCTTATTAAAGAACTCTCTATCACACACACAAATTCAAATTCTTACTGGGATTTTTGGTTGCTTGCTACGTAACATAAAACATGCTGAATAAGTATCATATAAACATACCAAATAATTTCAAGTTGTTGTTGTTGTTATGTGCCGTCGAGTCCTTTGCGACTCATAGCGACCCTATGTACAACATCCCTAAACTCTGCTCTGTCCTGTGCCAATCGCACTGTCTCTGACACACCCATCCCGAGTACCCCAGTCACTGAATCAATCCACCTCATAGAGGGTCTTCACCTCCTGCGCTGTCCCTCCACTCTACCCAGCATGATGTCCCTCTCCAGGGACCTGTCTCTCCTTACAACATGTCCAAAGTATGTCAGACGAAGCCCCAGAATCCTTGCCTCCAAGGAGTAGCCTGGTTTAACCCTCTCTAGGATGAATCTGTTTGTTTTCTTGGCAGTCCATGGTACATTCAATACTCTTCTCCAGCATCACAGCTCAAAGGCGTTAATTCTCCTTCTAGCCTCCCTAGTCATTGTCCAACTCTTGTTAGGAAAATAAAAATAATATCTATAATTTTCCAAGTTGAAATTTGTTTTACATTTGGTGTATGAAAAAGAACAACAAATAAAACCCCAAATACAGTGGGGCTGCTAGCCAAAACGTAGGTGGTTCAACTGCCCGGCCTCTGAGAGGGAGAAGGGGGAGGCAGGGACTCTGCCCTGGCCAAGATCTACACCCTAGAAAACTCGATGGAGGGCCATCATGAGTTAGCAATGAGCTGCAAGCAGTGGGTTTGGTTTTGTCTTTTTATTTTAAAAAGACATACTTTCATTTTTAAAATTTTTTAAAATAAAATTTTCATTTTACACTGGTTTACTTACAAAGTTCACACACATTGTTACTCACACCAGATCTTTCCCATTTCCTTTACCCACCCCTCCCTCCACCCAACAAATTGTGTGACTCTGATTAAGAACCCCCAACCCCAAAAGACATACTTTCTTGAATGCCGGTAGTGTTGTAAGAAAAAGCATCTGAAGAATTCAACACAGATCATGAACACAGAGCTCTAATTCCTGTCTTGAATGTATTTCTGTAAATGTCAGTTCCACCAGAAAATTCATGGGAAACAGCTTACTAATTCACTATTCCTAGGAATTCTGATGTCTCATCAATGTGGAATTCCTGCTGGCATAGCCTCTTCTAAATCCTGTTTGAACTTTGCGTACTTCTCTACTGTTCTAGCCGTTTTTGAATGATCTTCAGCAGTATTTTGCTTGCACGTGCTATTAATGATATTGTTTGAAAGTTTCTACATTTGGTTGGATCACCTTTCTTGGGAATGGAAAACAAATATGGACCTCTTCCAATCTATCAGCCAGACAGCTATACTCCAAATTTCCTGGCATAGAGTGGCGAGGACATTCAGGGCTGCATCTGTTAAGTGAAACAAGTCAATCTGTATCCTCTCAATTCCTGGGGCCTTATTTTTCCCCCATTCCTTCAATGCAGCTTCAGCTTCCTCCTTCATCACCACTTGTTCCTGCTCCTGTAATACTTCCTGAAATGTTTCTGTGTCAGTCAGTTCTTTTTGGTACAGTTACCTGGTGTATTCCCTTCCATCTTCCTTTGATGCTCCCCTGGGTCATTCAACATATTGCCCATAGTACCTTTCAATATTGTGATTGAGGCTTAAATTTGTTTTTCAGTTCTTTCAGCTGAAGAAATGCAGGACAAGTTCTTCCCTTTTTATTCTCCAATTTCAGCTGTCTGCACATTCCATTATAATACTTCTCTCTCTCTCTCTCCAGCACGTTTGCCCTTTGTTTTGGCATCTAATGTAATTTTTAGTCTCTTCTGACATCCATTCAGGTTTTTTTCTTGCTCCTCTGTCTTTGAAATGACCCTTTGATCTCTTTGTGAATAATATCCTCAAGAATGGGAATCTCAAAGCACTTAATTGTGCTCATACAAAACCTATACATAGAACAAGAGGTTGTTGTACAAACAGAGAAAGGGAACATTACATGGTTTACAATTAAGAAGGCAGTGCATCAGAGTTGTTGTATGCTCTTTCCATGCTTATTCAGTATGTATTCTGGGCAAATTATTTGAGAAGCTGTGTTAAGGACAATGCAGCATCAATATCGGAGGAACACTCGTCAATAATCTGTGTTATGTAGATGATGCAACCGATTACTTGCTCAAAATGAGGACTTGAAGCACTTTTTGAAGAAGATCAAAGAACACAGCCTTCAATATGGATTGCATCTCAATGTCTAGAAAATGAAAATTCTTACCTCTAAAATGAAGTGCTTGCTGCAGAAAGTCAAGGGCTGTAGCCTTAAATATGGATTGAAGCTCAACATCAAGAAAACTACGATTCTTACCACTGGGCCAAGTGACGGCATCATGATAGATGGTAAAGAGACTGAGATTGCTAACAGTTTGCTCCACAATCAACACTCTTGGTAGCAGCAGCCAAGAAATCAAGAGACGAACGGCACTGGGAAAGTTGGCTGTCAGGGACCTATCCAGAGTACTGAAGAGTATTGACATTAGTTTAGAGACTAAGGTGCACCGATCCAGGCCATAGTCTTTGCAATTGCTTGTTATGTGTCAATGACTGGGACAATGAGCTGGACAATGACTAGGGACGATAGAAAGAGAATTGATGTCTTTGAGCTGCGGTGCTTGAGGAGTGTTGAATACACAATGGACTGCTAGGAGAAGAAATAGGCTCATCCTAGAAAGGGTGGAACCAAGCTGCTCCTTGAAGGCAAGGATTCTGAGGCCTTGTCTGACATACTTTGGACATGCTGCAAGGAGGAACCAGTCCTTGGAGAGAGGTGTCATGCTTGGAAGGGTGGAGGGACAGAGAAAGAGAGGAAGATCATTGATGAGATGGATTGGTTTAATGACTGGGGTAATGGAGGTAGGTGTATTAGAGACAGTAAAGCTGGCACAGGAAGAAGTGGTTTCAGGCTACTGTTTACAGGGTCGTTACGAGTCACAAGCGACTCAACAGCATTCAACAACAATAACAACCACTAAACTGATAAGCAACATCATGACAGAAGGAGAAATGACTGAAACAATCAATAAGCTCATCTTCTTGGATCCACAATCAATAAACTTGGTACCAGGAGTAAGGAAATCAGGAGACATATTGCACTGGGCAAGTGTGTGATTAGGGACCTCTCCAAATTATTGAGGAGCAGTCATGTCAGTTTGAGGACTAAGGTGCCTCTGATTTAGGCCGCAGTCCTTCCAATTACTTGCTACGCATCTGAGAGAGGGACAATGAATAAGGATGAGAGAAGAATTGATGCCTTTGAGCTGTGGTATTGGAGAAGAGTACAGAATATCCCATGGACTGCCAAAAGAATACATGGGAAGCCTTGGAAAAAATACAGCTAGAGTGCTCCTTGGAGTAAAAGCTTTGTTTTATATGCCTCATGCATGTTGCTAGGAGAGACTAATCCCAGGAAAGGGACCTGATGTTTGGAAAAGCAGAGGGCCAGTGAAGGAGAGGAAGAACCTCAACCAGGTGGACTGACATGGTGATTGTGCAATGGGCTCTAGCCTGTCAGAAAGTGTGAGGATGGTACAGGATGGAACAGGGTTCAGACCTGTTGTTCACTGAGTCACTATTAGTCACACATGACTCTACAGTGCCTAACAACAACAACAACAACGATTTGAAGAGCCAACACCCGCAGCCTTACACCAACCTTTCCTCTCGCTCCCGTTTTTGTTTCCGAGCGTGGCGATCCATCACACTGGTTTTAGTCCTTGTCTTCTTCCAGGAGTAGTAAAATTTCACTAGACTTGCAATAGATTTGTCAGGAAGCTAAATTATTTTTAAAAAACAAAACAAAACAATAAGCAAGTTAGATTTATGACTAGTCTTTAAAATCAAGTATGTGTAGATACATTTACTAAAGGTCCCTCACATCTTCAGAAAGAAGTCACAGCCATTTTTTCAAATAAGGAAAAATCTAGCATAATAATCATCATGAATACAGTTTTTAAATTACAGAAGTTTGTAATCTGTCTTATTAAAAACATGAAAACCATTTTAGCACTTTATGCAAATGTCAAACAAAAGCTTTGCTGGGAGGAGTCCACCAGACAGCTTTCTTTCTAAAATGAGCTGCTTTTTCTTTATTAAATGGGAAGGCTCATGGCTGAGGATGCTGTCCCCATCTTAAAGGTGGGCTGGAGGGGAAGAGGCTGGACTCAGGAAAGGGGAATAATGGTGCAAGGTACTTACCATTTGTTGGATTCTATGAAAAGTTTTCCCATGAAAACTAAAAGCTTGTTCAAACAAGACTTTATCTTCCACCGTCCACTCATCTGGGAAGGGGGTAAAGTTGGGCAAATCAGCCAATGATTTTTCAATATTATGTTTATGCCAAAACAGCATCCCAAGGGCCTGGAAAAAGAGCGAGAGTGAAAAGGGGGCCAACAAAGATTTGCATGAAATAAAACGAAGTGAAGGTAGCAAAAGAAGAGCATAGATTTCATTTAAATCCAGATAAAGAAATGATTCTTATTAGGTGTCGCTGAGTACAACTCCCAGTGACCCTGTAAACAATGGATCTGAACCCTGTCCTATCCTGTGTCAAGCTCAAAATCTTCACACACCTGAGCCCACTGCTGCAGTCACTGTGTCACTCCACCTGGGTGAAGGTCTTCCTGTCCTTCGCTGTCCCCCCACCTTTCCAAGCATGATGTCCTTCGCCTTCTCCAAGGACTAAGCTTCACCATCCTTGCTTCTAAGGGGCACTCGAGCTTCGCTTTCTCCAAGATACATCTGTTGGTTCTTTTGGAAGTCCATGGCATAGCCAGTACTATCTATCCTCCAGCACCACAACTCAAAGGCATTGAATTTTCTTCGTCACCTTTATTCATTGTTCAGATCTCAGATGCACAGCAAGTGGTTGAAAAGACCATGGTCTGAATCAGCCTCACATTACTACTAGAAGATGCTAAATAGTAGATGTGGTTATGCAGACTTTTAAAGTCCATTTTTTCCTACTGTTCAAATGAGAGCACTGAAGAGGAGTTCTGGTGGCATAATTTCCAGTGTATATGTACTTCACTGCTAACCAGAATAGAACACAGAGGCCCTGAAACAGAAGTAACTTGCTGCTACGCGAGAGACACAGGGTCCAAATCCAAGTAGTGAGATTCTAGAGTCCGTGCTCTTCACGTGAATCACATTAACATCTCTGTCTATGAAAGGAGAAGCAATTTTGAAAAGTTCTAAACTGATGTCTTGCTTTTGAAAAAAACAAACCAAAACCACAGAACCCATTAAAACCAAATAAAGAAAATAAAACCCCCCACCTTAAGTAGAAATCTAGTATTTCAGAAGGGAGGGAGAGAGAAAAAAAAACCAAAACAAAAATTAGGTAAGGAACAAAATTAGAAAAAGATAGTATCTTTTGTGAGAAAATGTCTCTTATTAGGAGTCTAAAGTGAAAATTACCATATTTCTGAGCACTAAATTCATTAAGAACCAGCAGCCAGGAAATTAAAAGGCGCACTGCCATAGGAAAGTCTGCTGTTAGGGACCTCTCCAAAGTACTGAAGAGCAATGGTGTCTCTCTGGAGACTAAGGTGCATCTGATACAGGC
>NW_006399752.1:36741463-36753684 GCF_000299155.1 Elephantulus edwardii | reverse complement strand
ACAGAGCGGAGTTTAGGGCTGTTGTACATAGGGTCGCTATGAGTTGCAAGCGACTCGATGGCACATAACAACAACAACAACAACAACAACAAAAACAAATAAAGTTAATACTTTCTGAGCAACCTACTGAAGTCCACATGCAAGTCTGAAATAAGAGAAGCACATGTTTCTTGGTCAGAAGGATTCTGGGATTCATTTTCCTTTGTGAGGTTTCTGAGTCCCTTCGATGACCAAAACCAAACAAACAGATATTCAGAGTCGCTGCCTCAAGTCAGTTCTGACTCACAGTGACCCTCCGCTGGCTTTGGGGGACAGAAATCTAGTTTGAACAGAAGCCTAACCAGTCTCATTCTGAGCCACTGGTGGACTCAAACCTCTCATCTTCAGGTTGACAAACCAACTTGTAACCCATCAGGACACAGAATAATTAAAAGTACAGTAAAAAATGAACAGATTCATAGCTGACCCTCTGGTGAGTTTTTAAAGGCAATAAATTGCACAGGAGGAGATTGCCCATTTTTCTCTCACAGAGCAGAAACCTTTGGACCTTTGGGATTGCAGCATAGCTTCTTACCACTAGGCCACCAGGGCCAAGCAAGTACAGTAAAAAAATGAAATAGTCCAGTTCTTCTGTCCTTAGCACAGATGAGCAAGGACAGTAATGTACAGGTTGGAGGCTCTACACAAATGCCGTGACAAGCTTAAATTCCATTTAATATGCTTGAAACAGTAATTAAAAATAAATAAAATTTCATTACACTTGGGGTGGGGAGAATCTTACTGACTTCTCATCAGTTATAAAGAAGTTTTTTATAAGTCAGTCAAATTTTTAAAACCTGGAAATGATTCCAAATAATGATTATGAAAACAATTAATGTTTGAACTGTGTAATGTGGCTCAGGAAAAAGAGACTCCCATAACCAGAGCGACACACAAGGCAGTGTATTGGACCTTAAGATGTCACCGCTCAAACGGACGCAGACCTACAGAAATGTGCAGAGGCCTTTCTAATCAAGCACTTCACCCTGGGACAGGGACCAGGGCTGCTCCGTGAATCTCTTATATCCCACTGCTGGTAATACCAGGACGTGGCTAGTTAGAACTACTGCCACTCAACAGCACGAGGGAAATGGAATGGGCAGCCAGAACAAACACATTCTCAGAAACAAAAGGGAAAGCGTGTCATTACCTGCTCCATGTTGTACCCATGCTTCTCTTTAGCAATTGCAATGTATTCATCCACTGAAAAACAAGACAGAAGACCAGTGAACAGATGGGAGGATACAACAGCCTATGATCGGCTGTAACAGGTTATAAACACACACACATATATGAATGTATACGTTTTATCTAAATACACACACATACATTATGTTGTTGTGAACTATCAAGTTGGAACCACTCAATGGGTTTTCAGAGGCTGTAAATGACACTGGAGGAGACTGTCCATCCTTCTCCCTTAGAACAGCTAGATGCTTTTAGGTTGATGGTGAAACCTCTTAGCACTAGGCCACCAGAAATTCCTATATACATACACTTGTTGTTACATGTCACCTAGTCACCTCCAACTCACAGCAACCCTATGTCCAACAGCTCTGAAGCCTGCTCTATACTGAGCTAATCTCACTGACTCCAACACTCCTAGCCCCATTAGTCTAGTTGTTACTGTGTCATTTTATCCGGGGTCGTCTTCTCTTGTGCTGTCCCTCCATCCTTCCAAGAATGATGTCCTTCTCCCAGGACTGGTCCCTCCTGGCCACGTGCCCAAAGGATGTGAGATGGAGCTTCACATGTATACACACATATCTCCTCCCAGCCTGCCACGCACCATACTAGGGATAGAGACTCAGTGGTAACAGAAGGGCACTCTCTCTAAGAGAACCTCACAGCTGGCCTTGCATGTACACACCACAGAATACATCTGGGGAAAAGTACTCATACATTGGTAACAGTTTATCTCTGGGTGGTGAGACTGATCACAGTTTTTACTTAAAACCAAAACAAAATCTGAGTCTACATTACAACAACAAGTATGTGCTACTTTGGTACTTTGAAAACCAATTCTTTAGAAATAAAAAAATATAAGCTGGAGTCCATTTTGCATCTCAGTGAAAGCTAAAGCACAAGAAAGTTATTTTATGCATTAAAATAATCTTACAGATTAATTTCAAATTTTAAGATGTCCGTCAATGAGAAGCTGCTGGTGCAAGTGGTTACATGCTGACTTCTTTTTTTTTTCTTTTGTTATATGGTGTGGGTTTTTTTGTTGTTGTTTTTTTGGAATTCCATTCATTCATTGTTACACCCTTCTCCCCCCGCACAAATCCCCTCCCTCCCTCCCCTCCCCCTTTGCCCCTCTCCTTGAAAAGCAAAACTCCCTCATTGGTACACAACCCCCCCACCGCACCTCCCCAAACCCCACCCGCTACCCCCAAATATAATCCACTCTGCAACCCTTATTGCGTACTCCTACGATAAAAATAATGCCCTAAAATATAATACTTTAAGACTATTCTCTCCCCCATAGACTTCAACGCCGTAAACATATTCACGCTGACTTCTAATCAAAAGGTCAACAGGCACACTGCCACTCCGCACCTGTGGGACAAAGTCCACTTCCGTGCTGGAGACCCTAGAAACCCTGGGGCAGTTCTACTCTGCCCTGTGGGTTGTTATAAATCAGAGTCAACTTGACAGCAATAAGCAGCTTACTGCCCGCTCATCACCTCAGCCTGCAGCTTTCAGGTACACACTCAGCTGCCCTGAGTTGCCACCTGGGCAGTAACGCACCACTGCCCGTGAAGTCGGCATTCTAACCCACCACCTGGCAACGGTAATGGAGAAGAGTAGCTCACGATTAGGACAAAATCAGTTCTAATTTTGTTAGAGGTAAAAATGGTATGAAATTTTCCCCCAGTTTTTTTCACACGTATTTCAGTGTTTATAGAAAAATGACATAATGTCTGGTATTTGCTTTAAAATATTCCAAGAAATAAGAAAAGAGGAGACTTACAAACCTAGAAAAAAATGTTAATAATTCAGCTACAGTAAAATATTGTTATACATATGAGTTTACACTATTCTCTTTGCTTTCATATGATTTTTTTTTAAATTCCATAATAAAAAATTATTGATTGTGGAGCTGAGCAAGCTGTAACTGTTAAAACCAATCTCTTTTCCAGCCACCATGGTGCTGCCAATTGACCCAGTGGTTAGCACTGCTCCACCACCAACGTTCTTAACACCAGCAGTCCAGAAATTAAAAGGCAAATTGCACTGGGTCTGCTGTCTGGGATCTCTCTAGAGCACCGAAAAACAACAATGTCAGTCTAGAGACTATGGTGCACCTAATCCAGGCCATGGTTTTCATAATTAATTGCTTTCCAGCAGAGAGCTGGACATGACTAAGGATGACAGAAGAATCGATGCCTTTGAATTGTGGTGCTGGAGAAGAGTCTTGAGCATACCATGGACCACCAAGAAAACAAACAGCTCTGCCCTGGAGAGGGAGAAACCAAGTTTCCCCTTGGAGGCTAGGATTTTGAAGCTCTGTCTTACATACTTTGGGCATATGGCCAGGAGAGACTGGTCCTTGGGAAAGAACATCATGCTCAGAAGGGCGGAAGGATAGTGCAGGAGAAGATGACCCCAGATGAGATAGACTGATACAGCAACTGGGACACTAGGGGTACGGTGTGTTGGAATTAGCGAGACTGGCTCAGGACAGGGCAGGGTTCAAAGCTTCTGTTCATAGGGCCACTATGGGTTGCAGGTGACTCAACGGCACACAACAACAACTGAAAAAGGAAAATAAATAAATAAAGCAATGATCTTTAAAAATTAGTCCAGAAGTTTAAAGTGAAGGCCTAAGAATGAAGCTATTATTATCATCACAAAAGAATTCTCAAAGGACTTAGCTTGGGCAAGTAGCCCAATTTATAAAAGTGTGGGGGTGGGGTGCAAAATTAAAAGCAGGCTCAACACTGGCAGAACCGATCATAAACATATTAACAAATGATTCCACTCAACAAGTATGTATTGATAACTGGTATGTTCTGGGCAAGGTACTGAGTTTTGTCAAAAGTCCAGGAACTTAGGAGTCCTGAGAGAGATAGCTAGACACAAGTAGGTATTTCAGGTCTGAAGGCAAGCGCTGGCTGTCAAGCACTGAGGAAACAGCTCGGTACCTACAAAGGTGAGTCTGCTTCCTTCCTGAGGATTTTCTGGGTTTTGGTCTCAAGACATTCCACTGGTGGCACTGTGATTACATTCCTGGCCACTAATCAAAAGGTTACCAATCAGTATCAATCAGTTCAAATCCACCCACTGGCTCTGAAACCAAAGCATCTCTGGTGGGTTCAAACCACCAGCCTTTTGAATAGTAAGCTGAGAATTTAATGTAACTGTTTATGATACCCAGGAACTCCTTCACAGCACGTAGAATAGAACTAATAAGTTAAGTCCAATCTTCTAAATCCCATTATGCTGTTCAATTACGCTGTTAACTATCCTAATTATAGCGTAACTGACAATCAATGTAGAAAAAGGCAATAATTCATGAATGAGATTTCAAACACTTTAACTAATATGTATGCTTATAATTTAGAAAACAATGTTTCTATTGACAAATAAAAAGTTAATCTAATGAAAATAGTAATCACGTATCGTACAACTCAATTTTAATACCAAAACACTCATTTTGTATTCCCTTTTTTACAGAAAGCCTTATAATGCTTGGAAACTGACTTGCTATCTCAGTCAGAATACAGGAGAATTCCAATTCACCTCAAAGGCAATAATAGATAACAAGCTAAATAATTTGTTACAAAAAACTGAAACCAGTAATGAACAAAAAGGCTTTGTGGGACTGAGGCCGGCCACATCACGCGAAGAGAGGGACGAGGTTCTGAGGTCGAGGGCAGCTGCAGGGGGAACCTGTGAGGGACAGAGCAGCACGCTCAGACCAGGGCAGAAGGAACAGTGGAGGAAGGAGAGGCATTCAGCTGGCAGGAGGAGGTGGTCAGGGACGCAGGAGGGATAAAGCGCAAACAGCCGACAGTGACCTGAGAGTCAAGCCGCAGAAGGCCATCTTGTTTACTGTCTAATAACGGCTCTCAAGGTTCTTGCTTTTATTAGGTATTTGCTGACCGGACAATGAACTGCAAATCAGCCGTGCAGCCTCAACTCTGCTCTGCGATTTCCAGACACAGATTCACCTTAGCTGAGTAAGGGACGCGTGCTCGGTCCCAGCGGCTCCCATGACTTCGAGGTACATGAGCCAGGCGGCGGGCCCTGCAGTGGGGAGCTGGGCCCTGCAGTGTTGGCAGACGACACGTCTGTTGGGGAGCTGCTGCTCTAACTAGTGCAGCCTCCTCTCCAGTGTCTCCAAGTAGACTCAATGGGAGAATGACAAGTATCTTCACACGCCGCTCTACTCTCCTCTTGTTTTGTTTATTAACATGAGAATTAGCTGATAAGAGAAGCAAACCGATGACGAATGGAGACTGTGACTGCTGCAGCTCGTGGAGGGTGACATCTGCTGTGTCATAGTCACAAGGCGTTTCGGTTCCCAGAGCACACCATTTTAGAGTTTCCTGGCGATGACCCTGAGGACTCAAACCTCAAGCAAAGGCAGAAAGAACAACACCTTGTCACAGCTTCGTAAGTGCTGCCATTTGCTGCTTCTCCAGAGAGTTACCCGAGGTCAGGCTGGCACACAGCACTGCGCCTACTGCTGTACAGTCTCCCCTGACCACTGCGCCATCAGCACAAACGCTGCCGGTCCAGCTCGTGCGCCTTGCTGGGGCCCTTCTCCATCGTCCTTGTTCTTTACTGTAACGTCTATGCACCTTGAATGTCAGGAAGAAACTGGGGCATCATCCAACCCCTCCAGTGGTTTCCTCAGTCGAGTCAAATAAGGCTTCCCAATTTGAAAAGATGAACCCCATTCTCAACTGCTTTCATTAGGGGAAAAATGCAAAAAAACAACAACAAAAACACCCCACCAGATGCTGAAGGCTGGAGGAGAAAAGATGAAAGGGAAGGTGAACAAGAGAAATCCAAGCTGCCTGAGCTGAACTGCTCTGAAGCCAAGATCGCTGAGATCCCTGGGGACTTTTCCAACAGTTTCTAACTCTGGTGACAATAATTTTGACTTCATAAGTAAAAGACTAAAGGTTAATCGGAATCTGGAGGCCAGGCCATGGTGAGGCAGAGATATGTCAGGTAAACTGTGTCAAGGACAATAAGCAAAGTTCACGTGACCTAAGGAAATGCTGGTGAATCTCAGGGACTGACAGCGTGAGGCGGTGTGGGGCAAGTCTGCCTTGTGCAGATGAATTCAATCAATGGTTAGCAGTCCCAATTCTGTTACTGCGTATGTGCAATCATTTTTTAAAGAACTTGGAGGTGCCTAGTCTGACAAGGAAAGAGCTGTTTAATCTTAAATCATGATGGATAAATATATTAATCACTCATCCTGTTTCTACACAAAGTACAAGGACTACATAGCCAATGCTTTTTAAAGAGATAAACCCTTGGCCTATGGAGCAAGCACAGGTAGGGAAGTTAAGGTGCTGGGCTGAGATCACCTGAACACAGGGGTGGGCGTATGGACGAGTATGCTCCTCATTCAGATTTACAGAATTCCTAAAATCCAGTCAAGCACTTACTGAACTACGCTTTCTGCGCATAAAACACTATCCTGCGCCATCCTCACACTTCCTGACACACAAGAGCTCATTGCAGCAGTCACCATGTCAATCCACCTGGTCGAGGGTCTTCCCTCTCTTTCGTCAACCCTCCACCCTTTCCAGCATCATGTCCTTCTCCAAGGAATAGCCTCTTCTGGAAACATGTCGAAAGTATGTGAGGCAAAGAAGCCTCATAGAGTTGATTCTTAACTACACAATAACAGATGTGAACCCTGCTCTATCATGTGGCCTCCTCACCATCTCCAATACACCTGAGCCCACTGCTGCAAGCCACTGTGTCAGTCCAGCTGGTTGAGGGTCTTCCTCGCCTATGCTGACCAAACATGCATGATGTCCCTCTCCAACAAAGAACCTCCCCTAACATGCCCAAAGTGTGTGAGACGAAGCTTCATCAACCTTTCCTCCAGGGAGCACTCTGGCTGCACTCTTTCCAAGGCAAGCCTATTCATTCAAATCTATACTCCATGGGACGAATATTCAGTAGGCTTTTCCAATACCACAACTCACAGGCATAGATGATTCTTCTGTCATCATTGTTCACTATCCGGCGCTCAGATGCACAGCAAGTGACTGAAAAGCCCATGGCTCAAATCAAGTGCACCTTAGTCTTTAAAATTACACCAGTGGCTCCTTAGTATTTTAGAGAGATTCTTGACAGAAGACTTTCCCAATGTACTATGTCTTTTGATTTCTTGATTGCTAGTACCAAGTACTGTGGATCCAAATAAGATTATATCGTTGACAACTTTAATCTATCATGATGTTGCCTACTGGCCCAGCGGTGAGGATTTTGGTTTTTTTGATGTTAAGATGTAACCCATATTGAAGGCTGCAGCCTTTGCTTTTCTGTTGCAAGTGCTTTCAAGTCCTCTCATTTTTATCAAAGTTGTTTCATTTGCATTAAGCATGTTGTTCATGAGTCTTCCTGATGCAATATCCTCTTCATAAAGCCCAACTTATCAAAGGATTTGGTCAACATATTGTATATGTATAGAGAAAGGATACATTAGTACACTATGAAGCATCCTTTAAATGAGTATATGTAAACAGAACATTAGTACATTGATAACTGTGTAGTTGTAAGATAGTACAGACATGCAAAATGATCTAAAAATAATAACAAGAAGGATAAATGAAGAAAAAGCTCCTTAAAACTTTAACAGCAATAATGTTACATCACAATAACAGCTAACACTTACGAGTTTATTCTGTGCCAATCTTTAGGCTTTAAACAGGGATTATTTAGCTAATTCTCCCCAACAATTCTATCATCATCCCATTCCTAAATGTGGAAAATAAGGCTTAAAGAAGATAAGTAATTTGTTCAGGGTTATAAATCTGAAAAACTACAGAAACAAGAGCTTAAAAACACTCAGCCAAGTCTGAGCCCAGAACACACAGCCTGAGCTGCCCTGGTCTAACCATCTCTTGAGAGAAGCAATAGGAAGGAGGATGTTTCAGATAAGGAGATGAGGCTGCATGGGACGAGGTGGGTCAACACACACTGCTGAATGGAATCCGAATAACTCTGCTGAGGAAAGTGGCAGAAACTGAAGGTGAGAGACAGAGCCCTTGGAGACTTTCCTGGTTTCAGGCTTAAATTCAATGAAATAAACACATGCAGCACCATCCGTAAACACGTGTAGCACCAACCGTAAAGATGCTGAAGGTCAACTACAGAAGGGGGAAGAAGAATGTAGATGAAAACTGTCACAGTAACTTCAACTCACCCCCACACACACACTCTCCACCATAGAGATTCAGAACACCTTGTGATCTCATATTATATGCAGAAGACAATGGGAAGGCAGAACAGGAACAGAATTATAGCTTTTCAAATTATACTAAGAGATATTATAGCTAATGTTAGATGGATCTTGGCTGAAAGCAGAGAGTACCAGAAGAATGTCTATCTGTGTTTCATTGACTATGCAAAGGCATTTGACTGTGTGGATCACAACAAACTGTGGCTGACTCTGAGAAGAATTGGAATCCCAGAACACTTGATTGTGCTTATGTGAAAACTATACTTGGACCAGGAGGCAGTCATCAGAACAGAGCAAGGAAACACTGTATGATTCAAAATGGGAAGGGTGTATGCCAGGGATGTGTCCTATCTCCAGACCTTTTCAACCTATATGCAGAACAGATTATCTGGGAGGCTGGGCTTTATGTGGAGAAATGTGGCATCAGGATTGGACGAAGACTCATCAACAACCTGTATTATGCAGATGACACAACCCAGCTTGCTGAAACTGAGGAGGACCTGAAGCACTTGCTGCAGAAGGTCAAGGAATACAGCCTGCAATATGGATTGAAGCTCAACATCAAGAAAACTAAGATTCTCAACACTGGGGCAACTGGCAGTATCATGGTAGATGGTGAAGAGATTGAGACTGCTAACAGCTTTAGTTTTCTTGGCTCTACAATCAACATTCTTGGTACCAGCAGCCAGGAAATTAAAAGATTAATTGCATTGGGAGGGTCTGTTGTCAGAGACTTCTCCAAAGTATTGAAGAGCAACAATGTCAGTCTGGAGACTAAGGGGCACCTGACCAAGACATAGTCTTTACAATTACTTGCTATGTGTCAAAAAGCTGGACAATGACTAGGGATGACAGAAGAATTGATGCCTTTGAGCTGTGGTGCTGGAGAAGAGTACTAAATATACCATGCACTGCTAGGAGAACAAACAAGTTCATCCTAGAGAGGATGAGACCAGGCTGCTCCTTGGAGGCAAGGATTCTGAAACTTCATCTGATATATTTTGGACATGCTGCAAGTCAGGACCAGTCCTTAGAGCAGGAAGTCATGCTTGCGAGGGTGGAGGGACAGCACAGGAAAGACAGACCACTGATGAGATGGATCGATTCAGTCACTGGGGTATGTGTGTCAGAAACAATAAGATTGGCACAGGACAGAGTAGGGTTTAGGGCTGTTGTTCACAGGTCACTATGAGTTACAGGCGACTTGACAGCACATAACAACATGCTAAGGACAGATACCACATTTGATACAACAAAAGAAATGTGGCATCAATTTCCCTCTCACAACCTGAAATGAGCTGCCAAAACTGTCTTGAAGAATACAGTACAATTATGAAGTATCTCTCTTTATAACTAAAATAAGAATGAGTTAATAGTAACTCAGTGAGACTCAAAACCAGCTCAATCATATATGCAAAGCAATTATGCCACCTGGTGGGCATAGACATTATTACAGTTAACATTTAAATTTATGTGCGCATCTTTGTTTCAAAGTGAAGGTAAGGAGACAGGGCTCACAGGGTTTCCTACGGTATTGCATTATCTTTATAGGAACTCTTCTCCCAAAGAATCCTTAAAGGCCTCTTCTCCCATGATGTCACTAGTCATTCACACCCGGACTGAGTGCTTCATCACTACACCACCAGGGTTTCTTACATCTACTTTTAGGTGGAGTAACAAAGACACAAGACATGTATACACAATAAAGAAGTTAACTGGGATCGCAAGAGATTAAGTAATAGTATGCTGTTGTTTATTAAATAATAGTATGCGGTCGTTGTTGTTGGAATACCGTCAAATCGGAACAGACCCATATCTGACCCTCCAGCAGGTTTTCAGAGACACTAAACTGCATGGAAGGAGACTGTCCATCTTTCTCCCACAGAGCAGCAGGTGGACTCGAACCTCATTACTTCAGTTGGCAGAGTGGCTACTTACAGCTAGGCCACCAGAGCTCACTAAATAATAGCATAGCAAACCAACTGGAAGGTCTGCAGTTCAAATCCACTGGTGGCTCTGTATGAGAAAAAAAATGCAGAAAAACTCTGCAGGGGCACTTCTAGTCTGTCCTATAGATTAGCTAGGAGTCAGAACAGAGCCAACAATACACATCACCACTACTGACAGTGATAGAGGGCTTCACTAGAGCATAGTAAGATCCACTAGTCCTTCAAAGGCAGCATGACATGCAAATTCTTTTAAAAGCAGAGGGAGGGGGAAGTTGTGTCTTCCTTCTTTTTTTCTGGTTTTATTGTGTTTTTGGTAAAAACTGACACAGCTGATGCAACCACTGTGGAAAGTGGTGTGGCGCTTTCTCAAAAAGGTTGTAAATACAAATACCATTTGACCTAGCAATTCCACTACTGGGAATACACCCCAAAGAGACCATAACTTCCATCCAAGCAGATATATGCACACCCATGTTTATCGCGGCTTTGTTCACAACAGCAAGGAGTTGGAAACAACCCAAGTGGCAATCAACAAATGAATGGATAGAGAAGCTGTGGTATATTCTTCACACAATGGAATACTATGCTGCATTGAAAAACAAGGAACTCAGGCAATATTATTCAAAATGCATGACCCTGGAGGACATTATGTTGAGTGAAATATCTCAGTCACAAAAAGACAAATACTGCATGGTGCCACTGTTGTGGAATGGGACTGACATCAGGGTTGGGGTTAAGACTGAGAAAAACTGGATAAATTACATATACTGCATTGAAACAGATGAGAGAGAGAACAGTTTAAAAGCGATACATGATAGGGTATTAGGGTTATCACAAGAGTCCAGAAATAAGATTGCTTAGTAGAGTGTACTTGGGGCAGAGGTGAGTGTGGGGGATCCAGGCGGGGAGATTGTATACCAACGAAGGAATTTTTCTTTCACTTTCAGAGAGAAGAGCCAACTGGAGGGGAGGGGTAGGCAGGGAGAAAAGTGCAACAATGAATGAATGAAAATCCAAAATCTCTGTAAATGTTCATTAAAATTAATAAAATGTTTTAAAAATTTGACACAGTTGAACTGGTTTCCACGGAATACACAATGCTCTGTGGCGCCAATTGCTCTCCAGTTTGTGTTAACATCTCATTTCTGTCTGGTGCTCCTCCTCTCACTAACTTTCACCTGCATGCTCCAGAGTCATGTTCTTCGGTCTCATACGGACAATATTAAAAGAATTAAGTTCTCATGGCTCACATCTTTTACTTCTGAGCTAAGATGATGTTAAGTTAAAAGATGCTTTGAGGGGATATTTTCTGCTCAAGGTTTAAAGAGCATTTCAAGGCAGCAGTCTCGGAGTTTCAAGTCTCACAAAGTGGCTATTTCTTAACGTAGTGACAGAAGGCCCTCTACCAACCTCTCAGTAAATGCTACACCATTCAACTCAGTCTCAGACGATCTGATCTGATAGAGGGAAAAATAGAAATACTATATCTGATCACGTGTATTTAAAATCAGCTTCTGGTATCTAGTCCTATCTAAATGTACCCTATTGTTTCTTCCTTCTCTCCAGAAGACAGAAGAGAAAGAAAAGACCAAAATGGATGTCAGAAGAAACTCTGAAGATTGCACTGGAGCGTAGAGAAGCCAAAGGACAAGAATTCAAGATACTAAAGAGCTGAACAGAAGATTCCAAAAGGCTGCTCAGAATGACAAAGCAAAATACTACAATGAAATGTGCGAGGAGCTAGAGTCAGAAAATCAAAAGGGCCGGACTCGCTCAGCATTTCTTAAGCTCAA
>NW_006399752.1:36737968-36739958 GCF_000299155.1 Elephantulus edwardii | reverse complement strand
CAGGATAGAGCAGGGTTTAGGGCTGTTGTGCATAGGGTCGCTATGAGTCGGAAACGACTCGACGGCACATAACAACAACAACTTTAGATACATCCTGGATCCTTTTCTGTGCCTTATTTTTATTTATTAGTAAAAGACTACAGTGATCATATGATCTTAAAAATCTCAGGGTCAATATTTTGAGTTGTTGTTGTGTGACATCAAGTGGGAAGTGACTCACAGCTGACCCTCCAGAGGCAGTAAATCACACGGGAGGAGACTGTTCCTATTTCTAAGTCAGTCCGTGGACTGAAACCATGTGCCTTGGGGTTGGCAGTACAAAGGTTAAAATTTCAATTGTCTTTTTGGCTGTTGTTGTTATGTGCTGTCGAGTCACTTGCGACTAATAGCGACCCTTTGTACAACAGCCCTAAACTCTGCTCTGTCCTGTGCCAATCGCACTGTTTGTGACACTCCCATCCCGATTACTTCATGGATCAGGTGCACCTTAGTCTGCTCCTCAGCACTCTGGAGAGGTCACTGACAGGAGATGGTCTTTGCAATTACATGCATCAGAGAGCTGGACAATGAGTATGGAGAAGAAGAACTGAAGCTTTTGAGTTGTGATGCTGGAGAAGAGTACTGAACATACATGGACAGTCAGGAGAACAATTAAGTCTGTCTTGGAGAGGGTGAAACCAAGTTTCTCCTTGGCGACAAGGATTCTGAAGTTCTGTCTCACATACTCTGGGCACATGGCCAGGAGGGACCAGTTCCTGGAGAAGGATACCATGTTTGGAAGAGTGGAGGGACAGAGTGGGAGAGGAAGACGCTGGATGAGATGGACTGATAGAGTAATTGGGGCAACAGGATTAGGTATGTCAGAGTCAGTGAGACTGGCTGAGAATAGGGCAGGGTCCGTAGGGTCACTACGAGTCAGAGGCAACCTGACGGCATACAACAAAAACTCCTTCTTCACTGTTTACAACTTTTAGATTCCAGTCACCAGTCATCATTAACACATCCTGACTGCATGTTCACTCAATTTCAGACTGTAATATTTGGTAAAAATTTTAAATTTCTTCCTCTTTGGTTCAAGATGCAGGAGTGTATGTCTGAAAAAAAGTCATAATGCGTCTTTCTTGATTATGTATGGATAATATCCTATCACTCACAGCATTGTACTTCGGGATAGAACGTGAAATTGACACCATGCTTCTCATTCAAAGTGGCCAAGCTAATCCAGCTCATCTCACTAATACCTAGTATGTCAATGTCCATGCGTTCCATTTCATTTTTCAAAATTTCTAGTTTCCCAACATTCAAGCTACATATATTCCATGTTCCAATTATTAAATTATGTTCGTCATTATTTTTCCTCATTTCAACTGACTTCCAATCTGGGCTCTACCACTACTAATATAACTATCCACATTCCTCTGCTGTTCATAGGGTTTTCAGAGGCGTGTTATTTAAGAACTGGAAGGCCACAAACAACAAATGCTGGGAAGGCTGTGGAGAAACTGGAACCCTTAGTCACTGTTGGTGAGAGTGTAAAATGGGGCAATCACTACAGAAGGCAGAATGGCACTTTCTCAAAAAAGGTGGAAATAGAAATACCATTTGACCAAGTAATTTCACTACTGGGAATATACCCCAAAGAAACCATAACCAACACCCAAGCAAATATATACACACCCATGTTTAGCGTGGCTTTGTTCACAATAGCAAGGAGTTGGAAACAACCTAAGTGCCCATCAACAAACAAATGGATAGGGAAGCTGTGGTATATTCGCACAATGGAATACTATGCTGCACTGAAAAACAAGGAACTCATGCAAAATTCAAAATGGTTGACTCTGGAGAACATTATGCTGAGTGAAATATCCCAGTCACAAAAGGACAAATATTACATGATGCCACTGTTGTAGAACGGGACTAACCTCGGGGTTGGGGAGAGACTGAGTAAGATGGGTTCAATAATGTATACTGCACTGAAACAGAGGAGGGA
>NW_006399752.1:36696720-36735823 GCF_000299155.1 Elephantulus edwardii | reverse complement strand
GCAGAAGGGCAAAAGCTCGCTTGATCTTGATTTTCAGTACGAATACAGACCGTGAAAGCGGGGCCTCACGATCCTTCTGACCTTTGGGGTTTTAAGCAGGAGGTGTCAGAAAAGTTACCACAGGGGAAAAAAAATAAGAAAAGAAATGGCTTTGACAAGCACTGAGGCAACTGGACAATTAAAACAGACTTTCAAGGGGGGAAAAAAAAGAGAGGAACGAACTGGGGGGGAGGGTAGAGAAAAATGTGCAACAATGAATGAATGGAAACCCAGAATCTCTGTAAATGTTCATTTAAATTAATAAAAATTTTTTTAGAAAAGTCTTAAAAAAACCCACCAAAAAAACTCACAACAATTATATCTTAGAGGAAGTGTAACCAGGGTCCTCCTTACAGGCAAGGCTGGTGAAACTTCTTACATACTTGAGACACGGTGTAGGAGGATCATCAACCACTACTCATTGAGACTCTATGGCCAGTACTCTGAAGGATCTCTGAAAGCAGATTTCCCAAATGCAATTTGTCTTTTGATTTCCTGGCTGCTGGTACAGTGAGTGTTGACTGCTGGGCCAAGCAAGATGAAGCTGTTAATCTCAATCTCTTTACCATCTATCACAATGCTTCCAATCAGCCCAATGGTGAGGATTTTTGTTTTCTAAATGTTGAGCTTTATCACATTTAAGGCTGCAGTCCGTGACCTTTTTCAGCAAGTGCTTCAGGTCCTCCTGCGTTTCAGCAAGCTGGGTTGTATCATATACATAATGGAGGTTGTTGATGAGTCTGCCTCCAAAAACCTATGTTAGGCAAATGACACAACCCTGTTTGCTAAAACTGAGGATAAAAAAAAAATTTCTTAAAAAGACCACGGCATACCTTAGTCTTTAAACTGAAATCTTTGCTCTTTAGCATTTTGGATAGGTCCTTGACAGTTTCTTTCCAAAATGGAACATCTCTTTTAATTTCTTAACTGCTGCTATTCATGAGAGTTGACTGGATCCGAGTAACAGTAAATCCTTGCTTGACAAGTTGAATCTTTCCTCCATTTACCATGATGTTGTCTCTTGGCGCAGTAGAAGGGAGTACTGTTGCCTTATGTTGAGATGTAATCCATATTGAAGGTGGCAATGTTTGATTTTCTTCAGTAAGTGCTTTAAGTCTTCTTCGCATTCTGCAACAAGCTGTGTCATCCGCAAAACTCAGGTTGTATAAGAGTCTTCCAATCATGATGCCACATTCTTCTTCATATAGTGCAGCTACTAGGATAGTTTGTTCAGGATAAAAACTGAAGAGGTATGTAGAAAGGATACAATTCTGATATACAAGTTTCCTGATTTTAAACCATGCAGTGTTCCCTTGTTCTGTTCAGGCTCCTTCTTAGTCTATGAATACAGGTTTCCCATGAGCACAATTAAGTGTTCTGGGATTCTCGTTCCTCTCGATATTATCCATAGTTTGTTATCTCTAATGAGCATTTTTCCCATGATTAAATGTTGACTTTTATTATTAAATTATTGATTTTGCGGCAAGACTGTTGCTTCACTGTTAAAAAAAAAATAGCACCAGCAAACGCAGTATATGGCAAGATTAAGGCAGTATTCTTCTTTAGCTGACACTGGACAGATAACAGAAAGACCATTTCTAGTGAAAAGTTTGCTAGGTATTCTGACCCAAATCCAGGTAAGGATGTCAGCAGTAGGTACATTATATCAGACTTTGAAAATAACAATGTTATCCTTGACCCCATAATTTGTAAAATTATTCTTACCACACATAAATTAATAAATTGTAGATATTATAACTAAAAAAATCACAGGGTAATGTGAGGAAAGTATATATGGGATTTATTTGTACTCATTTTAAAGTTAAAGGGTACTTTCTTTTAGCAACATAACTACAAAGTGTCATTTCTGTTTTCCACTATGTTTTGCTGAAAGTGGCTTTAATCCCATCCCCTGCTAATTTAGGACAGCTATGCTGGAGTAAGTTGTTTTCTATCACTTCTTTAGTGGTTTTGTTTTCTTCACTCCTCAATAAATTTGATGTATTTCTCACAGGCTTCTTCTCTCATTAGGTCTTCAAGTTCTGTCATCAGCCAACCATCTTCCTAACAAGACTTACTAACAAGTCTTGGGATTTTGAAAGAATCTTATTAACCTCTGTCACTTTTCCTCTTGCTACAAGAGACTAGAGTTCACTAACAGCTTTCACACTTTCCGGAACCAAATTCATCCTGTTTGTTATTTTGTCCCAGCTTAAGGACAATAAGCAACATCTCCCAAAGCTTCCTGCACAAAATTGCTGATTCTCACTGTTCCAACGCCGTTTTCTGTCGTCATCCATTCATGCTTGTCTGTGAACTTACACACTGCGATCAGAGTGTGGCTGGCTGGCTGGCTAGTGGGCAGGCGGGGTGCAGGCTTCAGGCCAGGGCTTGCACCCTCCACGCGGCTCGCAATATCATGATTGCAGGGCTTCAGGGGTCACAGTGCAGGACTCTCTTTGGCTCTGCAGCGAGCAAGGCGGGAAGGGGTGGCCCTGGCTGGAGCCAGCCAACCAGGACCACCTAATGAACATTTATTTTCATAATCACAAGATATATTTTAAAATTTTCACTAACTCAATGAAGCAGAACTTCAACAGCCCTTTGAGACGACATCAACATGGGAAAGTCTGAGATCTACAGACAATCCTACATAGAATTTTAGAGATATGTTAAACTCTATGTCTCAAATATCTTATTTCTACTTAAAGTTAGAATAATGTTAAATGACTAAGACTTAGATACTCTGAAAATGACAAGCAGGTAGAAAAGACTTCTCTCTTTGCTTCTGAATGAGGGTGGTGGAGAGGAGAGGTGGCAAAGAAGACAAATGTTACATAGCTGTTTGTACTAACACTGTAATTACATTCACCGTAATGTGAGGCCTAATATGGTTAGACTACTAGTCAAGCAGTTTGCACTCGCACTGTAATTACATTCACAGAAACATGAAACCTGATGATGGTTAGTCAAGGAGTCAGATTCCGAAATTGCACCAAAAAGAGCTTATTAAGAACACAAAAAACCACATCAAGGAACTAACTGCACTGTGTTCACATCCTTGCATTCAAGGCAATTAAGCAAATTCTCTTTAGGATACAATTCCACTTCTAGGGATTGTTGTTGTTGTTGTTATGTGCCGTCGAGTCGCCTGCGACTCATAGCGACCCTGTGTACAACAGCCCTGAACTCCGCTCGGTCCTGTGCCAATCGCACTGTCTCTGACACTCCCATCCGATGTCTTTAAAATGGTAAAAATAAGAATTTACTTACTACTTAGTAAATTTACTTATTAAAATAAGAATGTGCTGTGACTTTTTGTTTCAGTGTAGCTTTCTTATTAAAATAGCAAAAATTAGGAACAATCAAAATAGTTAATAAAAGAATTACTACACTTGCGGATATGATGGGCTATTACAGTCATTCAAAATGTTTATAAAACACACACATACAGGCCTTTCATCCTTTCAATTCTGCAAATCTGTATACAAAAATGGGTTTGGAAGAAATACTCCAAAATGTTTAATAAATTAAGTTCTGACTCCATTGGGCAATACAGCAGCAAAAGATAATAGTAACAATTTTTAATAATAACAGAAGTGCGTGTTTCTGGAATAAAGAGAGGATAAAGACTTGTTTAGAGCACAAACCACAAGTGAAGAGTTGACAAGCCTACACACTAAAACCTACATTGCTGTGTTTGTTAGTTTTGCGATTCTCTTTTTAGACTGTGAAATTCCCCTCTAGAAAGTGGATGCAAATACTTCCTCATGGAATACTGTGAAGACTGAGGCACAAGCATGGACAGCACCTGAGAACTGGGGTTGGCAGAAAGGTTTATCGCCTTCTCATCATTACGAATCTTCAATTCTGTGCACTATAACTTAAGATGAGCACTGTGATCAAGTGGAATTTATCCATGAAAGCAACAAAGAGGTAAAGTGACCTAGAAATCATGTAACCTGGGGGAAAGATCACCACCAACAAAACAGCAACCAGACAGGCTGAGCCTGAATTATAAGAGAGGCAGGACGAATACTGAGAACTCAGATGGAAGCACACTTAATTAGCAAACATCAAGAAAACAAGGCTTTCAAAATTACAGGGGGGCAGATTTTCAGCTCTGGGCAAGAAAGAACAGCATGTTCTAAAATGGAATAGATTACTTTTATTAGTTACTGCAAGTGCTGAAAGGAAAAAGGATTGAAGGGGGGGTGGTACATAAACCAACAACCTCTCAGGAAATGCTTAAAAGGTCTCCTCTAGTTCAGCAAAGAGACACGAGAAATGCTCATTTCCCCTCTTTTTGTTATGTTCTACGTTATAAACTCACAAGATAGCAACCTGACAAAGATAAAATAAAAATATTGGTTAAGAATGAGATTAGATCAAAAGGACCATTTTATTAATGCTGATGTGCACATTACTAAGAGTAGTCAAATGATCCCAATGAGTTTTCTGTGTCCTAAACATGAGAGCACAGATTCTGAACTTCCAAGAGAAGGCTGCAACAAACATTATCTGTCACACTTAATTGGCAGTGGGAACCTGCTGATGACTATTTAAAAAAAATTATTTGAGTGAAAATTTATCAATTAAATTGACTCCCTTTCAATCACCCATACACATTTAGAAAAAAAAATTTCAGTGAAAGTTTATAAATTAAATTTGTTCTCTTTCAATCATCCATATACATTTTTTTCTTCCCTTTTAAAAAATATTTTCATTGTTGTACATTTTCTCCTCCCCGTCCTTTCTCCCTTCCCCAGCCCACCCCACAATGTACCCCTTATTCTAGACTGATGTCATACATATAATGCCTAATCATATATTCCTTCCAGACAGTTCTTCCCATCATCTGTTCTAATACAGTGTTTATTATCTACCCACTCTTTTCCCATTCTCTCTCCAACCCCCACCATGTCTCTCCTATTTTATAACAGCAGTGTTATGCACTATTTGTCCATTTATAACGGATATATTTCACTCAGCATAATGTCCTCAAAGCTTCAATCCATGAAGACTAACGAAAGCCTGATCCAGGCCATGGTCTTGGCAATTATTTGCTATTCATTAGAGAAAGCTGGACAGTGAGTAAGGATGATAGAAGAATGGATACCAATGAGTCGTGGTGCTGGAGAAGAATTATGAACATACCA
This sequence comes from Elephantulus edwardii, assembly GCF_000299155.1. Taxonomy (NCBI): domain Eukaryota; kingdom Metazoa; phylum Chordata; class Mammalia; order Macroscelidea; family Macroscelididae; genus Elephantulus; species Elephantulus edwardii. The sequence continues at coordinate 36,730,625 of NW_006399752.1, read as the reverse complement.
TGGACTGCCAGGTCTGTCTTGGAGTGGGTGAAACCAAGTTTCTCCTTGGAGGCAAGGATTTTAAAGCTCCATGTCATATACTTTGAGTATGTTGCCAGGAGAGACCAATCCTTGAAGAAGGACATCATGCTTGGGAGGGTGTATGAATAGTGCAGGAGAGGAAGGCCCCGGATGAGATGGATTGACACAGTAACTAAGGCAACAGGATTAGGTGTGTCAGAATCAGTGATACTGGCTCAGGATAGGGCTGGGTTCATAACTATTGTGCCAAGGGTTGCTATGAGTGGCGGGTGACTCAATGACACGTAACAACAACGATATCCTCCAGGCTCCCCCTATGGTGTGTATTACCAGTTTACTGTTTTTCAGAACTGTGTAGTATTCCACTGTGTGAATGTACCATAGTTTTTCTATCTGTTTGTTGATGGGCACTTAGTTTCTATCTCTTTGCTATTGTGAACAACACAACAATAAACATGGGTGTGCACACTTTGTTTGAGTCGTGCCTCTGTTTCTTTAGGGTATATTCCCAGTAGTGGAAATGCTCGGTAAGATGGTATTTTTAACTTTTTGCAAAAGTGTCAGATAGCCTTCCATACTGGCTGTACCATTTTACATTCCCGAAGCAGTCAATATGACTTCCAATCTCTCCACAACCTCACCAGTATTTGCTGTTTGCTGCCCTGTTGAACTTGGCTATTGTTGCTGGGGTCAGGCGGTATCTCATAACTGTTTTGTGATGACTATTTTAATACCTCAAACATAATTTGCGAAATCCTAATGGAAACAGAGTCCCAACTTTTCCTCATAATGTAACAGTTTCCACAGACACTGACCACTGATGGTCTTCTAAGACCTACCACGTTCTAGAGCAATGATTTTTAACCTAATCTTACAAAGGCCTCTTATAGAAGTCAACGTCTTCTTTCCAGCAAAATTCACATATATTAAAAGAATGTTTAATGTGATTTCTGAGGTCACAGATCTACCCCATAAAGATCATCTAAGGTTCATCTGATGAAAGTTTTCATAAAGGAAATTTCTCTTTTCTCTAAGGAAGTTATGAAGAAAAGACTTTGAACATGGTAATGGTATGGTTAAACTTATGGTATGGCAACATACCCAAGTGTGAAGTGGTTGGGTTCTAGAAGGTGGGTTCTCTTGCTTTAGTGAAGGTCGGGTGTGGATTGTTATGCTTTTTTTTTTCCTTCACAACTGGATGTGTGCTGACTGAATTTGCCAGAGTTAGCTGTGGGCTGGCAGCCTATTGTTTAGAGTCAACCAGGACCTGGTGGTCAGGCCTTGTATTTAAAAGGTGGTTGGGCCCCCAACTGAGTATCCAGTTTGGAGGCACACGTGTGAAGCAATGATTCTGAAGGTGGGTTCTTTTGCTTTGGTGAGGGTCAGTTACTGTAGACTATTTGGTTGTTATTTTCCCCCTCACAATTGGGTGTGGGCTGATTGGATTTGCCAGGTTTAGCTACCAATGAGCTGTGCTGTAGGCTGAAATCCTGTTGTTTAGAGTCAACCAGGACCTGGTCATTGGGCCTTGTATTTAAAAGGCAACTGGCCTGAGGTCTTGCCATCTTTGGGCCTGGTTGTAATTGTGTTTGGGATGAACATTTTTCTAAGTTCTATCAATCTGCTGTACTGAAGTACAATGGGGTTGCTGTGATGCTGAACACTGTGGCACTGGTGTGTCAAATGCTATAATGGTTACCCATCATGGACAGTGTTTGGTGGAGCTCCAGAATTAAGACAGGCTTGGAAGCTGGAGTGGCATCCACTTCCTAAACAACATGCCTCTGGAAACTGTCTGAATGTAGAAAAACAATGATAGTTATAGACCAAGGTTCAGGTCTTTTGTTCATAGGGTCGTGCTCCACTTGACAACACTTTACAACAATGTACACGTATAATTAATATATACAGCATCAGCTGAACAGAAGAAATAGAAAAGATAAGAAATAATACTCTAAACATACAATTAATAATACTAACAGCTTTAAGGAATTCTGGCGGTTTATCGATAAGGAACTGTACTAGCAACCAAAGGTAAGTGGTTTGAATCCATCATTTGCTCCACGGGAACAGGATGAGTAATCTCCTCTCATGTAGGTCAACTATGAGTCAGTCCTGACTCAAGTACACAAGAATATCTTCAGGCTTCCTAGTCTCAAAAGAATTCCAGGTCGTTTTGAATATTTATCCTGATTAGCTTATAAATGCAGAAAACAAATTGCTAATTTAAAAGTTTTACTTCCAGCTGCAACTACAATCCCAGAGGTGCACGGTTCAAATCCACCAGATGCTCTGCCGGGGAAGGAGGGTCAATCTCCTCCTGTACCAGTCAGATCTGATTTGACTGTACACTCACACAAAAATAAGAAAATTAAAAAAAAAAAAAAAAGTTTTACTTCCAGTTAGAAAGGCTTTACCCTATAAGGCCTATATATATAGCCTTAAAACCCTTCAGATTAAAAACATGGGGTTTTTTTTTGTCTTCTCAAACCTATAAATTTCCAGGAGCTGGGCCGAGATGCCATTTCTGGAAGGGAACAGACTTCCTGGTTTTCCATTCAGGTACTTTGGGTGAAACACAAATATACAGGTCCTTCACAAAGCACCGGCATACTCTGGGTTCGCTATACAGTTACAATAACCTAACATCAACTAAGAAAAGAGCCACATCATGTCAAGAAAGCAGCAGGCTGCCTCTGCCATCATGTAAAAACAAAATAAACCATTTCCTAAAAAAGCAGACCTAATGAATACCCTAGAAAGAAGCGGAAGAAATATGCAAATGATGGAAGAAACAATGGAAGCCATTAAGAGAACAAATACCCCAAAGGATACAATCCACAAGAAATATACTGATGAGGAAGCAACTTGAACAGCTATGAAGAAAATGTAAAAGATCAAAGAAGGAATTGATAGTATAGGTAAAGAGGTACAAGAACTTAAAAAATCATCACAAGACAGAAGGGGTACAGCCAACACAGCACTAGACATAACAAAAATGCATGAAAATGCAATCCAGATGATTAAGATGGATATGAAAGAGGTATCTGGTATGAAGAAAAATGAGAGATGTAAATAAAATTAAGAAAACATTAGAATCATGTGGGATGACATCAACAAGGGAGCTCTGGGGGCAAGAAGTAGCGCTGCAATCCCGAAGGTGCATGGTTTGAATCCACCAGATGCTCCACTGGAGAAGGAGGGGAAATCTCCTGTGCCAGTCAAATTTGACTTGAAGGTATGCAACAAGAAGAAAAAGGGGGGGAAAGGAACAGCATAAAATACGACTGGAATTCCAGAACATGGGAGTGACAGGAAAATCACTGAAGAAATTGTGGAAGAAGTACTAGAAGAAAACATCCCAGGTATTTTGAAGAACAAGGAAATGTACATTCAAACCACAGTGAACCAAACCAACTACACCCAAAAAGAAAAACATCAAGACATTCCATAGTCGAATTCTCCAAATTAAAAGATAAGGACAGAATTTGGAAAGCAGCTCTTGAAAAAGAGTTACCTACATAGGGGAAACAACTAGACTAAGTTCTGGTTTCTCAGCAGAAACCATGCAAGCTAGAAGACAATGAAATGCCATCTACAGAAAGATGAATGAAAACAACTGCCAGTCAAGGATTCTAGACCCAGCAAAGCTCTCCATCTAATATGAAGAGAAATCAGATCCTTTGCAGAAGAGAAGGAACTGAAGGAATCTTTGAAAACAAGACAAAACTGCATGCAATTTTAAATGAAGTCCTTCACAACGAGATGCTAAAGGAAAGTTGATGGACCACAGCAACCAGAAAGAACAGAAAAAGAAAAACAGCAAAACAGCAATGAGAAACCTCACCTGACAATAATCACACTTATGTGAATGCACCAATCAAGAGAAAAAGAGTAGCAGAATGGATATAAAAACAGAGCCCATCAATATGTTGCCTATAAGAGACACATAAAAAAAAAAAAGAAGGGGCAAGCTCTGGTGGCCTAGTGGCAAGAAGCTACACTGCAATCCCAGAGGTATGCAGTTCAAATCCACCAGATGGTCTGCTGGAGAATGAAGAACAATCTCCTCCTGTACTGGTCAGATCCAATCTGACGGTACACACACACACACACACACACACACAAATAATAAAAAATAAAAGAAAAAAATTAAAATTAAAAAAAAAAGAAGAAGAAGAAGAAGAGAAGGATAGGCTCAGAATCAAAGGCTGGAAAAAAATATACCAAGCAAATGGAAACCTAAAAAAAGCAGGAAGGGCAATGCTAATCTCTGATAAAATAGATCTCAGAATGAAAAGCACCATAAAAGATAAGGAAGGGAATTAACATACTGACTAAAGGTACAATAGATAAAGACGACCTTGGACATACCTTGGTCAACATTTATGCATCAAATGATAGACCTGCAAAATACATAACAGTCAAAAGAATTGAAGAAATAACACAGCATTACAATGGTGGTAGGAGATTTCAACACACCACTATCACCAAAGGATAGGTCAACTAAAAAGCAAAACAACAACAACAAAAAGCCCACAACAATTTAGCAAAGATGCAGAAGATCTAAACCATACAATCAGCCAACCTGACCTTGTGGATGTATTTCGGGTACTGCACCCAACTAAAACTCAATTCACTTTCTTCTGAAGTGCACATGGTGTATTCTCCAGAATCAATCACATATAAGGCACAAAGCGGGCCTCAACAAATTAAAAAACACTGAAGTAAAACAAAGTATCTTCTCAGACCACAATGCCATAAAACTAGAAATTAACCACAGGAGGGTAAAGCTTACAAAACCACCAATGTGGAAATTGAATAACTCCCTGCTAGAAACGATTGACCAAATACTTGGACCAGGAGGCAGTCGTCAGAACAGAGCAGGGCAACACTGCATGGTTCAAAATTGAGAAGGGTGTACGCCAGGGATGTGTCCTATCTCCATATCTTTTCAACCTGTATGCAGAGCAGATTATCCAAGAGGCTGGGCTCTATGAGGAGAAGTGTGGCGTCAGGATTGGTGGAAGATCTATCAACAATCTGAGTTATGCAGATGACACAACCCTGCTTGCTGAAACTGAGGAGGACCTCATGCACTTACTGCAGAGGGTCAAGGACTGCAGCCTTCAGTATGGACTGAGGCTCAATGTCAAGAAGACAAAGATTCTCACCACTGGTCCAATAGGTAGCATCAGGATGGATGGTGAAGAGATTGAGATTGTTCACAGCTTGAGTTTGCTTGGCTCCACGGTCAACACTCTTGGCACCAGCAGTCAGGAAATAAAAAAACGTATTGCGATGGGAAAGTCTGCTGTTAATGACCTCTCTAAAGTACTCAAGAGCAACGGTGTCTCTCTGAAGACTAAGGTGCATCTGATAGAGGCCACGGTCTCTGCAATCACTTGTTATGCATCAGAGAGTTGGACTAGGGAGGATAGAAGGAGAATTGACACCTTTGAGCTGTGGTGCTGGAGAAGAGTATTGAATGTTCCATGGACTGTCAAGAAAACAAACAGATTCATCCTAGAGAGGGTTAAACCAGGCTACTCCTTAGAGGCAAGGATTCTGGGGCTTCGTCTGACATACTTTGGACATGTTGTAAGGAGAGACAGGTCCTTGGAGAGGGACATCATGCTTGGTAGGGTAGAGGGACAGCGCAGGAGGGGAAGACCCTCTTTGAGGTGGACTGATTCACTGACTGGGGTAATCGGGATGGGTGTGTCAGAGATAGTGCAACTGGCACAGGATAGAGCAGGATTTAGGGCTGTTGTACACAGGGTCGCTATGATTCGCAAACGACTCAACAGCACATAACAACAACAACAACAACAGAAATGATTGGGTTATAAAAGAAAGAATGAAATAAAAAAAGTTCCTTGAAACAAACAAAAATGAAAAGATATCAAAACCTCTGGGATATAGCTACGGCAGTACTCAGGGCAGTTCATAGCAATAGGTACACACATTTAAAAAAAAAAAAATCAATGACCTCAACACCTTCATCAACTAGAAAATAAAAATCTAATCCTACATCCTCTAGAAGAAAGATTATAAAAACAAGAGCTGAAATCAATGAGAGAACAGAAAAACAACTGAAACCATCAATAAGACCTGGAGCTGGTTTTTCAAAAGGGTCATTGACAAATTTAACAAAGAAAAGAAAGAAAAAGAAAAGACACAGATAACTCGATTAGTAAATAACAGAGGTGACAGGCATCACAACAGAACCATATGAAAGTAAATCAGTAATACTGAAATATTATTAAAAGTTATACTTTGATAAATTTGAAAACCTAGAGGAAATGGACAAATTCCTTGAAACGCATGCCCCACCCAAACTGACAAGGACAGATAAAGAACACCTCAACAGTCTCATCACAAAAGAAAAAATTGAACAGGTCATAAAAAGACTTCTCTATAAGAAAAGCCCTGGACCAGCTTCACAGATGAATTCTACTAAATGTTCAGAGAGGATCTATCACCAATCTACCTAAAGTATTTCAAAAAATTGAAAAGAAAAAAAAAAAAATAAAAAGGAACACTCCCAGGGTCATTCTATGAAGCAAGCATAACCCTAATAGCAAAACAAGGCAAAGATATCACGAAGGAAGAAAACTAAAGAACAATACCTCTCATGACTATACATGCAAAAATCCTTAACAAAATCCTAGCAAACAAAATCCAAAAGCACATAAAAAATATAATTCATCATGACCAACTAGATTCATAACAGGTATAGGATGGTTCAACATAAGAAAAACAATCAACGTAATTCACCATATTAACAAAGCAAGTAACAAGAACCATATAATCTTAGCAACTGATGTAGAAAAGGCATTTGACAAAATCCAATACCCCTTACTGATAAAGACATTCAGCAAAATTGAAATAGAACGGAGTTTCCTCAACATAGTGGAAAGTATATATGCAAAACCAAGAGCCAATATCATTCTCAAAAGAGAAAGACTAAAAACACTTTCCTTGCAAACAGGGACCAGACAAAGATGTCCACTGTCACCATTTCTATTCAATATTGTACTGGAAGTGCTTCCCAAGACAATAAGACAAGAGAAGGAAATAAAAGGCATCAAGATGGGCAAAGAGATGGGTAAACTATCACTACATGCAGATGATATGATAGTGTACACAGAAAACCCCAAGGACTCAACAAAAAAATGGTTAGAGCTAGTAGATCAGTTTAGTAGAGGGGCAGGATATAAGATCAATATCCAAAAATTAGTGGGCTCCCTCTACAGTAACAAAAAGAAAGAAAAAAAAGCCAAAAAAAAAAAAAAACAAAACCCCAACAGAAAACAACCCACCCTCAGAAAAGGAAATCAAGAAAGCAATACCATTTACAATAGTGAAACACAAATTGAGATATTTGCAAATGAACCTAACTGACACATAAAAGATCTATAAAAAGAAAATAAGAGAACATTCCTGTGAGCTACAATCAAAGACCTAAATAAACGGAAAAATGTACCTGTTAATGGATAGGAAGACTCAATGTTGTGAAAATGACAATCCTACCAAAAGCCATCTATATGTTCAAGGCAATCTCAATCCAGATACTAATTAATTTTTTCTTAATTTTAATGAACATTTACATAAACTTTGGATTTCCATTCATTCATTGTTGCACTTATCTCCCTGCCCAACCTCTTCCCCAGTTCGCTTTTCTCTTTAAAAAGTAGAAGAAAAATTCTTTCATTGTTACACAATCCCCCCCCTCCCCAAAGTCTACTCCACTATACAGCCTTCGTTCTGGACTCCTGTCATGACAATAATACCTAATCATATATCCCTTTTAAACAGTTCTCTCCCTCATCTATTTCAATGCAGTATACATAATTTATCCCATTTTTCTCATACTAAATTAATTTTTTCAAGGAAATTTTCAAGTATATCTGGAGAAGAAAGAGACCCTGAATAAGCAAAGCACTTCTGAAAAACAAAAATAAGGTGGGAGGCATAGCACTCCTTGACCACAAAACCCACTACACAGCAGTAGTAACCAAAACAGCATGGTACTGGTAACAATAGGCACACAGACCAATGGAACAGAATTGAGAACCCACAAATGGACCCAGCTATCTATGGTAAACTGATATTCTACAAGGAAGTAAAACCTATCAAATGGGAAAACGACAACCTCTTCAACAAATGGCTCTGGCAAAACTGGACTGCTACCTGCAGAAAGCTGAAACGGGATCCACATCTCCTACCATACACAAAAATCAACTCAAGGTGGATCAGAGATCTGGGAGTAAAGCCCAAAACCATAAAGGTCATGAGAGACAAACTGGGATCAAGCTTAGATGGTCTAATCTATGGTATAAAGAGACTGTCAAATATAGCCAGGAAGGCATAATCTGGAGAGAATAACATTGATCAATGGGGCCTTCTAAAGTTTAAATCCTTGTGCACATCAAAAACATTTCTCAACAGAATAAAAAGAAAATCTACTGACTGGAGGAAAAACACCTGGCAATACCATTTCAGACAAGGGTATCAAACATATCAAGTTTACAGAATCCTTCATAGCCTCTACAAGAAAAAGACTGATAACACAATTATAAAATGGGCAAAATCATGGGAAGAATTTTCACAGAGGAAGGCATCCAGATGGCCAACAGACACATGAAGAAATGCGCAAAATTACTGACAATAAGAGAGATGCAAATCAAAACCACAATGAGATACTATCTCATCCCAGTAGCAGGGGCAAAATTTAACAACAGTAGTAAATGTTGGAGAGGATGTGGAGAGATAGGAACTCTTATACACTGTTAGTGGGACTGTAAAATGGTACAACCACTCTGGAAGCCAGTTTGGTGTTTCCTTAGAAAGCTGAACACAGAAATTTCATGACCCAGCTATTCCACTGCTTGGAATACACCTCGAGAAAATGAGAAGTGAGGCACAAATGGAGGCTTGTACAACAATGTTCACAGCATCATATTCACCATCACCGAGAGAACATGGAAATGTCCCAAATGTCCAACCACAGTTGAACGGATTGAGAAATTATGGCACATTTACAGGAAGCATGCAGGAGCAATGATTTTGTAAATTACTACCTAACTTGGGAGGGACTGGAGAGCATTTATGTTACGTGAACTAATGCAGTCCCATAAGGATAAATACTGTATAAGACCATTATTGTAGAATGTGTATGAGGATCCACGCGGAGCCCAGAGGGGTAAGAATGGGTGGGGGTGAGTTGGTATGGGTGGATGGTTAACCATCACAATTTGATAGGTAGAGGGGTGGGTAAAAGAAATGGGGGAAATCTGGGGTGAAAAACAATGTGTATGAACTTTGCAAATAAACCAGTATAAAATAAAAAATTTTATGTAAAATAAAACACTATAAATTTCCAGAAAAGTGAAATTATGAAAATAAAAACATTTACGTCACTATGACAGTCCACAGTAGAAAAATATGTATACATTCAAAGTTTTCAAATCATTTTAAAAGCACAATCTATGAGAAATGCCACATATGCTAAGATTTTCAGTCACAAAAGTGGCTTTAAAACCTTACATCAAATAAAAACCATAGAAAATAAAGGTGCTCTGAGACTTACATTTTGCCTCTGAAAGATTCTGATTAGGTGACCAGACCAGCATGCCAAGATTCTCTCTTTCTTGACTTCGTCTTGCCAGTTTAGCTTGATAAAAAGATAAGAAAATTCTTATGTATTATTAACAATTTAACAAACATGACAAACAATGATTAATAAACAATGGTCTTTAGGCCTCAAAAACATGAGGATAACATCCACTCTTTACCTAAATTTGCTTTTAAGAGATCCAAACATCACACATGAAGGGATGAGAAGTGGGAAAGATAGGGAGGTTCCCAAATCAGCTGAAACAATTCTATCAGCAAGCCCTTTTCTGTTTCACTGGCCACTTCTTAAATAATTGTGTAACCCTTTCCTAATCTGTTTTACTCTGGAAAGTCCAATGAAACCTGACCACCATGCAGTGAATTTAATGGTATTTAAACTACTAGTGGCATAATTTTCAGCATCACAACAACACACAAGCTATGCAGTAAGAAAAACTGACAAATTAATAGAATACATTCATTAACTCTAATAAGAGAATAACGATGGAGTAGGTATTGTTATCATTCCCACTGACAGATGAGAAATCTGAGGAGGACTCAGCTTAGGTCGAGTGACTCCAATGTCTAAGGGTTTAAGCACTATATTGCAGGAACATGCAAATAGAATGCACTAGTCTGTGCACAAGGTGACTGGCCAGGTAAGCCATCCCACCAGGTTTAAACTGAGCAGGTTCATCAGCAGAGAATGCAGTGCATGTCCTGTATGGCCAGGCTGTGCCAGCAAACCTGGAGCTACGTGAGAGCACCAGCAGCCACTGTGGAGAACTAGTGACCAAGACAAGACAGAGTTGATTGGGACTGCTTTCCCATGGATAACTAGGAGCTTTTGTTCAACTCTGCTGAAGGATTATGGAGGAGGTGCCGTAACTGGTAAGACTAAGAGAGAGCTCTCTAACACTGACCTACACCATGAGGCTGAAGGTCAAAGGCCCTGTAAGCACGCTTGAGAAGTTGTGCTGATGAGGAACTGTCTCCTGACTTGAACAAGTACCAATCTGAGTTGTAACCTTTTAATTTCCCTATAAACCCCACAATCATGAGGTCTATGTAGCTACTGCAACATATTTCAGACTTAGAAGTATCTTCGTAGGAGCGGTTGGATTGGTGGTAGGTACGGGAGTGTGGGGCACATGTTTGAGGTCCTGGGAATTGGTTGTGTTTTGAGTGTCACTGATGGGGACAATGTCCCCTGGTGTAGTTAGTAGAGGTCAAATGCAGCCATTCCCACACCACCTCCACTATTTGTACAATGATCCTGCTGGGATTTGAAATACAAATGATAGAACTTCTGGCATTACAGTAACATGCAAGCTACCAAAGAATAGAAGAAAACTGACAGATCAGTGGTAGAGGAGTGCTTAATATATGTGTTTATACCAATATAAGGAGCTCTGATAGCTTAGCGGTAAGGAGTTGGGGGTGCCAACCCAAGGGCACACAGTTAGAATCCACCAGGATTCTCCACAGGAGAAACACAGTCAGTCTCTCCCCATCTGACTTACTGCCTCTGAAAACCCACTGGATGAGTGTCAGCCAAGAGTCAGTTTCAACTTGATGGTACACAGTAATACCTATATACAAGTCCACAGGAGATGCATATAGTTACACTATGCCAAAGGTTAACAGTTCAAATCTACTCATGAAAGAAGTCTGCATAAAATTACAGTCATTGAAAACTCTATGGAACACTATTACCTAAAATGCAGTTACTGGTCTTTCCCTCTTCAAAGCAAAGACAAGTGAAGAAAATCAAAGACTATTAGTAAAAAAAAACTCAAGAACCATTTGAACTTTCAGTCCTGACAACCCCAAAACCAGAATAACTAGATGGTACTCAACTATTTCTGACTGTTCTGAAGAAGACCACAACAGAAGGCCCCTGATAAGAGAAAAATGTGGAACAAAATTCAAAACAGTAAAAATACCAGACTTACTGGTCCGGTTTGAGACTCGTGAGTCCCATAACCATGACCCTTATCTTCCTTCAAGGCTGTAAATGAATCAACCCATGACTCCATTTTCAGCCAAACTACTGACAGACCTGTAAGATAATCAGTAATACCAAGGAGAGGCATACTCCTTCCAACAATCAACCCTACAAGATCCAAAGGGTAGCAGGGATAGAACTCAGAAGATAGGAGAGGATAGGCTAAGAAAGGAGGAATGGAAATAGAAAACACTGGGAAAGAGAGGAAAGCGTGTTGTTAGAAAATGGGGATTAGAATTAATGTCAATGAAATATAATGTGGATGAAGTACTGAATTTCAATTTGCTTTGTAAACTTTCACTCATAACACAATGAAATTTTATAAAGAAAACCTTACAGAGCAGTTGCTGTACTCTGAAACATGCCGGTCACCCTCCGTGAGAAGTCATAATCTTCAGACAATGGGGTGGACAGTTTGAATACCTACGCCCACGCAGATATCCACTCTATGTGAGGAAGCCCTTGTGGCCTATTCCATTAGGTGTTGTACTGCTAAGCCAAATGCCATGGCCTCTTGGGCAGTCTGAAACCATTTAGTGGCTTGCTGGGAGAAAAATGGGCAATATCCTCTCATGTAACTTACAGCTTTGGAAACACTGGAGGGGCAGGCAGCTATGAGTCAGTTTCAACTCAATTACAACAAGTGAGTGAATGAGTTCCATTTGAGAAGCTTACATAGTCCAGCTTTTTGAATTATTTGTTGAGCACACAGATTGAATAAATAAAATATATATAACGTTACTGTTAGGAGCTCTCAGACTGACAACAACTCAGAGCAATCATATGAACACCAGACGGGAGCCCTGTCCTATCCTGTGCTGTCCTCACAAGAATCTGACACACTCCAAGCCTACTGTAACAGTCAACTGTGCAATCCATCTTGTTCATGGTCTTCCCTTTTGTGCGGACCATGTACCTTTCCCAGCTAAGAACTGGCCCCTCGTGACATCATATCCAAAGTGCATGTGTTTAAGTTTCTCTATCCTTGCTTTTAAAATGCAACCTGGTTGCACTTCTCCCAAGACAAATCTGTTTGCTCTTTTGGCAGTTTATGATACTTTGTCCTCTTCTCCGACACCACAGTTCAAAGGCAGCTATTCTTCTTCTGTCACCCTAATTCCCTGCCAATTCTCAGATGCATACTAAGCATCAGAATACACCCTAGCTCGCCATTAGGCACACTTCAGTCTTTAAGTTGATATCTTCGCTATTCAGCACTAGTAAAGAGGTATATGACAGGATATTTTCCAATGTAACATGTCTTTTGATTTCTTGACTATTGCTACTATGAGAGTTGATTGTGGATTCAAGTGAAATGAAATCCTCGACAACTTCAATCTTTTTTTCAAGGTGCTGCCTTTTTGTCCAGTGAAGAGGATTTCTGTTTTCTTGGTGTTGAGATATAATCCGTACTAAAGGCTGGAATCTTTGTTCTTCTGCAGCAAGTAATTCCAGTTTTCACTTTCGGCAAACAAGACTGTGTCACCTGCATAACACATCCTGATGCCATATTCTTCTTGATAACAATCTAGCTTCTCGAGTGATTTAATGAGCATACAAGTGAATAAGTATGGAGAAAACCTACAACTGTTATACACACCTTTTCTGATTTAAACTATGCAGTGTTCCTCTGCTCTGTTCAGCTAGCAGCTACCCAGATTAGGTGTAGGTTTAATTAAGCTCAATTAAGTGTTCTAGTGTTCCCATTTTTCTTAATGTCAGTAGCGATAATTTCTTATGATTCACAAAGTCAAATGTCCTTGCACACTCAATAAAATGTAAGTACATCTTCTTGGTACTCTCTGCTTTCAGTCAAGACCCATCTGAAATTAGCAGTCATTCCCTCCTTCCAAGATCTCTTCTGAATCCAACTTGAGTTTCTGATATTCCCTATATGTGTTCTTTTCCACATTTTTTAAATAAAATCTTCAGCACTGATTATATGATAATTTCTGCACACTGTTAGATTACAACAGTGGGAAATGTTTGCTCTTATGGGTACAGATAGTATACTTGTCTGACTGGGTTGACTGGTGTGTTGCTGTGATGGTAGAAACTGGTGTTTTAAATGCCAGCAGAGTCACTCATGGTGGACAGAGTTCAGCAGACCTTCCAGACCAATAAGCAAGATTGGCCATACACTTATGAAATAACAAGTCTTCAAATGCCCTATGAGTAACAGAGAAACACTGTTGGATATAGTTCTGGAAGATGAGCCCCTCAGGTTGGAAAGCACTCAAATAATGAGAAAAAACAGCTCTAAGCATCCACTAATAAATGGAAGTGGAACGCATTAATAATTGGAGCATGGAGTGGAATGTATACAGACTGACATCCTAGGCATTAGCAAACTGAGATTTGAAAAGATACATAATGTTCAATAAATATTTATAACAGGTATACAATACTTATTCTACATTTTTAAATATTTGAAAAACTTCAAAATACCTTTTAAAGTAACTAATATAGAAAGTGCCCTCACTGTATTATTTAATGTAACTTTAATGTGTTCAAATTAAAATTGTCTTGGCCTACACTAAGGAAAACAGTTTAGCTTATTTTATGTTCTTTTTCTGAAGCCCTGGATTATTTATTTATCATTTGGTAATGCCACACTAGATTTTTCCAACTGTTTGAAAGCAGAATGGCAGTCTTTTAAAAAAAAAACTCTTTAAAAGGTTTTTTGCAAAATATACAATTCACTCATTTTAGGTTTTTTGCAAAATATACAATTCACTCATTTTAAAGTCCACAATTCAATTGTTTGCAGCATATTCTTAGGTAATGTATAATCATTCTCACAGTCAATATTGGTACATTTTCATCATTACAGAAAGAAATACTACATTCTTTAGAGATTAAAAAGTTCATCCTTCCCGCCCCCCCAGGCCTAGAGAGAATCCCTAATCTACTTTCAGGCTCTATAAACAAAGAAACAAAACCCATTAAAGAGAAACAAAAACAAAAATGGTAGAGTCAATTCTGGGATGAGTATTTGAGGCTATAAACCTTTAAGAAGCAGCTCTGGTGGTCTAGTGGGTAAAAAGTTGTGCTTCCAACCTAAAGGATGCAAGTTCAAATCCATCAGCTATTCTGTGACAGAAAGATACGATCCTGGTCATATTCCATGCTGTAAGTAGCACGTATTTTATCTATTCATCATTGAAGTGTATTTGGACTGTTTCCAGAGTTAGTTATTTTGAAGGTCTATATAACATGCAGCTTCTTTCTTAAAACAGGATAACGTAGATTCTTTCCAAATTTAGAAACTCTAAGCTCTGAGAAACTCATTCAGTATAATATAAATAAGGTAGGAAAACAACAAATCACTTGATCTAGTAGATTAAAAATTAATTAGATATAAAACTATAAACATTTATAAAATTTTAAACAGAAGCGGAAACTGCAAAAATAAGCAAGAAGATAATATCACAATTCACCAGAAAGGGTTTTAAAGGAATAGTAAGCACTTGTAGAAAAATAAAGTAACTCAAATTGAAAAGGAAAACAGGTTAATTAAAGTGAAGAGTAGAAGACTTCCAGTAGGATGGTGAACTAGCCAAACTGGCAAACCTGCCTCCCTCCTGTAGTGACACCAGAAAAGACAGACACCCACTCACAGACAAATTACTGAGAGTAAAGTCAGACACAAAGGAGAGAAGGACCAAGAAAATACACACAGCAGATCCTCAAAGTGGCCCAGACTATGTAGGTCCCACAAAAAGAGAAGGAAAAAAGAGGAAAAGGGCTGGGGTACCAGCACACGAGGATTCCCCTAGAGAAGGGGATCTCTCTATTGCTCACAACCAGCTGAGCACTTTCCGCTTCCATCTGAATGGGGTCCTGGGCTCACTGTCCTCCCACTGCAAGGAGAACCAACTTATCTTAAGCCTAACAAGGAGAGGCCTCCAAGCTGACGCAGTGGAAGGCCATTAATGGAAGAAGCTCAGTAAAGCCTTTATTTTTTTGTAAATTTTATTTTTTATTGCTATTTTTACGAAAGTTTACAGAAAATTTGGATTTCCATTCATTCATTGTTGCAGATTTCCTCCCACCCGATTCCTCAGTTCACTTTTCTCTTTAAAAAGATTCTTGTGTTGTTGCACAATTTCCTCCCTTCCCTCCCCAGTCCACTTTGCTGTGCACCTCTTTTTTTTTATTGGTAAAGCCATTTTTAATTTGTCATTGAGGAGGTCAGAGTGTGTGCAAGGGGGTAGGGCTCTGCATATGACTATTCCCATAGGAGGCTCGGCCCCCAAACACAAAAACTACGCACACTGATGTCACCCTGGACTGTCATGCCTTCTTGGCATGCTCCCAATACATGATCCCGTGAGTCCTGGACACTGGCAGATGTTGGCCGGCTGGTCTGGGCTGATGAAGACCCAGGAAAAACCCAGGCCACATTCACCACTAGACACACAACTTAACCAGCAGCAGCCCAACAGACTCCTAAGACCCCTCCCTCCTTGCAGTTCTGCCCTATAGCTGACAATGCCTGACATTAGTTTAACAGCACTGAGATGTACTTGCTTATTTCCACAGGTGAAAAATTTAAAGGGACAATGACACAGGGATTCACTGAGTGGCAGAGAGAAACGGAATTCACAGACAGTTCCTGATTCACAGAGTCAGGGATTTAAAAATTCCATGATCCAGCAGGTATGCTGAGTGTAGGGACAAAGGATCAAAGACTTCCTCCACCAAGTGGCAGCAGGGAGAGGCAACAGCCACATCTATGAGCTGTACCTTGTTAACCCCTCGGTATGCCGGACAAGAGCAACCACACATTCCATCCGATCAAGGTTAAGCATCTCCCCCACTGTGCGCAGCATCAGGTGGCAATCACCAACAACGTCCCGCCCACAATCAGCAGATAAATCACACAGACTCCATCAGCTACTCCACAGCCCCCGTCAGAAATTACAAACACACCAGAAGAAAAGAAGTTAAAGTCTTCAATAACAATGTCACCATAATGTCTGAGAAGCACAAATAACAAAAATACTGAAGATGCTTAATTTTTTATTTTTTTAATCAAAACACAGAGCCAGTGTTTCTCATAGAAAAGAAAAAGGTTAGTGGAGTCTCTAAGAGGGAACCCAGGAGAATCATGGTCAAATGTCTTCACAAGATGCAAGAAAAGCATGAAGAATTGAAGGACTCCACAAGTAAAACTCAAGAAGAATTTTTTTAAAGTCAAAATGAGAGGATACTTGAAGCCACAGGAAACAAGAAACTATAATCCAGAACAAGAAGACCAACATTTCAGAAGCTGGTAACATGCTGAAAGGATAAAAGGCACAAAACTGAAGGAATGGAACACAGAATCAGCGAAACAGCAAACAGCATGGACCTCCTAGGGGAAAAAGCAGGAACAAAAAAGGAAAATGAAGAAACTCTAGGAATTATGTGGGTTATCATCAAGAGGGATAGCATGCATATGGCTGGAATTCCAGAACAGGAGACAAAAAAGGGCCCTGAGAAAACTGTGGAAGAATTACTAGACAAAAACTTTTCCAGTGTCATGAAAATGAGAAAAGATACTTTTAAGAAGCTGAATATACATTCAAGAACCCAAACAAGGTAGATAGACCCGGAAGAAAAACACCAATAGTGAAAGTCATACAATAGACATAGTGAAAGTCAACAAAATCCAAGACAAAGATAAAACACTGAAAGCAGCTCAAAAAAACCGCCCAGATTGACCTACAAATGAGCCAGTAAGAATAATCTCTGATTTTTCAGTAGAAACTGAAACCAGAAAGCATGCAAGCCAGAAGACAATGGGATGGTATATATAAAACTCTGAAGAAAAGGAACTGCTAACCAAGAATCTTATAATTTGTGAATAAAATCTTGTCTCTCAATAACCTGCTTGCTGAAACTGTGGAAGTGCTGAAATACTTGCTGTAGAAGGCCAATGACTACAGCCTTAAATACAGATTTAAGCTCAACATAAAAAAAAAAACAACCACCACCACCCCATCGGGCCAACTGGCAGAATCATGATAGATGGTGAAGAGATTGAGATTGTCAACAGCTTCAGCCTGCTCGGCTCCACAATAAACATTCTTGGTACCAGCAGCCAGGAAATCAAAAGACAAATTGCAATGGCAAAGTCTGCTGTCAGGGACCTCTCCAGAGTACTGAAGAGCAACATCATCAGTCTGGAGACTAAGGTGTGCCTGATCCAGGCCATAGTCATCACAATTACTTATTATGCGTCAGAAACTTGGACAATGACTAGGGATGATAGAGAATTGATGCCTTTGAGTTGTGGTGCTGGAGAAAAACACTGAATATACTATGGACTGCTAGGAGAACAAGCAGGTTTGTCTTAGAGAGGTTGAAACCAGGCTCTTCCTTGGAGGCAAGGATTCTGACACTTTATCTGACACACCTTGGACATGTTGCAAGAAAGGACTTGTCCTTGCATAAGGATGTCATGCTTGGGAGGATGGAGGGATGATGCAAGAGAAGACGACCCTCGATGAGATGGACTGATTGATCAACTAGGGTAATGAGGGTAGGGGTATCAGAGACAATTAGGTTGGAACAGGACAGAGTAGGTTTCAGGGCTGTTGTACATAGGGTCACTATGAGTCACAAGCGATTTGATGGCACATAAAAACAACAACATCATCATCATCATCAATAACCACCCAGAATGGCTTAAATGAAGCAGTTAGGAACAAAAGAGTAGCAGAATGTAAGGGGGGGGGGGGAACTTGCCTTTCTACGAAGATGGTGCTGAAAACGAAGAAGGGAACCCCTGTCCCTCCCAAAACTGAAGCCAAGCAAAAGCATTAAAGGCCAGGAAAGCATCCTAAAGGGCACCTACAGCAAAAAAAAAAAAAAAAATCCTCATGTCACCCACCTTCCAGTGGCCTAATCTGCTCACACTCTGAAGTCTGAAGGCAGCACAATTACCTCTGGAAGAGCACCCCCAGGAGAAACAAGCTTGATCACTAAGCCATCATCAAGTTTCCCCTAACCACTGAGTCAGCCATGAAGAAGATAGAAGGTAACAACACACTTGTGTTCATTGTGGATGTGAAGGCCAACAAGCACCAAATTAAATAAGCTGTAAAGAAGCTCTATGACATTGATTGGCCAAGGTCAACACTTTGATTAGGCCTGATGGAGAGAAGAAGGCTTATGTTCAACTTAATCCTGACTATGATGCTTTGGATGCTGCCAGCAAAACTGGGATCATCTAAACTGAGTCCAGCTGGCTAACTCTAAATACAAATTTTTCTCACCCCACCCCCTCTAAAAAGAGGGGGAAAGCCTTCAAAACTCATCTATATGCATTTGACAAGAGACACAGCAGGTGAGAAGCAAGGATAAAGATATACTTAAAAAAAAAAATCAAAGGATGAAAAAATATACTAAGTAAATGGCAACCCAAAAAATGTAGGAAAGTGTAGGAATGGCAATATTAATCATTGATGAAACAGACTTCAGGATAAAAACCAGCAAAAGAAACAAGAAGATATAAAGTTTAAAGGGTCAATAAAACAAGAGGATATAATCTTAGTATCTATACACTGAGTGATTTGTTGTTGTTAGGTGTCATCAAGTAAAGTACAACCCTTAGTGCCCCTATGAACAAGATATCTGAAACCTGTTCTTGTTCTATCCTGTGCCATCCTCACACTTCGTGACACACAAGAGCCCTCTGCAGCAGTCACTGTGTCAATCCACCTGGTTGAAGGTCTTCCTCCACCCTTCGCAGCATCATGTCCCTCTCCAAGGAACAGCCCCTCCTAGCAACATGCCCAAAGTATGTGAGGCGAAGCCTCATCATCCTTGCCTCCAAAAAGCATGCTGGAAGTACCCTCTTCAAGATTTATCTGTTTGGGTTAAATTTGGATTGTACAGCTGAAGACTTTTTTAAATTTTAAAGATACGTTCTTGAGTTTTTTAATTGTCCCACTAAAGCTTACAATATAAAGGCTTTTCAATAAAAGGAAAAAAAAAAAAAGATTTATCTGTTTGTTCTGTCGGTCATTCATGATATGGATGCCCAGTCCTCTTCTTCAACTCCTCTGTTCAAAGGCATCAATTCTTCTGTCATCCTTACTCACTGTCCAACTCTCAAGATGTTTAGCAAGTGACTGGAAAGACTAAGGCCTGAATCAGACACACCTTTGCCCTCATTAGTGGGATATCAATTGATTTGTTTCGACTAACAGATGAATCCTTGGACATGCTCACCAGTCTATGCCAGGAAATTTGGAGAACAGCTATTTGGCCAATGGATTGGAAGAGGTCCATATCTGTTTCCATTCCCAAGAAAAATGACCCAACTAAATGTGGAATCTATCAAACAAAATTATTATTTTGCAAGCAAAATATTAAAGATCATCCAAAAATGGCTAGAACAGTACATAGATCAGAAACTGTCAGAAGTTCAAGCAGTATTTAGAAAAGGCCATGGCAAAGTTTAACAGGACAGCAAGTAATAAGCATTGGAGAGGATGTGGTGAGAAAAAAATTCTTATACACCATTTGTGGGATTGTAAAATGTTATAACCACTCTGGAAAGCAATATGCTACTTCCTCCAAAAGCTGAACATAGAATTTCCATATGACCCAGCTATTCCACGGCTTGGAATACATGCCAAGAAAATGAGAACTGAGGCTCAAACGGAGACTTGTACACTAATTCACCATCACAAAAACTTGCAAACAGCCCAGATGTCCAACCACAAATTAATGGACTGGGAAGATGTGGTACATTCACACTACAGAATATTATGCAGCACACAGGAGCAATGATTTTATAAATTACTACCTAACTTAGAAGGGACTGGAGAACATTATGCTGACTGAACTAACTCAGTCCCATAAGGACAAATACTATATAAAACCATTACTATGAAATGAGTATGAGGATGGGGGGGGGGGTAGAAGCAGAGAGGTGAGGACGGGCGGGGGTGTATTAATCATGGGGTCGCACAATTTGATGTGTGTGGGGGTGAGGAAATGGGAACGATTGTGTAGGAAAAAGGATGTACTGACTTTGTAAGTAAGTCAGTACAAAATGAAATTTAAAATATGAAATAAAATTATCAAATACAACTTTAAAACAAAGATTAAAACATAACAGGGAAGGTAAACAAGATTAATGGAGAAAAAGCAATCAGAACACGCATTTTGAAGGATGTAAATAATGCCAACATCACTAAACAACATGTACAGCTATTACTGAATAAGAACCTAAACTGCCATATGAACTTTCACCATAAACACAACGAAATATTTTTTTAAAACAAATGTTAAATAAATGAAATTTAAAACGTTTAAAAAGAAAAGAAGAGACTGTGGCACCAGGGATATCACTGCTGATGTCAGATGGATCCTGGCTCAAAGTAAGGAATACCAGAAGGTCTATTTGTGCTTTATAGACTATGCAAAGGCATTTGATTGTGTGGATCATAACAAGCTGCGGCTGACACTGAGAAGAATGAGAGTCCCACAACATTTGCGGAACCCATATCTGGACCAGGAGGATGTTGTGTAAACAAAACAGGGGAACATTGCATGGTTTAAAATTTAAGAAGAAAGTGTGTCAGGGTTGTATTCTCTCTCCATACCTATTCAATCTGTATGCTGAGCAAATTATCTGATAAGCTGGGCTCTATGAAGAGAAGCATGGTATCAGGATTGGTTGGAGACTCCTCAATAACCTGCGTTATGCAGATGACAAAACCTTGCTGGCTTAAAAGGAGAACTTGAAGCACTTGTTTGCAGAATATCAAGGAACGCAGCCTTCGGTATATATTGTATCTTCTCAGTGTCAAGAAAACAAAGATTCTTACACTGGGCCAAAAGGCAACATTATGAAGAGTGGAGAGGAAAATGAAACTGTCAACAGCTTCGTCTTGCTTGGATCCACCATTAACACCCTTGGTACCAGCAGTCAGGAAATAAGGAGATGCACTACATTGGGAAAATGTGCAATTAGGGACTTTTTCAAACTATCAGGGAATAATGATGCACTGAGTAATAGAGCTTGCAAAAGACACAAATGTTAACAAAGAACTAGACAACATGACAATAGTAGCAGGAGACTTCAACACACCACTTCCATTGAAAGACAACTAGAAACTTAATGAAGATGCAGAAGAACGAAACTATACAATTAACCACCTCAACCTCATTCACATATACAGAGACCACCACCCAACAAAAGCTCAATATACACTCTTCTTCAGCACACATGGAACATTCTCCAGAACAGACCACATGTAAGGTCACAAAGCAAGTCTCTACAAATTTAAAAAATCAAAATATTGCAAAGCATTTTGTCAGATCACAATGATATACAATTAGAAATCAACAACAAGAGGATAAAAGATAAAGAAAAACATGCACTTGGAAGCTAAGTAACAACTTGCTTGATCACTACACTGGGGAATAGAAGAAATATGAAATGAAATTAAAAGGTTCCATAAAACAAATGAGAATGGAAAAAAACAACATACTAAAACCTCTGGGATACAGCAAAAGCTGTTGTACTCCAGTCAGTTAAAATAAGCAAACACATTAAAAAGGAAGAAAGAAAATCAACTACTGAACCCCAAATCTCCAGCAAATCAAAAAAGAACTGCAAGCAAACTCCACAACCTCTAGAAGAAAGGAGATTATAAAGATAAGGGTAGACATAAACAGACAAGAAACCTGAAAGGGGGGGGGACCCCTCCAACAAATCAACTGACATGAAATGGCAACAAGACAATGACTGGTTCTGCAAAAAAGGTCAATACAACTGAAAATCACTGGCAAATTTAGTGCAGGAAAAGAAAAGAAAGACAACTAGAGTAAGAAATTAAACAGGTGACATCACAACAGAACCAACCAAAATAAAAAGAGTAATAATGGAAAGCTGTGAAAAGCAATACTGGAAAAAATTTTAAAAGGCAGAGAAAATGGGCCAATTCTTAGCGACACCCTACCCAAACCGACACAGACAGTAGTAGAACACTTGAACAGATGTATCACTAAAGAAGAAAATTAATGAGTCCTTAGAAAACAATACCAACACACATACACACCCCTCTGGCCCAGACAGCTTCACCAATTAATTATTCCAAATATTCAAAGAAATGTCACCAATCTTACTTAAATTATTTCAAAATATAGGAAAAAGAACACACTAGATTCATCCTATTAAGTAAGCATTCCTCAAAATCAGGTAAAGACATCACCAAAAACATTGATCTATAGATCAATAACCCTCATGAACACTGCTGTCACGTGCCATCAGGCCAACTGCCTCTCAAAGCGACACTAAGAAAAACAGATCTGAATTTGACCCTCTCTTATGTCTTCTTCACATCTCTGATCCACTCAGGCCCATTGAAACAGTCACCATGTCAATCTATCTTTGTTGAAGGTCTTCCTCTCCTACGCTGACTCTCCAGCTTTCCAACCATGATGTCCTTCTCCAAATATTGGCCCCACCTAAAAACATGTCCAAAGTATGTGAGACAAAGCTGCACCATCCTCACTTCCAAGGAGCCACTTTGGTCCCACTTTCACCAAAACAAACTTTTTAATTTTTGGCAGTCCATGGAATTCAGTACTCTTCTCCAACACCACAATGCAAAGGTGTAGATTCTTGTTCTGTCAGCATTAGTTCAACTTTCAGATGCATAGCAAGTAAATTACTTGGATCTGGCACACCACAGTATTTTTTTTTGTTGTTAATTGTTTATTTACCAAGGGAAACTTTTACTTAGGCCATAGAGTTATGTTTCACAGTTCAGGAACACAGGTCAGCAACACTGTTCATAGAACTCAATCTAAAGAAATTCTTTACATTCCAATGTAATTCTGCACCCTGAAAGATACCAGCTTTCCTCATCTCCTCAAGCTCTTTCATGGAATTATAACTTCTTTAGAAATCCACATACGGCTTCTGTCTTGGTTCAGCCACAGCAAACTTACAGAAGGCTTCAACAATAAGTGGTAAAATGTTCCCATAATATGCATTTGCAGACACTTGGCCAGAAGGCCTCACATCTGAGGTTTTGCCAAAGCAGGAAAGACATGGTGGTTCTTCTCTCTCAACACCAACGTCCTTCACAATTGATGGAGAAATGGGCAGGGCCACCACACCTGCCTTTAAAATGATGCCCTTGCTCTTCAGCAAGGAGAGGTCCCTGACAGCAGATTTCCCCAATGTGATACGTCATTTCATTCTAGATTACTGCTAATATGAGCGTTGAGTGTTGATGAAAGATGAGATCATTGACAATCTCAGTCGTTTTTCTATCATGCTGTCTACTGGTCCAGAGGTGAGTTTTGTTTTCTTCATGTTGCAACGTAATCCATATTGAAGGCTGCAGTCCTTGATCTGCGGCAGTCAATGCTTCAATTCTTCCTCACTTTCAGCAAGCAAGTGTGTCTCACTTGCATAATGCAAGTTTATGATGAGTCTTCATAAAGTCCAGTTTCTCCTACAGTCTGTTGAGGATACAAACTGAACAGGTATGGAGAAAGGACTCAGGCCTCACTAACACCTTTTTTTAATTTGAAACCATGCAATGTTCCCTTGCTCTGTTCAGACAACTGGCTCTTTTTTTTTTTTTAATTAATTTTTTTTGTTTTCTTTATATTACTCTGATTTATTTACAAAGTTTGAATACATTGTTTTTCACAAAAGATCCTTCCCATTTCCTTCACCCAACCTACCCATCAAATTGTGCAACCCTATGATTAACACGCTACCTCCCCCCCACCCTCACCCCTGTATTACCACCCTCCCCCGCCCTTGGATCTTCATACTCATTCTACAGTAATGGTTTTATACAGTATTTGTCCTTGTGGGACTGAGTTCAGTCAGCATCATGCTCTCCAGTCCCTCCCAAGTTAAGTAGTAATTTACAAAATCATTGCTCTGCATGTTGTGTGAATGTACCACAACTTCTCAATCCATTCATTTGTGGTTGGACATCTGGCCTGTTTCCATGTTCTTGTAATGGTGGATAATGCTGCTATGAACACTGGTGTACATACAAGTTTCCATTTGAACCTGACTTCTCATTTTCTGACAACTTGCTCTTGGTCCACACAGAGGTTTAGCATTCAATGAAGTGTTCTGAAATTTCCATTCTTCTTAAGGTTAGCCATAATTTGTTATGATTCACACAGTCAAATGTCTCTGCATAGACAATAAAATACAGACAGCCTTTTGGTATTCCCTGGTTTCAACAACATACAAAAGTCAGTCCACCATCTCTAAAGTAACAAAGAGAATACTGAAAAGGAAGTAAGAAAGCAATACCAATTTTAATGCCAAAAATAAGTTTAAATACTCAGAAATAAATCTAACCAGAGACATAAAGAGAGTCATATAGAGACAACTGCAACACACTACCACAAGAAACAAAAAGAGGCTTAAATGAATGGAAGAATATATCCTGTTTGTAGAGGTTATGCACTGTCAAGAAGGAACTGACTCAGAGTTAACCTTCCAGTGGGTTTTCAGAGAAGACTAATTTCCCATAGAGTAGTCGGTAAATTTGAACCCAGCGCCTCCAGGTTGGCAATGCAAATCCTTAACACTTAGCCACCAGAGCTCCCTGTGGATGATGTTATCGCTACATGCTTGTCCAGTTGAGTACAACTCATAACAACCCTATGAACAAAAGACCTGAACTCTGTCCTATTCTGTGCCATCCTTAACAATCTCCAACATCCTCAAGTCTATTGTTGCAGTCACTGTGCCAATCCACCCTCTCCTTTGCCATCCCTTCCACCTTCCCAAGCATGATGTCTCTCGCCATGGGATAAACTCTCCTAGCAACATGCCCAAAGTATTTGAGACAAAGCTTCATCATCCTTGCTTCTAAGGAACACTCTGGGTGTACCTTCTCTAAGACATTATCTGTTTGTTCTTTTGGCATTCCATGGGGATATTCTGCACTCTTCGACAATACAGCTCAATGACATCAATTATTCTTCAATCATCGATAGTCACTGTCCAGCTCTCAGATGCACAGCAAGTCACTGAAAAGACCATGGCCTAAATCAAGGACACTTTAGTCCCCCAACTGACATATTACCTTGCTCCTAATTAATTCAGAGAGGACCCTGACCGCAGACTTCCCAGTGCAATATGTCTCTTGATCTCCAGACTGCTGGGAGATCCAAGTAAGACGAAGTTGTTGACAGTCTCAATCTTTTATCTATTTATTGTGATATTTTCTTAAGTACGGTGGCTAGAATTTCTACTTTCTTGACACTGATATGCAATTCATCTTGAAGGTTGCAATCTTTGATCTTCTGCTGCAAGTGGCTCTCAGCTGGAAGGCTCCAGCAACCAATAAGACCCATAATATGGTTCTGGAGCAGAAGATCAAAGACAAATAATCACCAGACAGAAAAAGAGAAAGTCCTTAGAGCTGTCACCTGGGACTTGGACATAGAGAGTCATAAACTGTGAGACTGGCAGCAGTTTGTGGTACTGGGGAATTGATTTCGTTACGCTTCCTGAGACTGAGGAGGATCTGAAGCGCTTGCTGCAGAAGATCAAGGACTGCAGTCTTCAATATGGATTGAAGCTCAACACCAAGAAAATAAAGATTCTCACCACGGGGTCGATTGGCAGCATCACGAAAGATGATGAAGAAAATGAGACTGTTAATAGCTTTAGTTTGCTTGGCTCCACAATCAACATTCTTGGCACTAGCATCCAGGAAATCAAAAGATGAATTGCATTGGGAAAGTCTGATGTCAGAGACCTCTCTAGAGTACTCAAAAACAATGATGTTAGTCTGGAGACTATGGTGCACCTGATCCAGGCCATAGTCTTCACAACTACTTGCTATGTGTCAGAAAGCTAGAGATGATAAAAGGAGAATTGATGCCTTTGAGCAGTGGTGCTGGAGAAGAGTACTGACTATAACATGGACTGCTAGGAGAACAAACAGGTTCATCCCAGTGAGGGTGAAATCAGGCTGCTCCTTGGAGGCAAGGATTCTGAATCTTCATCTGACATAGTCTGTGGACATGAAGACGTCTTACTCCGAAAACGACAATTTTACCAAAGGCAATTTACTGGTTCAATATAATCTCAATACAAATACTGATGTCATTCTTCAAGGAGGTAGAAAACACAATTTTTAACTATTTGAAAAGGAAAGAGACCCCGAATAAGCAAAGCCCTTAAAGAAAGAAACACAAACTAAAAGACACCACACTCCCCGATCGCAAAACCTAACTACACAGCCAGACTAACTAAACAGCATGGTACTGGTGAAGGGACAGATGTATTAGACCAATGGAGCAGAACAGAGAACCCAGAAATCAATCCATCTACCTATGATCTTTGAGGAGACAAAAACCCATTAGTGAGGAAATGACACTTCTTTACCAAATGGTGCTGGGAAACTGGTTATCCATCTAAATAAAATGTAAACAAAATATACCTGTCACACTATACACGGTAGATGAGAAATTTAGGAGTAAATAAAAACTATAAAGACCATCAGGGGGTAAGAGAAACAGATTTAGATGCCCTAATCTCCAGCCTTCAATATGGATTGAGGCTCAATGTCGAGAAGACAAAGATTCTCATCACTGGGCCAATTGGCAGCATCAGGATAGATGGTGAAGAGATTGAGGTTGTTCACAGCTTTAGTTTGCTTGGCTCCACAATCAACACTCTTGGCACCAGCAGCCAGGAAATTAAAAGATGTATTGCGATGGGAAAGTCTGCTGTTAGGGACCTCTCTAAAGTACTCAAGAGCAACGGTGTGTCTCTGGAAACAAAGGTGCGTCTGGTATAGGCCATGGTCTTTGCAATCACTTGCTATGCATCAGAGAGCTGGACAATGACCAAGAAGGATAGAAGGAGAACTGATGCTTTTGAGCTTTGGTGTTGGAGAAGAGTGCTGAAGGTGCCATGGACTGCTAACAGAACAAACAGATTCATCCTGGAGAGGGTTAAACCAGGCTGCTCCTTGGAGGCAAGGGTTCTGAGGCTTCGTCTGACATACTTTGGACATGTTGTGAGGAGAGACCAGTCCTTGGAGAGGGACATCATGCTTGGGAGAGTGGAGGGCAGGCGCAGGAGGGGAAGGCCCTCTGGGAGGTGGATTGATTCGGTGACTGGGGCAATCGGGATGAGTGTCGGAAGCAATGAGATTGGCACAGGACAGAACAGGGTTTAGAGCTGTTGTACACAGGGTCACTATGAGCTGCAAGTGACTCGACGGCACATAACAACAACAACAACAACAACAATCTATGGCATGAATAGGCTTTCAAATATAATCAAGACTCCAGAATCAAGAAAGGATAAAACAGATGAATGGGACCTTCTGAAAAATCAAATCCTTGTGCACATTAAAAAACTTCTCCACACCACAACAAGATAAAGGTAAACAATCCAGCAGAAAAATGGGCACAGGATATGAACAGACACTTCACCAAAGACAACATTCAGATGGCTAACAAGCACATGAAGAAATGTTCAAAATCCCTAGCTCTAAGAGAGATGCAAATCAAAACAACTATGAGATATCATCTTACCCCAGTCAGAATAGCAAAATTTAACAGAACAGCAAGCAACAAATACTGGCGAGGTTGTAGAAAAACTGGAACCCTTATTCACTGTTGGTGGGAGTGTAAAATGGTGCAACCACAGTAGAAGGCGGGATGGCACTTTCTCAAAAAGTTGCAAATAGAGATACAATTTGACCCAGCAATTCCACTACTGAGAATATACCCCAAAGAGACCGTAACTGACATTCAAGCAGTTATATGCACACCCATGTTTATTGCAGCTTTGTTCACAATAGCAAGGAGATGGAAACAACCTAAGTGCCCATCAACAAATGAATGGATAGAGAAACTGTGGCATAGTCACACAATGGAATACTATGCTGTACTGAAAAACAAGCAACTCATGCAATATTATTCAAAATGGGTGACTGTGGAGGACATGATGCTGAGTGACGTATTTCAGTCACAAAAGGACAAATACTGCATGGTGCCAATGTTGTAAAACAGGATTGACCTAGGGGTTGGGGAGAGACAGAGAAAGATGGGTTCAACAATGTACACTGCATTGAAACAGATGAGGGAGAAAACTGTTTAAAAGGGATATGTGATTAAGTATTTCTGTCATGACAGGAGTCTAGAGCAAAGGCTACATGATGGAGTAGACCTGGGGGGAGGGTTTGTAAAACAATGGAAGAATTTTTCTTTTACTTTTCCAAGAGGGTAGTGTACTAGGGGGAAGGGTTGGGAGGGGAGAAAAGTGCAACAATGAATGAATGGAAATGCAAAGTCTCCGTAAATGTTTACCGAAATAATAAATTTAACTTTAAAAAATTTAAAAATAAAAATTAAAAAACTAAAACCAAAAAAACTTCTCCAAAAAGGTAAAACCCAAGTCCACAAATTTGGGGGGAGGGTAAGTTATAATGACATCTAGTAAGGTGGCTCTAGTGGCCTAGTTGTAAGGAGCTGCGCTGTCAACCTAAAAGGCATACGATTCAAGTGTACCAGCTGCTCTATGGGAGAAAATGTGGCAATCAACTCTCGTGGAATTTACCGCTGTGAAAACCCACTGGAGGGACAGTGATGGTACTCAACAACAATAACAAAAATAATATCTGGTAAGGGATTCGTAACTAAAATCTATAGCATACTGAAGCACTTTAACACAAAAAACCCCCCAACAATCTAGTAATAAATGGGTAGAAGATATGAAAAGGCTTCACCAAACATGAAATTCAGATGGCGGAAACAAATGAAGAAATGCTTAAGATCACTAGCCATTGTTGTTGTGTTCTGTTGGTTCAGAATCAACCCATAGCTGACCCTCCAGGGGATTTTTAGAGGCAATAAATCACATGAGCAGAGATTATCCATCTTCTCCTTCAGAGCTGATGAATTTGAACCATGTGTCACTGGGATTGCAGCAGTTTCTTACAACTAGGCCCCTTTATACTACTTCCTCCAGTCTGAGCTCTGCACAGAAAGTTCTGTACCTTGGCAGCATCGAGCATCTTGGCTTTAAAGAGATGCAAATCAAAACAATTTGACTAGGAAATCATGCAACAATGAGAGTGTGTGTGTGTGCGCGCGCGCACACACACATGGTGAGAGGGAGAGAAAGAGAGAGAGAGCGCGTGAGCGCGAGAGTGGTAGGTAGGAAAATGTACAACAATGAATGAAAATCCAACTTTTCTGTGAACTTCTGCTAAAATCACAATAAAAATATTTTTAAAAATCAATCAGATTATCATCTCAAAGCAGCAATAACAGCAAATTTCAACAAGACAGAAAACAACATATGTTGGCCAGGATGCAAAGAGGTACTCCTAGTGGGAATATAAAATGGCATAACCACTGAAAGCAATCTGGCATTTCCTCAAAAAGGTGAAAATAGAAATACCATTTGGACAGCTATTCCAATTCTAGGAATATACTCTAAAGAATGAGAGCTGCAATACACACTCAAGTATGCAACGAAGTATGCAAATACATGCTTATTACAGCATTATCCAACAGCAAAGATGTGGAAGCAGCTCAAGTGCCCATCAACAAACCAATGGAAAAAGAAACTATGTTCCAATCACACAACAGAGTATCACACAGCATTGAAAACCAATGAAGAATTTGTGAAACAAATACTACACAAAATGGATAAATCCAGAGGACAGTATGCTAAGTGAATGAAGTCAGCCACAAATGAACAACCACGGTATAAAACGACTATGTAAAGGAGGATGGTTATAGGAGGGAGGCGAGAAGAGCAGGAGAAAGGAGAGATGTTGAGCACTGCACTGTAACAGGTGGAAGAAAACCTGAAATGAAAGGATGCTCAAACACTATGTATAATGCAATTAACAATGTAGACCAGGACATGAAAAACTGAAGAAGTAAGCGCAAAAAAGGATAGATTTAACATACAAACAATCGGGAAGGACTGATGAAGCAGAAAGTACCAAATGGTTGGATAGAGTGAAGGGAAAGGGAGGTTACAGCAAAAATTCAATAAGACATTATGAATAACAGATTGTACAATGTAATTAATGTTATAAAAAGTATATGGGGGTCACACAAAAACATACATATGAGCAAATGAATGAAAATCAATTTAATCTTTTTAAAAGGGTAGAGAGTGCTAAAGAGCTACTGAGAGAAAACATTTCACTGAGAATGCAATTCACAGACAAAAGAAGATAAAATATTGAGAGTTGTGTTGCTATTCTTAGGTGTCATCAAGTTGATTCACACTGACCCTATGAACAAGGGATCCTGCTTCCTAGAACCATTAAAAAATAAAATACTACAGA
Organism: Elephantulus edwardii; assembly: GCF_000299155.1. Lineage (NCBI taxonomy): Eukaryota > Metazoa > Chordata > Mammalia > Macroscelidea > Macroscelididae > Elephantulus > Elephantulus edwardii. The sequence continues at coordinate 36,699,647 of NW_006399752.1, read as the reverse complement.
CATCTTTATGTAAAATGTTGAGGAAGTTACAAGATTGTGGTTGTATGCTGTCATATATTTAATAGTGATAGTAGAACCAAATAGTGGTAGTAGGGAGCACTAGTGGCAAGAAGGTGCACTGCAATCCCAAAGGTAAATGGTTCAAACCCATCAGCTGCTCCATAGGAGAGGGATGGGCAATCTCCCCAGATTAACTACCTCTAAAAACTTCTGGAGGGCTAGCTATGGGGCAGCTCTGACTTGTCACCAACACAACAAACAACAGAAGCAAATGTTACACGTACAGACTGATTACTGTGCATCAGGCCCTACTTAAAGACACCTCCTATATATGAACTCAGTTGAGATTTCATTTTCTCATACACATATACACACAACTAGGACAGATCAAATGATATGTACAGAAGAGTAAAAGAATTTGCATAACAACAGCTTGCTGGCTCCATCCTGTAAGAGCTTTCAGTACAAACTTAAAACAGACCATATTGTACACTGCTCCTGGTGGGGTGCCTGTGGATTGCCTATGTGGGAGGAAGAGACTGCATTAAAAAATAAGAACTGACTGAAAAGGAGAAGATGATGTTAGTTAGACAGAAAGGGCGGGGGGGGGGGAGATGAAAACTAGTTTCTAAACATTCTCATATATGAGCAGAGTTGGAAACTATTACAGCACACACAATCACTAACACACACACACACGTTTTACCATCATTTGCCTCTGCACATGGCAGATGAGTCAGCAGATTCTTACTCAACTCTAATATGAATTCCTCAGAAGACTGTTCCTCTGTGTACTGCCACTTCTCGGAGCACAGTCCCAAGCACAAAGTCCTGCTCTTAGGTCAATCACTTTCCACAGCTCCTCAGCTGTCCTGATCCTTAAACTTAGTACTAAGAAATATTTTACATATGAGTAATATTTTGTCCTTTTTATCCCTAAAGGATAAACAATAATAAAAATACAATGTAGAGGTTTCAAATGGTCCAAGATTTGTAAGTAATAACGGATTTTAGTTTAGTCTACACTGACCTCTACTCCAACTCCTATGTCCTACTCCTTTCTTAAAGGACAGTGTTTCCAAGATCTCTCTTGAACATACCATGGACTGCAAAGAAATAAGTTTCTGCAAGAGGGTGAAATCAAGTTTCTCCTTGGAGGCTAGGAGTTTGAAGCTGTATCTCACATACTTTGGGCACATGACCAGGAGGGACTGGTCCTTAGAGAAGGACATCATGCTTGGAAGGGTAGAGGGACAGTGCAGGAGAGAAAACTCCAGATGAGAGGGACTGATACAATAACTGGGGTAATGAGGCTGGTGTGTTGGAGACAGTGAGACTGGCTCCAAATAGGACAGGATGCAGAGCTGTTGTACACAGGGTCACTATGAGCTGCAGGTGATTTGATGGCACATAACAACAAGAACAAATCATTTATTCTCCCGACTACACTCAGCATTTCTGATGCCACGTTCACCCTAAAGCTACTTTAGTCACTCACAGCGACTCTGGGTTTCCATGGCAGAAATCTTCACGAGACGACACTACTCATTTTGTCTTTTGGGGCAGCTGCCAACTTTTCATTTAGGAATCTGATAGGCTTGTGTCTTCTAGATCTCTATTTCTAAAGTAAAAAGCTTCTATATTCCAACAACTAGTCCAAAAGGATCTCCAAACCAACATGGTGGAAATGGGACATACTCTCCTTTCATGCACCATTATTACCACCACCACTACCTCCACCCTAAAGTAGTTTCTTGATAATTTCAAAACCAGGCTTACTGTCAAAATCTCCAGCTAGATGCCTGCAGGCTGTTTCAGCCCTCTTTCTCCTTCATCGCCTGTGGTACACAATCCATTGAGACCTATCAATTACACATCCTCATTTTTTCCTCAAAATTCATCATCCCCATTGCTCTGCTCCACTATCGCTACTTTGAGAGCTTGTTTGGAGGTTCGAGCAGGGGAGTGCAGCTACTCGTATACCCTTGAACGAAGGACAATCTTCCTTCTATTGGGGATGGTCGTCCTCTTCAACAGAGCGTAAAACTACGAGAGGGACACACGGATCAGTGAAGGAGGAAGGGGACACCCGCCTAGCCAGCCAGATCAGCTGAATCAATGCTGGCAATCAATGGGGTGCCATGTCGCAGCCAGATCGCTCTCACATCCCATTATCCCTACGTTGAATTGAAGCCCTTACCTCTTCTTGCTTTGTCTGTCTTAAGAGCTCCATGATGACCAACGTCCAAGACACGATCCTGTTCTCAAATTTATTCTCTCCACTACAACAAGAGCAACCTTTCTAAATTACCTCCTGCGTTAAAATCTCTGTCATAAAGATGGTGTGTGATTCCCGATTACCCACGTATGAACTGTGCAAACTGACTTCCTTCCAGAGAGTATCATGAGGGTAGGAGCGGAGAGCTGTACATAAACTTTATAATGGAGAAACCTGTGAAATACAACCACAGCCAATGTCAACATCAACAGTAACAGGTCACGTTGATAGTATGTACCCTGATAATGATGTGATGTGATGTAATGTGATGTGATTAGAACAGTACTCTTTCCAGTAGTCTTCCTCCCAAAAGCCCATCCCAATCAAATTATGACAGAAATGGTAGACAAATCCTATAAGGAATTTGTCTACAAAATAACTACCCAGGACTTCTCAAAACTGCTATCCAACCCCCCAAAATATCCCAAAACAGGTCTGAGAAACTATTAGAGTCAAGGGGAGACTTGGGAAACAGAATGGCTAAATGCAATGAGGTGTCCCAGACATCTAGGACAGGAAATGGACAATGGGAAAACACTAAGGAAATCTGTGTATGGTGTTGTTGTTGTTGTTATGTGCCGTCGAGTCGCCTGCGACTCATAGCGACCCTATGTACAACAGCCCTAAACTCCGCTCTGTCCTGCGCCAA